>NC_065873.1:26875000-27500000 GCF_933775445.1 Argentina anserina | reverse complement strand
TAGATGAGTTCATGAGGAAAAATGTGGAAGTCAATTTTCTAGCAAATTTAAACAAACCTTCTACATCTATGGAAAATCCATTATCTGAGGATGGAGTACGTGGTGAACGGAGCAAAATAGGTTACACCTACAGCATGCCTATTCTGAATGAGAAGCAAAATTACAGCTCGCAGGTTGAACAAGGGAGCTGTTCTTTAATGCAGCAGATGGTAAGATTTATTCACTTTCTACCACCATTCGCCTGATTTTATCTGTTATAACGACTGCATGATATATATCCTGAGTGATGTATGCTTTGCTTTGTTTACAAGATTAATCATATGGTATGCACCACTATATGATATCATCAATTACTGGTCTGCATCCGATAGTTATCAATACATTCGTTCCTATCACAGATCATACTCCATATAGAATTTTCATATATACACAGTTCTTTTATGAAGTGTAAGTTGTAGCTGCTAACAGATGCTTTTTTCATTTGCTTTTGCTGGATATGTCAAAACTAGTGAAGAACTATTAGATAGTATAATCTGTGGTCAACTTTGAACACTAAAGTACGTATCTCTTTTTATTTTTTTACACTTCTCCTTTTTAAGTTGGTTCCTCTTACCATTTCAGGATGTATCTTGCGGAAGCAAGAATCAGAATATCATTGATGTTGAAAAAAATTCAGGTGTGCCTGTAATTAGGAAGCATACCAATCACCATCAAACAGAGATGTCTGAGAAGAATACTATAGATGACATACCAATGGAAATTGTTGAGCTCATGGCAAAAAATCAGTATGAGAGATGCCTTCAGGAGACTCAAAATGATAAGCATGTACTAGAAACCCCGAGCACAGCAAGGAATACTCAGATGATGGAGCGTACTCAAATATATGGCATTGGGGACCCGAGAGTATTAGAGGAAACCAGTCAGAAACGAAAATCTCAGTCAAGAAATGCAAAAAATGGCACAACAAGGAAAAACGTGGCACCTGCCCCGCAGAAGTCTGTTGATTATTTTCCTTATACCAACGGAAATCATTTTGGTCTGAATCGTGTTAATCAAATGCATTACACCACAGGGTTTGGTCCATTCAGTCAGTCTCAAAAGAAGCCTTCATCACGAGCCCAATTTCCTGGTGCTGGCAACAGCAAATGTAGTTGTGCTCAGAGTTGCAAATGGGATGGAAATATGATGATAGGTCACGGATTCTCAAATTCAAACTTGCACAGCTTTGCAGCATGCAACACGTGCCATTCTGTTCCGCAATCAAAGGAAGAAGCAACTAATCCATGGTCACCTGTAATATCAACTCAGATGCCCTTTGGATATAAGAATCCACAAAAGGGTGCAGCCCAGTCTTCTCATGTCAAAATGCTTTCTTCTCACTCCTCTGGCCCACTTCAGAAAGGAAATGCCAATGGGGATTGTGACCTCAGTTTGAATCTGAATGCTCTCAGCTTTGAGAAGCGTAATGAAGCTGTTGGTTCAGAAACTATCAGCAGAACAAATCCAGAGTACTCATTCACTTGCAAACGTAACAGGACTGAGCCTCATCAAAGTTCATTGGGGTCATTAGATTTATATTCGAATGAAACCATACCGGCAATGCATTTGCTCAGCCTCATGGATGCAAGTATGCGGTCTGGTGCATCCTTAAATATGGGTGGAAACCCGAAATGTCCCAAGAGACCCTTGTCTAATGATCTCAATTCTAAGGGATATCCTGGGCTAAATATTGGTCTTGATAAGGCTACTGATACTGTGAATCATCTGTCGTCAAACTGCTATGGGAAAAATCACCTTTCTGAGAAGTCTCTCGATTTGTTTCCCACCAATCCGACCTTTGGGGCATCTACATCATTTGGGCACTCGAATGGTTTTGGAAGGGCCACAGACTTTATGGGTCAAGTTTTGAGCTCTCAAAAGAAAGAAAATATACTTTCACCTGCACAAAATAGAGGTCCTATATCTGAAAAACCTTTAGCTACTTATGGTGGTTCTGGCAATAATCATACAACTATCCCTGTTCATGGTTTACCGAAAGGATTCCTTCCTGTTTCTGGTCCTATGATGTTTCCACTGCACTATCACACCATTGCCAATTCAAGGAAACACAACCCGGAAGCTTCTAATGCTAATGGAACCATGAAGCCTCCAAAGACTAGTGTGGAGTCTCCAATCTGCTGTATTAACAGAAATCCAGCTGATTTCAGCATGCCAGATGTAGGAAATGGGTACATGATTAGAGGTGAAGATCTAAAAGTTGGGAAGAAGATTTCTTCTGTAAAGAGACGCGGCTTATTTAAAGTGGATCAGCAGAAGCGACAGAGGAATACAAAACACTCTATTCAGCCTATTGAAAAAGATAGCGCGCGACGTTGAATCTCGTGAGTTGCTGACATCCATGCTGATAGTATTTTTAACCTCTTACTCTCTGGAGTAGTTGAAATAAACCTCTGTCATTGGCCATCTACTGTAGGATGCATTTAAGCCTGGTATACACGTTATAATCAATTGGTTAATTTGATTCATTATGAACAGGTGAACTGTTGGACGCCCCCAGCTACTGCACAGTAAGGTTCTTATAGGATGACAGAGCAACTCATTTTCCAGTGCACACTGAAACCGGTTAGAAACTCCAACTATTCCGAGTCACACACTGGGCATTTTCCGTGTACGAAGCTGAGCTCTGATGACCGTGTTGGGTGAAGGTCAAGACCTGTACATAGCTTTATATGTGTCTTGATCTTCTGCAAGTGCTGTTGATTTAATCTTGAATATGTTGTTTGTATGTTGATGTACGTCAAACTGTTAGAAGCAGATACTGTTGTTGCACCCCAGACCCCATTCCTGGTCAGGAAGTGGGAGAAGTAGTGAACCAAGGCATTAGCTATAGACTATAGCTACATTTTGAATATTTAGTTTTTGAGGAATTCAAGGGGGGGGTAACTTCAAGTTACTCTCATGGATAATACTGTTGTAATATATATAGTGCCCAAACATATTGTACACAGACAGTGGATCCTTATGCTGAGTGCTTTGATAATAAGATTCTTCGAAGCGTCATTTATGTGTGATTCCATTGGGAATTAAGCTACGTACTCGACATTCACCATGGTATTAAGCACTTGACAGATAATCGGTAAATTACCTTTTGTCCCTTTTCATGTTCACTATTTATCTACATACAGCACCCAGACAGTGCAGACTTTAGGAACTTCAGCTTATTTACAGACTCACTTTAGTTTCCCATATCTGATATGAATCTGGGCAATTGCTTTTGGCAACCTGATTAAGGTGGAAGTGACCAAGAGGACCCAGGTTCGGTCACGTGCGGCACATTACAAAGTGCAATTAGCTTGCCAATTATCTAAGATCCATGGTAATAATCTGGTTTTTCTTTGCCAATGGTATGTACATTTGGATTCAAACTGAAAATATGGAATATCTTATGAATACATGAGTTCCTAATTAATTAACCCTGGTCGCGATCGTTCCCATCTGGCATTTTGCCACGCGAGTATATATGCACCTCCCTGCTAGGTTTTGAATAGTAGTTGTTTAAGTGGGTTTATGTCTTTCCTCTTATCGATGCAAAGCATTGAAAACTATTTTAATCGATCAGATAATACAAATTATACGCAGTAGTATAAACCGATTACAAATTAAATTAAAAAATTGTGTACATGAGTAGTATTTCCAAAACAAAAACAAAAACGCTCCGTCTCTCTCAAGCAAAAGTCATAGCCCTCCTAGGGTTTTGTGGAGGCAATGGCGCGCTTGCTCCGGCAGGCCGACGCTCGCAATCTGCTAGGGCGATGGTGCTCTTCCTCTGGTAGGATCTCGTTTCTTAGCTCTGACACTGATAAGTGGAGAATTTTCTGATTGTATTTTCTGTGATTTGGACCTAGGTGCTCAGCGGGGCTCGTCTTGCTCGTGGGTGAGAGGCGATCAGGGGGTCGCAAGGAAACATTGATTGTTGTTGGTGATCGAGGACTGTAGCGACGAGTTTATTGTTGCTGATCGGTGGGTGTGCTCAGAGTTGATTTGGTGCGTCAAGACTATATCGAGTTTTCTAGGTACGACACCGTGACCTAGGGTTTGGTCCCTGCTATGGCAGAGGGGTGGGTTTGTCCGCCAGAACTCGAGCAACAGAAGTTTTGGTCGGCAGAGACCATAAGCCAGTCCTTTCATAGGGTTTGGAAACGGGCCAGCCTATCCAAATTTCGTTAAAGCCCAATACGTTTTAGGTTTCTCTTTCGACATATTTCTTTTAAGCGTTACACAACTTTGCCATTCCATGGCTCTAGTTGTGGAAGCACCCAATGTAAAGTATCGAATTGATGACATAGACTCGAGTTTGATGCTTTAATGATTCTAGGGTTACTGAATTTTTATTTACTTTTTTTGTATTTACTTTCTAATTATGTCCGCTTGTTTTAGATATTTTAAAACTTTTAATTTGTTTAATAAGTGCTATGTGCGCATTTATTTGCTCTTGTAGTTAAGTAGCTATTGCTTGATCCTTATGATCACTATGGCGTTGTTGCCAATGGATTCGTTCCATTCCCCTAAAAAAAATTGTGTACGGAAAAGCTAGCTGAGGTACTGATATATCTAGCTACCAGTCCTAAAACCCTAGCTTCAATTGCGATATTAAGTCACATACACACACACACACACACACATATATATATATATATATATATATATATATATTTTCATGAAGACCATGTGTTAACTGATATTATTGATTTTCTTTTTAATTTGAATAATACTTTACTCGTTTATCCAGCATGCATGCGCCAGCAATGATGCAACAAATAAATTTTATATATAGATGGATTACAAGAATAGTCCAGTACGTATACCATTTTGTTCGATCACAAAATTAAAAGTACTTATACTCGCATGAATACATGAGAAGCATTGGGTGCATGCCAGCATGTGTACGTATTTGTGTGTGTCTATATATATATATGATCGGCATTATGCAGCATATTGTATGCAGACATACACAAGAATCATATGTGCCTATAGAATGATGGAATATGAACTTGAGCAAGAAGCAGTACTCGATCGATTATCATCGTTAATTAAGCTAGTTATGACTTATGAGTCATGCATGTGAATATATATATATATATATATATATATATATGGTGATATATAGCAAGAATCTGATCACATGGAATTTTAATTGAGGAACTCATAATGATAGCTCTAGTGTTAATTAATTTGACAGTATAACCCAATCATGAACATACATTTTTACTGAATCTAATTCACATGCTAGCTTTTGCTTTTGAAGAGCACAGTACTCCAGCTCTGTGAGTTTGTGGGAGGCAGCAGCATATATAATTATATGTTCTTTCTTTAGAGAAATGCAGCATGATTTTATGTTCGATTAAGACGTAATCTGATTGCCATATATGTCCCCACGCAATATATTGTGTATATATAGCTAATCGATCGGTTCTCCATCATTCTGCTTAAATATATAGATCTGATGTTAATTGCTGTTCTAAAAGGGTCCCTAAAACGCATATCTCATAAGTCGAAACTAATTAAACCTAAAACTCTAGGACCAGCTTTCTCCTGATCGATCTCATCCCAATTAGGCTTCGAGTAATTAGTTAGGTATTTAAAAATACATCTTAAATCATACATACAGACATATATACATACATATAACATATCTGACTTATATCAGATTCATATAAGCCTAAATTTCCAGGCAGAATTTGAAGGATCACACAAAACCAGTTCCTCTCTTTTTACTGGATATATATATAGTCTTTATCCAGAGTGAAGTTTTATTCTGAAATTACAGAGTGAAATTCAAATTTTGGCACACTTTTCAGTCAAATTTTTTCACCATAAGCGATTCAATATTTAAGTATGTTATTCAAGATCATCTCTACAAAGTTTCATCCAATTTGACAATAGTTTGAGCTTTCAAAATTGAGATTTACACGAATTGTTCACGTTGAACAGTTTTAATTCATTCATTGATTTAATCTAATTTCAATACTTTAACGATGTCCGAATTAGATGAAATTTTGTAGAGATGATCTTGAATAGCATACCTAAATATTGAATCATTTATGGTGAAAAAATTTAACCAAAGAGTGTACCAAAATTGAACATTTACTATGTAATTTTAGAATAAAATTTCAACTATCTGACTAGGTTAGCTGCCAGCAAGATAATTGTATATGATGCGTGAATTGAAGAGTATACTGAGTTTATATGAAGCGAAATGGAGGAGTACGTTGTGGTTTGGCTTGAGTGGGACTGCCGGTCTGGCATGATGGTATATGAAAGTGATACATTGATACTGACTACTGTGGACGTCATGACTTGGAAACATCGAGATTGTGACTGATCATCTTTATGGGAAATTATTTTGAAATGAAAGTCCAATATCTTGAAGTTTCTTGTCTTATTACTTCGTAACATTTTGTTTTTATGGAAGAAATTAGTGTGCACGTAGATGCGTTGATTTCAAATTCAAATTTTCAATAGTATCATTACGCTCGAGGTGTATGTATTGAACTCTAGTACGTTCGTAGTTGTGTATAATTTGGTCAAGTTAGGCCTTCAGGACTAATTTAAGCAGCAATGAGGGTTTAAAATTGAGCTACGCAAATTAAAAAAATCGATCTAACTCTTGTAATCTAGAAGTTTATTAAACAGACTGAAGAAAGATAAGGAGTCATATATAATACTTTAGTCTATCCAAATAAGTTATAATGCCTTATATAAAATAAGTTGATTAGAAGACGATAAGGTAGATGATTAGATAGAACTTACTGCAAAAGGGATTAGTCTATTGTGCAGCGCGGCAGAGGATGCAGCGCAACTAGCATAAACGCGCTAAGGATTTTTTCATCTAATTGACAAAATTTAACCGAATGGGAACCAAATATCTCCAGTTCCTCATACGTGCGAGAGTTTTCCGTATCTTTCAGTCCTCTCACTCTCACTATGCCAAGGGTTTAGCCGGTTGTGAATTGTGGACCATTGATTAAACATTGTGGAGAACTTGTGGCTGTCGTCTCTCTAATGGTACTCACGTGCACTACACGAGCGGCCTGCATACAATGTTACAATGGTACTCGCATACTCATAGAATTTTCCCTGCCAAAGTGCCAATGATATAAAGTTCTGAAGATTATCACATTCTGACTGTTTAAAAATGTTTGAGGACAAATTAAGTAGCTTAGGGCACGTTTTTTTATGGGGGATTAGCTGGGATTGGACTCCATAGTCCAAAAAGTTATTTTCGAAACCCATGTTTAGGAAAACACGAGATTATGTTTAATGAGACTAGTTAATACCCGCTTCTCTAATTTCTGGGACTAGAGAGAAGCGCCGATTTTGGGAGGATTGTCTAATCATCTCTCTCTTTCTCTCTCTTGGGACGACCCCGACCTTGTGCCACAACAAAAATCTGACTCCACCCCACTCCATTGGTTCTTCAATTTGTAGAGAGTTTGAAGAGAGAAAGTAGATCTAGAGTTAACTGGACATCGCCCTCCTCTCCCTCATCACCATCGCTGCGCGATAACCCAATGACCACCACAATGTCGTCGCGCTCGAAGATCTTTAGTCGACTCGCTAAGACGGAGGCGCGTCTCACGTGTTCTAGGGCTCGAGAGGCCTAGCTCAACCGCTACCTCGATGCTTCCAGTTTGATTGTTTGTTGACATAGGTGATATTTGGACGAAGATTTCGATGAAGGGGTGATTTTGGTGGTGGGTGGGTTGTCCATTTACAATGGCCCGTCATTGTTTGTTTGTTTGTCGACATAGGTGATTTTGGACTTCGATTCTGACGAAGATGCAAGTGATTTTGGTGGTGGGTGGGTCGTGGTTGAGGCGGATGAGAGGGAGAGGAGGGTGATTTTGCTAGTTTTGTTCGTTAGTTCGAGACTGCACCAAGCATGAGTCTGGAATTAATGTATCCTAATCCGAGACAGCACAGTCCGGAAGTAAGTAAAGACTTAGTTCGGAATTAGACGGTCCGGAGAAACAAACTTGCCATTAGAGTACGTCTACAACAATGTTCCAAACTTTAGCTCCCACCCTAAACTCCCATCCACATAAGGAACAAATTAATAGTAGTGTACAATCTTTTCAAAAAAGAAAAATTGTAGTGTGCAACATAAAAGACAATGAGAAACTTCCTTTCACTAATTAGTTTTAGGATTATCTGATGCCACATTTGAGGATGGAGAATGCCTACAAACTCTTGCTTCACCATAAACAAGGCCAGGTTTACAGAAATACCCTTTTCCTGGGCTACAATGCCTGTCTTCAGAACAAATGCACATACCCTCCAAACCACACCCATCACTCTTAGCACCTTCTCTTCCATACACAACCTCATCAGACCATTCACTTGAGAACTTGTTATGGGGGTCCAACTGTCTTTTCATTCCCATAAACTTGTTAAACTTGGAGTACTTGTTCTGCACATTCAAGAATGCTATGTTCCTATTCTTAGCCCAATGTGGCTTTGCCCCATGCTTGAAGAAAGCCAATTGCTCCACCTCTTCCCAAACATCTTGATCAAATCTTGGAGTTGAAGCATCATCAGCCCTATAGTAGTTGAAGTCAACCACCACTGAGTCCTCAGGTTGACCAAGATATGCCTCAGAAGCCTTAATAAAACGTATCAGAAATCCATTGTAAATATCCACCCCACAGAAATTTTCTGGCTTAACTAGGTCTCTTAGCTTCTTCACATCAAGGATGAAGTCTCGGAATTTCGGGGCCGGAAATATTGCCGTTGTCTCGTAGAAGAAGAGGCCATTGATTCTTGGATCCCAAGCACAGGAGCTGTCTTTGCCTGTTGAGTATAAACATGAACCTGAAGTTTGCATTTTGCCCTGGTTACCAATGACTGGGTAGCCAGTGAAGATTACGCCATTTTTCAAACCATTGGCTACTAATTTCTTGTACCCTAAAAATGAAGAGGCTAATAAACACTTTCCACTCAAGTTGTGCCCATTATCCATGACTTTCTCTGCATTGGTTGCATCAACACATTATGTTACAAAACTGAATTCAGGAATAGGTCAGATGTTATTTTGACTAGTTTCCACATAATCAACGTAACATATTAATTAAACTAGCTCAAAACATGAAATGTGGTACAACTTTAATATTTTTAGCAGAAAAGAGTGTCATAAATAGAACAAAAGTAAGACCAATGAAAGATTTTGATCGATCAACATCATTACCTGATGCTCTCACAGATTTCGAGACCAAAATGGGATTAGCTTGGAAGCCAAGGAAGTCGTAAACTCCATTGCCGGAGACATCCAAGGGAACTCGATTATCATATCTGTAAGCAGCTGTACGCTTTGATGGATACCAAGTGATATCTGCAAATTCATACTTTTTTCCATGGTCCATGTACTTGTTTTCAATTTGATCATCATCAGTGAAATTAAACCGTTATGCTTCTTTTGAATCCCTTCTCCAGTGACAACTTCACCTATTGGAATATCAAGCATTATATACTTATTGCAAATCACACAAAGAAACTCAAGTTTCTAGTAATGAAGATATAGAGCTAAAGTTACCAACCTTGGAGATGACACCCAACAACCCCAACGAAACTTTGGCAGCATTAAAAAGTTCATCTTTGGGTTCTAATCTAAGAACTTTCGCATACCCTTCAGACTGTGTAGCAGGAACAATTAGGCTTAGACCAACAATATGATCATGAACAGAACCTCCCTTTCCCCACCATGAACTTCCATGTGAGCCTGTGCTTATAAGCCCTCCAACACTCACACCCTCCCAATATGGTGCAGCAACCAAACTTAATCCAGCTGCTTCAACTGTGTCGATCAATTTGCGCAGTCCTACACCACTATCAACTGTGACAGCTAAATTGGCGTGATCAATTTCGATCCCAGAGTTGTAACTTGATGTGCTTATTAGCAATGAGTTTCCTGTACTTGTAGCAGGACATGCCAGTTTGGTTATGGTATGTGAAAACTGGCTCACCACTCTGAGCTTGAGCTTGTTCTGGTTTGCGTAGGCCACAGCCTTAAGTAGCTCATTTTCGGTCCTGGGGTACGTGACATTAGCAACATGGCAATCTTTTCTGTCGTTCCAAACACCGTAGGAGTTGACGAGGTTGCAGCCACCTTTTCCGTCGCATTGAACCGGAGATTGTGGCAGCATGGCGGCAACGGAGACGAGAAGGTGAAGAGCACAGAGGAGCCACCATGAGCTGTACATGGTGCTTGAGTTTTACTACAAAGCCTAAAGGAAGATTGTGGCATTTGTAGGTGGAGAGAATTTCTTACAGAGAAACAAACAAATGGCAAAGGTAATGCTTTGAAGGAAGAAATCCAAATGAGGAGAGTTTAGTTTGAAGTGGACGCCACGATTGGAATTGCGGAGAAGATAACAAAGGTCCCATATTTTATTGACTTGAGATTTGTTTTCCATTGAAAGTAATCATGGTGGAGTGCATGGGCGAAAATGAAAATTTCAAAGGAAGAAGAATAGAAAGTAATCATGGTTGAGATCTGTTATCTTCAACTACAGTACTGTATTCCCTCTAAGCTTTTGTTTTGTATCCAAAAAAGAAAAACTGCACTGCTACATCTTTCACAAAAGAAGAAGAATAGAAAAATCAAAATTATCGGTGCCAGACTTGATCATAAACGCAGGATCATATCTATCAATTTAGGCCTAAAATTATCAAAATGAGAATATAAGAAATGGAAGAAAAACACGTTACGAGCAAGTCATTCTCTTTTAGGATAACTTTGTCATTCTGAATCTCACATTCATCATAAACTTCAGATTTTCCTTTCAACTATGCTATGCTATCGCTTCCGATTGCAGATTCAATGCTAGTGTCAAGATCAATACTATGGAAGAGTTGTTTCATCAACGTTGAGTACATAATAGTCGGTTTGATCACCAAACCTAAAGGCTGGGTTTAGTAAACTTAGTATTCGGTCGGTTTAAATTGAGGTAATTACCAAACCAAGTGCGAGCCCTAGCGTATATTTACATACTTTCATGGCGGACAAGATTTACCAGATGCTCAATTTTAATAGTAAAAGAGGGGAAAATATCCAATCCAAACCATAATTTACAAGCAAACTAGTAACTTCTAAACGAATCATAACTCAAGTCTCTTTCTCTTCTTCTGGTTGAAGCGTCCTCAATAATTGGGCCCCTTTCCTCCTTCCCCTACCACTACAATCCCCTTTCAACGCCAACTCCACTGCACGCGCCACCTCCTCCGCCGGAGCTGCCAATACCGCTTCCGCTGGCTCACCTTCCGACGCGCCACCGTATATAACCGCCAGCACACCTATCGCGTACTCCTTCCCCCGAGCTGAAGTCCGGCCCATCATCATCACCATCACCGGCACCGCCAGCGCGTGGGCCCTCACCTCCGCCGCGCCCTCCGCCACAGTGCACATTAGCTCCAAAGCCGCCAGGGCCCGCTCCGCCGCTGTATCCTCCAGCTCCAGCGCCGTCTCCACCACCGCAGACGCTGCCCCGGCCTCAACCGCCACGTGGCGGTTAGCCTCCGCCAAACAGAGCGCCAACAACACTTTGGTTGCCGGTTTTGCCCCCGCTTTGTTTTTCAAATTTCGCACCAACCCGCGCATCAATTCGGGCGGGCACTCCGGGTCGGATGGCGGGTAGGGAACCAGAGACCGTTCCAGGAGGTGGAGCGCTGCCAGCTGCTCCGGAAATGACCCAATGCTGAGCTGGAGCTCCGCTGCATGGAAGAGTTCTTGGAGACCGGTGGAGGACATGGGCGGCGGAGGCGGTGGTGGTGGGCTGGACCGAAAACTGGACACAGGATCAAAACCCTGGTCGGATCCGGGTTGTGGGTAGGGGAGAATAGGAGACTCTGGGAGGGTGAACTTCCACTGGGTAAAGCTCTGTGAGGTAGAGGAGGAAGATGACTCGGATTCGGGCTTCGACTGGTGGTGGGTTACCGGGTCGAACTGTGATGAAGCAGAGGGGAGTGACAATGAAGGGGGTGGTGGTGGAGGATCGGTGGAGGAGAAAGGGAGAGGTGGAGGATGAGGAGTGGTGGGGCTGAGGACTGTTCCGGTACAGTGGCCGAAGAACCCACAAGAGAAGAGCTGGGTCTTAAGCTTAGGCTGCTGAGTTCTCATGGTAGTGTTGTTCTATGGTGTTGATCTGAGAAAGAGAGAGAGAGAAAGAGAGATAGATCATAGCTTGAGAGAGGGAGCAGAAGAACATGGTGGAACCTGCAAGTTTGTGGCCATGTGGGGAATAGTACTCAGAAACCCCAGTGTATGTCTGTGTCAGCTTTCGCTTCGAGGGAATATAATACATGTTTTGGGTTAAACATACAGTGACTTTCAATCAACGATTTTACTTTTACTCCAACCTAAAGATCAGGCAGAGAGCCAACAACTTTCTGGACCATTGTTGCAGTTCAATCATGGATCGCCTCTGCCAGTGAACAAAGCAGAAATTCAAACCTACTCGAAATCATTACCGACTCAATTATTCATTTCCTTACCATAAGTGGAAACACGTAATAAGGTTGAACTGTGATCATTGAACCAGATTGGAGCACAACCACCAATTGAAAATTTTCATAGCTAAAAAGAAATGAAGGATAATAGTGTAGTTCGACTTCTATCGAGTATCTCAAGGACATGAATGAGTGTGACCATTTTCTAGCATTTCAAATTTACAGACAATCCAGATCGATCTAGCTGTATGGAAATTTGGAATTTTACAACAAAAAATGCCTATCAAGGAAGGGCATGCTAGAATTACAAGTTAGGAGGGGACCTCCTATATTAGGTTTAACTAAGGGCATCAAAAATTGTCCGACTAAAATGACTAGACCAGAAGTTCAGAAGTTACCTCCACTTTTCTCGTAGTTCTTTCTTCTCCGATAAAATCCAGGTTACAAAGATTGATGCTATGAGCACAGCAATAGTGATGAGAAGCAATGCATAGCTGAAATCGTCGGTCAGCGAATCGTAGGTCCTTGACGGTGCGAGTTGAGTGAAGAACAGATCCACTCCATATACAAAGACGAGGGTTGTCGACTCCAGCTTGGCAGGTGCTGTAACTATGCCTCGAAGTCCTTCCACTCTTAGAGCATGTGTCACATAGGACTGCAAGTAACGAAATTCAAGTATAAGATTTAAACATCAAATAGTTGAAATAAAAGGATTCCTCTAAGATGTAATTAGGTTCACCCCTCAATGTCACAATTAAAATTCATAATTTAGGCTTCCTAGAAATCAGACTTGGCTTTGATTTAAAGCTCAGGCAGCCATTCTTTAATAATCCATAGAGACTTGTACTTCCTCATCCTTAATCTGATGCTCCGATTGCTCCCCCAAAAAACTCTTATAACAAAGATGTCACATACCTGAGGAATTATTGGCAATGAATCTGTTAGAGGTATAATGCCTTCCTCTTTCTCAGCTTGTGTGGGGTTCACTGATCGACGGGGATCTAGAAATCGCTTGTCAAGTGCCAAAACCTACATGATATTTACACTTATCACTAATTGCATGCCAATACATTGCCCCACAAGAGAAATAAAATCTCATGAAGCTCAGAGAAAAAAACTGACCTGATCCCCAATTGTACCAATAAGAAGCTGCTTTGAAGTTATACCCTTTGCTGTCAATGTCACATCTATTGCTTTTACAGAATACGTGAAAAAGTAAGACTGTGATTTCGTCACAACCTCTGGTCGGGAATATGATGAAATAGGTGAAGTGAGATTATGCTTCCCAAGAATGAGCTTCCAAACATCCTTATTGTCCTGTACATCATTACCCCAAAAAAAAAATTCAGATATGAAATCAGCTTCCATATTTATTGAAGCGAATAGACAACAATATATTCAAGATGAAGTGAGCATACCGCTCGTGACTGATCATATATCTCTATGACTGACATCTCATATCTGTGTGCTCTAAGATTAAAGTAGTGGTATACAACCCAATTCTCACTGAAAACCTGCAAGATGTATTAATAATAGATTAAAAAAGGTCTCACATCAACACAATCATAGACAAAGTAGCAAGTGAGCTTACAGCATGGACAGGTCCCTGTGCACCATGATGGGTCATCCGATGCAATATGCGACCAGTTACAGTATCAATAAGATACACAGTTAACCACGACTCCTCTGGTGTCGCTGTTCCAATTGCACCACTGCCTTTAGGTGCAACAGTTGCAACAAAGAGTAGATTCTTGGATACATACTTGTACATCAAATCGTCATCAGCTGCTATAACCTTTGCTTGAGTATGAACCACCTACAAGATCACCAACTTTTGTTATGGAAGATTGGAAGGTATAAGCAAAGCCTTTCCCCAAAACTGAAAGACAACAGTTCTCTGTTTGGATAAACTTCCATAATATTAGAAAGCAGCAAGTGGGCGGCCCAAATGTGCAGGTATAAGACTAATAGAGAGATCAAAAGGAAAAATAGGAGTCGCGAGTTAAAGCAGTGATGCAAGGAATGACAATTCAAACATACTGACTTAAGCTCAGAAAGACAAAACCAGACCTCATTGGATTTTCTTGTCACTGTTGCAATTATCTTTTCTGAGTCGGATGGGAACACAATCGACCATATATCCCTGGACTCAAAGCAGTAGTTGTCCGTAGCTTCCTGGATGCAGTTGCTCTTCAAGACATGTCCTTTGACGATGCCATTATTAGTCTCAACTGAGTACCAGTATATGTTTGAAAGCTCGCGTTGAAAGATGTCAAGGGCCTCAGGTGTTCTGGGGTATAAATATGCATGCTGGTTTCCATCTATTAGAAGATGAAGTCGCTGTTCTGTTGAATCAGTAAATGGCAGTGGAATAACTTGCAAAATGGAATGTACAAGATCCATTGAATTAACTTCAGTGCCAGTATATGCATCAACAATAGACAGAACACCTGGTCGATCAGAACCTTGTCCACATTGACCTACTATGAGGATAGATGGATTTTCATCCATTGCATGATGATGGGGTACCTGCCACTGATATAAGCTCAAACCAGTCGGAAACTCGCATTCAGATTTACGCAGATTAGGCAGTAACTGAGACCAGACAACTTGTCCATATCCAGTGTGCAAGGCAAAGAGCTTTCCTGCTCTTGTAAGTACTACGATCAGCTTCCGAAACCCATTGTGGTCCCTAGTCAATTTGCTCTTTTCAGAACTTTTTAATCTCCTCTCTTGTATAGCAGCAACATCATCAGCACTTGCAAGCATTAAGGTCCCCTTAAGCTTCAGTAGGTGTCCCTTCAAGATAGCAAATAATCATATGAAATGCACATTATAAGAGGCGACTTATTCAATCAGAAACATAAATACAAGACAGTAAGAGTTAATAATTCAAAACCCAGGTAAAAGATGACTACAAAAGTATGCAAATGAAATCGCATACTGTGCTTATCAAACCACAGTACTCCACATATTTATAGAGTAAAATGATATATGCAATCATGGGGAACTCACAGGAAAATACACCAGTATAACTTAAGTTAATAATCTATTTATATACCTTAAGCCACTCAAAAAGGTTTTCCTCAACCTTCGCTACAGATACACCTTCCTTCTCCACGGGTAGTTCTGATGTTAAAACATCAACAATTGAAGCAAGACCATCCTCCCTACTCCACACAATGACACCTTGTTGTAACAACAGAAGTGACTGATCCTCCATGACAATCAAGGCCCTAAACCCATTGGACCTGTCTGTCCGGATGTAGCTGTTTATAAAAACTTTATGAACCATCCCCCTCTGCTTGTCCATAATTATACTCTCCTTCAGCAGATCACCACTCAAATCATGGCTAAGCTTCACCGTAAGATGAATCTCACCATCTCTATGTTGAACTAGTGCGAAAGCTTGTTGACCTTCGGTGAGGGGAATTGCATCACTAATAGTTGCCACACTATTTAATTTATCCATCACCTCCAACTTGGCTTCAACAGTCACTCTAATCAGTGTCACTCCTCCATTAACCTTTACGGAAAACATTCCTGGTAGTTTTGAAGATAACAATACTGGTGTTCCAGAAGAATCCCCCAATATATCAGATATGGATGTCTCCTGCAAGTTAAGTTCTCCATCTTGAAAGCTTATAACTACTAACTTTGACTTAGGGGCATTTAATGTCACAAGAATGTCACTTGAAGCCAAGATTGCTTCCCCAGAATATCCAACAGAAAGTGCTGCACTATTGTGCTTCAATATCTCTCCATTCTTAGAATTGATCTGATACACATCAAACTGGGAAGAACCGACAAAACCTAGTACATAGATTGCATCACTTCCAACAGGTTGAATAATATGTTGAACCTCTAGACTGAAAGAACAACACAAGTATAAATGACACAGTGATGTTTAGTTCAACAGAAGAAATGAGGCATAACACTAATAAATTACAAAATCACACCAAAAACATTAAACAAACCTTTCAGCTGCAAAATCCTTTGTCCAAAGAACCTCACCGTTAATGCTGGAAACAGCATGTAGAGACCCTTTACCATAAACAAGGATCAAATTTTCCTTGTGGACGATCAAATTTGACTGCACAAGACAACCTTTACAATTTAAGCAACCTATACACATTTTCAACCTGTGCTGTTTTTACATGACTGGGGGACAGAGAACCATAAAAGGACAAGTAAATGCAAAACCAAACAGATAGTCAAAAACTCAAAATACTACAATCTTATATCAATCGATGAGAGAGAGCAAAAGAGCAAATATGAATCACGTACATGTACACAATTAGAAGATGCTAGTGAGAATGGAAAGTAATTAACTAACCGGGACAGTTAATAATGATTTTGAGACCCCAGAGCCATCTATAGAAGATTGCCACACCATCTGACCATCAGGAAGGTTCCATGCTCTCAATATACTCCCCTCTGATGAAAGCGTAATGACATCTGAAAATATCAAAATAGTACACTTTCTGATCAACACCACAATCTAACCAATTAATAAGTTGCATGATAAGTTCAAACCCAAAGTCATACAATGATGTAAAAGCGTTACGAAAGAAACTTATGAATGTTGATAAAACAATTACATTTTCCCAACGCTATGTCAATTCCATCGACTACATCATTGCTCCCCAGCACACGTCTCCAGACTGCACAAAAACAAATACACTCATCAGTCATTAACATCTACTCTGCGGCTCGAACTGAGAACATACAGATTAATCTAATATACTGAATTCTAATTCCACTCGTTAGTTGTTACAGCTGTGGAAACAGATACATTAACTTAACAGTGAACATACATATCTCGCCGCGCCGGAGATCAAGTGATGCTATAACATTCTCTTCAGTGGACACCACAACACGCTTCCTCCCACTCTTCTGAGTATGAAACACTGCATCCTTCACTTTCCCTATGTACTGCTGGTGCCTGCAATCAACAACCCGACTTAGCTCAGCTTAGAACATTCAATATTCAACGAAGTCTCCACAGAAATCAACAGAGATATTTCAACTCAAAATCAAGATCAAATTCCAAGCTCGATTATGAGATAATCAATCGATTGAATACAGAGCTTATCGCGCGAGTAAAAAAAACCTAGAGTCAAATTTGAATTCGGATAAACAATACGAGATTGAGTTTGTTACCAATCAACGAGGCCGACTTGATCTTCGTAGAGCGAAAGAGTGAGAGTCGTGAGAGATGAGAAGAGCAGTGGAAGAAGAAAAGCCCTAATCGCCATGCTCATCGTGTGCTCACGGCGACTGAGAGAGAGAGATTCAGATCTCTGAGAACTACGACGGACGGAGAGTTTTGTATGAGCAAAAGAGTCGCATAAAAGAAAAGCCGGCTTCTCTGGAGAAAGAAAATGACATAAATATCCTTTGTTTATCCAGGCCCGATTGTGTTGGGCTTATTACTTGGGCTGGGTTTAGCTTCAGGTTTATACTTCCGCTTGAACGTCAAGGCCTTTTCTTTTCTTTTTTTTGAGTTTCTCCTTACAGTAATTTACGCTCCTATTTTACATTGCACGTTTCTTTCATATTTCATAGTTCAGATTGCACTTCTCAAAACCTCTTCACAACATAAGAAGAAATAAATGAGTGTGTCCCTGTGCTGATAGAGAGGGCAGTCGATTATAGAAAAGTATTTGTGTATGCTAACTTGACCCGGTTATATTCAAATTCTAAGGATAAAAACTACAAGTGAAATTCAAATTCAAAATAGTTATTCTCGTATTTATAGGATTCGTAAATTACGCACCATAACTAGAATTAGAACCCTTCATCCCCCTTTGACCTACTTGAGTAGAAATTATGAATGGTGTCTTTTGACCCATTGTTACTAAAATACTAAGTTGATTACATTGCTTTCAATGTTTGAATAAGGCTTCTATTTTTGCATTTAGAAAATGTTCGTTAGTATGGTAACAAATATTTCGTACAAACCCCGGTGGAACCTTGTTGAGAATAACGTCGCAAAGTTGTTATATCTGCATTATTTCATATACTAAATCAAGTGATTTTCTGGAATGAGAAGAGTTCATGTATACTGTATTTGCTATTAAAAATGGGCCATGTTCATGTATTACCTGGGATGACCTGTAAATCTCCCACCCAATAAGAAAAGGGCGTCGGTCGCGCAAGCTACATTATTCTTTTATTGTCTGAATCTCTATGAGAGAGAGAGAGAGAGAGTGCTTCTCTGTAGTATAGTGATAGAAACAAACCATGATATCCCATTCCTCGTTTCATAATTGATATGCTCCTCATAGATTTGTACACTTTGGCATTACTACTCCCATATCTTGAGGTCTCTATTCTCAGTGTTTCAACTTCGGCGCTTTTGTTCAGGGTGAAGGAGTTTGAAGCACGTACTGGAGGTTTGTTGAGTAGAATTTGGTGGCAAAGATTGAGACCCATTTGGCGGTGAACGGTAATGCCGTGACCCATTTCGAATTTAGTGACGAATCTATGTTGTTTTTTTTTGTTGGGAATTTCATTTCTTTAGTTGGAAGCTATTTGACTGTAGATCAAGAGACCAAAGGTTTTATTTTTTTTTGTCTGGGTTTGAGAGCTTGTTTTGATAGGGGAAAGTAAATTAGTTGAGTTTGAGCTTTGCATTGTCTGGAAGATTAAAAGAATTAGCTGTGAGATGCCAATGCTAGTTTGACAAGGTTCTTACTTTGGTCGCCAATGTTGCTGGAATTTTAAATAATGAGGAAGTCTTTGATGAGGAACACAGTGGGAAAAGCTTGGAACTTTGGAGGGCAGTGATGAATGAATCAATAAGGATACTGTGTTGTCTTATCCGATAGCATTGCAAAGCAGAATTTGAGATAAGTTGGAGCAATTTGTTTTTGTTTTGATGGCGTCTATTAGAAGAACATTGTCTCCGGTGCCTCGAGCAGGAATTCCACTAAATGGAGAAGTCTGTGCTGTGGCATCTCCGTTGTCCAAGTCATCATCTTGTACTCAGAACTATCCATCATCCGATGGATTTTTATCATCTCTAGCTGCTTCATTAGATTCTCAAGCTTTCGTTCTTAGTGTTTTTTCACCGAGATCTTCTAGGCCTTTTGAGAAATCAAAACCCAAGGGGCAGATTTGGAGAAGGGCGCTTTCCCATTTCTTCGTTTGTTTCATGCTTGGAGTCTTTATTGGGGCTACACCTTTTGCGTCAGTGACGTTGTCAACAAATCTGTCAAAGCATCAAGACTTACCCTTTGAAATGGCATCCTCAGTCGGGTTTCATCAGTTATATGGTAGTGTATTTGGAAATGTAGGACCATTAGACAGTGGGAAAATGCAGAAGAATGTTACAATGGAGTCACCAGCCAAGGAGCAAGGTCCAACAGAAAGCATCATACTAAAAAGTGAGATGCAGAACCAATCACTCATTCAAGAAGCAGATTTGGAGTTCCGGAAGCTTTTGATAATCGTGACTCCAACCTATTCTCATCCATTTCAAGCCTATAATCTGAATCGTTTGGCACACATGTTAAAATTGGTCTCACCTCCATTGTTATGGATCGTTGTGGAGATGACCTCCCAGTCTGCAGAAACAACTGACATCTTGAGGAGAACTGGGATTATGTACAGACATCTTGTGTGTGAGAAAAATCTTACTGATGTAAGAGATAGAAGTGTACATCAAAGAAACGTTGCACTTTTTCACATTGAAGCTCACCGTCTTGATGGAATCATCTACTTTGCAGATGAGGACAACATCTTCTCAAGAGATCTTTTCAAGCAAATGAGGCAGATTAGGTACTTTCTTGCTAAACCACAATACTCATTAATTTTTATTTATAACACGATAATGTTACGTACTGTATCATCTTTTTTAGCACTACCACTTACTGATCATCATGATTCTTGACATAGTAATTCAATGTCACTCATTTTCTGATGGAAACCTTTTGCATAGTCTGTTTAGTCCTTATAGTCTGTTAATTCATTTTTGAATATTTGGAGAGAGATTAATGTTTTAGGGACCAGATTACATGCTAATATTTGGGTACAACTGTACAAGATTACACACAGGAGTGTTTCATATATCCATTTTCAGTCCTTCCTTGATCTCTTTTACTTCTGCTAATTGTAATTTGGAAATATATTATCTTGCCAGCAGTAATGTTTCATCAGATACCATCATCATTACCCTATATTGAACCCTGATTAACATTCCAGTCTCTCTGCACTTTGTGGTGACAATTCCTTAGTTTCCCTGCTTATATTCAATCGCAGGCGCTTTGGAACATGGTCAGTTGCCAAAACAGTGAGTGACGAAATGCAAGCTGCCATAGAGGGCCCTGTTTGCAATGGAACTCAAGTAATTGGATGGCATACAAACGAATCAAGTACAGGGTTTCAGAGATTCTATGCTCAAATGTCAGGATTTGCCTTCAATAGCACTATACTTTGGGATCCCAAAAGGTGGCATCGACCGACTCTTGAACCTATTAGGCAGCTTGACACTGGCAATGATGGTTTCCAGGTTATTATCTCCTGTTCCATATCTTCCCCTTATCAATGATTAAACAGCAGACCATAATATGGACAGCATCTGTGTTTTTTGCAAACTGATGAGAAATAGAGTTCAAGCATTACCAACTCAAACCTTGATACCCCATTACTACTCACTATGATGTCCTGCCTTCAATTGCTAACTTCACTCATTTGCATTTCCAGGTGAGCACATTTATTGAACAGCTTGTGGAAGATGAAAGTCAAATGGAAGGTTTGCTGCAAGACTGCTTAAGGGTCATGGTTTGGCATCTTCATCACGAATCGTCTAATGCCTTCTATCCTCACAAGTGGTTCATGAAGAATAATCTAGATGTCATTGCTTCACTTGCTTGAACTTTTAATATGAATGCAGTCCTTATGAATCGCAAGTTAATGTATTCTTAAGAAACATATATGAGATAGTTAATGTATTCATTCTTCAGAAGTATTTAGCTGTCAGCAAGAAATAGAATGTTGTTGCAGCAGCTAGCTAGACGGGGCATTCAGATTCCGGTGCCCACAAGTAGGACAGAGATGATTAATCCGGAGCCATGCGACGATGCAATCTCGATGATAATAGTGGGAGCAGGGCAACTTAGTAATGCTGCTGCTGCTATCTTTATTCTGTGCAAACATATCCCTACAAATAGCACACACTTCATCATCATCAACCGGACTCGCTTCCTCCAAAGCCTGAATGAATGATTCTGTTGCCGGAATCAGCCTGAACCTGTATGGCCCGTCGTCGTGCAAATGCAAGGATTCCTCCGTATCTCTACAGATTATATCCACGCATGCGACCTGGATAAGTTTATCGGGGACGGCTTCTTGAAGCTTATCCAATACTGATGCGAAAATTTCCGGATGCTTGTCTTCGGGAAGCTTCATAGCTGATCAGAGATAAACTTGTATGCCTCCCTGGGAGACCCATGGATGACTCTTTTATACCTGATGAATCTCTCCATGGTAGTCTTGACATCTTTACTTGCCCTATCCCCGGAGAATCGCAGCTTCAAATTTTTCCTACGTTGCAGAACTAGTGGTTCAAGATCAAACTGCTGGGTTTCTGGATTATAGTTTGCATATGCCTGGTAAAGGGAGAAGAGGATCGGAAGTAACGCACGGTTACTTCGGTAGGTGGTGTTTCTTTTGACCTGAAAAATTCGGGTGGTAACATAACGATTGATCTCATATATGTGGGTGGTGTTCATGCTTTGATTCTTCTCCGCAGCGGCGATGCCCGATTCGGCTCAAGGCCGTCAAGGGTATTTGATAAGAGTCTCTTTTTATATGTTATGTTCCCAAATCCCAATCCTGAAGGGAATAGACAAAGGCGCATGAACGTATTATCTTCATGGAACAAGTGTATGAATCCAAACTGAGTTCAAGATGATTAAAATGCTTTGATCAAACTAAAAAGGGTTCTTTTTTGTTAGGACATTGAAGAGAATCAAATCGAATATAAGAAGAAGAATTTGGAGAGAGAGAGAGAGAGAGAGAGAGAGAGAGAGAGAGTGAAAAATTGGAAAACAAATTGGGGAAAATCGTTTAGGGGAAGCAAGGCATGATTAAATACACAAGCATTTTAATGAGAATTGAGTGCTCATTATGGAAGTTACTTCATCATATCACTCAATGCGTTATGGCTCTCAAATTGAGTGCTCATATGCTTCATTCTGACTGTGCTTTAGAGATCGAGAATTCGTTAGCGGTTGCGGTTGGAATCCATTATCCATAGAAAGTTCCTACCTCAGATAGGAAACAAGTATCAATAGGTTTATAATTCTCGTTGACACATCGATCGGAAACAATTAATGTTTGGATGTCACATACTACAGTTGGGTAGACGAGCTGGCTAGTATCTCTCGGACACTCTGGGTGTTGCAGATGATCAACACACCCTTGTAATTACTCTAGCCTCTAGCATGTCCTGCTTGTATTGATTTTTTAGTTTTTTTTTACTGTGTTGGAATTTGACCGAAGTTTTTACGGGTTGATATGAACCAAATGAAGTCGAATTATACAAGTGAATTACATGAATTAGATATGTGTACTTACCATCACGTACGGTATTATCATTGTACACTATGAATTGAATTGACATAGGCATATGATACATTTCCTAATCTGAATTCTCATACAAAGTACGAACAAATTTGTTTACATCTATATACACAGTGTTTAAGATCTCAAACCATCAATAAGATTCATCACACGTCTAAACTTTACGTTAAGCTCGGAAACCATGCAGTCAAAGATAGTGGTTCATGCCAAAATGATTCATCACAGTAGTATCATTGTACACTATGAATTGAATTCACATACACAAAGATGATACAATTTCTAATCTAAATTCTGATAGTACGAACAAATTTGTTTACAACTATATACTGAGTTTAAGGTCTCAAGCCATCAATATTCAATAAGATTCATGACACGTCTAAACTTTACTTTGAGCTCGGAAACCATACGGTCAAAGACAGGGGTTGAGGCCAAACTGATGCCAACAACACAATTAAATATTATACATATAATTAGAGTAAACCCCAATTCAACATTAGGCTCTAGTACTGATTGGAAGTAGAAAGAAGAAAGCAAGGAAATGTTGTTCAAATCATTTATAATGATTCAAACAAGTCCAGAGGAGAGTGCAAGCAAGAGACCAGTTAAAATGAAAGGAGAATGCAAGCAAGAGAGCACATAGGCGATGAAGGAACCCAAGTAGGATTAGGTCTGTACTGGATTCCATGAGTTATATACTTATATCTGAATATAATTGAGAGACAGAGTCACAGTTAGAAGTGACAAATTGGTCGAAAAGTCCAAATTTGACATGACCCGAGTCCGTTAGCGGTTCGGTTCGGTCCGGCCCAAGCCCGTTATTGTAGTGGGTCGGGAGTTGCAGAGATATATTAGCTCATGGGCCAGCCCGAGCCCATTTTAAGCCCAATACGGCTCAGACACGATAAATTCATAGTCACGCCCGTTAATCACATAATTTTATATTATTTATATAAATATTTAAATAATTATCATTATTAGACATAGAGGTGATGATGAATGTTATAATAGGAACAGGAAGAAAAACACCAAACATGAACTTGATTTTGAACAAAGATATATGTGTAAGAGGGTGTTTTGTACAAAGACTTTTAGAATTGCTTGGATGGCCTGAATGCCTCTTGTACCCCTTCTAGTTCAGGATTGGGTCTAAAGCTTCATAATAGTTTTGTTGTGTTTTCCCCAGATCTCCTGTGGTGCATTAGAATTAAGTTGGTGCGGTGGCATGATATGTATTAGCAGAAACTTCATATGAATATAATAAAGAACATGATATATGAAGAGAACTTGCAAGAAGGCATGTGACGTGGGAGATAGAAGCAGATGAGTTATATATATGAGATGTTTGTTGCAGGGAGTGGTTTGGTGCAGTGAATCTACTATAATAAGAAAATAATGGAATTTGGTGGTGGCAATTGGGTTAGATATAAAGCTTAAAAGTGGTTTTTGGGTTGAAGGTTGAGAATGTTTGGCTTTAGGCTTGCTTGAGATGGTGGACGGTTTGCTTGGAGTTTTTTGTGATGCTGGGGACTGTTCTAATTTATAGGCAAGAGAAGGGAAGGCTAATACACAACATGAAAAGCTGAAAAGCCAAAGTGATATAATAGAGTAATAACCACATGGGTTAAAAGATGTTTATTCTATCTTGAAGTATGTACGTATAGCTGTTGTATCTCATTTGGGAAGGTCACATGCTGCTCTTAGGTGGCAAACCTTTCATTAAATACCCAGAAAAAATGTGACAAACATGGATTTTATTTTTTTAAGTAGAGTAAGAGACGATTTACTGCGGGGTAAAGCAAATAACCGTATTTGTATTGCTGGAGAACTATTATTTTTGTGATTAGAGTATGTAATTGTGTTTAAGCATGTATATTTGGATTTTCTCATCTTTATACGCTCATGTAAAGATTAAGATTATTAGTCCTCAATTTTTGTCCCAAGTCCAAAATCGACAATAATCCAAATCTAAAACAGGCCTCATGTACTTTCGTTGTCTTCCATACCACACAAAATCTTATAATTTATAAGAACGTGAGTGTGACTTGGGTCCATGTGCATGGTATGCCGGTAATATTTTGGCTTCCCGGATGTAGTTATGCATGTGTACATTCTTGTTGTACCTAGAGTATGTGTACGGCGTACTTGTGATTTTTTGGGTATCAACAATAAGAAAAAAGTGACCTGGACTCATTCTATTGAGGATTTGCTTTGAACATTTGTGCAAGATATGTAAAAGAGAATTCAGAATTATAAACCTATTGATACATGGTTTCACATCGGTTTAGGGTTATAAATTTTCGTAAAATAATGTTGGTCCTCTCTATGTTTATTAAAAAAAAAACATTATTTTAGGGTTAGTTGAAAACAAGGAATATGCTTGTATTATAATGAGAGATGCTAAAATTGGATCGAAATTGAAAAGTCACGCCATCATCATAGAGTTTATGAAATGTGAGATATCAAATGTGCATATTTTATGAAAAATCAGATAATTGCAGTCTAATATTTTAGGGAACTGAAATTGGCACACTTTTTTTACATTCCACACACCCTTATTTTTGCTTTTACCAAATAACCCTCATACCTCAAAGACAAATACGTCATGATCCTCTGTCAAGTCCCTTTAATGAAAATTGTCAACCGGCCAAAAAGATGCTCGGGGTTATTGAGATGAAGGCTCTGTTGTCATGACTCGACGGAACAACATTGACCGAATACTAGATTACAGTAATTGATTCTCTATCATATAAGCTCCTTTGAGTGAACAAAGACCATAGCTGCAATGAATGACCACGTCAGGACCGAGCCAACGCCGCCCCAGTTCAACACCAAAAATTGTCGGGATGAAGGATTAACCGAAAAATATGTGGTTTCAACTTTTCCGGCAAGTGGGTAGTTCAGAAAAGATTGGAATTGTTTCTACATGCCCAATTCGGGAGATGTAGCTCTAATTCTACATGGCCTGGGATGTTTTCCGGCTTCTGGAACTTGGTTTGAAGGGTTCGAGAGAGGGAGAGAGAAAGAGGGTAATCTTGTAAGTGAAATATTGTTGATAGATAAAATAACATTTAATAATGTAAATAGTGTGCAGAATGTAAAATCGGGTGTGTCAATTTCGAACCCCATATTTTAAGGAGGCAACCGGTGTTATCATAATTGAATAATTGAGTAATTGCATTCTCATCACCAAATTAATTTGGGTCTCATGACCTTTGTTAAGCGCCCACGCTTCAAGAGTCCAATCAAATTTTTTCATACGTGTCGACTGGTTATTGTGCAAGCCAGTTGGTCCCACTAATCTCTGTTAGCTGCTCAGACGTTTGGGAATTAAAAAAAGTCACATGATATGCAGGTGAATTAGTCAAATTAAATGGCTTGGGTTGTGGAGGAGAGTAAGTTTGACATTGCCACACGTGTGTGGTTGTTAAGATGAACTCAGCTACTGTGTTTGCGGCTCCATCTCAAACACAGTATTTGGATTTCGGTTCCCCGACGTTCTGGAAAGAAGCTGCATGCCTCTCGCGATCGGCTGTTATAGTTTGATCCATCAAATGGTTGATGCAATTGAGGATTTTGGGGGCGAGCCCGTACGAATCAGATAGTCGAAAACGAGAGGCAAAGAAGAGGTGGAAGAAGACGATGATGGATAGTCGAAAACGAGAGGCAAAGAAGAGGTGGAAGAAGACGATGATGGAGTCGGCGACTGGGTAGATTAACAATCTCAACAGATCTTCCTCACCCGTTCAAATGAACTAATCTGGGAAGGCGAATGGGCAGATTAACAATTTCATCAGAAGCACCGTTGATTAGGTTGGGCGAAATATGCTTGTTGTGGCTGCAACCAACGATTGCTTTCCAGTAACTCTAGGCATCTGATGGCTTAGGGTTTCAGATCCGATTTGGATGATGCCGATGTCGGCGATAGGGTTCATTCTCATGCGAAATAAGAACATGACCTCCTCGTGCGGGTGGTGAAAGGCAGTCAAATTCTACATTGTGACTCGTATAATTTCACCACAACTACTGTTATGCGAAAGACAAAACTGACGCCGTTCCCAAACATCTGTTGGGCTCTTGGAGCGAAGGCTCTTTGCAGAACGCACCTTTGTGTATTTCGTTTAGGATTGGGATTTAGGAACATATATATTAATATATATACAAGAAGAGACGTTGGTAAAGGTCGAATTAGGTTACAACGCACCCGATCGGGCATCGCCGCTGCGGAGAAAAAGCAAGCATGAACACCACCCACATATATGAGATCAATCGTGAATTTATCACCCGAATTTATCAGATCCAGAGAAACACCTTCTACCGAAGTAGGGCGTGCGTGGATATACTTCCGATCCGCTTCTACCTTTTCCAGGGATATGCAAATTATAATCCAGAAACCCGGCAGTATGATCTTGAACCTCTAATTCTGCAACATAGGAAAACTTTGAAGCTGCGATTCTCCAGGGAGAGGGCAAGTAAAGATGTCAAGACTACCATGGAGAGATTCGCCAGGTATCAAAGAGTCATCATATGGGTCTCCCAGGGAGGCAAACAAGTTGCTCAGCAAGTTGGGTAGGTATCTCTGCTCAGCTCTGAACCTTCCCGAAGATAAGCATTCGGAAATTCTCGCACCAGTATTGCAAGCTTTGCAAGAAGCCGTCCCCGATAAAATTATCGAGGTCCAATCCGTGGATATAATCTGTAGAGATACGGAGGAGTCCTTGGATTTGCACGATGACCGGCCATACAGGTTCAGGCTGATTCCGGCAACCGAATCATTCATCCAAGCTTTGGAGGAAGCGAGTCCAGTTAATGATGAGGAAGTGTGTGCTATTTGTAGGGATATGTTTGCACAGAATAAAGATAGCAGCAGCAGCATTACTAAGTTGCCCTGCTCCCACTATTATCATCGGGATTGCATCGTCGCGTGGCTCCACATCAATCATCTCTGTCCTACTTGTCGGCACCCGAATGCTCCGAGCCGATGATGACTCATGCCATCCATAGAATCCAAGGAACCAGCTGCATTGGTGCTGCCACTATGCTGGGTATTCCCCTCAGAATCACCCCTTCTGTTTACTTCCTTTGATTCTTGCTATATGGTTTACTACTTGTGATACTACAAATATGTGCAGCTCTGTCATGAATTCATATTAATTTCCCCCACTTTTACAATTACATATATTCAACAGATGAGATTTTTTTTCACATAGCTGTCACTGAGAAAAATCTCTAGACTAAGTACTGAAGAAGTTCCTTATCTATGACATCAATCTAGATTAGATTGGAAGTAGAGATCCATTTAGGTTTGGAGTGTTCAAGTAATGGTAGTTCCTTTAATCAATCAATAGTTTTATATTGTTTCAAATACGAAGAACATGCTTATTATGAACTTATATATATGCGTCCACGGCTTTTAGGACCTTAAACTAGAAGGTTGCCTAAACTCAACATCATGTTTGTCACACACCAAAAGTGGCAAGAGTCCAAAGGGGAACAAGTGCGAGCATTTACCTAGACAATGCAGCTTACCGTGACTTCATATACGATAAGTTCAATGTAACTCCTGTGGATATGGAAAGTGCTTCTGTTGCTTTGATATGTCTTCAGCAAAGGGTGCCCTTCATAGCTATCAGGGCTCTGTCGGACTTGGCCGGTGGTGGCTCTGCGGATTTTAATGAGGCTGACATACTCTTGCTTCCCCTAACTCGGCAACAGTTGTTGTTGAATTTATCAAACAGTTAGCAGCTGCTAGTTGTGCATCTATTATGTGTCCTAGTATTGATGTTTACTAAAGGGAGTATTGCCCATTTTACAAATTGTCATAGGGGGATTTTGTAATTTATCAATATAGTTACCATAATAACCAATATTATTGGCCACCAAATGGAGGTGGCATGAGTAGTTTTGTTTCCTTCTGCATTATTTCACATGAAATGCATAAGATCAAATATCATTGAAAAGATGACAATGCTTTTACCAATTGTAATGGCAGTTGATGTGCTTTAAAGAGCTAGCAGCTTTCTTTGCCTTATTTTCATGCTTTCTTATAATTTTCCTGATATAATCTTATGTTATGTTCATCTCTCTCCCAATATCTGCAGAAAGCATGAAAATTTCATTAGTAGCTTGGCCTTGCATAGCTGCTTACGCTGTGATCATCAACTTGATGCCTGCAGATACACAAAAGTTGATTGACCATGCCAACAAGAGTGGCCCTTACTTGGGCTTGGTGATTCCAAATTCTTTCGAATTAGGACCTCTTCTTCAGTCTCCAAACTTTACTTCAACAAACATGATCATAGATTTTTCTGGTAAACATACAAATACAAGTACTGATCATTGATTTTTGTTTCTTCCTTTTGCTTTGATTATAATATGTTTTGTTTTCTTGGGTTTAATTCAAGGAAGGAGATTTCAGTTTGGAATCATTGCTGAAAAGAAAGTCATCTTAGTCATGACAGGACTTTCCATGGTAGCTAGATATATACAGAATACTCCAAATTTCACAAATTTCCTTTCTGCTTTCTATCTTTTCAGTTTCTTCTGTTTAAGATCAATGCAGGAATTACTCAGCTTTTGTTAAGCTTGTTTAATATAGAGGAGTGGTACACTATGGCATATCTAGTAATGCAAACCCATCCTTTAAAATTGCAGATGTGCTTATCCCTCAGAGTTGGTCCCATACTGCTATTTGGAATTGGCAGGTATATTTCTAGCTCTATCTATGTTGGTTTCACTTACCTAATTAGAATCACACTATCACTAGACACTAGAGACTGTAACCCAGGAAAGCTACTTATGTAACTGTCTTGATGCATATATTGTGAATACTGAATACCACACATGACACTAATCTACATGGCATGATGCAAAGATATGGAAATAGGCCTCAAGATGAACTATCCCTTGAATCACAAGGAGCCTACAAGAGATATTGGCTGCCTCAAAATTTCAAGTTATACATGGAATGTGGCAGGTGACAGCTCATGTGATAATATGTAAACAACATTTGATTTCAACCTGAAGAAGTCTTCCCCATTGATGGAACTCCAGAACAAAGACAATATGCCTTCTGGGTTGCTGTTGATCCCCTCTACTATGAAATCTCCAAATTGCTCAAGGTAATAAGCCTGCTTAGTATTTATTTATTTATTTTTGTTGAAAAGGCTTAGTATATATCCACAAAGTAACGCTATATAACTATGCACGTACATGGTTTTTAAGATTAAAAGCTTGAAAGTTGCTTAAACTCAACAACATGTTTGCCTCATACCCCAAATGTGGCTTTAGTCAAAAGGGGGACAAGTGCCAGAATTTTCCTATCTAATGCTGCTTACTGTAGCTTCTTATGTGACAAGTTCAACATAAGCCCTTTGGACATGGAAAGCGCTTTGGTTGCCTTGATATGTCTGCAGCAAAGGGTGCCTCTCATTGCGTTTTCTTCTGTTCTAACCGGAGGTGGCTCCAGTGATCCCACTGAAGCTGGAAAGTTCATTAGTCTAGCTTCGCAAAATTCAATCAAAGCTGTTGTGGAATTTATCAAACAGTTATCACTTCATCAGAGGCTAATTTCAACCATCTATATATCTTCCTCATGTTTCTATGTGTATTGCTCTTTTTGTATGCCTTTCTTTGTGTCTATTTCTGGAGATGCCATTTTATATGAAACTCGTGGATTTAAGATCCTGGATTTTAAGATTTAGGTACATCACGTTCAATCAAATTACAAAATAGAGCACATGTAAAACCCATTAAGCTAATGAATCATATATAAAGGAAACAGAGTAATAGTATACCTGTCTCTGTCCTTAGGACATAAAATTGTCATAATGCATAACATCACTTTTTTATTATCATATTATGGCATTTATATATCGATAAATATGTCAAAATCCAGTTGACACGTTTTTTGGATTGACAAATCCAATTACTATGACATTAAAACCCAAGAATTCTTCGAAACAGAGCCAGCTGAACACTGATTTGGTGCTTAGTCTAACAGACTAACAACCATCCAAAAATTCCTTCAAATCTGGAGCAAATAGAGACCATAAAAAGAGTGCCTAGAACTAGAAGTAATTAAATACCAAAGATCCAATTTAGCCAGTCTGAAACTATGTCCATCTTGCTCAAGTCCCTTACTCTCTTTCTCTTCTTCACATATGGGATTTCTAGGCTTCTAAATATCCCACTTACACTTTTCTTCAATGGAGGTGAGCATGAATATTTCAAAGCTGCTACCAATCCAAATGAAGCAATCAAACATGAGAAAGAGTATAGAGGTAGGTGGGAATTGGTTTCAGAGAATTCAGGTGTATCTGCCATGCACATGATCATAATGCCTAAAAGTAATAAGGCCATCATATTTTATGCTGCTGGTTTTGGCCCATCTGAGATCTCACTGCCCGCGGGAGATTGTCGCCGGTTTTTGGACAGCAGAAAAGAAGGTGAAGTTTATGAATTGGATTGCTGGGCGCATGCTGTGGAATTCGACATTGACACTGCAGCTATTAGGCCACTTAAGGTAGGTTATCTCCAAGCTCTTGCTGTTTCATTGATGCTATATATTTTGGCATACTTAAACTTACTTTTTTCCTTGTTAGCCAAAATCAGATTTTAACAGATACATGGTGCTCATCTGGGGGGTTATCAGCTAATGGCACTCTTGTGCAAACTGGTGGATGGGATGAAGGAGGAAGGTCCGTCAGATACTTCAATGGATGCAGTAGTTGCGATTGGGAGGAGTACCCCTTATCACTTTCTGGCTTAAGATGGTACTAGCCTCTCTATTTATACGAATCTAATCACTTAACAATTTTATTCATACTCTTGTTTAAATTTGATTTTCTCTAAGGTTTTCAACTCAACATATTCTGCCAAACGGGGAATTCATAGTGATCGGAGGCCGTGGCATGTTCAATTATGAGTATATCCCTAAGGCGGGAAGTACCAATGAAGTAATCTACACTTTACCATTTCTCCAAGAGACAAGTGACGCCGTAGAGAACAATCTCTACCCGTTTGTCTTCCTCTCCACGGATGGCAACCTCCTCATCTTCGCTAATAATCGGTCCATTTTGCTTAACCCTACCACTAATAAGGTCGAGCGTGAGCTCCCCGTCCTCGACGGCGGCTCTCGTAACTACCCTGCCTCCGGGATGGCGGCATTGCTACCTCTAAAGCTCAATGGCACAAACCCGAATGTGATCCGAGCTGAAATTCTGGTATGTGGTGGAGCTGATCCAAAGGCGGGAAAGTTTGTTGAAAACGGTATATACGTAACTGCGCTACAAGATTGCGGAAGAATTGATATAACCAACCCAGAAGCCAAGTGGCAGAAGGAGATGATGCCAACCCCAAGGGTCATGGGAGATATGGTGATCCTTCCCACAGGTGATATACTTATTATTAATGGAGCCAAACGGGGCACTGCCGGGTTGAACTTTGCGGAGGATCCGAATGTTTCTCCGGTGATTTATAAACCCGATAACCCATTAACCCGACGATTCACTGAGCTAAAGGAAACGATAATACCAAGAATGTACGGTTCAACCTCTGCATTATTGCCAGGCGGTGAAGTTTTAGTGGCCGGGAGCAATCCAAACTTCCATCATAATTTCACGGGTGTGAAATATCCTACGGAGCTCCGGATCGAGAAATTTTACCCAAGGTATTTCGACCCGGAACGGGTATCGGATCGCGTTGCAATCACTTCAAATTACAACGGTGAAATTATAAATTACCGTCAAAATATTTTGATCGAGTTTCAAGCGAAGAAAGCTAGGGTTAATTTGTCTGATTTGAGGGTAACAATGTACGCACCACCATTTACAACACATGGGTTTTCAATGGGACAGAGACTTATAGAGTTGGTCATAATAGAGTTAAAGATTGTGGAATCAGAATTGTTTCAAGTCGAGGTTGTGGCACCACCAATAGCCGAAATTGCTCCACCTGGCTTTTACTTGATCTTTGTTGTGCATGTTGGAGTTCCTAGTAGAGGGATATGGCTTCAGATTGCATAGATGTTCATTCAGTGATTGTCTATGTAAATTGTACATACATGTAAATGTAACCAGGTAAACAAAAGAAAACATGTTACATAATTAGAATCTTATATGTGAATAGATGTATGTAATTTTATTATTTAACTTCGTTTTTTTTTGTATAACTAAAATTTGTATATAATTATAAGTCACCATATCACTTAGCCAAGCTGGATTTCAAGCGTTTATTTTTTTCTTTGTAGTCAGATTGCATAGATGTTCATTTAATGAATGTCTATTTTTGTCAATATGTTTACATACATGTAAATGTAACCAGGTAAACAAAAGAAAACATGTTACATAATTAGAATTTTATATGTGAATAGATGTATGTAATTTTATTATTTAACTTCGTTCTTTTTGTATAACTAAAATTTGTATATAATTTCATTCTTTTAGTTGTTTTCTGACTTATTATTATTATTATTTGATATAGTAACATAATCCGACTCAAGAATGACACACTTTTCAATTTTACCGCCACATCGCTCAATCGAAAAAAAAAACAGAAACCGACCATCGAAACCAATATTTTCTCAGATGGGCCTCCACAACTCCAGATAATTCGAAACCCCCATCGAATTCTCAAAATTCCAACTCCCACCCCAATTTGGATCCCAAATGACCAAATTGGCCTCATTCTTTTACCACTTTCGCTTTTTAGATCCCTCGTCTTCCTCTCCCCCGTAGCCGCCATCCAGGTCCTCCCTCCTCATCCTCCTCCTTCGATTTCCTCTTATATATTTTTTTAAAGTCTCATCGGAATCTCAAATCCGATTTCGGTCTCTTCTCCGATTCGATTTCGAATCCCGCCTCTTTCCATAACTCGATTCCAGTTGCACACAGAGAGAGAGAGAGAGAGAGAGAGAGAGAGAGAGAGAGAGAGAGAGAGAGACTAAGGCTTTTTCTCATGGAGAGGATTATCGGAGGCAAGTTCAAGCTAGGTCGAAAAATTGGGAGCGGTTCTTTTGGTGAAATCTACCTCGGTATAGCTCAGATCTTCCTTTGTTTTTCTTTATATCTGGAATCACTTTCATCGTAATTAGCGTCGTGATTATTGTAATCAATTGCTAATTAGGTTTTGTTTTCGCCTTTGGTGTTTGTTTCAGCTACTCATATGGAGACCGGAGAGACCTTGGCGGCCAAGATTGTAAGTCTTGATTGATTTTTCGTCGTTTTTCGACCAGTTTCGAGTGATTTGGATGATTTTTTAGGGATAATTTCTCTGCACGATTGTGAATTCATCGCATTCGAGCTCATTAATTGTGATTTTCTTGTTACAATTAGGCTGCCGACGAGTTTCGGTGTCATGATCTTGTCGAAAAGCTGCTCTATGTGTTTATGAGCTTTACCAGGGGGAATTGATTCATTTGGTTTTGATTTTGATTTTGGTTTTGGCAGGAAAGTAATAAGACGAAGCATTTACAGCTTATGTACGAGGCGAAGCTGTATAAAATTCTACACGGAGGACGTGAGTTTTTGTTTCGAAACCTACTTGCTTTTGTGTGCTGTTATCAACTTTAATTTTGTTTTCACCGGAGGTTAATTGATTGAATTTGTGTTGTTTCAGCTGGCATTGCAAGCATGAAGTGGGCGGGGTTTGATCACGATGATAATGTCGTCATCATAGATTTGTTAGGGCCGAGTCTTGAAGACTTATTTGTATACTGTGGGAGGAAGTTTTCCCTGAAAACAGTCTTAATGTTGGCCGAACAAATGGTAATTCGCAATATATCTTTTACTTTCTGATGGATACTTTAAACAGGCGAGATTTTTTACCTTCTGCTTCTGTTTTTTTTTCTTGTCTTCTATTGCAGATCACGAGAATAGAATATGTTCATTCGAAAGGGTTTTTGCATAGGGACATCAAACCAGACAATTATCTCATGGGTCTTGGCAAGAGAGCAAATCAGGTGATTAGTACTTTTTTTGTAACAATCAACTATCAGGAGCAAATCAGTTGGTTTTTCAGTTTTTTATTTGTTTGTTTATGTATTTAATTTTATTTATTGTTGGAAACTCATTACATCAGGTTTACATCATTGACTTTGGACTTGCGAAAAGATTTCGGGACCCAACTACAAATCGCCACATTCCATACAGGTATAGTTCAAGACATAGGTTCATGCATAAACTTTGGTGATTGTTTGGCATTCAAGTCTAAAATACTAAATGAAAAAAAAAAGTCTGTTATACTAAATGTAGACTAGTCTTCTCAGTTCCTGGTTTATTGCCTAACGGTATCTACTTTTCTGAATAAAAATAAAGGGAAAACAAAAGCTTGACAGGAACTGCACGATATGCTAGCTGCAATACCCATTTGGGAATTGGTAAGTGGAGAGTTGTTATTAAACCATTTTAAAGATGTTTGGTTGTCTGCTCCTCACCTTTGTTGTTTCGTTGTTTTAGATCAGAGTCGTCGGGATGATTTGGAGTCACTTGGCTATGTTCTTCTGTACTTTTTAAGAGGAAGGTATGCGATGGATTCATTACCATATCTCAGCAGATATTCAGTTGAAAGATTTCCTGTAGAGTTACGGGGTGCAACTTCTGTTGGTTATCTCAATCGACATGTTGAAAACCCGCTAACTAGTTGATTTCTATGTTTAGCCTTCCTTGGCAGGGCCTAAAAGCTGCAACAAAGAAGCAAAAATATGATAAGATTTGTGAGAAGAAGTTATCAACTCCCATTGAGGTATGCGCTCTGTAGATAGGCAGCTAGAGGACTTCTAATTGCTTTTCATTCAGGAAAAAAAATATTTTTACAATGAAATCTTTATGTTATTCGTTTAACTAAAGTATACTGTCGTCACATCTGTTTTCAGGTGCTATGTAAGTCTCATCCCGTGGAGTTCGCATCCTACTTCCACTATTGCCATTCCTTAACATTTGATCAACGTCCGGATTATGTATTCTTGAAGCGTCTGTTTCGTGACTTATTTACTCGTGAAGGTGTGATATTCATTTCACCACCAAATCTTGTTTGGTCCTCAATATAGAAATATATTTTGTACCTCTCGAGGTGTATCCGATCTGATTTTCTCTGTTTGGTGGTGTTTATTCTCACATTTGACAGGATTTGAGTTAGATTATGTGTTTGACTGGACGATCCTAAAGTTCCAGCAGGCACAACAGACGAGGACTCATGGCCAATCAGCTGTTAGTATTCGCATAACCCTTTTGTTTTAATTACATTCTTTTGATTGCTTCTGAGTTTTGCTGTTCTTCACTTGTGTTAGATATTTGATATTGTTTCTTCCGACTTTCTTATAATTTGCAGCCAGCGGTAGCGACCAATGGTCAAGTAGTGACTGGCAGTCGAGCAGTGCCTATGGATGTGAGGATTCAAGGTAAGTTCTGGTTTTGACATCATTTCCAGGATGATTACCTAAGCTTTGATGAGATTTGGGTTTTTACAGCATTGTGAAAGCTTATGACATGTTGGAGTGTTAGGTATACCAAATATTTCTTGGTACTTATGTTTGATTTGTGGATTTTCAGGAGTTGATGAAGTTTCTAGACAAGCTGTGGCTCCAGAACCTAGAAGATCAAGTCACCTTGCTCATATTCACAGGCCATTTACATCATCTGCAGTCCCGAATTCGGGTGCTAATAGAACTATTGAAAAATATGTATGTAACATGTGATATAAATTATAGTTATGTGTATTTATGTTTCATGAAGTATCCAGTACTGTTTACAGGTTGTAATCTTTTGCACTTTGTCATGTGGTGTTTAAATGGTTTTTCTTTGGGGATTGTTGCAGAATAAAAGCAATGCGCTCAAATTACCAAAACCAGAGGGGTTGGCTGAAACTGCTGATGTAGGTCGCCAACATGGTGCTTCAAGCAGTTGGATGCCATCTCGAAATCGAACTTCTGAACCAAAGTAATAGGTATACTGTAATGTTGCATGATTAAACAGTATGTAATGGCACAAATTACTCAATCTGCATGTTAATTAACCTCTTCACTGTTGATTTCCTATCTTCAGCTACAGATGTAAAAGAATACACTCGGAGCATGCATCTTGCTGTAGCAAATGTAATGAAGTTTGGATTGCTTGCTTGGCATACTGAGACGTGCCTGGCAAAACATGACCGCACTAGATGCAATAGGACTTTCCCTACAAAGCTTGGAGTTTTCATGTGCATAGGTGGAAAAGATGGACTGAGCCAGTTTAATGTTGTGTGGATGACATGTAAAGTTTGTTTACCATTTAATTTGATAAAGATCATAATATTTTTTTTCGCAGTATAGTTTGGTGACATATCTTATTCAATTCAGGATTGAGTTGCTTTCTGTTATTGCTGTAACATTTTGGGATGAAAGCCCTGGATGTTCATCTGGATTGAAGTTTCAAGTTTGAACCTTAGGTACCCAGGTCCTTCAGAATCTGGAAAAGTGTAAACTAGTAATTCAGGTATAAATTCTTATGGAGTTTCCATAGAAACCATACTTTTTCTATATCTGATTGTATTATTAACATTAATTTTCTTTGCTTCAGATCTTGATAGGAGATGGGTTATAAAGGATGAAAGGGAGGAACTTCATTGAAGTTGTTGATGTCAATGGAAGAGGGTATTATAGATATATCCTTCTATAAATTCTTCCACCTCTGTACTCATTTAAGTCTTTAAAGGTAACTCTATAGTCCATTACATCAAGCAGGGCCTAATTAGGTTATACTTATAGTGCTTATTGGAATTGGGCCAAAATTGTTATAGGAAAACCTCATTCCACAATATCCCAGTCCGAAATCAATGATTTTACTGTTTAACATTTACCCCGTTGAAAAATTTACTTATTTCTGTATAAATTTACTCGCACATTTGTTTATGCAGCAGTCTAGCCGAAATTTGAACGCTTTGTGTTATCACATTTGCTGCACATTCTAGGTTAAAGTCATCAAATCAAACTAATGGGTGGTCCAGAAAAACTAATGTAATGGTGGGTGTGGGACTCCAGAGTTGCTGTTGATCACTCACCTATGCAACATGATTAGATTAGAAATTAACACAATGATTAAAGATTTAATCATAAACTGTTTCCTTGGTTGGTGCTTGGGTATTGACCTTGAAATTATGGCTCTTTGGTACTTAATGCTACCAGTACCTGGTGAAGAGCTCTTGGAAGGTTTTAAGGGATTCTGCTGGTGCCTCCAATTTGTCTTGCATCTTGATTGTTAACTTCTCAAAATCGCAATTAGAGCACACTGATAAGTGTGTTTGCATTTTCATTAACCTGATCCAAGGTCAAAATGTTATTTTTCCAACAATCTGATATGGGAATACTGTCAAAGTTACAAAGGTGAAAGGAGACCCAGCTTTACCAGGTTGCTTTAAAACTTTGCAGTTGACATGATAGGCCAGATAGGGCACATTGCATTCTTGTTCCTTCCATAAGCCTTCCAGTTAATCTCTGATCAACCTCGCTAAAGAACACCATGAGATTACACGAAAACTTTCATTAACATGAATTTAAAAACTGATGGTAATCAATGAACTTGATGCACACTCATATTATTGGAATCCAACCCAGAAAGGGCCCCTTGTTCTCAACTATGGACTTTGATAATGGTGACAAAAGAACGCTAGTAATGATGAAGATGAACTCGGCCGCTCCAGAGAAGGTCTTTTTCCTATATATGTATAAAGCACATCCGTGCGGAAAAGAAATTAAAAGCAGCAATAGATCGAGTTAGTGATGACAAAAAATGATCATTGGTCTTTAATTGGCTTACAGAATTTGTACACATCGCAATAAAGAATCATGCAGCTTACTTTTTCTTCCTGGTTATATACGTACTGTGCTCTTGTACCTCTTCTTCATCACTATCCTCTCATTCTGGCTTGATTTCTTGGCTATATTAGATTCTCCATTGGTAGCCGAGCTTAGATAGTAAGGAACACTTCTTCTAATTCAAACTGCAAGACCAATATTGTGAGACAAAGTTTGAATAGCTAACCATCTCTTTGTGCTTGTGTTATGGTATCAGTGAGCTCTTGCAGTTTGAAATGCTCCAGAACACGACATGGGTTGGAGAACATAGATGAAAATGGCGGTACGAGTATTGGAGCGGCGGGTTTATGTGCCCCGCCACCTGAAACCCCGACGGAGTCCATGGAGTTTCTGGCGAGATCATGGAGCCTCTCTGCCATGGAGATCTCCAAAGCTCTTTCTCACTCTCATGTTGCTTCTAAGAGTCTTGAGAATAAGTCATCATTCTCTTTTGAGGGCACTGCTGAACCTCGCCATTCCAGTTCCATGCGTTTGTGTGAATCATCTGTGAGTTTCTTCCTTACCAACGTATTGATCTTGTCTTACTGCCAATATTTGTTTAAATACTACTTATCCCTCGTCAGTTGAGTGGTAATCAATTTTACTATGTTATGTTGTCACTGTCGATCTAGAGTCTAGACTACTGTTTAATTGGACCCTTAATCAATCCAAATCAAGTGTTCGAGACATAGTTCAGTAGCTGTCAAGAGTACAATAAATCAGCATTCTTAAGTGTTTTGTGGATTTAACGTATCATTTTCTTACTTAGCAGCTACCCAGTGGAGTCAGCCCTTCTATTTCGCCAAGAAACAGTGATGAAATGAAGGTACCTCTCTCTTAAATTGATCTTCAACTTCAAGCTGAAGAATCACCATAATTGTCTGTCTGCATGAGCGCTTGATTTAAGCTAGTCAATAATTGCTTATTAACTCTTTAATGTGCCACTAAGTATATAACTATCTATGCCTGGTTCCCTTGATGTAATGACTGCATAGAACTTTTATTATTGCTTATACCAGATTTACAATAAGCCTCTTGTCCCATGAACTTCTATAGCTGGTTAATTGTATGTGCAGGACTTGTTTTTACTGCATCATGCACTTCATCCGGATTTCCTTTCCAGTCAACAACAATTGATCAATAATGGGGTATTGATATCATAAATTCCAATCTTAAACATCCATAAACCTCTTTTCAATTTTCATTTTCCTGATTGTTGATTCCACATTGCAGCTATACAAGAGTATGTTGAGAGGAAAAACAATGGGGAGATGGCTAAAAGATCAAAAGGGGAGAAAGAAGCAGGAAATGAGGAGCCAAAATGCACAGTTGCATGCTGCGATTTCTGTGGCTGGTGTTGCTGCTGCGGTAGCAGCACTTGCAGCTTCAACTGTATTGCCTGAAACTGAAACATCAGCTGCCAGTGCTCAAAATAAAACAACAGCAGCATCCGAGAGGACTGAAATTTCAACAGCACTAGCATCTGCAGCTGCTCTAGTAGCTTCACGTTGCATCGAGATCGCAGAGGAGATGGGAGCTGATCATGACAATATTCTATCAGTTGTCAGTTCTGCAGTTAACGCGAGGACTAATGGAGATATCATGACCTTAACAGCTGGAGCTGCGACAGGTACTAGGCTTAAAACCCCACTACTGTAGTTAAGCTTTACCGATGGTGTTATATAGTTGCTGATCAATGAATAACAGCTTTACGAGGAGCTGCTACACTCAAGATAAGGCTACAAAAGGAGTATGGAGGCAATACCATTGCCCTGGCAGAGGAAAAATGTGAAGGAAAAGAATCAAACTCATCACTTGACTTTGTCACAAGGGGAGGGGAACTTCTCAAACGTACAAGGAAAGGTATATGCTTAAAAAATAATAAACGTCAATAATCGTGATTTTCAATTACACATGTGGAACTGAAAGAGATTAACTTTCAACTGCAGGTGATCTCCACTGGAAACAAGTTTCTTTCAACACCAACTCAAATGGGCAGGTAAATCAGCATAATATATGACAGGAATGGACTCATTTGCAGAGCAGTATTTGATGAATTATAAACCTTGAAGGCTTGAACACAGAATCCTTATAATTTATGTAGCTGAACTCAACTTGTTCCCTTCTCAACCTTTTAAAGTGATAACAGGTTGTAGTCAAAATGAAAAGCAAGCATATGGCGGGAACATTTACAAAGAAGAAGAAATGTAAGAGCATTCTCATGACCAAAGCAAGAATTCTCTACTGGTTTCTGCTCTTGTCAGCCAATATGCTGCGTTGTTATGCAGGTGTAGTCTCTGGAGTTCACTGTGACATAGCAACATGGCCGGGAAGGGAGATGGAAGATTGCAGCAAACCAAAGGCATACTTTGGCATTAAAACAGCTGACAGGACAATAGAATTTGAATGCAGAAGTAAAAGGGACAAGCATATGTGGACCGAAGGGATTCAGAATATGTTGGATCTAATACCAACATAATTTTTGAAAGGTTACAATTTATATTGATGCAAGACTAAATTGTTAACTTTTCACAGCAATCGATATGCACCTACTATCTTAAAATCCTAGATATAAATATGGGTAGCAAGGGTAGCACTGAAAACTGTTGGCTTATACAAAGTGATGTATCTGCAAATTGGGATGGTGTATGTTCACTCATGAGCTGCTTCAAGATTTCTAAGATTGGCAGATTGGAATAATCTATGGTCAAATTTGTCACAAATGTTCAACAGTCTCATTTAGAGATGTGGTATTGATGCTGTTATTCATTCTAATTCCTTTAGAAAATCAACATTGTCAACAAAAACCTGCAGGATGAGATGTGTGAAAGAAAAAATAAATAAATTATTGAATGAATCTCCTTTAAAAAAAAATTCCGATCATTAATAGTTGGAACCAGAACTTTAAGAGAATCTAATGATGCACATTGGAAATGTTAAAGAACTAAATAAACTTTCGCTTGTAAAAAGCATAGAATAGAATGTACCGATTTCCAGCCATCAGGATCTAAGCAAGCAGTTATCTTGGTGTTGATACCTGGCAAGGGACCAGGTTCAAGAATAATTTTTCCTCCAGAGAGTCTAACTGCTTCTGCGCTTTTATAAACATCGTCTGTGCCTATTGCTCTCTGTTAACATTTCGTAACTCAGTCTCCTTCATTAGAATATAACACAGATTTTGGCAGGTACTACTGGTAACAATCATATATAGTAGTCGCAAAAGGTAAAATAACATTTGTACTAGAAAATGAATAGCAGATACCTGAGCATAACCATTTCCTTTGTCATAATCGTTGATCCCATAGTTATATGTCAGTTCAAGCACTGGACTGTTATCTTTAGTACCATAACCCAACATGGCTACTGTATACTATAAAAAAATGCAGAAGCAAATATCAGGCAGAGTAGCATTATGCTGATGATGGACAATAATGAGCAACATATATATTCAGATTTTAGCATGCTCACTAGGTCAATAGAAATATGAAACATGCACAAGTCCCACAAAATCAATTACATGCCAAGATAGCAATGACATGCTTCGGACATAATGCCTGTAATGGTTCTGCAGTGTAAAGAACCTAAGTATGTGCTGAGATTTACGTAGACATGTTATCGCTGAAGTACCCCAAACAGCAGAAATTGTCAGTGTAGTACAAAATGAAATTACCTTGTACTCGGGATTATCTCTAGTGCGGAGAAGTTCCATTCCGAAAGCCTTTCAGTTAGAAACACAGAACAGTAAAAGCTTCAGGAAGCTTACTCTTATAAAAGCCTAACTAGAAACAAATATATCCCAAGTTTAACTAATTCACTTCTTATAGAAGTTAATAGCACGGTCCAGATCACCTACACGAAGCATCACTTGTGCAAAGGGCTCTGGTGTAGGCCATCTCTCTAAAAGCTCAAATAGATAACCATCAGGATCCTCAATAAGAGCAATTATTGTACTGCCACCATTGGCAGGACCAGGTTCCCTGGTAACTTTCCCGCCCTTTGACTTTATAAGTTCCACTGTTTTGGCAACCTGCAGAGCTTGTAAACCTGAAGTAAACTTGATATCTTAACAATCTTTACATACCAGACTTGATATCTTAACAATTTTCTATTGGTGTAATTAAAATGCAGAACTGTATATTTGCCAGATTCTTTACAAGCAGAAATATTAGCAGGCATGCACATGGTAGCGAAACTCAAATAGAAAACAACACGATTCCTCAGAGAGGGAACTGACACAGGTTGTCTAGTTTGACTTGATCAGACAAATGAATGAACTTACATCTCCAACTACAACACCAAAGTGGCCAAAACCAGTCCCAATGTCATACTTGTCCACTCCATAATCTATCAGCAGTACACAGTAAGTTTCAAAATTCTATGAAAAGATACTTTGAAGGACTTCTGTTAAATGGGAAATTATGCTCGTGTTCCTACTAAATTACGGATGCGAACTTACTATATGTAAGTTCAACAGTAAAGTTAGAATCTTCTGGTCCATATCCAAGAAAAGCATTTGAGTATTGCTCATCTGGTATGTCACGCTTTCTCAATAGCTTCATCCCCAAACACTCGGTATAGAATCTGCATATGAAAAATAATCCTTAGCTGTCTCTAGAACAATGCATTATTGAACTCTATTTTCTGAAGAAAGACATACTTTATAGTCTTCTCCAAGTCCCCAACACGATATACAACATGAAGCATTCTTCGTTTATTATCTTTCACCCAGTCCAATACATTGAATGTATACATGTTCAATCACTCTTTTTTTTTTTGTAATATTTTTTTAAAAGAGTGATTGAACATGTATACATTCAAGGGAGACTAGCTAGTCACAAAGCTCACAATACAATACAAAGAGATATGTGCACACAGTACACTAACTTACACTTGTGACTCTATAAACATCTGAATCTCTAACCTTCAATCTCGATCTCATCATGTCCAGAGTTCTTTAATTAGTATTCATCAGTTTCATTGAAAAGGATATTTCAATTATTGGTGGTCTAAATCAACCAGTTGTTGCATGTCAAACATTCTTTCTTTTCAAAATATGAGCATGAGTTCCTTTCACCATATGCTCCAGAATTATGACTTCTGGGTCCTAAAACTCTGAAGCCACAGGATCAAAAGATTGGTAGTAAAAAGCATATTACAGTAGCCCGCATAATCCTCAGTTGGTGCCTTGGTGGAATCATGATGAACTACAAGACAAACTGACAAAGGGGTGAGTTTGACGGCCTGATCCATCCAGGCAACCGAGCTTTCTGGCTTTTGCATGCATACACCAATAATATAACATGCATGTAATCTATACGAATATTCTCTAGAGATTTGATGACTGCAGTATGGGACACAACCTGGATTTTCCGAAATCTCACCTCACTTTGATTAGTGGCTTCATGCAAGTTAGTACTTAATCTGAGAAAATAGGACGTCCCCTCCTATAATGAACAAAGCATGGAAGAGTACTGAGTACTGTAGTGCCCCAAATGTATACAACAATTCTAGGTGAGAAATGACAATGCTGTCAAAACATGTATTCTCGATTCAACTATACCAAACTGGAAGCTTTAACACCTCAAATGCTTGTGATCTATCCATTTTAACTTGATATATATACATACATCGGTGTCGAATTGTGTAGTCAGACCGTAGATTTCTTGGTGAGGACTGAGGAAAAACATAGATGCATACGAAGGTGCATGTAAAGTCATTGAATCGTTTACTACGAACCAATAATTGAAACTTCATTATTTCGATGTCAATCGTGACAGAAGATATAATAAAAGAAGGAAAAATAGACTAAATGGCATCTCATATTTTGTATATTCTAACTTTTGGTGTCTCAAGTTTTAAAAATTTCAAAACGGTATCTCACCTTCGTAGGCCGACCCAATATCAGTATCTCGAGACGTTTATTCAGTTACAACATCTACCTGCTTACAAATTTTGAGGGGTACGTATTTTAGTACTTTATGACTTTATTATTATCAATCATTTTCCTCTCCTTCCATCTCTCTCTCATTTCCATTTTCATCTCTCTCTCTCTAATCCCGAAAGCAAAGTCGGATAAGAGTCGGATTTTCAGATCACCTCCTTCGATCTGGGAATTTTTGTGCTGCTTTCGTGTCATAGATTTCGACTTTCAATTCTGATTATTTCAAATCTCAAGTCCATATAAAAAGAGGAGAGCACTAAGAATTAATTAGAATGGGCTTGTTCAGATGCTTCAATTTTAAGGAGTTTTCTTGCTACTGCGAGCAACGCAGCTAAAAGCTTCTTAACGGCGTCGATTCGGAGCTTAATTTCAAATTTGGCCGCTTTAGGCGCTAAAAAGCTGAAACCTTTGGATGATGATGACCCAAAACGCAGCATTTTGAAGGGATTTATGAATGGGTGACGAGATCAGGAGATGAGAGGCTAAGGAGTGAGTGGGTCATACTAGTGGCCTTATCCGAAGTTTAGTGTTTGACGGATAGAAAAGCCCCAACACGAAAAAGATCAATTCTCTAACAATTTCAAACTCCAAAATACCAATTGAAACCAAAAAGGAAAGTGGAGGAAGAAGAGGACACAAAAGTTTTGCACACTCGGAGAAACACTCATTAGAATATGACAATTCAATTCACAATTAAACAGCTTTCAGTGATGATGGGATATAGAGGGCACGGCATGCAGCACGATCAAATTTCAGCCGCTAACTTTCCTTTGGTTCATGACTTAATGTAGGGCTGGACTTTTTGACACCGAAAAAACTGAAACCGGCCATAACCGAACCGCACCGAAATCGAGAAACTGAAACCGAACAGAATCACCGCGTCGGTATCGGAAACCAAATCGAACCGAGTAATTGGTACCGGTTATCGGTTTCATGATTTTAAAAAACCGGTGGAAACCGAACCGAACCGAGAATTGACATTTAAGGTTATAACTTGTATTTGATGAACATATGTAATTGATTGGGTGCTTATGCAAAACATAGATTTGGTAATAAATATATACATGTATAGATATGTGATTTTGTACAAGGTAATATATGATTTTGATTTTTGTATGTGTACAATTATGCATGCAGAGATCTAATGTAATGTTTTTGGGTTTTGTCAACTAGCCCTCATGTTAAGACAAGTCTGAACATCCGGTGATGAAACTCATGGGGTTTAATGTTTATTTTGGTTAACTTGTTGTGTTTCAGCAAAACACTATTTGTGTTTCCTTAATATTTGAGTTCTTGATATTTGATGAATATAACTTAATTAAAGTATTGAACTTGTAGCTTATTCCTTCACTTTTAATCTTTTTATTTTCACTAGTCAAGTACGAAATGTCAATAAGGATATTAGGTTTTGTAACCGAAACAAAACCGAAACCGAACGGAATTATAGGTTAACCGAAACCGCGGTTTCTATGTATATTTTTCGGTTTCGGTTTTAGAAAATATAAAACCGAAAATTCGGTGTCAGTTTTCGGTTAGTGCTCATAAACCGAACCGTTGACACCGAGTCCAGCCCTAACTTAATGTACAAAAAACCTAGAAAAACTAAGCTATTGGAATAATACACATGCACCTATAGTAGGCTATTATATCAACAATTATATCAGTGTGACCTTCGATTCATTCTTTTTTGTTCTCAGTTTAGAATTTAAGATCCATTATTTAGTAGTATGAGACGCATTGAATTATGATCGATGATATTACTGAAATGGTTGGTGCATATTATATGATCTTGTGTTGAAGTGTTTGGTGGATCCATCAAATTCAGGCATTCAGCAAAGTATGCTCTATTTTAGTAAGGTTTCTTCAAAAACAGCTATTCTGACATATTGTAATGAAGATGAAAGTCAAGTTGCTGACGTTCGTATTAGGGTTTGATCAATAATAGGTAGATCAGATAGATAGTAATCTCAAAACGTATATTGCAGAGATGACCTAAAAGTCTAAGGGAGCCTATTTGAAGCACCGCTAGAGTATAGGCACCTTCCAATTTTAACGACGCGTGTAAATCACGCATCTTTTGTAGAGTGACATACTCAGGAAACCACGCGCATACTTTTTTCTTTATTATTCACATTTTCCTCTGTAATTGAATTAGAACCCAGAAAACCATAAAGAAAATTGAAATCTGGTTACATAACATCAACATATGGAAAACCCGATCGGAGATTCAATTCCAAAATTAAAGAAACTACCAAACCCAATTTGGAATCAAAGAAATTAACTAACTTCTAAATTTCAATTCATAGATGGGAGCCTATTTGAAGCACCGCTAGAGTATAGGCACCTTCCAATTTTAACGACACGTGTAAATCACGCATCTTTTGTAGAGTGACATACTCAGGAAACCACGCGCAGACTTTTTTCTTTATTATTCACATTTTCCTCTGTGATTGAATTAGAACCCAGAAAACCATAAAGAAAATTGAAATCTGTTTCATACATAAAATTGGTATGTAATTAAACTATTTTGGTATATGGTTAAGGTTCAGATTTCTTTCACTTTCAAATTAGCCAAAAAAGAAGACACTGCAGAACCAATTAAAAGAGGATCATGCATGATCCATATATTTTATCATTTTGATTGATTCCCTTCGGATTCCTCTCCTCCTCCTTCGATTTCAGATCTCTCTCCGTGCCTAACTTAGGTACAATTATTACCATCCAATACTGATCGAACTGGACAAGTTAGATAGCTGTTGTGTACATTACCATATTCAAATTTGTTAGTCTCGTAAATCCACCGGGGCATACTGTCATGCACAGACAGAAGCAAAAAGGAGTACTTATGTCTAGCTTAATTATTTACTCGTAGTCTCGTACATGATGGCAAAATAGAAATTACATTCGGGGTCCATGGGTTTGGGAGCCAATGAGATCGAGGTAAAGTCCCATATATATGGGGTACCTCGTTGTGCAAAGCAACAGCGAGGCTAAAGGAAACAGAGGGTGCTCTTGGTTTGCAGAGAGCCTCATCAGGCAATTCGATCAAGTTATTTAAAACATGGCCAAAATAGCGATGGGAAGCACCAGTGAGGCTGCAAAGCCAGAAGTCTGGACGGCGCTTGTCGTCGAGTTTATCACCACCTTTCTCTTCATCTTTGTTGGTGTTGGATCAGCCATGGCCACTGGTAAATTCATATATAATCTCTTTACTCGTCATATCTATGCATATCCAGCCGTAACATATACAGTTCTGTTCAGTATTTTGTTAACTTATTTCTGTTTTGTGGTGTGCAGATAAGCTAGGAGCAGATACAACTGTGGCACTGTTTTTTGTAGCTATCACGCATGCCCTAGTCGTTGCTGTGATGATATCCGCCGGCCACATTTCCGGTGGTCATCTTAACCCAGCTGTCACTCTTGGCCTCCTCGCTGGCGGTCACATTACCCTCTTCCGATCTGTGCTTTATTGGATTGATCAGTTGTTAGCAGCTGCCGCATCTTGTTACCTTCTTAAGTACCTTACCGGTGGATTGGTAAGTCCATAAACTTTGAAAAGCTTCCTTTAAATATGTATTATGATAATTAATCACATTAGATAAGGTAGGGGAGAAAGGGAAATGACACGTAATTATTTTCTAAGAACATCAAATTTAGTAAGGTATAAAGGTGTAACATTTCATACATATATAATTAAATCAAATAGGCTGGCTAACCTTTAGTTCTTATGAAGATGCAAGGGTTATTTTCATGACTATATGTTTGAATCAAACTTATTTTGTCTATAATTTCATACATATATGTTTGATTTGTTTTTGATTTGTCTGGCAGACTACTCCAATCCATTCACTTGCAAGTGGAGTTGGCTTCTCCCAAGGTGTGATATGGGAGATCATCTTGACGTTCTCCTTGCTATTCACGGTCTACGCTACAATGGTAGACCCTAAGAAAGGATCTCTTGATGGGTTGGGGCCAACTCTCACAGGGTTTGTCGTGGGTGCCAACATCCTAGCTGGCGGGGCCTTCTCAGGAGCTTCAATGAACCCAGCAAGGTCTTTTGGGCCTGCTTTGGTGAGCTGGGACTGGACTGATCACTGGGTTTACTGGGTTGGGCCTCTCATCGGTGGTGGGCTCGCTGGCTTCATCTATGAGACTTTCTTCATCGTGAGACCACGTATTTACCTACCTATCCCCGGAGCGGAAGATGCTTAAGTAGAAGACTGCACTTTGTTTCAGATAATTTCAATGTCCTAAACTCCTAAAGCATCCTGCTACTCCTTCAATTCTCTTTTTGCTCTTGGGTTACCTGTGCAGGCTTTTATTAGAACTTCCAATGATAAGTCTATGCTATTTTATTTTCTATTTTTTCTCTTCTCAATATTCATGGATGAGGTTTACACGTTTAGCTACCCATGCCAGAGTTAGGAAGACATACATTAATTAACAAACTTACTAGCTTCAGTTCATCATGTTTAGCTCCATGTGCTAGTTAGTTGTAGGCTTCTAGCCACAATCACTTATCAAAAGTCAAAACAGTCGTGAGCTCTCTTACGAAAGACATGCAAAAACGTTAAAACTAAGTAACGAATTCAATCTGGTTCCAGTTTCATAGTTAAGGCATTACTAAAGTGTCCTTGATACCTAATTTTATCATGAGAGAAAGAAAAAGAAGAGAAGAAATAGTAGGTGGTACAAACTACAAACTACAAACTTTGATGTCCTTAATTTAGGCCTCCAAATTATAGGATGAACCTTTGCAAAATGAAAATCCTTATCGCCGGAGCAGCTTCCTCTCATTCCATGAAGGAGACAACATGGTCCTTCTCCGACATGCACTTAATGCCATTGTTCCTTGGAAAAACTTCAATCCATGTAACAGTTCAACCTCATTCCATCTTCTGGCGAGACCTTAACCCTCCACGCCTTGAAAGTCTGATCCAAACTCGAACTGTAAACCAGAAACCCTTTGACAACTTTGTCAATCTCCAAGCAAGCAGTCAAACACCTCACAGGGCCTCTATGCCCTTCCAATACAGCTAGACACTCATGAAAACAACCCTCTTCTTCCCTCCTCCAAACCCTAATAGTAGTGTCCTCTGATCCACTGAAAATCAACTTCTCAATGGCCACCAAGCACAGAACTGAAAAATTGTGGCCATGTAAAAGCCCACCATGGTTAAACCGGTGAGTGAGTTTCTCCTTCTCCCAGAAGTTAATTGTTCCGTCTGAGGAACCAGAGTAGAGGAAGCAAGAGTTGGATGATGTGTTTAAGGCTATGGCGTTTACAGGGTAGTTGAAATTTGAGAAATGGGATTTGAGCGTCATGGTGAGAGTGTGAGAGTTTTCTCTGAAAACCCTTCTCCAGATTTTGACAGAACCATCTGAGGAGCAAGTGAAAACGCACCCGTCATCTTGGTTCACCACCATTGCATTCACATTGTCCTCGTGTGCCACAAAGGAGTCCACACAGTGATTGGTTATAAGCCGCCACGCCTTGACAGTTCTGTCATGGGAACCAGTATAGAGAAGACCATCCGTTTCGTAATACGCCAAGCAGGAAATGCATTCTTTGTGTTGCTGTTTGGTGTTTGTGAATCTTGAAAATAAAGGGAAAGAGCTCGTTTTGGGGAAAGAAGAGACCTTTTTGGACGTGAAAATGTGATCTGTGACGGTGAAGTTCCACACTCGGATTTTGTGGTCTTTGTGAGTGGTGAAGAGCATGTTTCCATGAGCTGCAATGGCTCGCACTTCACCTGAAGTCGCCTTGAGACTTTTGTATTCAATGTGGTCTGGTTGTCTCCACACATGGATTCGTGTACTCTCTGAGCCAGCGAAGACAACTCCTTTCTGCTTTGAGACTGCAATGGCAGAGATGGAGCCTTCGGGGCGATAGAGGGAGGCAATGCAGTGGTATAGGAGTGAAGGAGATGGAGTTTGGTGAGGGGAGAGTGTCCATGGGGACTCTGGGCTTGGAGGCGGCATTAGTGTCACCATTGTGGTTGTGTAGGAGGTTGAAGGCATTGAAGGGCTGAATTGGAGATCTTCATCATCACACACTTGGTCATTGGTGTTGATATTGGGGAAGTCAGAGGGTGAATCTATTACCATACTTCTTTCGATGTCGAGGAAGCGAAATAGAGAATTCCTGCGATAGAAATCCAATTCCATACTTGAATACAGAGAGTTCCTTAGGAAGGTGATGTATTTTTAAGCTGTGGTGAGAAGGAGATCGAACCACCATTTAAGTGAATACATTATGATCATGAATTAGTTTGGTGGTTTCAAGATTAAATCTTTTGCGGATGAGGATAGTTTGATATAGCAATCTGTTAGGTAGAATTATACTTGTAACCTTAATCTTTCTTCCAACCCCACCTTCCCTTTGCCTGTAAAAATTAATGCAGATTAATTTGAAGGCCTTAGAAGAAGATCGAATATATTGAGTTGGCACATACACTAATAGTCAGAAATTAATGTTTGCTGGTGTGTTTTAATTGCTACATATACGTAGCTGCGCGATTGCGGGAAGTTTTGCGTGACACTTCAGTCACACACCATTTATGCTCATGCCACACACATCATCAGCAAGTTTTGAAAGTTCATAATATGAAATACATCCTTATGCTTCTTGCTATTAAAACCAGGAAACTAATTCATAGACAGCTACCATGAATCATATCACTACACATAATTAGCGGGTAAAAATTTCATTACATGGGAGCTTGGAGAAAATTAAAAAAAAAATTGTCATTGCATTCTGTATGTTGCATAGATATGTGAAAATTCCATATTGCTTTGTGTTAGACCACTCAGCAATGAGCGAATCAATTCAAGACTTACTCTAATACACTTTACGTACATTTACATTTATAGGTTGGATTCGTTTGGTTTATGAATTAAAAATTTTAAGAAAACAAACTCTCTCACTTTTATATTTAATTAAAAAGACAGTTAATTACCAACAGTGAAATCATACATCGACAATGCAATACACTACGTACGCACATAGATCTAGAACACAACATCTACAAACCAAACTAGAAACAATATGATTCATACGTGGAGGGGTAAATGCAGATTCAGATCAGATTGGCATGAAAGCTCCATGAAATCCATATGGAACTCTGCACGGCAATGTAATTTTGGCAACAGGCTCACTGCAAAAGTCCTTGGTGTCAATAACATAAACCTGCAACAGTTTGGAAATTAATTAGTATACAAAACTTTGTATAACTCGATCTGTTTATATACTTATACGACTTACTTGAGATATATCGGTATCTTCATTATGAACAAAAGTAATAACCCATCCATCATCTTCTTCTACTTCTTCATGACCAGTAACTGTACTACTCCTTTCCCTTTGTCTTGGCACAAAAGCAGCTCCGCTGCAAAAGGTGTTCTTTTCAAACACATGTCTTTCTACCTTTATTTCCTCATGTTGTAATCCGCCTTTTCTCTAGTGATCATGCAAGAAGAGATTATCAATAACATGGGGAGCCAAAGAAATATTTAAAGAACATTGTTCAAAGTATTGACAGAACAAAGAAAATCTCTTTTACCTCAGCTGGCTCTTCAAAATGTAGCTTAGCTATTCCACCATATTTAAGCAACCCTGAAATAAAAATTATCACTAATTAGTGATCTGAGGGGATGAAACCAAACATTTACTCGCAAAAAACTGAAAATAATATACTCTTAGTCAATGTACCCGAGGTAGAGCTCGCAACAGAATCTACCACTTGAGCATAGCCAAATCTGTTTTTAAGGCCTGTAAAGTTTCCGTTAATCATAGGAAAATCCATGGAAAACTTCTGTCCAGTGAGATATCTCTCCCTCACTTCTCCAGTCTCCATGTTTAATCTCCATTCGTAAGCATGAGAATATAATTTACAAGCATCCTCTGCCGTTGAGGTGCTATCGTTATCACTACTACTTTGATTAATTGGACCTATAACTGAATCAAGAGCTTTACAACCCCACACTACAACCTGTTGATGATCATATATAACCCGATTAATGTTTTCAAGTCAACTGTTGCAAATTTACAAATAAGCTCATGTATGTTTTACACAAGTTATGAAGTTAATTACCTCATCACCAGCTTCAAAACTATTGATGATGTGAAATGTGCAATTAGGTTCAACTTTAAACCACCGGACTGAACTGGCGTCACCATAGCGGGGCATTACACCAATTCTTGCATATTCTTCCTCATCATACTTTACCAATCTGCATAGATGTCAACCAATATCAGCTGATCATCAAGAAAAATAGGAGAATTAATTCTCAATATGTTATCGGGAATTAATAGTTCATTGTATGTTATCAACTTATCATACAATAAATTTAGGATATCAGTGATTCAAGAGACCCTTGATTACTTGTGCTATGCCAAAGCAACATGCAGTACAATAAGAACACAACAATATTATCAAACGAGACAACAATTATGAAGTCTAAGAAGGGTGTGTGCACTCACGGGCCCCCTCCTATGAGTCTCTTTATGTCTATAGTTAGCGCAATATCCATGATCACATTGTACCTGCAAGCCAATGAACGCACAGGAGTGACAGGACTCAGTATCTTATAAGCTTAGCTAGCCTTGGCAGTTGATACTTTCTGGTTCAGTGAAGAAAACTAGCTCAGAGATTAACAGCTCTAGCTGATGGTACTAGTTATCTTATTATCTCAATATATGTACCTCTTCGTAACCCCTATTTCATGGCAAATGCTGCATCTATTGAGTTTGAGATCCACCTTGTGGATTAATTCTTTCCCATCAGCTGTAAAATTATGTGATCTAAACATGAGATTGTCATCGAAATATCATGATCGACAAGTAATGCGTACGTGGCGGTATGCGAATAGAAATCAATTATATATTACCAGAAACTACTCCTACTTCCCAAAAAGGTTCAACTGGTTCTACTCCCATTATGACCAACTCTCCTGTGCCTGGAGCTCTCTGAAACAGAGAAAAGATATAATTAAATCACCTAAATCAATTATATTTAATGAAAGCTAAGGGATTTTAATTAGGTAGATACCTTTGGGTGGCTAGTAAAAGGTCTGTTCCAAGCTCCAGAGACATCCCAATTACCTAAAGTTTCCAGCGTAAGGATGTCAATCTCTTGCGGTATGTGATTTTCTGCAATCGAGTAGAACTTCCCCGAATGCTCAAAGACATTGGTGTTGCTCAAGTACTTGTTCACTTTGCCAAACCTCAACTGCAGAATCAAGCAACAATAAGCACGAGAGACCTGCATTGCTGAAGCTAGTAGTCTAGTTCTGGCCACATCGCTCGTAAACTTTTGTAAGGGGTTACCTTAAGTTCTTAATTAATCTACATGTAAAACATATGTTTTAAGTAAAATGATATATGACATTTGAAAAGTGAAAAGTGTTTCATTTTGTCTCATGTATTTGGTGACAGTCGATTGATAATTTGGTAAGCCGACAACAGTGTGTATATTAAACGATATAAGAAAACATAACCAGAGCGAAAGTATAAGGTGATGGTGATACATATGTTGCTACTCGATTCATCGTTCTTGAATAACGAAATGCCGATGAATGTAATTATGTATTATGGTATGCTTACCAAATTGAGAAGATAAGCAGACAAAATGGCCGGCGAGTCGCCGCCAATGGCCGGGAGAAAAGAAGGCCTGTTTCTTTGTCTTTCAAGCTTGTAAGTTTCGGTTTCGACATGTCTGTTGTTGTACTGGACCGTCCATCTGCTACCGTCGCTGTTGACGAAGTCGTTCTTCCTAAAATACAGAGCATGAAGCATTCCTTCTCCTTCTATCCATATGTGATTTGACCTGCCAAACACCGATTTCGTTGATTTCAATCCTCCGAATAGAGGATTTGGTCCTGCACGCAAGTGAATAAGCACTTAGTAGTTATGTATATACAGCTAATTATATATACATAACACTATTATATAACAGCATCCAGCAATTTGATCACTGTATCTTGAAACGTATATATAAATAGATTGATAATAAAGTACGTAGATGGATATGGTTTAATTAAAGTTAGCAATGCAGAACTTGTATCCGTACTAATTGATATCTGATTTTGAATAGTGATTTCCCAATCACGTATCCGATGATCAATATTACAAAGATGGAATCCTACGTTAAATATTAAGAAAACGTACGGCATATATGTTATAATTTCCTTTGATATATCCGCAGATAACATTGTAAATTATAATAATGGATTTCTTGAATGGTTTTGTCCTCTAGGGGAACTAGATAGATATATAACAAGCAATACCACAAGATCATAACCTGGAATTATATTTGTACTTGGAAGAAAAATAATCTAAGTCACAATATGATTTGCATCTAATTAGTTACTGATACTAACAGATCGAGCACTGACCATTTCTTACGTAAACTCCTTCTGTAAAGTCATCTGGAATACTCCCGGTGGTGCTCGTTATTACAACTCCTCCTTCTAATTCATCAACTGGGATGAAGTTTTTCTGCAAAGTCAAATCAATAGTATACGTTCAGAAGATGATTAATCATCAGATCTTGGAGTAGATTGAAAGAAATTAATTAGTTCAAATTACTATAAGAACAACCAAACATAGCTAGAATCTTTTCAGTCCGTGATCAATGAATGCTGGTGATAGCTAGAAAGTGCGGTACCTGAGATGGAAGCAGTGGTTGATCGATGAATTCAAACACCGAATCCACAAAGGCGTCCAACAATTTTACAGAAGCGTTCTTGAAGATTTTCAAGACATCTATATGCATGGGCACTTGCATGCTTCTCAATATTAATGGCTGCTTCTGGTAATTTGCACATTGATCAATCGAGTAAGTATATATAAGAAGAGTAGTTTAGAATTTAGGATTTAGATAGAGAGATCTACCGAGACAGCCGTGGAGAGTGTGGTCTTGAAGTACTCAATATTGTCTAGGACAGCTGAAGGCTTCTTGTTCTGGACAGAGCAATTGATTTGAAACGCCATACCCATACATGATGAACATGCCATTTCTCACTCTCTCCCTCGATCTGCGACTTCTTCTCTAGAGAAGCAAGCACCCGTATATATAGATCGATTGTAAAATGGCCCGACCTTCTGGTTTTATTATTCGTTACGTACGCTCCAGGCTTGAAGACAAATGGATACGACTCCTTATATCGATCGGTAAGCTCAATTATGATTTTATTGTGTCACAAAAAAGCCAACGGAATATAATTGTAAACAAAGGGATCAAAATCAAACCCACCTAGCCCCAGCCAACAAGAAAATGTAATACACAACATTTGCAGCGTAAATTTATTAATGTTTTTAGACCATGTATGTCAACGATTATAATAGAACTTATAGAAGTGGTAATGCTACAAACAAAAAGATTACATCATTTACATAACATATTTTACAGCTGGTAGGTGTAGGAACCTAAGGATTACTGGCTTACAATGTGTAGAACATGACCAATCTATATCATTAACAGAAAGACCAGTCTCATTCATGCTAACATAAGATATAATATAAAGTAAAGAATTCTTGATTGCTGATTAAGACTATAAACTATGTGTTAGCATTATGCATGCCAAGTTAAATGAGTGAGAGGATAAAGATTCGTTCTCTGTGGATGGCATCTTTCCTTGTCTCATACTGTTTCTGGTTTAGGGGTTCAAACTCTTAGAAATATGCTCTGGGAGGAAAAGATCAGCATGGCGGGCTATTCTCTATAGAGAGTGACAGATAGGGCATACACCCGACAAAAGACGAGCGCCGCTTCTCAATAGCCTTTCGTTCCAATAGGAGAAACATGGAAAATATGATTTAGCAACAATCGGAGCTAACATTACATGCCATAGTACTACATTGAATTGGAGTTTTCAGGTACATCTTATAACGTTCATTATCATCAAAGTACACGTGTAAACCTAGCTATAGGAACTCCACCAGTCTTGGATCAATCAGTTGGGAGCTTTGGCTGCAGGTTTTTTCTGAGAACAGCAGACATCTGTGCAGTAGCTGCGCGCCCTCGTTCCAAACAGTGGAGATAGTCATCAACTAGAGCAAATAGAGAAGACCCAATTAGATAAGATGTACCAACAGTAATACAAAGGAAAAGTTAAACTAGTAATAGTTAAAACTAGAAATGCTATATTGATTGTTTGATCTTGATTGATTATCTTGATACAAGTCTAACTATTTATAGGAAATAAATTAGACAATGACATTGTTGTTAGCACTATCTCTAATGATGAATTTAGCTGTTCTACCACCATGTTTGTTGCTTTACACAGCTCACACACAGCTCACTCATGCTAACACTCCCCCTTAAGTTGGCGCATACACATCAACCATGCCCAACTTGCAAAGTGAGTCATAAAAAACCTTCTTGGACACTCATTTGGTGAGTATATCCGCAAGTTGCTCTTCTGTAGGAACAAACGGAAAGCAAATGATCTTAGCGTCTAACTTCTCTTTTATAAAGTGACGATCAACCTCTACATGTTTTGTACGATCATGCTGCACAGGATTCTGTGAAATATCAATAGCTGCCTTGTTGTCACAGTACAGCTGTATAGCACACTTAGGTTTAATACCCAAATCTTGTAGTAAGTTCCTAAGCCATAACAACTCGCACACTCCCTGAGCCATACCTCTGTATTCTGCTTCAGCACTGGATCGAGCTACCACATTTTGTTTCTTACTCCTCCACGTAACAAGATTACCTCCAACAAAGGTAAAATACCCTAATGTGGACCTCCGATCTGTAATATTTCCAGCCCAGTCTGCATCTGTGAAACCACAAACCTCAAGGATATTGTTGTGATTAGAAAACATTACTCCTCTCCCCGGGGCTGACTTTAAGTGCCTCAAGATCCTTACAACAACATCCATGTGGTCCTCACTGGGATTATGCATGAGCTGACTTACTACACTTACTGCATGCGCAATATCTGGTCTGGTATGTGATAGATAAATCAAGCGTCCAACTAACCTCTGATAACGAGGTTTGTCAGTAGGGATTTGATCTGGATACTCTGCTAACCGATAGTTCTGCTCAATAGGAGTATCAATGGGAGTGCAGTCCAACATACCTGTCTCCGTTAGTAGATCAATGATGTACTTTCTCTGACACAGATAGATACCATCACTTCCCCGGGCTACCTCAATGCCCAAGAAGTACTTGAGTGTACCTAGGTCATTCATCTCAAACTCTATGACAAGCTGCTTTTGTAATCTGTCCACCTCAATAGTATCATTACCAGTAACTATTATATCGTCAACATATATGATTAGGGCGGTTACCTTCCCTTGTTGGTGTTTGAGAAATAATGTGTGGTCTGAATTACTCTGCATGTAGCCAATTTTCCTCATGAATTGTGAAAATCTTCCAAACCAAGCACGAGGAGACTGTTTAAGACCATACAAAGACTTTCTCAACCTGCATACAAAGTTATCCGGAGAAGCTGCCACATATCCAGGAGGAATATCCATATACACTTCTTCTGTAAGTTCTCCATGAAGGAATGCATTTTTAACATCAAACTGTCTAAGTGGCCAGTTTAAGGTAGCAGCAAAGGAGAACAATACCCGAATAGTATTCATCTTTGCAACCGGTGCAAATGTCTCATCATAGTCTATGCCATATGTTTGGGTGAACCATTTTGCTACTAGGCGTGCTTTATATCGGCTTACTGATCCATCTGGATTATGCTTCACTGTAAACACCCAACGACATCCCACGGTCTTCTTGCCATGTGGTGGAGGTACAAGCTCCCAAGTGTTGTTTTTCTGTAATGCTTCCATCTCTTCCTCCATTGCTTTCAGCCATTTTGTATCTCCCAATGCATCCTGCACTTTGTTAGGTATTGATACAGTAGAAATTTGATTCACAAATGATTCATATGACTTAAACAATCTTTTGGTAGACATAAAATTTGCCACATGATACTTAGCTTTAGCCTGAAGGGTAGGTTCATATTTTTTTGTTGGCTGACCTCGAGTAGACCTATTTGGCAAGACATATTGTCTATTATTAGCTTCACTAGTATTAGCCCCAATAGAATGACTAACCTCAGGTGAGTGATCTTCTGTACCAGGGAAACATTGGTCAGGGGTATAAACAACAGTAGGGGAGGCATGAGGGGCAGTTGTGCTGTTAGCTTCCGGTTCCTGAATCTCTGGAGTGACTTCACTACCGGAATCATCCGGTGGTGCATGTGTAGTTGACACATTGGTAATCTCAATAGAACCTGTCACTATATCTACTGGCTTACTTGTCTCCCCCTCTCCATGATACAGCGCTTCAAAATATGAATTCTCCCCCTGAAGAGCAATATCGGAAGAGGCAAAATAGCTCATGTCCTCAAAGAAAGTAACATCCATAGTGACATAGTACTTCCTGGTAGGTGGATGATAGCAGCGGTACCCTTTCTAATGTCCTACATACCCAACAAACACACATTTAACTGTCCGGGCATCTAATTTAGACCGTTGATGTTTTGGAAGATGGACAAAAGCAACACAATCGAAAACACGGGCATGAAGATTATGAAAAGAGGGTAATGAGACATGAGATGCAAGCACCTCATATGGAACTTTTCCCTCAAGGACACGAGATGGAAGACGATTAATGAGGTGGGCGGAAGTGATGACAGCATCACCCCAAATGTATTTAGGCATATGGGCACTAAAAAGAATACACCGAGCCATGTCAAGTAAATGACGATTTTTCCTTTCGGAAACTCCATTCTGCTCAGGTGTATAAGGACACGTTGTTTGATGAACAATTCCGTGTGTGTTAAGGAACTCCTGAAAGACATGATTCACATATTCCCCTCCATTATCAGAACGAAGTACTCTAACAATGACATTATATTGTGTTTGGACAGTGGTATAGAAGGCTTGAAAAGCGGGAAAAACCTCATCTTTAGTTTTGAGGAGAACAATCCATGAAAGACGGGTGCAATCATCAATAAATGACACATAATACCGCATCCTGACACAATAGACTCTTTGGAGGGTCCCCAAACATCAGAATGAATTAATTCGAAAGGAAGAGTATGTTTTTAGAAGTACTAGGGGAATAAGTAGATCGATGACTCTTGCCCAAAACACATGTTTCACAATGTAAAACTGACTCATCCACACTAATGAACAAAGATGGCATAGATTTATTCATAACACTAAAAGATGAATGCCCTAAGCGACGATGCCATAACCAAATTTCACTTAACTTGTCAGAAGTGGAGATTAAAGCGGTCCGAGACTGTGCCCCTGGTTTCTCCCCCGCATATGTCTGATCCAGATGAAACAAGCGGCCCCTCAGATACCCCCGACCAATTAATTCTCCGGTGAGAAGATCTTGAAATGCCACATACATAGGAAAAAATGTTACCGAGGACTTAGCGTCAGCGTTTAATTGGGGAACAGATATCAAATGATGAGATAAAACAGGTTCATAGAGCACATTGTGAAGCTCTATGGTGGGAGTAATATGAACTGACCCTTTCCCTAATACGGGAAATGCCTCACCATTAGCATTAGTAACATAGGGTACGGGTGGAGGAGACAATACAGAAAAATAAGATTTGTCATAAGTCATATGATCAGACGCACCCGAATCAATAATCCATGTATCAAAACTAACAAAGTTAGAGACATTTAAAGCCATACCAATTCTGACAGATACTTCAAATTTTGGAACTTCAATTGCGCCTTTAGAACCCATTGAAAATGAATTTGAGAAGATCAGGAATTATACAACGGAAGTACCAAAAAAACTTATATAAACCTGCAATCGAGTCAGATCTGCCGGGTCGGGCCGGATCTTCCGGGTCGGGTCAGATAGTCCTGGTCGAGTCGGGTCGGATCTTCTGGGTCGGGCCGGATTTTCTGGGTCGGGTCGAATTGATTTTGGACCGGGTATTTAGGGCGAAAATACCTTCGCCTACCCACCCACACACTCCGTCCGCTGCCTCTTCTTCTCCCAAACTTCCTTCGATGGAAAACGTGAAAAAAGGAGGTGGAGCCGAACCTCGGTGGAGAGCTCGGGCGGTGGAGCCTTGGTGCGGTGGAGCTCCTTGGTACGGTGCAGAGGCAGTGGTGCGGTGAAGCTCCTCGGTGCGGTGCGGAGGCGGTGGAGAGCTCGGGCGAGGAGACTGTCGGATGAAGGCGCCGAGCTACGGCCAGCTGGTTTATGGCCTCGTTGCGGTGGAGCTCCTTGGTGGGATGCGAGGAAAGCGCCGAGCCACTGCCAGCTGGTTTATGGGAGGTACGAATCCAAACCCAGAAGAACAGAAAAATGTTTTTGGCTCTGATACCAAGTTAAAACTAGAAATGCTATATTGATTGTTTGATCTTGATTGATTATCTTGATACAAGTCTAGCTATTTATAGAAAATAAATTAGACAATGACATTGTTATTAGCACTATCTCTAATGATGAATCTAGCTGTTCTACCACAATGTTTGTTGCTTTACACAACTCACACACAGTTCACTCATGCTAACAATAATTACCGACTGTTGAGATCCATAATATTGCATTCACCAGTACGAAAAGGGTATGGCTAAACCAATATTTTCCAATTATTAGTCCAGTTAATAGAAAACATGAAAAAAAAATTAGGAAAGGTCCAATGAAGAATGGCAGATACCTGGCATAGCGCCCTGGGTTACAGAAGTTATGATACCATGTTCCATTGGTTCCCCTAGCACCTTGAACTGCTCTTCTGGAAGGTTTGAAAGAACTGAGTTTGGGAAGACCAAATATACAAAGGCCCTCATTTTGTCATTATAATTACACATGTATCATCATAGCAAGCCCCTTGAGAATGAGATAATATAAGGAACATGACAAACGAGAAGAATGCAGCGACAAACATACTATGACTACATACGGCCTATACCTCAGAGCCTTGAAAAAAAAGAGGAATATTACATTTGATCCAAATAGAAAAGCGAAACCTCTGAAAATAGATTGTACATACCATTCACATGGGATGCAGAAATGCATGATATGAAACTAAGAAATACCTGCTCTTCTAGCTTGCTGGGGTCCAATATGACACATCCACTCTCAGCCAAGCACCAACATATTGCAACTGCAAACCAGCATAAATACCAGTTGGGACATATTCATCAAACAACAACTTCATCTCCTGTAATAACCCGATTTTTCGGAACGATTATTAGATTATTTTTAAGTTTATAAATTTGTGAAATTCATTTAAACGACTTTTGTTTGCTTTGCAAAGTGATAAATCGAAAACGGAAACATTATCGGAACGGTTATTTAGAAAAACGTTATGTTTCCGCGACGTGAGTATTGACTTTTATTCCGTCGCTCATTTGCGAAAACTTCCTTCACGAAAGTTGTAGAGCTCACCGATACGAGTTCGTGGACACTTCACGCGTCCTAATCGGACGTCGTACGTAAAATTTATTAACGACGAAAGTTAGTTTCCGATTTTGGAGGTGGGTATAAAAGGAAAGTTTTTAAGAGTAGGGTTTCCATTTTTGGAAACTCTCTCTCTCTCATCTCACCCGCCTCCCTCTCTCTTTCTCTCTCTCTCACCCGAGTCTCTCTCTCCCTCTCTGAAAACTGGTCGCCGATTCCGCACCTCCGAGGGACGTGTTCCTCACCGTCGGCACCAACGCCCTCGCAGGCTCGACTCCACCCTCCTCCGAGCAAGACGCGATCCAGCTCGTCGCCGTGAAGCCTCGCCGCACCTCACCGAACCCAGCACGACTGGTTCAAGCTCTCCGACGAGCTCCGGTGCTCCCAAGGCGAATAGGTGAGGTTTTGATTTAATTGGTGGTTGTGATGCTTTGTTGTGAATTTGTGGTTGTTTTGAGTTGAATTGGAGGAGATCGGTGCAGGAGGAAATTGGGGGAGGTTACCGCCGCCTTAGGCGGCGCGTGTGGGTGCGTGGAGGGGGTAGGAGGCGGCGTGAGGACGTGGGAAAGTAGAGGAGAAGGAGAGGAGGATAAATGGGGCGGTGGTGGCGTGCTACGCGCCAGACTTAAGCTTGGCGCGTGGGCCCCACGCGCTGCCAGAAATGGAAACCCTAACTCCAATAATTTTCTATATATACCTGTTTCCTAAATCGGAAACTACTTGCATCGTTAATAACTTTTACGTACGACGTTCAATTCGAACGCGTGACGCGTCCACAAACTCGTATCGTCGAGCTCTACAATTTTCGTGAAGGACGTTTTCGCGACCGAGCGACGGAATAAAAGTCGATATAATCGTTGCGGAAACGTAACGTTTTTCTAATTAAACGTTCCGTAAAGTCGCAAACAACCAAATTCATTTTAATTGAATTTTAAAACTTTATAGAATTCAAATCAAAACCAAATATTGTTACGAAAAAAAATAGGGTTATTACATTTTGTCTTCTGACGTGATTGATGTCTTCGGACGAGTTTTTTCTTCAGACGTGATTGATGTCTTCGGACGTGTTTATGTCTTCGGACGTGTTTGGCATGTCGGAACTTAGCTTTTGGCCGGGCGAAAGTTACGATACAGTTAGAGTTCTAATCTGTCTGCTGGGGTATTGCATATGAGGTAACAGACGAGTTATCGGCTTATGAGTACCCATATATTTTGATATTGGATGACAGATGGTTGTCCAATGTCGGCAGCGTACTTTATGAGGGGTAACAGAGGTGTACCAGCGCTCATGAGTACATGTATTATAAATGCATTTGGGTAAACAGAATGGTTGCCCAATTCTCATGAGTTCATATATTTTTCACATTATTAGACAACCAGATGTGTCGTCTAATGAATCATGAGTGCATTTATATTTGTTGGTTTGTGAGTTTCGTATATATTGATATGCGAGTTATATTGTTGTTTTACTCATACGAGCTGCAAAGCTTACCGGGTTTGTGTTTACAATCCCGGTGCACCTATTCGATGGTGTATGGGATAACTCCGCATGTGTGGATTAGCGGAAATCGACGGACCGCTCAGAGGACTTGAAGTTATTATTTCCATCTTGTGGTGAGGACTTTGTGTGGATTTCTTTGTGAGGATTATACATTTCCATTTGTTATAATGTTGAATTATAAATTTTGGTTTGTAATAATCGGTTTGACTGAGTTGTATTTTAAACTCAGAGATGATCCGCTGTGACATTTAAATGATTTCGATTTCAGTGAGATTGTTTTAGTGTTTTCATGACTTCGAAATTTGAGTTTCATACTCGAAATTTCGGGGTCGTGACATCTGCATTGCCTGAAACTGAAACATCAGCTGCGAGTGCTCAAAATAAAACAACAGCAGCATCCGAGAGGACTGAAATTTCAACAGCACTAGCATCTGCAGCTGCTCTAGTAGCTTCACGTTGCATCGAGATCGCAGAGGAGATGGGAGCTGATCATGACAATATTCTATCAGTTGTCAGTTCTGCAGTTAACGCGAGGACTAATGGAGATATCATGACCTTAACAGCTGGAGCTGCGACAGGTACTAGGCTTAAAACCTCACTACTGTAGTTAAGCTTTACCGAGGGTGTTATATAGTTGCTGATCAATGAATAACAGCTTTACGAGGAGCTGCTACACTCGAGATAAGGCTACAAAAGGAGTATGGAGGCAATACCATTGCCCTGGCAGAGGAAAAATGTGAAGGAAAAGAATCAAACTCATCACTTGACTGTGTCACAAGAGGAGGGGAACTTCTCAAACGTACAAGGAAAGGTATATGCTTAAAAAATAATAAACGGCAATAATCGTGATTTTCAATTACACATGTGGAACTGAAAGATTTTAACTTTCAACTGCAGGTGATCTCCACTGGAAACAAGTTTCTTTCAACACCAACTGAAATGGGCAGGTAAATCAGCATAATATATATGACAGGAATGGACTCATTTGCAGAGCAGTATTTGATGAATTATAAACCTTGAAGGCTTGAACACAGAATCCTTATAATTTATGTAGCTGAACTCAACTTGTTCCCTTCTCAACCTTTTAAAGTGATAACAGGTTGTAGTCAAAATGAAAAGCAAGCATATGGCGGGAACATTTACAAAGAAGAAGAAATGTAAGGGCATTCTCATGACCAAAGCAAGAATTCTCTACTGGTTTCTGCTCTTGTCAGCCAATATGCTGCGTTGTTATGCAGGTGTAGTCTCTGGAGTTCACTGTGACATAGCAACATGGCCGGGAAGGGAGATGGAAGATTGCAGCAAACCAAGGGCATACTTTGGCATTAAAACAGCTGACAGGACAACAGAATTTGAATGCAGAAGTAAAAGGGACAAGCATATGTGGACCGAAGGGATTCAGAATATGTTGGATCTAATACCAACATAATTTTTGAAAGGTTACAATTTATTGATGTAAGACTAAATTGTTAACTTTTCACAGCAATCGATATGCACCTACTATCTTAAAATCCTAGATATAAATATGGGTAGCAAGGGTAGCACTGAAAACTGTTGGCTTGTACAAAGTGATGTATCTGCAAATTGGGATGGTGTATGTTCACTCATGAGCTGCTTCAATATTTCTAAGATTGGCAGATTGGAATAATCTATGGTCAAATTTGTCACAAATGTTCAACAGTCTCATTTAGAGATGTGGTATTGATGCTGTTATTCATTCTAATTCCTTTAGAAAATCAACATTGTCAACAAAAACCTGCAGGATGAGATGTGTGAAAGAAAAAAAAATTAAATTATTGAATGAATCTCCTTTAAAAAAAATTCCGATCATTAATGGTTGGAACCAGAACTTTAAGAGAATCTAATGATGCACATTGGAAATGCTAAGGAACTAAATAAACTTTCGCTTGTAAAAAGCATAGAATAGAATGTACCGATTTCCAGCCATCAGGATCTAAGCAAGCAGTTATCTTGGTGTTGATACCTGGCAAGGGACCAGGTTCAAGAATAATTTTTCCTCCAGAGAGTCTAACTGCTTCTGCGCTTTTATAAACATCGTCTGTGCCTATTGCTATCTGTTAACATTTCGTAACTCAGTATCCTTCATTAGAATATAACACAGATTTTGGCAGGTTTACTGGTAACAATCATATATAGTAGTCGCAAAAGGTAAAATAACATTTGTACTAGAAAATGAATAGCAGATACCTGAGCATAACCATTTCCTTTGTCATAATCGTTGATCCCATAGTTATATGTCAGTTCAAGCACTGGACTGTTATCTTCAGTACCATAACCCAACATGGCTACTGTATACTATAAAAAATGCAGAAGCAAATATCAGGCAGAGTAGCATTATGCTGATGATGGACAATAATGAGCAACATATATTTTCAGATTTTAGCATGCTCACTAGGTCAATAGAAATATGAAACATGCACAAGTCCCACAAAATCAATTACATGCCAAGATAGCAATGACATGCTTCGGACATAATGCCTGTAATGGTTCTAGTTAAATGATATATTGATTGATGATTGATTACACATAATTTGTTCTCTATATATAATCCAACTAGATTGCCCCCACAAATCATGAAGGAAATCACGGGCATATATAATCCAACTAGATTACCCCCACAAATTACGGAGGAAATCACGCCCGTGATTTCCTCCTTGAATCACGCTAACACTCTCCCTCAAGTTAGCGCATACACATCAATCATGCTCAACTTGCTAAGTGAGTCATAAAAGGCCTTCTTAGACACACATTTTGTGAGCATATCGGCAAGTTACTATTCTGTAGGAACAAAAGGAAAACTAATGATATGCGCGTCTACATTCTCCTTTATAAAATGACAATCAACCTCCACATATTTTGTACGATCATGTTGCACAATATCAATAGCTGCCTTGTTGTCACAGTACAGCTACATAGCACACTTAGGCTTAATACCCAAATCTTGTAGCAAATTTCTAAGTCATAACAATTCGCACACTCCCTGAGCCATACATCTGTTTTCTGCTCCAGCACTAGATCGAGCTACCACTTTTTGTTTCTTACTCTTCCATGTAACGAGATTACCCCCAACAAAGGTAAAGTACCCTGATGTGGAGGATGAGTTAATTGAAGATGGTAATATAGTTGGTAATCCAGAAGCCCGGTTTCCGGCACAAGAAGGTCCAGAAGTTGATCCTCCAGTTGGAGATGCACCAGCAAGGCCTCAACATGATCGTCTTTTGCCACCATACTTGAAGGATTATGAGTTGAACACTAGAAGAAGACACATATCAGATGGAGATACCACATCAGATGAAGATATTGTCAATTTTGCATTGTATGTTGATTGTGACCCCCTTACTTATGATGAAGCTTGTCAAAAAACAACATTGGGTCAAGGAAATGGATGAGGAAATTCAAGCAATTGAAAAGAATGACACATGGGAGCTCACTTCACTTCCGGAAGGAAAAACAACAATTAGAGTCAAATGGGTGTACAAGACCAAGTACAAGCCAAATGGAGATGTGGATCGCTTCAAGGTGAGATTGGTAGCCAAAGGCTACAAGCAAAGACCAGGTATTGATTATCTTGAAGTTTTTCTCATGTTGCTAGGCTTGATACTGGTAAAATGGTTATTTCTCTTGCTGCTCATAATTGTTGAAAAATATATCAAATAGATGTTAAGTCGACTTTCTTAAATGGAACTCTTGAGGAGGAAGTATATATTGAGCAGCCACTTGGTTATGTGAAAGAAGGTCATACATAGAAGGTATATAAGCTAAAAAAAGATTTATATGGCCTTAAACAAGCTCCTAGAGCTTGGTACACTCGAATTGATTCTTATTTTGTGGAGAATGAGTTCCAAAAATGTCCATATGAGCATACTTTATATGTGAAATCTGATATGCATGGAGATGTTGTTATTGTGTGTTTATATGTGGACGATCTTATTATTACAGGTAGCAATCCAAAGCTAGTTGCAGAAATCAGAGAGGCTTTGGCATCTCACTTTGAGATGACTTATATCGGGATGATGTCTTACTTTCTTGGTATTGAAGTTGTGCAAACTGAGAAGGGAATTTTTATTTCACAAAGGAAGTGTGCTGGAGACATTCTCAAGAAGTTTAAGATGGAGTCTTGCAATCCAATCTTGACTCATGTTGAACATAGATTGAAATTGAGAAAAGATGATAGTGGAGAGTTGGTGAATCCCACATGGTATAAGCAAATTGTTAGGAGTTTGCGCTATTTAACTGCTACTAGACCTGACATCATATTTGGAGTTAATTTGATCAGCCGATTCATGGAGGCTCCTCGTCAATCACATATGCAGGCAACAAAAAGAATATTGAGATATGTTAAAAGAACTCAAAGTGATGGAATTTTCTATGCTGCTAATTGTCCAATTGAACTTGTTGGTTATACGGATAGTGATTGGGCATGAGATGAGAAATCAAAGAACACCTCAGGTTATGCTTTTGATATTGGTTCAGGTGTTATTTGTTGGTCATCAAAGAAGCAGCAGGTAGTAGCTCTTTCGTCAGCTGAAGCAGAGTATGTTGCAGCAAATAGGTGTGCAACTCAAGTTATTTGGTTGCGTCAGATCTTGTAAATTTGCACTAAGAGCAAAAAGGGCCTACTACAATTTTCTGTGACAATAACTCAGCAATATCATTGTCAAAGAATTCAGTTATTCATGAGAGGACAAAGCTTATTCATGCTAAGCACCACTATATTCGAGATTTGGTGAAGAAGAAAGAGGTGGCAATCCACTAATGTCCATCTGGAGAACAAGTAGCTGATATATTCACAAAACCTGTCAAAACAAATGCTTTCTTGAAGCTAAAGGAGCTTATGGGAATGATGAAGTTTGAAGAACTTGGCTTGGTTTAAGGGAGGCAATGTTGGAATGTAAACCAAGCCTATTATAACTTAATCTAGTGTATTTGAGTCTGATTTGGAGTCTTCTAGTTGTATTACTGTATATTATTGTGTCTTTGACTTTTATTAAGCTCTAGACTAACTATGTACTATTTTCTCAGCCTCTCATATATAGGTAAGGCTGTGCCAGTGGCGGATCTAGGAAATTTTCCCCGCCAAGGCAAAAAATGCCCAATTTAATCGAAGTTAAAGAGTTTTTACAAGTGAAGTATGTGATTAATATAGTACTATATTGAGTTTCTGTAAGAAAATCGATGAACATAGGACTATACTGAGTTTCTGTAATCATGACTCATGAGACCCTGATGATATTGTTGGCTTTTTATTTTTACCTGACCAAGTGAAATAGTGTGTGCTCTAGAACTTGTATTGGAATCAATTCAATCGAACTAAGGTTGTACGTGCCCACAACTTCAACAGTTGGGTTTCTTGAAATTCAATTGAATGAGATTCAGATGACATCAAGGCATCAATGGATATGCAAGGAGGAAGAAGATAAAGCCAAGGAGGAGACTTTCTGGTGAAAGCCCATATTGTGTAGTCCACTGCAAGACTATTGAATTTTATTGGACATGTAATTATACCCGTGAGATCCTTTCATTAAATATCGAATGGCTGTCAGCATGTTGTCTCTCTTTGTCCCTTAATTCCTCTCCCGCAGGTGAGCAGTTCTACCAAAACCATTGTGCTTTTTCCTTTGGAAATCGTCTCTTCCTCCAGTCTTACTAGAAACTGCCTTTTTTATATGGCATTTCTTTGAGAAAACTTCATCCTCGACGCCCAGCAGCAAAAAGCTGCCTAGGCTCGCCCACACATGGATCCGCCACTGGCTGTGACTTATGTATTGTTTTTGAGTTAGTTAGTTGAATACAGCAGAAGATCTCTTGCTCCAGTATTCCTTGAGTGCTTGTGCGTGTGAGTGTGATTAGCTCCTTAGTTAGATTGTTTTTGTGATTGATTTGCTTGTGTGTATTATTGCTGCTCTTCCATTTAATTTCTACATCTTCTGGTATGTCACGCTTTCTCAATAGCTTCATCCCCAAACACTCGGTATAGATTCTGCATATGAAAAATAATCCTTAGCTGTCTCTAGAACAATGCATTATTGAACTCTATTTTCTGAAGAAATACATACTTTATAGTCTTCTCCAAGTCCCCAACACGATATACAACATGAAGCATTCTTCGTTTATCATCTTTCACCCAGTCCAATACATTTTCCTGAGCAAGAGCAGCGCCTGCTTGTGACAAATCAGCAACTGGGGCAGCCTCTACTGGTTTCCCCTCTCCTCTCAACAATTGAGATGCTTTTGCACCTAAAATTTGTGACTGAGGAAGAGCTGGAGAATAAACCCAAAGCCACAAATACAATGCATATTAAAATCCAAAATAAATTCGACACAAAGTTATGAATTCATCCAAACCAAGTTCCCTACTTTGATAAACTCATCATTGGCTACAGTTTTCTCATGTTAAACATTATATACTTCTCAATTTATGTATCTATGTAAAGTTCACGTCTGTTGAAAGGCTCCAGCTTTCTTCATCTCTCGCACTAAGGAAACTACATTGCAAAATTACAGCAACAGCTAGCCACACTCTGCTTAGTGCAATAAACAAAGAAAAAGTCTCAAGAAGTCAAGCTATATTAAAACCATGATTATCCTGTCTTGCATCTCATGAAATCACATATTCAACATTACATGCATACATTGCTCATAAGCTCATTCTGGATATATATAATGTTGTTGCTAAAATCCAAAAAAGAGCCAAAATTTGGCAGACACATCAAAGTGATCAAACCAACAACAAAAAACAGGGGTGGAATCATGATAAACTACGAGACAAAGGGGTGAGTTTGACTGCCTGATCCGTCCAGCAACCGAGCTTTCTGGCTTTTGCATCGAAAATTTTTGTTTCCCGCCATTAAAATTGATGACGTGACATGAGTCACAATTTGAGTTAAATATAAAAAAAATGACTGACTATGTTGTTAAATGTAATACTTGCCATTAGCATATATGAGATGAACGTCACCAGGTGGAAGAACCTCCGCTTTTGCATGCATACACCAATAATATAACATGCATGTAATCTATACGAATATTCTCTAGAGATTTGATGAATGCAGATGGGGCACGACCTGGATTTTTCGAAATCTCACCTCATTTTCATTGGTGGCTTCATGCAAGTTGGTACTTAATTTGAGAAAATAGGACGTCCCCTCCTATAATGAACAAAGCATGGAAGAGTACCGTAGTGCCCCAAATGTATACAACAACTCTAGGTGAGAAATGAAAATGCTGTCAAAACATGTATTCTCGATTCAACGTCTATACCAAACTGGAAGCTTTAACACCTCAAATGCTTGTGATCCATTTTAACCTGATATATATACATACATCGGTGTCGAATTTTGTAGTCAGACCGTAGATTTCTTGGAAAAACATAGATGCATACGAAGGTGCATGTAAAGTCATTGAATCGTTTACTACGAACCAATAATTGAAACTTCATTATTTCGATGTCAATCGTGACAGAAGATATAATAAAAGAAAGGAAAGTGGAGGCGGAAGAGGACACCAAAGTTTTGCACACTCGGAGAAACGTACTCATTAGACTATGGCAATTCAATTCACAATTAAACAGCTTTCAGTGATGATGGGATATAGAGGGCACGGCATGCAACACGATCAAATTTCAGCCGCTAACTTTCCTTTGGTTCATGACTTAATGTACAAAAAACCTAGAAAAGCTAAGCTATTGGAATAATACACATGCACCTATAGTAGACTATTATATAAACAATTATATCAGTGTCACCTTCTATTCATACTTTTTTGCTACATAGCACGGAAGTTTGGTTGGACGACCGATTCCCGCTTCAGAAGCGGAAGCGCGATTCCGAAAAAAGGTGGGTTTGGGAGCGCGGCGGAAGCGTTAGCTTCCAAATTGGAAGCGCCACGGAAACGTTGGTTTCCAAATTAAAAGCGCGACGGAAGCGTTGGCTTCTGGATTGGAAACGCGACGGAAGCGTTGACTTCCAAATTGGAAGCGTGATTCCTTCTCTACCTCTATTTCATCAATCAATGTCTTGAGACTCTTCTTATCGTCTCATCTTCTTTTTTTATTTCGTTAAGAGGTTAAAGATGAATATCATCAATCGATCTAATATATGTCAGAAAGAATGGGAAGAGATATTAGGAAAATCTAGATGAGAGAGAGATATAGAGAGAAGACAGAGAGTTGTGGAGAGATATGAAAAAAAATCCAAATGAGAGAGAGAGAGACAGAGAGAAGACGAACCTTTTTTTTATCAATTTCATCTAGTGATGTCTCTTTGACTTGCACGTGTCCAACACTTTCACACTATGTTGTATATTCTTTTGTTTGAATTTTGAAATGAAGCTTTAATAATGTTATAATCAAAGATAATCATGGGTTAGAAAATAAGTCATTAATAGTTATCCAGTTATTTTAATACTAGATAAAATAATTTAAAAATAAAAAATATTATATAATATACATATATATATATATATATTATTCTGACGCTTCCAAAACGCACCAGCTTCCTTAATTTTTAGAAAAAAAACGCTTCCGCGTTTCCAAACGTTTCGCTTCCACGTACCCGCACCCGATTCCATGCAGCCTAGCTTTTTTGTTCTCAATTTATAATTTAAGATCCATTATAGTAGTATGAGACGCATGGAATTATGATCGATGATCTTACTGAAATGGTTCGTGCATATTGTATGATCTTGTGTTGAAGTGTTTGGTGGATAACCTAAAATTGGTATATGGTTAAGGTTCAGATTTCTTTCACTTTCAAATTAGCCAAAAAAGAAGACACTGCAGAACCAATTAAAAGAAGATCATGCATGATCCATATATTTTATCATTTTGATTGATTCCCTTCGGATTCCTCTCCTCCTCCTCCTTCGATTTCAGATCTCTCTCCGTGCCTAACTTAGGTACAATTATTACCATCCAATACTGATCGAACTGGACAAGTTAAATAGCTGTTGTGTACATTACCATATGCAAATTTGTTAGTCTCGTAAATCCACCGGGGCATACTGTCATGCACAGACAGAAGCAAAAAGGAGTACTTATGTCTAGCTTAATTATTTACTCGTAGTTTCGTACATGATGGCAATAGAAATTACATTCGGGGTCCATGGGATTGGGAGCCAATGAGATCGAGGTAAATTCCCATATATATGGGGTACCTCGTTGTGCAAAGCAACAGCGAGGCTAAAGGAAACAGAGGGTGCTCTTGGTTTGCAGAGAGCCTCATCAGGCAATTCGATCAAGTTATTTAAAACATGGCCAAAATAGCGATGGGAAGCACCAGTGAGGCTGCAAAGCCAGAAGTCTGGACAGCGCTTGTCGTCGAGTTTATCACCACCTTTCTATTCATCTTTTCTGGTGTTGGATCAGCCATGGCCACTGGTAAAATATAATCTCTTTAATCGTCATATCTATGCATATCCAGCGAGTAGCATATACAGTTCTGTTCAGTATTTTGTTAACTCATTTCTGTTTTGTGGTGTGCAGATAAGCTAGGAGCAGATACAACTGTGGCACTGTTTTTTTTGTAGCTATCACGCATGCCCTAGTCGTTGCAGTGATGATATCCGCCGGCCACATTTCCGGTGGTCATCTTAACCCAGCTGTCACTCTTGGCCTCCTCGCTGGCGGTCACATTACCCTCTTCCGATCTGTACTTTATTGGATTGATCAGTTGTTAGCAGCTGCCGCATCTTTATTATATATATATATATATATATATATATATACACCGTTTTCATCCAATTTGACAATGATTTGAGCTTTTAAAATTGAGATTTACACGAACGGTTCACGTTGAACAGTTTTAATTCATTCATTGATTTAATCTAATTTCAATACCTTAACGATGTTCGAATTAGATGAAATTTTGTAGAAATGATCTTGAATAGCATATCTAAATATTGAATCGCTTATGGTGAAAAAATTTGATCGAAAAGTGTGCCAAAATTGGAACTTCACTATGTATATAGACTATATATATATATATATATATATATATATATATATATATATACACTGAGCTTTTCAGGTGCGGAGGTCCGTACCTTAAACTAAGGTACGGATTTTCATTTTTGACCAACTTTTCGATCGAGTTTTCACATCTCCACCGTCCAATATCTAGGTTATAACGTATAGATTATCTCCACAAAATTTCAGCCGATTTCATGATCGTTAAGGTATCGAACTAATCAAAACCAATGGATGTATTGAATTTGCCGAACCTGAACCGTTCATATTTTGAGTAGAAAATCGACGTTATGAGTACATTAACGGTGATGGAATCGGCTGAAATGTTTTGGAGATGATCTATACGTTATAACCTAGATATTGGACGGTGGAGATGTGAAAACTCGATCGAAAAGTTGGTCAAAAATGAAAATCCGTACCTTAAGCTAAGATAAGGATCTCCTTACCTGAAAAGCCCCGTATATATATATATATATATATATACTATAGACGGGTCTTGGGGCTTTGAAAAAAAAATCTGATTATGATTTTAAATTAATGGTTTTATTATTTTTCGGATAGACAAATTTTAATAACAATACATGATATTTAACACACTCATAAAATCGGTGTATATTGTTTCAAAACAACATCAATAATACCCGAGGTTGATAATTTGACCCAATTATAAGACAGCCCGTCAATAACTCTATTACTCTGACATAATTTTAAGAGTAAAATTATTTGTTAATGATAAACACATATCTATGTCATTCTTTTTTTAATTTCATTTTTTCTATTTTCTATTACCCTGTTACCCACCCATTTGCTGACACCTCCACTTACACATTCATTCATTTTCATATTCTCCTCTCTTTTTCATGAAAGAGAAACCCAGTACCCTAATGCAATTCAATTTCTTCGCTGTCAGTTTTGCGATGGTGGCTCAATCATATATCATCTTTGAGGATTATATTCAATTCCTATAGTTACCTCTCTCTCCAATAAAGGCTCATAGATATTATACACTTCCACATCAATATTTTGGATCTAATCTAAAATATGCAGAGATCTAACACACATACACCGCTAAAAAGCTTATGCATTCGAAATAGCTTGCAATCTTGCTTCTTTTGCCCAATCCGGGTGCATCTGGAGTCAATAGTTCTTAGGACAATCAGCAACCCAGCACCGCCATGGCCTCTATTCAGCACGTGCCAAGCTTCACAAGACTGATGTGCTTCGATCAATTAAACATTTGCTAGACTTCAAAGCTCTAAGCCCCTAGCTTTAACCCATTCTCGCCAGCTTCCAAAATGCAAACTAAAGAAAGAATAAGAAAACAACGCCATCATTGAGAAAAAGAAGAAGAAAATAAGTTTGCTCCGCCAGGTGCCAGCACTAGCAAAGTTAGTGGCCAACATTGCAACACACAAGGCGATGTGAGCAGGAATGCAGGGTAATGGTTGCGTTTTGTTTGTTTTTTTTTCTTTCCATTATTTCATCACTTCTTGAAGAGACGGAATTGTCCTCAACATTTGACGGAAATCAAACCAAATGACGGAGAAAATAACGGTGTGTATCTATTTTACGTTGTAATTAGAACATCATGTACCGTTTTGAATGATTTGAAAGAAAATGTATCAATCTTATAAGTGGAGCATAAGTGGTGTACTATTCTTAAAATTTTGTCTTTCGGATAATACCAAAGGTAATAATTGTTGGAAACAGTTACACCCAAACGGTTTTACTTGTTCGGCTTTTGACTTTATATAAGGACGACTTTGTGGCCATCATTCGACATCGTAACTTCATCTCTTCTTTTTCCTCCGAAAATCATTTGCTCAGAAACACAAAATAAATTCGCCAGGGACAAGTTCTTGTGCAATAACTTGTACTAGATATTTGTATCCTCAAGATAGACATCCGAAACTACAACACAAGTGGGGGTAAATTTCTGTCTTAGGTCACTGCAAAGCAGGCCTCTATCTGATTCAAGTTAGTGATTTTCAATTTTGATTTCATAGTTATTGTTGTTTATTATTAGTTTCAATTCAATTATACGGTTATATATATCTTGTTTGTTTGTGATACTTGTTGGGTTTTAACAATCTAAGACAGAAATTATTGATCTTGTAGAGATGGATCAATCAGTATCATCGATCGTGAAAAATTATGTTGAGAAACCTGAGAAATTCAAGAGTTCTTATTTCAAACGCTAGCAACAGAAGATGTTATTTTACTTGACCACTCTGAATGTGGCAAACGTCCTCATGGCTGAGGCTCCTACTGGTTTGGTTGGAGAAGGAGATAATGCTCCAACAGCAGCACAACAGGCTGAGAACAAGAAGGCTATAGATTCTTGGGAGACTAATGAGTTTCTATGCAGGAACTATATTCTCAATGCCTTGAACGATTCTTTATATGATATTTACTCCACATTCAAAACTGCAAGGGAGTTGTGGCAGTCATTGGAGAACAAGTACAAGACGGAGGTTGCTTGTTCAAAGAAGTTTCTGAATTTCAAAATGAGTGATGTCAAATCTGTTATCAAACAAGTGGAGGAACTTCAAGTCATTGTTCATGAGTTAGATGTGGAAGGTATGGGTCTTAACCCAAATTTCCTTGTTAGTTCTATCATTGAGAAAGTACCTCCTTCATGGAAAGATTTTAAAATTTATTTGAAACATCTAACTGAGGATATGAATTTTGAGCAATTGGTTCTTAAACTTAGAGTTGAAGAGGATAACCGGAAAAATGAGAAGGCTGGTGGTATTTCCTTGGAGCCAACTACTAATATGGTTGGAGGGAGTCCATCGAAGGCCAAGTTTCAAAAAAAAAAAAACAAATGCAAGAATGCTACTGCTAAGCCTCTTGTAAATTGTAATTGTTGGAAGGAATCCCCTCGCCCCACAAAAGACCAAATCTTTCAAGAAGCCACAAATTGGAGATTGCTAGGTCTGCGGCAAACCAGGGCATAGAGCCAAGGAATGTCATTTGAGAAAGGGTCACAATGGTGGTGCTGGTGGTTCTAAAAATTCCAATTAAGCCAACATTGCTGAAACCAAAAATCAATTCATTGGTGTGGTTGCTGAGGCAAATATGGTTACTAACTCAACTGATTGGTGGATAGATACAGGTGCTACAAGGCATGTCTGTTCTCAAATGGAGATGTTCTCTTCATACCAACCAATCAATGAAGGTGAATCACTGTTCATGGGAAATGCCACAACTGCAAAAGTGGAAGGAAAAAGGAATGCGGTTCTAAAACTCACTTTCGAGAAGGATCTTGTACTGACTAATGTGCATCATGTGCCTGAAATTTGTGAGAATTTGGTTTCGGGTCCTATTCTAAGCAACAAGGGCTTCAAACTTGTATTTGAATTTGACAAATTTGTACTCACTAAGGGTGGGGTGTATGTAGGAAAGGGTTACCTTTGTGAAGGGCTCTTTAAACTAAGTGTTGTACCTACTATGAATGCTACTATTAATAATAATAATACAGGCACTAGCACTGCTTCTATGTACATGGTTGAGTCCTCTTATTTATGAAATTCTAGATTAGGACATGTCAACTTTCGTTCTCTACAAAGAATGATAAGTTTAAGCATGCTACCTAAGTGTTCTATGGACAAAATGACAAAGTGTGAAATATGTGTAAAATTCAAATATGTGAGTCATTCTCATAAATCTGTGGATAAATCCAATGAAGTACTTGGTTTAATTCATAGTGATTTGCGTGATTACAAAGCAACTCCTTCTCGTGGATGAAAAAACTATTATATATCATTTATAGATGATTGCAGTAAATATTGTTATGTATACTTGATACATACTAAAGATGAGGCTTTAAATATGTTCAAAACATATAAAGCAGAAGTTGAGAATCAACTTGAGAAAATAATCAAAATTCTAAGGTCAGATAGATGAGGTGAGTATGAATCCAACGATTTTACTGAATTTTATTTTGCTCATGGTATTGTACATCAAACCACAGCGCCATACACTCAAAAACAAAATGGTGTTGTCGAACTTAAGAATAGAACGTTAAAGAATATGATAAATTCAATGTTAATTACTTCGGGAACACCACATAGTCTTTGGGGAGATGCTTGTCTTACTGCAAATATGATATTAAATAGGTTTCCTCATAAACAAAGTAATCAATCTCCTCATGAAATTTGGAAGGGAAGACTGCCAACTTTGAAAAAGATGAAAGTGTGGGGTTGTCTTGCTAAAGTTCAAGTTCTTTTACCAAAGAGAACTAAGCTTGGACCAAAAACAATAGATTGCATATATATTGGCCCTGCTAATAATAGTGTTGCATATAAATTTTTGGTTTACAAGTCGGAAGTGGAAGACATTAATAAAAACACAATCATAGAATCTGTTGAAGCAAAAAATTTTGAGGACATTTTTCCTTATAAAGATAAAGATAAAGAAGGTTATAATCCAAGGAAAATGACGGTGTCTCAAAGAGAGTTAACACAAAGTGCTGCTATTGGTAGGATTGATGCATCTTCTGATGGTCAAGAAGAAGTTGAACCAAGAAGAAGCAAACGTGGGGAAATTGCCAAGGATTTTGGATCAGACTTTATGACCTTTGCAATTGAAGAAAAACCTCAAACTTATAAGGCTACTATGGAGTCATCAAAAGGATCTTATTACAAAGAGGACATCCAAAGTGAAGTAGAATCCATTATGCAAAACAATACATGGACATTGGTTGATTTACCTCCGGGACATAAACCAATAGACCATAAATGGATTTTCAAAAGGAAATTGAGATCTGATGGTACCATAGAAAAATATAAGGCTCGTATAGTAGCCAAAGGGTATCGTCAAAAAGAAGGTATTGATTTCTTTGATACTTATTCACCGGTAACAAGAATTACTTCTATAAGGACATTAATTGCTATAGCGGCTGTTCATAATTTGGAAATACACCAAATGGATGCGAAAACCGCATTCTTGAATGGTGAATTAGATGAACAAATATACATGGAACAACCCGAAGGGTTTATCGTTAAAGGTCTAGAAAAGAAAGTGTGCAAATTGGTTAAGTCTCTTTATGGACTTAAGCAAACTCCTAAACAATGACATGAGAAGTTTGATAATACACTATTATCAAATGGTTTCAAAATCAACGAACGCAACAAATGTGTCTATGTTAAGGAGTGTAAAAATGCATATGTCATTATGCTTATATGTGGATGATATGCTAATAATGGGAACAAGTAAGGATATAATTAATCAAACCAAGAAGCTACTGCATTCTTCTTTTGATATGAAAGATATGGGCATAGCCGATGTCGTTCTTGGTATTCGGATTCTAAGGAACCCGGATGGTTACACACTTACTCAATCCCATTATGTAGAGAAAGTCCTTAGGAAATTTGGCCATTTTGATGATAGACCAGTTGTAACTCCATTTGATCCATCTAGTCATCTTAAGAAGAATCAAGGTGATAGTGTGTCTCAATTGAAATATACACAAATTCTTGGTAGCTTAATATACATACAGAATTGTACAAGACCAGATATAGCATATAGCTTGAGTAGACTTAGTCGTTACTCTCACAATCCCGGAAAAGATCATTGGTTTGCACTAGTAAGAGTGTTACGATATCTAAAGTATACAATGGATTATAGATTGCGTTATACAACATATCCTCATGTATTAGAAAGGTATTGTGATGCTAATTAGATTTTTAATCATTCGGAAAGTAGGTCTACAAGTGGTTATGTATTTACACTTGGAGGGGCAGCCGTTTCCTGGAAATCATCGAAGCAAATCGTGAATACACGTTGAAGCTGAGTTTGTCGCCTTAGACAAAGTTGCTGAAGAGGCGAAATTGCTCAAAAACTTCCTAAAGGGTATTCCATTGTGGCCAAATCCTGTTACGGCTATTTGCATTCATTGTGATAGCATGACTGCTCTTACAAGAACAAAGAACCAAATCTACAATGGCAAATCAAAACATATAAGGCGACGTCACAAGACAATACGAGACTTGCTCAAGAATGGAATTATTTCCATTGACTATGTAAAATCAAAGGAAAATATTGCGGATCCTTTGACAAAAGACCTTAATAGAGAACAAGTTGTATTTACATCGAGGGGAATTGGCTTAAACCCAATACAATGAGTCATTACTTAGTGGAAACCTAACCTAGCAACATTGGAGATCCCATGGTCTAGGTTCAATAGGCAAACTAGTTGGGGAAGACTCAAGAAGCATAAACACACACATGCTCATTACTATGATGAAATTTACGTGTTATTACGTTGACGTATAAGGGATGAATATTCAATTATTCTTGATAATGCTAATAGTCTTTACTTAAGGTGGGATAGTACGGACTATTCTTAATTGACATTACCTATATGAGATTGATGTGGGGTCGCATATTTGGGAACCGAGATTGCTACGTTCTCTAAAATTCCCATGAAATAAGGAGTTGTTCAGGACCAAAATGAATACAACCGTAAGAATTGAAATGTGTATAGATATGATATGTGTGATACTTGTTGTCTCGATTTACTACAAAACGTGGATAGTTCAAGACTTTAGTTCACTATTTCTCAAAGTAGATCCGATAAGTATTCACTACGAAAGGTTCAAGTCCAAAAGACACATTTTCTGATTCATTTCATTTCCCGTTTCTGGCAACATGTTCCTCCTTATTGTTAACTTATTTTCTATTCAAATGTATCATATTATTAGAGTTTGAATAGAAAATATGGGGTATTGTTGGAACTTGTGTGTGGGATATAATCCCACATTGAAAAACAGATAATTGCTTAGGTGTTTATAAGCAAATATTCATGTGAATTGGTAAATGGATGAGTATTTATATATATATATATATATATATATATATATATATATATCCCGTCCCTATCCAGAGTGAAACTTCACTCTAAAATTACAGAGTGAAGTTCCAATTTTGACATACTTTCCGATCAAATTTATATACCATCCCTATCTAGAGTGAAGCTTCACTCTGAAATTACAGAGTGAAGTTCCAATTTTGGCACACTTTTCAGTCAAATTTTTTCACCATAAGCGATTCAAATATTTAGATATGTTATTCAATATCATCTTTACAAAGTTTCATCTAATTTGACAATGGTTTGAGCTCTCAAAATTGAGATTTACACAAACGGTTCACGTTGAACAGTTTTAATTTATTCATTGATTTAATCTAATTTCAATACCTTAACGATGTCCGAATTAGATGAAATTTTGTAGTGATGATTTTGAATAGCATAACTAAATATTGAATCACTTATGGTGAAAAAAATTGACCGAAAAGTGTGCCAAAATTGGAACTTCACTCTTTAATTTTAGAGTGAAGCTTCACTCTGAATAGGGACTGTATGTGTGTGTGTGTATATATATATATATATATATATATATATATATATATCAAGTCATAGATGGGCCTTGGGCCTTGAGGCTCTGAAAAAAAAATCTGATTATGATTTTAAATTAATGATTTTATTATTTTTCGGATAATACCAAAGGTAATAAGTGTTGGAAACAGTTACACCCGAACGCTTTTACTTGTTCGGCTTTTGACTTTATATAAGGACGACTTTGTGACCGTCATTCGACATTGCAACTTCATCTCTTCTTCTTCCTCGGAAAATCATTTGCTCAGAAACACAAAGTAAATTCGCCAGGGACAAGTTCTTGTGCAAGAACTTGTACCAGATAGTTGTATCCTCAAGATAGACGTCTGAAACTACAGCACAAGTGGGGGTGAATTTTTGTCTTAGGTCACTGTAAAGCATGTCTCTATCTGTTTCAAATTAGTGATTTCAATTTTGATTTCATAATTATTGTTGTTTATTATTGGTTTCAATTCAATTATACAGTTATATATATATATATATATCTATATATATCTTGTTTGTTCGTGATACTGGTTGGGTCTTAACACAATGTGATCTGGTTGTCTCCACACATGGATTCGGGTACTCTTTGAGCCAGCGAAGACAACTCCTTTCTGCTTTGAGACTGCAATGGCGGAGATGGAGCCTTCGGGGCGATAGAGGGAGGCAATGCAGTGGTATAGGAGTGAAGGAGATGGAGTTTGGTGAGGGGAGAGTGTCCATGGGGACTCTGGGCTTGGAGGCGGCATTAGTGTCACCATTGTGGTTGTGTAGGAGGTTGAAGGCATTGAAGGGCTGAATTGGAGATCTTCATCATCATACACTTGGTCATTGGTGTTGATATTGGGGAAGTCAGAGGGTGAATCTATTACCATACTTCTTTCGATGTCGAGGAAGCGAAACAGAGAATTCCTGCGATAGAAATCCAATTCCATACTTGAATACAGAGTTTCTTTAGGAAGGTGGTGTATTTTTTAAGCTGTGGTGAGAAGGAGATCGAACCACCATTTAAGTGAATACATTATGATCATGAATTAGTTTGGTGGTTTCAAGATTAAATCTTTTGCGGATGAGGATAGTTTGATATAGCAATCTGTTAGGTAGAATTATACTTGTAACCTTAATCTTTCTTCCAACCCCACCTTCCATTTGCCTGTAAAAATTAATGGAGATTCATTTGAAGGCCTTAGAAGAAGATCGAATATATTGAGTTGGCACATACACTGATAGTCAGAAATTAATGTTTGGTGGTGTGTTTTAATTGCTACATATACGTAGCTGCAGCGATTGCGGGAAGTATTGCATGACACTTCAGTCACACACCATTTATGCTTATGCCACACACATCATCAGCAAGTTTTGAAAGTTCATATTATGAAATACATCTTATGCTTCTTGCCATTAAAATCAGGAAACTAATTCATAGACAGCTACCATAAATCATATCAACATAATTAGCGGGTAAAAATTTCATTACATGAGAGTTTGGAGAAAATTAATTTTTTTTGTTATTGCATTCTGTATGTTGCAGTAAAATGAGCACCTGCACATATAATTTGCATAGATATGTAAAAATTTCATGGATTAAATACTTGTGACACCCTATATTTTAGGTTTAAAAACAGTTTTGTCCTTCTACTTTCAAATTTAATCTATATATCCTTTAACTCTTATTTTTTAACAGTTTTGTCTTTTTACTTTCAAATTAAACTTGTATATCATTTAACTCTTATTTTTTAACAGTTGTGTCCTTCTTTTTTTAACAGTTTAGTCAATTCCGTTAGTTAACCATCAAAAAATTCCGTTAAACCGTTAAAATGCCTAGAATACCCCCAATTCAAATAAGATTTTTTTCTTTCTTTTCTCATGCCTTTTTTATTTTCTCTTTTGGTTTTTCTTGGTTTTAAATTTAATTCATCATATGTGCTATCCAATATATATAATTGTAATCAACCAAATTATCAAATTAATTGTAAACAAGAGGAGAATTAATGAAAATTGCTTAACATCAAGTTGGAAATAAATAATTTGAACTATTTTTGCATCAAAGTATGGATATGATAGTAGAAGTCTTTTTTGTCTTAGCATTATAGAAATTAATCAAAATATGTTTGTAGAGCATCATAATATAAAGGAAGTTTATAACTAGATTTGAGTACTGACACTCACATGTCATTTTAGGCATTATCCAATTGATTATAAGATGTTTACAATTAATTTGATAATTTGTGTTGATTACAATTATATATATTTGATAGCACATATGATGAATGAAATTTAAAAACAAGAAAAACAAAAAGAAAGACCAAAAGAGAAAATAAAAAAGGCATAAGAAAAAAGAAAAAAAATATGATTTGAATTTGGGGTATTCTAGATATTTTAACGGCTTAACGGAATTTTTTAACGGTCAACTAACGGAATAGACAAAAATGTTAAAAAATAAAAGTTAAAGGATATACATATTAAATTTGAAAGTAGAATGACAAAACTGTTTTTACACCTAAAGTATAGAGTGTCACAAGTATTTAACCCAAATTTCATATTTCTTTGTATTAGACTACTCAGCAATGAGTGAATCAATTCAAGACTTACTCTATTACGCTTTACATACATTTACATTTATAGGGTTTATGAATTTAAAACTGGAAAATGATTGTTGGCCTTAAAAATTTTAGGCCTCTAATGTCTTAATTCTATGTGTCAATCCTAGTCACATAAACACATCATATTATTTCCAAATTTATGCAATATCATTGTTAAGTATAAAGACTATCAAATCCTTTCCAAAATCTAATGGTTATTATTATTATTTTTAATATCTAAAAACCATATTTTATTCTATACATTTGAGTTCTATTTTTTTTTCAAAGGGACATTTGAGTTCTATTTTTTCCTCAATATCTTTTTCTCAAATATTTGTTCTTCCACTTTTTTTCTTTGATTACCAAAAAAAAAACTCCCGAAAAGAAAAAAATGGTTAAAAAATATTTTTTTTGAATGCATATTTTTTTGAATATGTGAATACATATGAACATACACATATATAAGGGCCCTATATAAATCACCTACAAAATATATAATTTGAATATATAATTGTTGATACCTCTTTTTCCACAAGCTCAAAATCAAGACCCGACATGCAAAAAACCCGGATCAACAGTCCTAAAGTCACACCAAGCTTAATATCAAGCCAAGTGTATATTAGAGTACGTCATGCAATTCTCGTAAACCCAAACTACGCTTGGGGCTTACATGAGGGTCGTGGTTTGAAAGGTAACGGATTTTGCGAGGCCCATCGTCGAAATAGAGTATGTAAACAAATTTTGGGCTTGGGAACCAATTCATGCATTTACGTGACTTTAAATTCGACGTGGGCTAGTAGAGAAGAGATTTTCTACCCAATAAAGCCAAAACTCATTTCTGAGCCCAAAACCCATTTTTGACCCAATACCAATCACTTGACCCATACTTATTTCAGCTGCTTCTTCCTTATTCGGCAAACACATTCAACCTTTTTTGCTGCTGGGACTGGTGCTTGGCCAATTCAGGCCGCACTAGAGGTTTCGGAAGGAAAGATCACGCTCGTACCCTTCAAGATCCATTCAATCTTCTACCCCTGACAACCTCTTTAAGCGTGATTTAGGGGGCTCTAAACGCCAAGCTAGATCTGAGAACGCCGACATATCCCTGCCATTACCGCCCCTATCCATTGCCACCCATCTATCCGACGACGAGATGATGAGAAGCCTTGAGGTTCACTCTCATTTCCTAGCTCCATTATAAAAGGAGAGATAGATGTTGTTTCAATAAGGGGGATCCCAGAAAAAAAAACCCAGTTGCTTCAAGCAAGAGAGGAGGCCTTATATCTCATACCCAAACCATCACCCACATTTCCTTAATCCTCACCCAAATCATGCAATCTCATCTCTACTGAACTCACAAGCATTTAGCTCCCCCACCATACCCCTTTTGTAAGATTCATTACTCTTGTTAAGCATAGAAAATAGCTGCTATTATAGTCAAGCAAATCTCTGTTGTTACAAGTGAATCGTTCTTGTTACAGTCAAACCAATCACAACAAAATTGTTCTTGGATCCTTTCCTCGATCGATTTTGGACCTAGTCGCACCGCAAAAACACCATCTTATAATAATTTGCACTACATATATTGTGTAATTCTAACAAAATATGTATTGAAATCGTATTTCATTTATGAAAAAATTTATTTCCTTGCACAGTTACACTAACTAGTAAATTTAAAAAAAAAGTCAAAAGATCTAAATATGGAAAGAAAATATATTAAGATATTAATTAAATTCATGAGATCCTTGTAACTAAAGAGGTAAGAAATTATCATTAAGTTTGCGTAGTTTTGGAAATAATATGATGTATCTATATGACTAGACTTGACACATAGAATTAAGGTCTTTATTTAATTAAAGACATATAATTATCAACAGTGAAATCATACATGTAGTGTTCATTGTCTAATTTTCAACAACAATAACAAACTAAATTTTCCATTGTTGTATGGCTAGACTAAACGCTAGTCGCTAGAGATATTCGCCCCCCCCCCCCCTGGAAGCCTTCACAAGCCTCCTCACTATGTTGAGGATAGAGGAGATTTCCATCAATTCTCATGGCAGCACAAGGTTCTAGACTTCAGCGGTGTCCAGGGATAAAGGCGGTGGGGGACTTGATGGTCTGCATACCTCTCGACCTCCAGATGAAGCAGCGCTAGAGACTGTGCTTTGCGAGGCTTATGGTTGCCTAGTGGAAGTGCTCTCAGTGTCGGCAAGAAAAATCTGAGATCGGGATCAGAGTCCTCTGGCGATGGAGCCGGGTCCGGCGTGGGTGATGCTGAGAGGACGAGCCTCAGTGGGCCGGGTTTGGATCTGGGCCTTCGGATTCTAGTCTGGACTTGGCCTCTTTTGTGGGGTTAGTGGATGGGTTATTCAAGGCCCAGGCTTGGGGATTTTCGCTGGTGATGGCCCTTTTAAGGGCAATGATACAAGACTTTTCCTAACCTATTGCTATGCTTAATAAGTCGTAGAATAGTTTTTTTTTTAATTTTGTTTCTTGCATGGGATAGTTTTTAAAGAATAGACTTGTGTTATGTACTAAGTTTGAGTTTCGGCTCAATACCTCTTGTCTGTTGCACGACAACAACGGAGTTTTATGTAATGATTATTCATGCCTTCGTTTTATATAAAATATTAGTGGATTCCATAAATAAATAAAATAGTGAAATCATACATCGACAATGCAATACATTACGTACATAGATCTAGAACACAACATCTACAAACCAAACTAGAAACAATATGATTCATACGTGGAGGGGCAAATGCAGATTCAGATCAGGTTGGCACGAAGGCTCCATGAAATCCATATGGAACTCTGCACGGCAATGTAATTTTGGCAACAGGCTCACTGCAAAAGTCCTTGGTGTCAATAACATAAACCTGCATCAGTTTGGAAATTAATTAGTATACAAAACTTTGTATAACTCGATCTGTTTATATACTTATAAGACTTACTTGAGATATATTGGTATCTTCATTATGAACAAAAGTAATAACCCATCCATCATCTTCTTCTACTTCTTCAAAACCAGCAAATGTACTACTCCTTTCCCTTTGTCTTGGCACAAAAGCAGCTCCGCTGCAAAAGGTGTTATTTTCAAACACATGTCTTTCGACCTTTATTTCCTCATGTTCTAATCCGCCTTTTCTCTAGTGATCATGCAAGAAGAGATTATCAATAACATGGGGAGCCAAAGAAATATTTAAAGAACATTGTTCAAAGTATATACAGAACAAAGAAAAACTTATTTACCTCAGCTGGCTCTTCAAAATGTAGCTTAGCTAAACCGCCATATTTAAGCGACCCTGAAATAAAATTATCACGACTAATTAGTGATGCGAGGAGAGGTAATCAAACATGTACTCGCGAAAACTGAAAATAATATAATTTTAGTCAATGTACCCGGGGTAGAGGTCGCAACTGAATCTACCACTTGAGCATAGCCAAATCTGTTTCTAAGGCCGGTAAAATTTCCGTTAATCATAGGAAAATCCATGAAAAACTTTTGTCCAGTGAGATATCTCTCCCTCACTTCTCCAGTCTCCATGTTTAATCTCCATTCGTAAGCATGAGAATATAATTTACTAGCATCCTCTGCTGTTGATGTGCTATCGCTAACCCTGCTACTTTCACTAATTGGACCTATAACTGAATCCAGAGCTTTACAACCCCACACTACAACCTGCTGATGATCATAACCCGATTAATGTTTTCAAGTTAATTTATGTGGTTGAGTTAATTCAATAATGATCGAGTACGTAGTGTTGCAAATTTGCAAATAAGATCATGTAAGTTAATTACCTCATCACCAGCTTCAAAACTATTGATGATGTGAAATGTGCAATTGGGTTCAACTTTAAACCACCGGACTGAACTGGCGTCACCATAGCGTGGCATTATACCAATTCTTGCATATTCTTCCTCGTCATACTTTATCAATCTGCACAGATGACAACCAATATCAGCTGATCGTCAAGAAAAATTGGAGAACTCGATCTTAATATGTTCTCGGGAATTTATAGTTTATCGTATGTTATCATACAATCAATTTAGGGATATCTGTGATTCAAGAAATTCTTCATTACTCGTGCTATGCCATAGCAACAGCAGTACCATATGGACACAACATTACTAAACGAGAGAACAATTATGAAGTCTAAGAAGGGTGTGTGCACTCACGGGCCTCCTTCTATGAGTCTCTTTATGTCAATGGTTAATGCAATATCCATGATCACATTGTACCTGCAAGCCAATGAACGCATTATACTCACTTACTCAGTATCTAACAAGGTTCAGTGAAGAAAACTAGCTCAGAGATTAATAGCTCTAGCTGATGCCACTGGCTGATGCCACTGGCTGATGCTACTAGCTATCTTAATATCTCAATATACCTACCTCTTCGTAACCCCTATTTCATGGCAAAGGCTGCACCTATTGAGTTTGAGATCCACCTTGTGGATTAATTCTTTGCCATCAGCTGAAAAATTATGTGATCTAAACTTGAGATTGTCATCAAAGTATCGTTATCGAAAAGTATGTAGTCCATATGTATGTAGCGGTATGCAAATAGAAATCAAGTATATATTACCAGAAACTACTCCTACTTCCAAAAAAGGTTCAACTGGTTCAATTCCCATTATGACCAACTCTCCTGTGCCTGGAGCTCTCTGAAAAATAGAAAATATATAATCAAATCACCTAAGTCAATAATATTTAGGGAAAGGTAAGAAATTTTAATTAGGTACATACCTTTGGGTGGCTGGTAAAAGGTCTGTTCCAAGCTCCAGAGACATCCCAATTGCCTAAAGTTTCCAGCGTAAGGATGTCAATCTCTTGCGGTATGTAATTTTCTGCAATCGAGTAGAACTTCCCCGAATGCTCAAAGACATTGGTGTTGCTCAAGTACTTGTTCACTATGCCAAACCTCAACTGCATGCAGAATCAAGTAAGAATAAGCATAAGAAACCTGCATTCCTGAAGTGGTCTAGTTCTGGCCACATCGCTCGTAAACTTTTGTAAGGGATTACCTTAACTCCTTAAGTTCTTATTAATCAATCAACATGTAAAACATATGTTTTAAGTAAAATGAAATATGACATTTCAAAAGTGAAAAGTGTTTCATTTTGTCTCACATATTTGGTGACAGTCGATTATTAATTTGCTAAGCCGACAACAGTGTGTGTATAAAACGATATAAGAAAACATACCAAATCGAAAGTATATGGTGATGATGATACATATGTTGTTACTCGATTCATCGTTTTGGAATAACGAAATGCCGATGATATGTAATTTATGTATTATGGTATGCTTACCAAATTGAGAAGATAAGCAGACAAAATGGCCGGCGAGTCGCCACCAACGGCCGGGAGAAAAGAAGGCTTGTTTCTTTGTTTTTCAAGCTTGAAAGTTTCGGTTTCGACATGTCTGTTGTTGTACTGGACCGTCCATCTGCTACCGTCGCTGTTGACGAAGTCGTTCTTCCTAAAGTACAGAGCATGAAGCATTCCTTCTCCTTCTATCCATATGTGATTTGACCTGCCAAACACCGATTTCGTTGATTTCAGTCCTCCGAATAGAGGATTTGGTCCTGCACGCAAGTGAATAAGCACTTGTTTCAGTAGTTATATGTATGCAACTAACTATACATAACACTATTATATAACAGCATCCAGCAATTTGATCACAGTATCTGGAAAACGTATATATAAATAGATCGATGACAAAGTACGTAGTACGTAGATGGGTTAGGTTTAATTAAAGTTAGCAAATGCAGAACTTGTATCCGTACTAATTGATATCTGATTTTGAAAAGTGATTTCCCAATCACGTATCCGATAATCAATATTTACAAAGATAAAGCAATCCAACGTTAAATATTAAGAAAACGTACGGCATATTTGTTATAATTTCCTTTGAATTATCCGCAGATAACATTGTAAATTATAACAATGGATTTCATGAATGGTATTGTCCTCTGGGGGAACTAGATCAAGATCTAATATATTACAAGCAATATTTCAAGATCATAACTTGGATTTATCTCTGTACCTGAAAGAAAAATAATCCATTTTACAATATGATTTGCATCTAATTAGTTACTGATACTAACAGATCGAGCACTGACCATTTCTTACGTAAACTCCGTCTGTAAAGTCATCTGGGATACTACCGATGATGCTCGTTATTACAACTCCTTCTCCTTCCAGTTCATCAACTGGGATGAAGTTTTTCTGCAAAGCCAATTCCGTAGTATACTTTCAGAAGATGATTAATCATCAGATCTTGCCTCTTTGAGGAGATTGAAAAAAAATACTATTAATAACCAATGTTTTTAAAAACTCCCCTCAAGGCTCGTCTGAGGTTTAAAAAGTTTAAGATTATTTATATAACACCTCTGTTTTTCGGTCTGTGCACCGAGGCTTAAAAAGCTTACGCCTTTTACGACTTATGTTATGTTTTTCACGCCTTTTACGCATATTTTTACGCCTTAAAATATTTTTTTTAGGTATTTTTTTATATTTATTTATATAATGTGTTTAATTTGATGAAAATTATCTAAAACGTTTGAATTATAAATTTTATTATATCTAAATGTAATAAATTGGTAAGTTCTTATGTATATTGTTCTTTTTCTATGTCTATAATTATATATTTACACATTTAACTACTAATGTTTTATAATATAAGGTTTACGCTTTATGCGCCTCAAGTTTTAGGCTCAATATATGCTCTTAAGAAAACGACTCGGAGTACGCCTTCACTTTTTAAAACATTGTTAATAACAACCAAACATAGCTAGAATCTTTTCAGTTCGTGATCAATGAATGCTGGTGGTAGCTAGAAAGTGTGGTACCTGAGATGGAAGCAGTGGTTGATCCATGAATTCAAACACCGAATCCACAAAGGCGTCCAACAATTTTGCAGAAGCGTTCTTGAAGATTTTCAAGACATCTATATGCATGGGAACATGCATGCTTCTCAATAATGGCTGCTTCTGGTAATTTGCACATTGATCAATCGAGTAAGTACATATAAGAAGAGTAGTTTAGAATTTAGGATTTAGATAGAGAGATCTACCGAGACAGCCGTGGAGAGTGTGGTCTTGAAGTACTCAATATTGTTCAGGATAGCTGAAGGCTTCTTGTTCTGGACAGAGCAATTCACTTGAAACGCCATACCCATACATGATGAACATGCCATTTCTCACTCTCTCCCTCGATCTGCCACCTTCTTTAAAAAAGAAGAAGCAAGCACCTGTATATATAGATCGATTGTAAAGTGGCCCGACCTTTTGATTTTATTAATCGTTACGTACGCTCTAGGCTTGAAGACAAATGGATATGATTCCTTTCATCGATCGGTAAGCTCAACGGAATATAACTGTAAACAAAGGGATCAAAATCAAACCCACCTAGCCCCAGCCAACATGAAAATGTAATACACAAAACATTTGCAGCGTAAATTTATTCATGTTTTTAGACCATGTATGTCAATGATTATAATAGGTGGTAATGCTACAAACAAAAAGATTACGTCATTTACATGCATATCCATATTTTACAACTGGTAGGTGTAAGAACCTAAGGATTACTGGCTTACAATGTATAGATAATGACCAATCTATATCATCATTCATCACTAAAACAGTAAAATTTTACAACTGGTAGGTGTGAACCTAAGGATTACTGGCTTACAATGTATAGATAATGACCAATCTATATCAAGATTCATCACTAAAACAGTAAAGGATTCTTGATTGCTGATTAAGACTAAACTATGTGTTACCATTATGCCAAGTTAAATAATTAGTGAGAGGATAAAGATTCGTTCTCTGTTGATGGCATCTTTCCTTGTCTCAAACTGTTTCTGGTTTAGGGGTTCAAACTCTCGTAATATGTTCTGGGAGGAAGAGATCAGCACGGCGGGCTATTCTTTATATAGAATGACAGGGAGGGCATACACCCGACAAAAGACGAGCGCCGCTTCTCAATAGCCTTTCGTTCCAAAAGGAGAAACATGGATACATGATTTTAGCTACAATCAGAGCTAACAATACATATTATATAGTACTACATTGAATTGGAGTTTTCAGGTACATCTTATAATGTTCATTATCATTAAAGTACATTTGTAAACCTAGCTATAGGAACTCCACCAGCCTCAGATCAATCAGTTGGGAGCTTTGGCTGCAGGTTCTTTCTGAGAAAAGCAGACATCTTTGCAGTAGCTGCGCGCCCTTGTTCCAAACAGTGGAGTTAGTCGTCAACTAGAGCAATAGAGAAGACCCAATTAGATAAGATGTACCAAATGCAAGACAAAGAAAAAGTTACACAAGTAATTACTGGCCGTTGAGATCCATAATATTGCATTCACCAGTACGAAAAGGGTATGGCTACCCAATATTTGCCAATTATGAGTCCATAATAGATTACATGAAAAAAAATTAAGAAAGGTCCAATGAATACCTTGCATAGCACCCTGGGTTACAGAGGTTATGATACCATGTTCCATTGGTTCCCCTTGCACCTTTAACTGTTCTTCTGGAAGGTTTGAAAGAACTGAGTTTGGGAAGACCAAATAAACAGAGGCCTTCATTTTCTGCCATTATAATTACAAATGTATCATCATAATAAGCCCCTGGAGATTGAGATAATATAAGGAACACAACAAACGAGAGGCATGCAGGGACAAACATACTATGACTCCATATATCCTACACCTCAGAGCCTCAAAGAAAAGGAACCTTACATTTGATCCAAATAGAAAAGCAAAACCACTGAAAATAAATTGTACATACCATTCACATGGGAAACAGAAATATATGATATGAAACTAAGAAATACCTGCTCTTCTAGATTGCTGGGGTCCAATAATGACATATCCACTCTCAGCCAAGCAACAACATATTGCAACTGCAAACCAGCAGAAAAACCAGTTGGGACATATTCATCAAACAAAGGGAAAAAAAATCAACAGTACAGGTTTTCATTTACCAGCAAGATACTTTAGAGGAACCCCAGCATCAACAAGGGCAGCACATGCTGCATTTATGGCACATGGCAAAAGCTAAACAAGTAGATGTCAAGGCGCTTCGAAAAATATCATAGATGCAAGAGAAGAAGATGACAGAAAAGAAAGAGAGAGTCTAACAGACCTAACAGCCGATAATTATTTTTTTATAGTCGCAAAATTTTAAAAAAGATGCTTAAACCTCAATATGATAATCCACCATTGGATACCCAGCGAGAAAATTAATGCATAATTTTGCATTGGAGAAGTTCAATGAATGTCAAACAGAGCTACTTAAAACTGCTGCAATTATAAAGTATGAAAATTACATAGCTTTGAAGGATACAGCACCATCATCATTGACAACCTGCAACAGACACAACATTTTAAGATTAAACATTTAAAATGGTTACTTAACTACAGTTGTAAACGAGTTCTATAACAACTTAAAAGAACACAAAGACGAAAAGCCAACTGCAGAAAGTATATGGTGACTCGTTTGCAGGTATAATAAACATTTAGATATTCAGAGACATAGGAGGTCATTTCACTAGATGGCATTGCTCCAGAAACTCGGATCAACATTAACCATAATGATCATGCACATGACCCATTTTCCTTCGTCATTTCCTTTTTCAAAATGAATAATATTCCTTTGATACTATTCAGATGCAAAAAAAAAATCCTATGCGATGGAGAAACTACAGTATCTTGCTTATTTGTCTTATAACTTTGGAAGAGGCATTTCCATGGAAAGGCTTAAAACCAAATTAAAGTTTAACTTCTTGTCAACTGGAACAAAGTTCAATGTCTATAATCACAACCTATTTACCATCAGCAACCCCATCATTCAGTTTAGATGAACAAAATAAGGAAAAGGAATTAGCAATACAAGTCCTCAATTACAGTCATTTGAGGTGGAATATACATGTCACAATACAGAGAGGGGATATAATATTTCGCATAATAAAGCCACTGCACCTGAATAATAACTGAGGTTGTAGTATTTGGATTGAGAGTCAGAATACAGATGCTTTGCAAGGTCCTTTTCAAAATCATCTCATACTCCCTTTCAGCTTTTCCTATAACATTGACAATCAATCTAGCAAACTCAGATGACAATAACAGAACTCACCACACTCAAATGCCATGTTTCCCTAAATCAAAATGGGCTTAGCTCAGCTATTACATGCAGAATATGACAAATCACTGACATAGCTGCAGTAACTAACCACTCTGGCCTGTTTTAGGCTTCCAAATAACCTCAATGCAAGCCTTTTCAGGGTTTTTTCATTCTTCTTTATTCCTGCTTTGGGTCCATAAACTGCAGCAAGAACTTTGGTATCCCCTATTTAAGTGAAGACCCAATTAAGAAAAAAAAAACTAAAATTCAGAGCTCTAAGCACAGAAAGGTAATTACGAGAGAAAGAGAGAGAATGAGGTGAAAGAACCTTGACACCAACTGGCAGAGCCATGAGCTCGATTGAGAACATTGCGAGTACAGGACAGTGGTCTCAACCGGTTTGGTGTACGACAATCTAATCTGTCAACTTCCATTGTTGTTTACTGTTCAAGACAAAAGCTTGGATTGTTTCAAAAGACAAAAAGAAGAACAAAAAAAATTGCAAGAGAGTGGAGTTTTGGGTTTAATAGTGAATTTTTAAAAATCAAAAGAAAGACTGAACATTAAAAAGGGTAACATTATCTTGGGATTGTCCAACTTCTAAACGAAAACATCTATTAGTAATCCTAAGACCTCCACATTTCTCGGGCTGCATTCTAAATGCAATTGAACTCCCTAATAACGAACCAGGGCTCCGAAGCATGCACACTCAAATCTAATAACTCATTCCACAAATCTAGTAGCTGAGGTTTATGCGTACCAAAGCAGTTTAATTACACACACGTTAACATATAAGTAACGAAAATGCGGAACCCACGATAATTATCTCAAGCCTGTTAACATTCCAACATAACAGCAACCCACCAGCTTGGTAGCCTAACTAACAAACTAGTAACTACTTCCACACTGATCATGTCCAATACAAACAACACATCAAAAGCTAGCATTGGACACAAAAAGGTTGCTTGACTAAGAAAACCTTGTCGGAAGCAACCACGACGATTCCAAGTAAGAATAAAGCGAACAAGAACCATAGAATTAAAATACGCAAAAATAGCTAGACAGCGAAGGCAAACCTGAGTTTGGGCAAGAGAGAAATGAACGCTTCTTACAAAAGATGAAAAGAGTTAAAGGAATGAATATCACCAGAATTGAGATCGATCAGTACGGAAGAACTGAAATTGATCGGGTCCAGACTCAATTTGGGATTGAGAACAGAAAAGATTAGAGAAACTGGGATGGGAAAGGGTTCTGGGTTATCTTGGAAATCGGTGGTGTTTAATTGTAAGCTAGAAAAGCCTAGAGGGTTTTAGGAATCCGCCCCTGGGATTTTAGGGTTTAAGCTTTGAAACTCATTCTTGGTTCAGCTGTGAAAATGAAAATACTGATGGGCTTGTCAGGCCCAATGTAAATTTATTCCGGCCCAATGTTTTCGGAAATTTCTACAAATTACACAATATCTTCAAGCATCACACCCCACACCGTGCTGCGTACAAGCCTCTGCCCTCAATCTTTCGTGTTATAATCATGTGAGAACGATGATACAAAGTGGAATTATATAAGTGAATTTAGGGCGGTAAATCAAAATGCATGAGCGGCGTATCGGTCCCGCGATCATTGGTCATTGGAATACCATTGAGATGATTTTGCTCAGCTCCAATTTTCATTGTGATACCAATCAATATGTGCTCAAATTGTTGTCTATACTAAACTAGTTAGATGACCCTTTTTTCAACTATGAATATAAAGATATTAGAGGTAACTAAATACGGGGAAAAATCACACCATAATATAGTTACACTTTTGATAACAAACTTCATCCAGTTCAAGCCAATTTAATGGCTTAAGATCATAAGTTTGACTCAATCAATTCACAACCATTTTAGGATTTTTTATTTATAAACTCTCGATTTTAGTGTCATCGTAAATATCATCGTATGCTCATGATATTTATAAGTGTTAGTGTGTAAATAGTGGCGGACAAGCTAGTTTTGATTTCTAATTTATAAGTTTTATCTATTTGATGTCCATTACATAATCAATTAGAAAATATCAAACATGTCATAGTCTTGATGAACCTTGCGGGGGTGGGCCGCATATTTGACACCCAAACTTATGAAAACGAAGTGACATTAAGACACATATTACAACCTAACACTGGCTCAGAAAATTGTTAAGTTGTGTGCAGCTGCCTCCACGAAAGTATGGAACCTAAGTCATGAAAAATAGTTGTCTACGAATATGTCATCAAAATACTCTAAAGCTCGGTCATATATGGCGCGTGTAGCCCACGAACTCATATGAATATGATCAATGCCGACCTTGGGGAAAGAGCAAGTATGCTCAAGTCTAAAGCCCCACATTTAAGGGGGCCTCAAATAAGAAAAAAAATGAAAGAAAATAAGAGTTAAAAGACTAATTACTATTGAATGCAATGAAAAATTACCATTATATCAACTAATAAGTGAGATACATGAGATTACAATAAAAATAAAGTCTAATTTTCCATTCATTTTTAAGTTTTTTATTATGGTATGTAAAAAATCATGAAATGGAACTTCTATTTATACCTCACAAATTGGTACCTAGACCTCTCTTTTTTCATATCAATGTTGAAAAAGTCAACGCATGTGAAATGATCAAAAAGACATTAAGGGTACAAATATAAATTAAAAAAAATAAAATAACTTAAGTCTCAACTCTCAACTTCCACGACCGTAAAGACTAAGGAGGAGAAAATCCAACATACGAGCGATACAACATGGAAAAAATTGGAGATTTTGTAGCTGAGCAAAGCATCCTTTTATAGTTTTCGTACAAGAATGTATGAATTTGTTGTTCTATAATTCTATTTTCTCCATAAATTGATATATAGTGTAGCTCTGTATTTCTATGGTTAAGAACATTATATTGAGTTCTAGTGATATCATAGTTTTAGTTGAAATATATTGTGGTTTTTAGCTTCTAACTACAATTAGTTTAGCGGTTTCACCACATTTGTCATGTTTAATGATGGGATTAAAGAACTTGGAGATAAATATATTTGATGATATACTATTGCAACAATTAAACAAGCTTTGAATCTTGACAAAATTTAAAGACTTATTGAATAAAAAAAATATCATTGTCAAATGTTCAAAATTAATGGAGATTTAATTGGATTATAGACATATTGAAAAAAATATGGAGGTCTAAATAACATTTCACTATATTGTAAAAACAAATTGGAAGTCTACTCACCAAGGAGGTCTAAGTGCCAATTTAAGAAGTATGAATAGAAACTCTCATCATGAAATAATCGTAATTCTTCAAAATTTAAACTTGTGACTTATTAATAGCTCATATGTAGTAAATGAATTTATTTTGTTTTTATATTTACGGTTTTTTAAACATTTATTTTAGGGTCTCAAAATATTTTTCGCCTTAAGCCTGTGTCCGGCCCTGAATATGATGGATATTTCTAATCTTCGAGTAAAATTATATTTGTATACAATCATACATTAGAGCTCAAATAAGCACATTTCAAAATTTCGCCATCTTTTAAGAAATATGGGTACAATTCAGCTACTTAATAGGATGTACTTTGCAGTTTGAATTGATTATTTGATCCCTTCATTTTTTTAAAAAATGTTAATTAGTTAATTGACCATTTTTTTATGGCTCGACTCTTATTTCATGAAATATATGTGCTTTGCTTTTGTTGTTGTCTACATAAATTCTAAACTCTGATGTCATTGGTACAAGCAACAACATAGAGTTTGATAATAGGCATAATAGCTAATTATTAGCATCGGATTCACCTTAGTGTCAATTTTTTACTATAGCTTTTATTTATGTCAATTTGCTACCATAGGTTTTCATAATTAGCCAATTTGCTACCCAAAGTATTAATTTTGCCAATTTGCTACCCCATGTTTCTAAAAATAACTATTTTGCCATCATTTTGTCATATCAAATTTTCACTTCTCCCTAACAAGTGATTTAATTTGAATATCCAAATAAACAAAGGGAAAAACTTGCGTACAAACTAGTATGTACGCGTGCGTCCGAACTTTCATTTATTTGCATACTTTGGGAATATCAATACATGATTTTAACCGTTCAAAAGTTTAGTTTATTACTAAAGATCATGTTTGCAAAATATTGATGTAAACAAAAATCGTCTTCATAGTCGATTGCATCAAACAAATTGACGGTTGATCATGAGACTACTAACTTTCACCATAACCGTTCATTTGTTTGATGCAATCGACAAAGCAAACGATTGTTGTTTATGTTGATAATTTATAGAAATGATTTTTAGTAAAAAAACTAAACTTTTGAACGATTAAAATTATGTATTTATATTCCTAAAGTGTACAAAAAAATGAAAGTTCGGATGCACGCGTACATACTAGTTTGTACGCAAGTTTTTCCCATAAACAAATTGGTCAATCTTGAAAAACCCTAGGTAGTAAATTTTGCTCAATGTTAGTAAATTGACAAAATTAATACTTAAAGTAGCATTGGCAAGTCTTGTAAAGTTAGAGTAGCAAATTGGCAGAAATAAAACATAAGATAGCAAATTAACACTAAGGTATATCCTATAATAACAAATTGGCAATTATACCTTGATAATTAGATCCTACCTACCTGCATTATTTTGCATGCACTACTCAATTATTCAGATTTGCTCAATCAAAGCCTACCCTTCGGCTTTGAATAGAACACAAAATTCCAAACCATTCATGGAAGTTGCATATTGCTGTGGGGCTTAGGCTTACATATGCATAGCAGAACCCCCACCGTGATATTTTAAAACCTGACAATATTGATTAAGGGTACTTCTGAGATTAACACCAATCCAATACAGTTCATTACCTAATAATCCAATACACTAATACCTTTAAAATCACTAATCGATTTCAAGCAATTCATCACTAATTTTCTAAATCCTTTATGTGATAATCTTACATACATTTAAAAGCATATTTGTTGTTTCATTTGTATATTTCTCGTTATAATAAGCAACAGTAAGATACTTTTTACTCGTATAAGATCTAAGTCATCTAACATATCATGGATATAGTCAAGAATTTAGGGAGGAAAAGTATAGATGGTACTCTCGATTTAAGATCTGGAAATTTTTTGATGTGGTCTTGAAGCAAATAGTGATTTTAGCCATAAAACTACACAAAGGAGCAAACCAAACAATCAAACGAAATCCGCCGCCCGCTATAAATTCGCGTGTATTGAAATTTTCTATTTGAATAAATGAGGGTGTTTTCGTAATTCTCCGTTACACCAGAACAAGGCAGAACCCCATTTTAGACTTAACCAAAAAAAAAAAAAAGACTTGTCACTTGGGAGCCGAGTAGAAGAAGAAGAACAAATTAAGCATCACTTTCAATGGAAACTTCAACGTCTCGGTAAAGACCAGACACAGTAACAGAAAAAAGGAAAGCCTAGAATCTCAGCACCATCTCTATCTCCCAAGCACAAGGTACATCCTTTACACCCAATAAAGCAATTTGCTTCTTTATTCTGTTCTTGAAGAGAGAACAACTGTTTTGGTAGCTGGGAAGACTGAGGAGAGTAACAAATGAGGTTTGGAATATAATGTTAGAAGACCCAGTTTGTAGATTTCTGTTTAAAGTTGGGATCTTTTCTTCTTTGTTTATCTCAATTATCTGTCTTCAATCTTCTTCTTCTTCTTCTTCTTCTTCTTCTTCTTCTTCACTGAGTCACTGATTCAGGATTTGAAATCTGAGTCACTTAGTTTGTATTTCTGAATGCTTCAACTTTCTTTCTTTGCATGTAGGCTTTAATTGTGTAATTGTTGTGGTTGTGTGTTCATTTGCAATGATTGGCCCTGTTTCTGCATGATGAGAAACTTTGTTAGATTTGATTCATTTGGGCTAGAAATTCCAACATGCAGGGCCCAATTTGTCTTTTTGTTTACTACTAAGTGATTTTGTGGCAATAGGTTTCTGTACTGTTGAATTGAACTCTTGATTGGTTTGGATCGTTCAAATTGCTTGTTGTGGTGTGTTGGTTTGGTTCTCAGGTGATGATGTGTTAAGATCATATTGGCAATTAGCTTGGCAATTAGCTAGGAAAGATTCTTGATTATTTGTTGTTACATTGTTGTGATACTGAAAAAATCTGCAGGGTGGATTATGGTTGTTGAAAGTTGGCTAACAATCATTAGAGGGGTTTCTCAAAATGGGTCAGGACCTTTTCTCTTTTTGTCCAACCGAAGCGAGGAGATTGCTATGGATTGTGGGGATGTTGTTTGCTTTAATATTGGTTCTCCAGCATCTTGAACTTCCATATGGAAGTCATTTATCATCTGTGCTTTCGGCTAGACAGGTTCCAGTGGAGAAAAATAGTAGCTTCCAAGCCAGAGACCCATCATCTGTTGTTAGTATGGTGGGAAATGAGTCGGTTATTAACCGACTGGACGATACTGCTACACATCCATTTCATGAGATAGCTATCAATAATAGGACTTCTGTTATGGTATCAGATGGAAGTGGAAGCTCAGAAAGAGTTTTAGAAATAGATGAGGATGAAGATGAATCTGGAAGTTTGGTAAAGCAAAATACAACTTTGAGTGAGAACAGTGTAAAGAATTTGCAAACTTATACAGTACAGGAGGGGGGTAGAAAACCTGGAAATTTGGACAAGGATAATACTACCGACATTACACTTAATACTACAGACCCAGGTGGAAATTCAAATGCCAGTATTCCAACCAATCCACCTGCATACTCGCCGGTGAATCCATCACTCAGTACATCTCCTGTAGTTGTTGAAACAGATGTGGGAGCTCCCATTATATCTGTCGACTCAAATGTGACTTTAGAGGGGAAAGATCAAACACCCCCTCCTGAGAAAACTGAAAATTCTGAGCCACTGCATAGTGGCCTCAATGAACCAGGAAAAGATTCTTCAGTGACCGGAGTCCCTGTACTGAACAAAGTGCCAAAGGTTCCAGCCTTGGAAGTGTATACAATATCAGATATGAACAAGTTGATACATCATAGTCAGACCTCGTACCCTTCAGTGGTATGTTTGAACAATTTTAGCTCTTTGTTATTTTGGAGGTTATATTAAATTCAGAGAATGCTTCAGCTCCTTACTCTTTTCTTGTTCCTTTGATTTGTGGTAGATACCAAAATGGTCTTCATCAGTAGATCAAGAGATGCAAGATGCAGCATCGCAGATTGAGAATGCTCCCATTATAAGGAATGATCGAAATCTTTATGCTCCAATTTATCGGAATGTTTCCATGTTTAAAAGGTAAGTTATTTAAAATATCAGGGATTATTAATTCCCTGTAGTTCCATCATTGCCTTGAAGTTATTGGGAACTGCCATGTTTGTGCAAAAAACTGAAAAAAGTGTTCTTACTGAACAAGTAGGTATTAGGAATACATCCATGAGAAGGTAACATGTAGGAATGACAATGTTTGAGATATATTATTACATTAAACTGACGGTCGGCCCTTTTTCTTATCGAACAATCATCTATTTCTTCCACAGTATATATTCATATTCCATGTGATTGAGAAAGATATGATGCATTATTGTTCTGAACTGATTACAAACCATCTAATCCATTTGCAGGGGCTATGAATTAATGGAGAGCACTCTTAAAATATACGTTTACAGGGAAGGACAAAGACCTATAATGCACACACCAGTACTCAAAGGGATATATGCTTCTGAAGGATGGTTCATCAAGCAGCTGGAAGATCACAACAAATTTGTTACTAAAGACCCCCAGAAAGCGCACCTTTATTACTTGCCTTTTAGCTCTCGGATGTTGGAGGAAAGGCTATATGTGCAAAATTCACACAGTCGTAAAAATCTGGTACAGTATTTGAAGGACTACCTGGACATGATTGCAGGCAAATACCCTTTCTGGAATAGAACCGGGGGAGCAGACCATTTTCTTGTTGCTTGCCATGACTGGGTATGCTTCATGCTTCCTAGATCTTTACTTGGGGTTTTCCTTACCTTAACATATAAAAGTCAGTGATTTCCATTTGTTACAATTATCATGATATTTGTTTGTGTTCTAACATTTAGTGCTACTGTCTCAGGCTCCAGCAGAGACAAAGGAAATTATGGCCAAGTGCATTAGATCCCTCTGTAATGCTGATGTAAAGGAAGGCTTTGTATTCGGCAAGGACGCATCTCTTCCTGAAACGTACATCCAGAATGCTAGGAATCCTCTCAGAGATCTTGGAGGCAACCGTCCTTCCAAGAGGTCAACACTTGCATTTTTTGCCGGCAGCATGCATGGTTATGTAAGGCCAATTCTATTGCAGCACTGGGAAAACAAAGATCCGGACATGAAAATCTTTGGCAAGTTGCCAAAGAGCAAAGGCAACAAGAACTACGTGCGTAATATGAAGAGCAGCAAGTACTGCATTTGCGCAAAGGGTTACGAAGTGAACAGTCCAAGAGTGGTAGAGGCCATTTTCTACGAGTGTGTGCCAGTGATCATATCAGACAATTTTGTGCCTCCGTTTTTTGAAGTTCTGAAATGGGAGTCATTTGCTGTTTTCGTAATGGAGAAAGATATCCCAAATTTGAAGAACATACTACTTTCAATTCCAAAGAAGAGATATCTACAAATGCAGATGAGGGTGAGAAGGGTACAACAGCACTTTCTGTGGCATGCTAAGCCTGAGAAGTATGACATTTTTCATATGATACTCCACTCAATATGGTACAATAGACTCCATCAGATAAAACCCAGATGACACTGAAACATTCTACTCCTGTAAATTCTGTGTTCAGAAAGCAATAATTTTTCTTTTTTCTGGTGTTGAATATTCCAGAAGGATTTTGGTACGTGAAACCGTATTTGTATGTACATTAATACTAAATTAAAGGCAATTAAATGTGAACTTCTCGGTAAGGCCAAAATCATTGACAGAGGAGAGGAGCGTAGAAGCTCTGCAACGCTTCACTCAAATCAATGCATTTCCGTTAATCATCCACGTTGTAATTAAATTCTGTGCTCTCTCCCTGAAACCTAAAACCAAATGTTTGAAATTGGAAGAGTCAAGACTGATGAGACTTCTAATAGTGTATGAAGCCAAACCCTGGTTGTAGAATTCCGGTGAGACTTGCTAACTGTATCTTCATAAGGTTTAGAAACCTTCATGGTTTCTCTTTTCAATCACCTTTATCTTCATTTAGTCGAAAACCTTAATTGCCTTACTTAACTTTTCACCTACAAACGACCAATTTATTCATGTCATAGTTTGATGCATGATGAAATATTCTCGTCCAAGAGTGAAGGGTTGTTGTTTTGTTGTTGATAAGCTTGTATGAAACACTATAGTTGCTCGTCTCAATAGTTATATACTTACATTTTGGTGACTGGAAAATCTGCAGGGTGATTATGGTTGTTCAAAGTTGGCCAACATTTGTTACAGTGGTTTCTCAAAATGCTTCTGGGGCTAATTCCATGTTGTACAAGGGAAACCAGGAGATTGCTATGGCTTGTGGGGGCGATGTTTGCTGTACATATAGTTATCCAGCATCTTCACCCTCTTTCATCTGTATTTTCTGCTGAAAAGGTTCCAGTGGAAGAGAAAATCGACTTCCAAGCTGAAGATTCACCATCAGATGTTGATATGTTTTGGTAATGTGTCGATTTCCAATTATTTGAATCACAGTGCTACATATGAATTTCATGAGATTGTTAACACTGGGACCTCTAGCTTTGTATCAAAAGAAAGTGGAGGCTTAGACAGAACTGTAGACCACACTAACCTCAATGGAACAGGAAATGGTTCTTCAGTGAACAAAGGGTCAGGGGTTCCAAGTCCAATGTTGGAACTGTATACAATATCTGATATGAACAAGCTGTTGCATCATACTCGGACCTCCTACCATTCAGTGGTATGTCTGAAAACTTCTAGCTTCATGCTCTTTATAATGTAATTAAATTTCTGAGAATTTTTCATCTCGTTCATATCTTTAAATGTTTATATATTGTGCTTGTCTGTAGGTACCAAAATGGTTGTCGTCCATCGACCAAGTGATTCAATTGGCAGCTTCACAGATTGAAAATGCACCCCTTGTAGAGAATGATCCAAATCTGTATGCTCCTCTTTACCGGAATCTTTCCATGTTTAAAAGGTTAGTTCATCAAAATTTGAGGTGTTATTTGAACCATATTGTTGCAAGTCAAAATGAACCATATATCCTATCTAATCTGCAGGAGCTATGAACTAATGGAGAGCGTTCTAATGGTATACATATACAGTGAGGGAGAAAGACCTATAATGCATACGCCGGTGCTCAAAGGCATATATGGTTCTGAGGGATGGTTCATGAAGCAGCTTCAAGATCACAAAAAAATTGTAACTAAAGACCCTCAGAAAGCACACCTCTATTACCTTTTAGCTCTCTACTGTTAGAGAAAAACTATATGTGCCAAATTCACATAGTTTTAAGAATTCCATCGAGTATTTGAAGAAGTACATCAACCTGATAGCAGGGAAATATTATTTCTGGAACAGAACTGGGGGAGCAGATCATTTTCTTGTTGCTTGCATGACTGGGTATGCTTTCAAGTCCAAATTTCAGTTCATATATAATGATATTATGTCAGTCACTAAACTGGTACTTCATTAGGCTCCAACAGAAACAAAGGAGTACATGTCTAATTGCATCAGGTCCCTTTGCAATGCTGATATGAAAGAAGGCTTTGTAATTGGCAAGGATACCTCTCTTCTGAAACAAACGTCCAAGTAAAAAATCCTCTAAAAAATCTAGGAGGCAGCCGTCCTTCTCGGAGGCCAATACTTGCTTTCTTTGCTGGGAGGATGCATGGTTTCGTTCGGCCGATTCTGCTACAGCATTGGGAAAACAAGGATCCTGACATGAAAATCTTCGGTCGATTGCCTAGCCAGCCTAGGGGAAAAGGCAACAAGAATTATGTTCACCATATGAAGAGCAGCAAGTACTGCATTTGTGCAAAAGGTTATGAAGTGAACAGTCCAAGAGTAGTAGAGGCCATCTTCTATGAGTGTGTTCCAGTGATCATATCAGACAGTTTTGTGCCTCCATTTTTCGAAGTTCTGAACTGGGAATCCTTTGCTGTTTTCGTCTTGGAGAAAGAAATTCCAAATTTGAAGAAGATACTACTATCGATCCCAGAGAAGAGATATCTAGAGATGCAAATGAGAGTGAAAGGGGTACAACAGCATTTTCTGTGGCACGTCAAGCCTCAAAAGTATGACATATTTCATATGATACTCCACTATTTGGTACAATAGACTCTATCAGATAAAATCCAGCACACACTAAACATTGGTCAGGTCAAGTCCAATGTGCATCTTGTTCATGTACCTGAATTATTAGTCGAGCCTTCGAACTGTTCATTTTCGAAGGAAAATACAACCGGAAAATAAACTGTAAGATATTTTCGTTATCAAATTGTTCAGAGGAATTTCTCAGATTAAAAATCTTTTTTCAGTTTCAGGCTTTCAGCTTAATTTTTATTGGTTTAAATTAAACGTTAAAGTTACAGTGGAGACCTTTATTTGTAACCTATCGTTTACGTTAGATTCAGCAAACGACTGAAAACTCTGAAACTTAGAAGTCCGAATTTCCATTTTTATCCTTATTAGATTGGACCAACCTCCCAGACTGCCATCGTGGATTTGGTAAAGCTAAAATCCGCTGCATGCCAAGTATCGCAAGCTTCTCTTGTAAACGTCAGATCACAAAGCACGTTCACTAGCATGACACGTGTACATATCTCACATCCTTAGCGCACAGTTCACGACAATGACCCCCGCTTCTTATCACAACTCCTCCGAGACGCTTAAGCGTCCACTGAAAGGAGTAGACCAGTCTTTTCGACAAGTAAAGTAAAAAAAGAGACAGAAACTGGTTCTTCTTCATGAACCTCAGAGGCAGCTAACCTGCAAATCTGATATCATCTATTTCCAACCTAAATTTCTACCTTTATTTATATCTATATTTTCTGTATTCATTTTCATAATTAGTCATTGGAATATATCATAAAGTTTGAGGCTTTGATTGACCAAGGAGTGTAGGTATGAAAAAGGAAAGATGAAGGCTTTATCAGATCAATAGCAGATAGCATAAAGATTTTCCATAGATTGATAATTTTGTCATCCATCAATCTATGGCTACTTCGGTGAAGATCAAGACAGGAACCCAAGATGGTTCTTCAAAGGGAAAGATTGGCTTTTCTGTCACTAAAAACAAGATTGGGAGCTCATCAACCAAGCCTGGAGCTGATTCCAAGCTCAAATCTGTTCAAACTGTCACAAAAACTGAGGTACCCATCTCAAATTTGATTGCTTTTTGCCTTAAACTTATGTTTCTTTTTATTGTGTTTCCAATTGGGTCAATTGGGTGTCTGAGTTGCATTGATATTAAAATTAGGCGATATTGGACTGGGCAGTTCTGGAAAGTTTGGTGTGATATATATGGTCTATTTATTTAGGTTCAGGATGAACTGAATTGTTTATGTTACTTTGTTATTAGATGTGATTGATTGAGTACAATTTGTTCAAATGTGAAGGTGAAATCAAAAGTGACAACAAAGAAGACGACTACGACGAGAGTGAAGAAGGTGTTCAGTTTGGCTGGACAGAAATATGATCCTCCCGAAGAGGTTCGACCCTGACATGTACTTCCATGGATTGGCTCATGAGAATATTAATGCATATAGTAAAGTGGCACTCATTTCTGATCTGTGTGTTTTATTTTTGCAGAGAGAACCTTTGAGGATTTTCTACGAGTCATTGTCGCAACAGATACCAAGTAGTGAAATGGCTGAATTCTGGTATTTTTTGGTTTTGTTCTTAATACATTCTTGTTGATTGTATGGGAAATGAATGTGATATTTCTGTTACTGTGAACATATTTATGGATGAGGCATGAATTGATGGATGCTTAGATCATTTTCACTGCTTTTCGCAATCAACTTTTCTTTCCATATTTTAGGATCAATGCTGCTGCTTCCTTGTATACATATTGAATGCGATCTTTACCTTAGATGATCTTCTATACATATAGGAGCTGGACAGTCTTTGAGTCCTTTAATGATTATTATTCACTATTTTTCAAAAGGCTGAGGTGAACTTTCATCTGAAAGGACTGCACCGGTACAAGGTGATCAGATCAGTAGGCTGACTATTCACTAATTGAGATGACTACGAAAAGAAGAAAACTATTGCACTTGGAGTGTTCCAATAAACAAAGTTTTGGGCCAGCCTGAAATCCTGAATAATCCTTTTCTGACTAGTTACCAGAAATTCCATGAAAACCAATTGTATGGACCAATTTCAGTCAACATATAAGCAGGATCAGCTTTGGGGTTAGGGTGCAGTCGAAAGTTCTGCCCTACTTGTGCTTAAATTAATTCTATTATGAACCAACACACTTGCAGTCCATTGTTAGAAACTTTATTCTGTCTACAATTAAGGAAGTACAATTTAAACTGGAAACTTGGGCTTGATTGTCATCAATATATTACTAATTATCTGATAAATTGACTAAGATTGTATTGGTCTGTTGTTGTCTTGCTGTATTTGGGGGTTGATCAAATTTTCAGTTTCACTACACTAAAACAAAACTTGGAAAATATCTTGGGTTACTTTCGTTTAAGGGGAAGGCAAGCTCAGTTGAATGAGGAAAGCAGAGCCTTTTTTTTTTTTGGTCTAAATCAGATCTCGGAAAGGATCTTATTTCTCTCTTTTGGGATGGTTCATATTTTTTTTATGGTGTGATTCATGTGAACTAGAAACTCAAATTGTCTTCTAAATGTTGGTTTGGCAGCGTATTTCTCTTAGTAACAAATTGACAAAACAATGTGGTTTGCAGGATGATGGAGCATGGCTTGTTGTCCCCTGAAAGATCCAGAAAAGCTTTTGAGAAGAAGCAGAGAAAGCAAAAGCAAATCAGGTCGGGAATTCCTATCAAGACTCCTCCAGTTAAGTCTCCTCCAATCAAGTCTCCCCCACTTAGGTCCCCTCCACCAAAACCAGTTTCGAAACCACCAAGTAAACCAGAGAGTTCACAGAGGCAACAGCACACATCTAAGAATGGTGATGTCAAAGTCAAGAAGAGAGTTGCTGATGAGAGTGACGATGACGACGACTTCATTTTAGATCCAAAGAGAAGGAGAGGGTAAGTAGAAGTGAAAGAATCCCTCATCCTGTGTCATTACTGTGTATCAGTGTACTTTTAGAAATTGCTTATTTAGATTTCTTCATATTCAACTCCGGAAAAAAACAAAGATGGGAGATGTTGGACAGATTAATAAACAATCTGATAGAGAAAGACATTATTTATAGTGTACTCCTGTAACTTGAGGAAACATTAAGCTAAGCTCGTCATTTAATTTCTGTTTCGTTTCCTCAACTTGGTGGGTTTTCAGTGCTTCATTTCCTGTATTTCATTTCATACAAATGCTCATGAGCCTGCTTTTGAAGTTAACTCACTTAACTGACTTGCAATTTAGACTCATGATAGCAATTGATATTGTGGAAACAGATCTCTTACGTTCTTTTTTGTATTGAGGAAACAGATCTTGTTCGTTTTTGTTTCTCTTGCCCTCAGACGTCTACTGTTACAAGTTTCCAATAACTTTCTGAGGAAATTATTAACATACTGATATAACCCTTCTTGTATCTGTTATAACTTAGAATGCATGTGTTTAAGGTGAACTTAGTCTAGAGATCTTTGGCGATAATCACGAGTGCAACTGCAACCCGCAGTTTACACTTTACACATCAACAAGCTGCGGTTAGGGAATGGCTAACAAAGAGAGATAAATTTTGCGAATCGAATCCAGTTCATGAGTTGAAGATTATCCAATAACATAAAACTGTAGTGTATCCCATGAGTCCATTCAATTGTCTCGATGGCTGAAGGACCATGAAATGGTTATCGAAAGTTCGAAAGTGATGAAAATTTTGGCAGACCCAGGCACTGCCCACAGAAAGTCATAAATATATGATATCCAGATTTATATGATCGAGTTGAATAGGTTTGGTCCCCAAATTACCAGCTAGCTAGAAGATCGATGATGCTAGGTCCATGCTTAATGCACGTGTAATCTATCACTGTGTTCATGCAGAAGAAAGCTCAACGGTAGCTCAGAACTTCGAAGCCTCAGCTCAGCTGCCTTTAATTCCCATCCTTCAGTAATCAATAGCTTCTGCACACTATCGATTGATATATAAGCTGAAGGGACTCATTTGACAGTGTCGTGCATGGATCATTTGACTCGAAATGCATGAGCCTTCTGAAATCTGAACAATCAATGAATATGATGGAACACCAGCACGTCTAGCACTACTACTACACTACTGCAGAAACAGCATAGCATGGTCTCACTCAATCATCCATTAATCCATCCGTACACAGCAGCTTAGCTTAGGTAATGTAATGCAGAAATCAATTGAAACCAGACACACACATTGACACAGTCAATATATACACCTATGTAGCACCGACACCGACAAGGCGCGACACCTGACACGGTAAATCTCAAAATCTTATATCTCGACACGGCGTCGACATGACAATTTACATATAATTATATATATATATATTAATGTGTAAGAAAAAAATATAGGACCCAACATAATAGTTATAATACCAAATTAAAGTTCCAAATTCATTCCATTACATAACAATTCATTAGTAATAACAAAAATGTCTAAAACATGTGATAAAAGTACATAATTAACAACTTATTACAAAGTTGCATTGATATCCATAACAAGATTAAACTAGCATTCACATGGCTTCAATAACATAGATTTTTCGGTTGAGCTGACTCAACACTTGGTTCTTTCTTAGTTGCACTTGAGCTCATCCGATTCAAATAAACACATTCTATTTATCATACTCTAACACAGTAGCACAGTATCACCAAACCGGCAAACCCAAAGTCTCAAACTAATCCTATGACATTCCAAAGAATCCAAACAAACACTCTAAAGTTTCTAAACTAATCCTATGAATCTATGACCTTCCAAAAAATCTAAACAAACAATAGTACAATACAGCCAGAATAACGTAGAAATCTCAAACATGTAATCGGTTAATTGCTAACGGAGTGACAGAGGAAGAGGCGCGATACAGACCTTGACCAATTGAGTATTTGAGAATGATCTAGATTCTACTTCTACAAACAACTCACTCCAATAAGATTCAAACCCGATTCAAACTCTCCTTTGATGCTTTGCCTTCGGTTTCCCTAATATATTCGAAGACATTAAATTGCAATAGCCAAAAAGCCATAATCTATTTACAAATACTGAATTGTACTAAGTACTCACCTAACATGATCTTCAAACCAACTTGGTTGCCAAGTAAATATGCTGCTCCCTATGAATTGGGTCGTCCTCTCACTTCAAACACACGCTCATGATTTGCATCGTCCTCTCACTGCAAATAGGTTAACTCCATAACACTTCAACCTTTGCATCGTCCTCTCACTTCAAACTCACACTCAATTGTCCAAATCTAAGCTCTTAGATGAGTGTGATTCAAAACTTGAGAAAGTTTTGCAATGATGATTATCTTCCAAGGTCTGGGTCTTTGAAGCCAAACAAAAGGAAATTTCAGAAGTGGGATAGTTGCGGTTAGGCTTGAGGCCTTAGGTTTTTTTTTGTTTTTATTTTTTGTTTTAATCCTAAATAGTTAGTGACGTGGCGTGTCAAAAACGTGTGGTCAACGTATCAGGCCGTGTCGAAAAAGTCAAAATTTCGGACACACCACATGGCGTGTTAGACAGTGTCAGACACTTTGACACTATCCTTTGAAGTGTCGGTGCTACATAGATATACACACTAGCCGAACATCAATCAATCATGCATGATCCTTAAAGGGATGACCTAAATTTGTAGGAATGAGGGCGTTCGTTAATTTTATTAGCAAAATAAATAAATATCTCACTACTGAAATGAGACTTGTTCTTTGAAAATAGACTATATCGCTATCGTATAAAAATTTATATGATGATCAAGGATAAAAATATGAAATATCTGTCATCAGTAGTGATTAAGCCAACATGCCTTATGGAACTGTCACTGACACTAAGGGTACGTTTGTTACCTGGGTTTGGATTGGACTGGACTACCTTATACACAAAAATAAGCCGAAGCCCACGTTTGGTGAAAACACTGGATTTCATTTAATGAGCTTACGCAGTCCCCGCGTCCCCCATATTTCGGCTTACGGAGCAGCCGCAAAATTGGGGGGACTCCATAAGCTTTCGCTGCAGAAGAAAAACGTAAGGTTCCAGAAGACTTCGTCTCACTCTCATGCCTCTCTCACTCAGCTCTGGTGCTCTCTCCTCACTCATCGACTCTCTCACATACCCCCATTCCAGGTTCTACCTCTCTCTCTCTCTCCCTCTCGTCTTCACCCTTGCTCTATCTTGAATTTTTTTTCTCGATCTGGTATGGGTTAAAATAGATTGATTTACTTGACTATTATTTATGGGTTGTGTTTATTTGATTGATTGATGAATGATTCTTGGTCTGGGTAGCTTGATTTGATATGAATTCATGAGTTTCATAGATAGGTCGTCTTCTTGATTTGGGTTGCTTGATCCGATTTCAATTAAGAAACTTAATAGCTTTGGAAGTAAAATTGAATGCAAAAGCTTCTGATGCTAGCTTTAGCATCCAACACACAAATTTGTATTTATATGCTTCGAAATGGTAGGGTTATCATGAACTTATGACCGTAAGAAAATGACTAAAAGTTTCCAGCCTTGACAGGGCTTTTACATTCTGTTCCTTGAGGGAAGATGGTAGTCCTTGATCTGTTTGCTGAAGTGAAACCAATATGGACTGCTTCAGAGCAGCTTATGGTGTTCCATACATCTGGAAAGTCATTGCTCCTTCTTATGATTGGGAATTAGCATTTAAATGAAAAGCTAGGCTGTATCAAGCCGAAATAGAGGACTCTCCTGTTTAGTTTTTGTTCAATTATATATGTATGAATAAAATGGAGTTCTCTTAATAAGCTAGGCTGTATCAAGCCGAAATTAGAGGACTCTTATGTTTAGTTTTTGTTCAATAATATGTATGAATAAAATGGAGTTCTCTTAATAAGACTGAAAGCTATGATTTCCTTTTTGGCCTCCTGCATTGTGTTTGAGCTTATTGCTTATGAACAACTATTAACCAGAAAGCCTAGAACAATGTTAGGTTGGCCTCTAACATGAGATAATTTTACATGAGATAATTTTACTTATCTTTAATATTCAATGTTGATGAAAGCTTGGTGGTTAGAATGCTACTGCATATAGGGTTGAAAATGCTCAATATGAATTTCAATTGATGAATTTCATAGCTAGGTCTTCTTCTTCCTTTTTGTGTGAGTAGTTCATTGATTTTTATTTTCCTGTGAATATTAGATAATGGATCGAAGACACATTTTGTTGCTCTTATTGGTGAATTTATGGCACCTACGGACCATGTGTGCTTGCACTATGCTTGTGTTACATTTTTTTAATTTGAGGAGAAGGCGTGCTGAAAGACAGGTCTTAAATAATCGGTCATTCATAAGACAAAAAACTCGTTTGAGTTATCTAAATAGTATCATAGGTAATAGTGACACTGAGTGTGTGAATGAACTGAGAATGGATAAAAGGTGTTTTGGCTTGCTATATGAATTGTTGCGCACAGATGGGAGGATAAAGAACAATGGGTTGATGTCAGTGGAAGAGCAAGTATGTATTTTTGTCCATACGCTTGCACATCATGTGAAAAATCGTACGATTAGAGGTAGATTTTTTAGATCTGGAGAGACTGTTAGTAGGTACTTCAATTCAGTACTACAAGGTGTCTTACGATTGCAAGGGAGTTTGTTAAGGGTTCCTGATCTAGTACTTGCTGATTGCACAGATCAGCGATGGAAGTATTTTAAGGTTTGTATATTTTATGGACTTCAATTTTTTTTCAAGCCTAAACTATGCCTTGTGTCCATGCAATTGATGAATAATGAATCTTTGTTTTAATAGAATTGCTTGGGAGCACTAGATGGGACTTACATTAGAGTACGTGTGCCTGCAAATGACCAGCCAAGATATCGAACAAGAAAGGGTGAAGTTGCTACAAATGTGTTAGCTGTTTGTTCTCGTGATATGCAATTCATATTTGTTTTACCGGGTTGGGAGGGATCCGCATCTGACTCTAGGGTTCTTCATGATGCAGTCACTAGGCCTAATGGATTAAGAGTTCCCACCTGTAAGGCTACTGGGTTTAGAAAAAATTCAGATTGTTTCCTTGCCTTTACACACACTAATACAATTTTTATTTTGGATATTAGGTTACTATTACCTTGTAGATGGTGATTACACTAATGGTGAGGGATTTCTTGCACCATATAGAGGAACAAAGTATCACTTATCAGAATGGGATGATGGAAATATGCCTAGTGATCATGTGGAATACTTTAACATGAAGTATTCTAAGGCAAGAAATGTCATAGAACGCTGTTTTAGAATGCTGAAAGGAAGATGGGCAATACTAAGGAGTCCGTCATTTTATCCAATAAAGACACAAAGTCGTATAATTATGGCTTGTTGTCTTTTACACAATTTGATTAGAAGAGAGATGTCTGTAGATCCGATGGAGAATGCAGTATTTCCTTTAGAGTCACAAAATGAGGAAAATGTTAATGTAATTCACCACGTTGAATCCTCTGATCAATGGACTGCTTGGAGGAATGACTTGGTTTTACGAATGTATAATGAGTGGTCAAGAAGAAGGGCTGCAAGGGAAGCAATAGCTGCTGAGGTTGAAGAAAATACTACAAGGGACAGAAGGGCTGTGAGGAGTGCAAGGGGGGAAGATCTGCAAGACGTTAGATAGATTGTAGCTAGAGCTGTGTTGTGCGGCTGATTAGAAAGATTTTATGTAGTTGGATTGTTGTTTATGTCTTCAATTGTTGTTTATGTCTTGGATTGTTGTCTCTAACATTGTAGAACGTGTTAATTTTCCTTGTTCTGTGTTCATATATTATGGTAATGCTGAATTTTTTGCCTATTTGTATGGTTAAATATGAAATATTGGATATGAGAATTCCTGGCATATTATTATTATTTTGTGTGGAGATTCATAGAACTTCTGTTGTAGCAGGTGGATCATTTTCTTCTACATTCTTGAAAGCTTGTTCTCCTGTGTTGAAGACTCTAGTCAAGTTCAGGAAGGTAGGTCTTCTTGCTTTTAAGACTCTTGAGTGATATCTGCATGTATTCCAATAACTATAGGTGTTGTATCCATTATAAAGGTCTCATTACTGTTCTTTTGTTATGAGAAAGATACATTTCAAGGGAACATACGATTTCTATTGGATTAAAAATCTCTATTTCTGCAATATCTGAAAGATAATGTGTTCTTAGGTCTGTGATATGTTTATGTGTGTTCATTAATGACGTGTCTCCTTTTCTTAATCAACAATAAATGTGTTGACATCAAATTCTGAACTAAAATGACAAATTGACAATTAATAGAAGCTATAATGTGTTGTTGAATTTTTTGCCTATCTGTTTGGTTTAGCATTTTATGGAACTGCGTGACTGTCTTTTGATCATTAGTATGAGTTCTAATTATTGTTTGTATGCTCAGTATGGAAGGTGGTGATGAGAATGCTGAACAAGGGAAGCAACGACGTATATGGACCAAATTTGAAGAAGAATCTTTGTTGAATGTGCTTGATGGCATTGTTGCTAGTGGACAACGCTGCGACACTCGAAGTTTCAAATCTAGTAAAGTGGGGAAAATAGAGAATGCTTTGAATTTGTTATGTCCTAATTCCAATTTGAAGGCAAGTCCACATATTGAGTCAAAGTTGAAGAAACTTAAGAAGGATTATAGCATCATCTATGACATGATAAACAAGAGTGGATTTGCATGGAATGATGTAAAAAGTGTGTGGAAGTTGATAGTAATGAAGTGTGGGAGACTTATGAGAAGGTAATGATTTTAATACCTCGGCTTTATTATTGAGGTTGCAGATTCTATTTTAAGGTTGATGAAAATATTTACTGGTTTCATTTTTCTTTCTATGCCATAGCAAAACAAAGAAGCAAAAGGCTGGAGAAACAAATCGTATCCCATGTTTGAAAGACTAGGAAACATATTTGGGAATGATCGTGCTAATGGTAATGCGTCTGAGACCCCTGCTGATATGGTGGAGGAGCAGAGCATCAATGAAGTTCAGGTTGAGGTTGATGTTGATGTTGATGTTGAGAATAACACAAGTCCTATGTTAATAAGCAGAGAAGCTAGCCGACAATCTCAAGTTAGTCAAAAAAAGAGGAAAAGAAATGATGAGGATAGAGTCATGGATGCAATGAATAAGCTGTTTGAAGAATCTAGAAAACAATTGCAAATGGTGACTGATGCCATATTGAAAGGTAATGAAGATCGTTATTCTGATATTTATAAAGAAATTGAGGATATTGGACTTCCTATTCTGGACCAAATTAAGGTTGTGGAATACATTTTAAAAGAGCCACATCGTATCTCTGTGTTTAAGTCATTGCGTGGTGAAGCAAGGACAATGTATGTTGAACAAGCTTTGCTTGATGCTCGTAGGGGATCTACCTAGCTTCTGACTTTAACCTTTTGGGGGAGTTGCTGACTTTACACATGTTGGACAAGCCACCATTTGCTATGATGAACTCATTTTGTACTACTAGATTAGCATTGATGTCTTTTGTACTTTCTTAACATGTAAAATGCTAATTGAGAATTCAGTTTCCATTGTTGTATTAATTGGTGGACTTGTTTGTGTAAACTATTACTCTTATTTTGTAATCTATGAACTTGTGGCTTACTATTTCATCTTCTTTTTTTTTCTTTTTTTTTTGTGGAGATTCATAGAACTTCCTCAGGTCCTTCCTTAGAGAAGGGAAAATGGCTGGATACATGTGTGCATATGTGTAAGAATAGGGTGGAAATACTGGAATTGTCTTTCATCTTTCTTTTGGATATATAATTTGTACTTGTGAATATATTAATGTATTTTTATTTATTGAAATCAGTTCCATCTTCAGTAAACTTGTTTTAATTATAGAAACTTCTTTTCTTGAGAAAAAAATCAAAATGCCTTCACATCATACCAACTTGAGGCACATCCTCCCTACAACCATTCATGAATTACATATATAGACAACCATAAATCACTACATATGAATTCAATCTTCAAGAATATTTCTTTTTCATCCTGGCCAAACAAAAGATATAACCAACAGTAACAAAATATTTGAGTTACAAAATTTAGTCCGATGCATCATCAAACGTAGGATTGGACTATTCTGACTGTTCTGTTCTTTAGTCCGAAGCAGTATCAAACCTGAGTTAGGGATTACTGCAGTACAATCCGAAGTTTGCATAGTCCGGGACTGTTATAAGAAATAGTCCTGACTTAGACAGTCCTGGGTAACAAACGTGTCCTAAGACTGTAATGTCTAAAGTAATAATCAACATAAATAAAAGAAGGATAAAATGGTAAATCTGCATAGCCACACAATTCAGTTTTTGTTTCACACAAACACGTACTCCCCCGTTCCAAAATTCTCAACACCCCACCTCCATAATTTGATTTCCAGTAGTGTTCGTTAAAATGCAGAGGAGGAAGAAATGATAGAGAAGGTTGTTAAGAATTTGGAGGGAGGACACGAAATCCATGAAAACCCTTATTTATGTTCATTTGTTCAATTGTTGTAGGTACGATTTCATTTAAGAAGAGGCTTGGTTTTGTATACATATTGTTGGTAGGTGTTGTATCATTATCTCTCTAATTTGATTTCATGTTTAATGAGTCGATTATATGTGTATAGTATGTGTAGGTGATGATTTAGGGAATTATTTGATAGAGTTACGGGTTGTTGGGTTATTAAACTGTCCCTTTGATTTCATTTTTCCAACAGTTTCAACTTCTTTATCAAAGATAAACCTCAGTTCTGTGAACCTTAGTTAGATACCTTAATTAGATATATATTGTGGTTTATGGGTAACGGGGTAGCCATCTTCAATGATTATAGTATGAATATGATAATCCTTAAGCAATTTCTTTATAATTTATTTAATTTTTTAAGTCTTTCATATTATTGAGTATAAATTTTTACTGAGGAGCAACAGAAAAAATTAAATAAACAACCCACGTGCGGGTGCGGTTTAATGCTAGTATTAGATGAAATGCATGTATATAATGTACATGATCGATCGGACCTACATAGATACCATGCTAGTTTGAGCTTATTGATGAAATCTAATTTGCAGGTCGAGCTGCTTGTATATATGTATATCTGTACTACATGGGCCGTGCGTGCACTGTGGAAGTGTGTATGAATCATGATCGAGCGTGCTTCACATGAATATAATATATATATATATATATATATAGCATGTGAAAGAAACACGATATTAAACACAGAGATTTAGTGCAGCGTTATGGACTAAATCTTAGAAAAAATATCAGTAGGTCTACCATAATAAATTCATATAAAGCTGTGTTCCCAACAAATAAATACATATTAATTCACTTCCTACCAGATTTGATGTACATGTACGTAAAGAAATTCCAGTGATTAAACGGCGCAGGTTTAATTCACTGTATGTTTGGTGCCTTTCTGTCTGAAATATATGCAAAAAAATCAAGTGATGTGAAATGTGATGCTACACATTCTTATACAGTCCGGTTATAACTTATAAGAACTGACTGTTAAATCTGATCGATCCGTTATACATTTATGTTCGACCATCTCTATATGACTATATATATGATGCCTATATATCTGTCCATCATTCGCAGAAACTCAGAAAGGATGCTGGGGAATTTCCCGAGATATATATATAATTGTACGCTGAAATAGTAATCCCCCATAAATAATTGTTTGTTAAATTTAACAGTATATGTACTTTATGTTTTCTTTTATAAACACGAATGACAGAAGTACAGCCTCACAGCACAGGGCAGCTACGCACTCAACCAGATCGATTTCATCTGTGATTCAAGAGAAATTGAAGAAATCGCGGCGTATAAGGCTGTCAAATCGACAGAGTCCGGCTCAGCCACCTTCATTCAAAAGGAGGTATGGCTCTTGGCTCCCCTAATCTCATATCTCACGACAAAAACTCTTTAAGATTTCATGATTAGAACACCCGTCTGGTCACACCCAAAACTCACCAGAGATACCAAAGTTTCGCTCAGGTTTTTCCTTTTAGGGTGAAAAACTTAAATTTTTTAACTTATTTTATCTCATACGTTCTTTAGTCAACAAACGTTGACAGTAAGAAAAAAGGGAAAAAAGAATTCTGATGGCCAGAAATTCTTTCTATTTGCTTCCATAAATTAAAGGCTAGGGCTATGGTGCATACAATCCGTTTCCTGCATATATTCATGAATCTTACTCCACTGACCCAAAGTACTCTTAATTATGATTAACAGCTATCGTAGGAATCTTTGTTTGACTGGAGCTCAAAAGCGAAGAAAATGTTGAGAAGATTGAGTTTACAGCTAAAAAGGGATAAACACGATCAAAAGAAGAACTAGAAGACATAAAAGTCGGGTGAAGATCAATAAAATGAGGACTAATTGAGACAATTATCTAATTTATTTTCCTAGATATTTAAGAAAACGTCACTAAGTTTATTTTTTTAATTTTTAATCAAACGTCACTAAGTTTATTATAATCCAATTAACTGATGAGATCCTACTCCCCTACACTCAAAACAGAGAGAGTGTTAGCTAGATGCATGTCGACAACCTAATCAAATACTGCTATAAAATAAAAATAAAAAACATTTAAAATCCTCGTTTCATCAGCCACTTTGAGAAAGGCTAGCCCTATATCACACCAAGTTGCCCTTCAAATGCGCACGTACACGCAAATGCCTAGTTAGCCTCCCAATTGCGTGCCATCCTAGATTCGGGAAAGATCGTAGCTAAACAAGATTAAGTTTTGATATTTGCTAATGGAACTAGCTATAGGAATTTCTAAACTCAACTACATTTTAAATATTTTTCATCAACATGGAAGATCAGTCATCGGTGACAACGTACGTACTTCAATTCGAGTTGGAGCCATGGAGGTAGCTGGTGCACAGTTGATAAGAAAGAAGAAATGGATGTTTATATATGGCCCAAGAATACCAACGCTCCTTTTATTATGATGATGTTGAATGATCGATGGGATCATTGAATTAAATTGACCCGGCATTAAGGCCACATAATCAATCATCAAATCTGTGTGTGGTCGTCGGCATAGCTTGTATTTTCTGCATAAATCCATCAATATATATTATATATATACCAGTACGTTGTGCACTTGTACGACCCTCACGACAAAAACTGGGGACTGGAAAATCGATCGATTATCGCCGGGTCCAGATTTGTGGTGAATCAACAGCCCATGAAGAACGTACATTTCTAACTTCTTATGACTTTAATTCGTACGTACAACTGGACGGGTATTTCAATAGCGGGAACTGAGGAATTTCAAGTTAGAAATCCTGATCGTTTTTGGATGATATCGATCGATGATCCATGAAGATATACAACTGTCTGATCGGATCAACACGTACAAATGTGTCTTCTATGTCCAAAAATCCAGCAGTCGACTACACGAGTACACAATCACATATTCAGTTTAGTTTAATACAAATGGGAAAGAATGCTACGGCTACTATTAAAAGAGTTAATGGACACGATAACACGCTTGAGTTAGAGCCTACAGAGATTAGAGTCCTGCTTAGTAAGAAAGTAGCCATGCATTTTCGAATTTGTGAATTACAAAGCAGGTCTAGGACTCAAGGTGCTTGAATATATTGGTATTATATTAAAACTTCAGAAAGCAACTCAACGCAATATAGTTGTGAACTTGTAATAAGTTGGTTCATACGTAAAAAGTATTAAGGGACGATTTTTTATATATCACAATCACAAGTTCGCAACTGTTTGAATATACACACACGTACGTATCACTGAATTATGTAGATAGTACTTTCACTACTTTGTAAATGGATCCTAGATTCTATACGTACAATTGAAAGAAATTAGGTGGGAAGATATGGTAGTTTCAATCCATTGATTGACCCTGAAAGAGATTGCATCGCAATCACGAACCAGAAACTATATTAATATATTTTTCGAGCCGCCTCTGACAATTAGTTGCATGCTAAAAGAAAACAGATGTTTCAGATATAAAACCCAAAATTTTATATTGTTAAACTTAGAGTAGGCATCTCACATCTGATCGATGAGGATCACAGTAAATGGTAGTAACCTACCATTTACGATAGTACACTGTACGTAAGATTTACATGTTAAACCAAAATCCACAACCTTCTTCAAAGTAAACCGCATGGCTGGCTGGCTAGGTTTAATTAAATAATATGCTAAGGGCTCTCTCTCTCTGTCTCTCTCTTTCCCTCCCTCTCTGACGAAAAAAGAGGTAACATGACGCGAGGTTCCCGATCATTGCAATGGTACGGCGGACATTTTCTAGAAGATTGCAAGAGAACCGATCAATCGATGAAGGTACCACCAGGGACCGGCTCTTAAATATAGGGGGGCATGGTATCGTCCATTTTTTTGACATGAAATTGTGGGGTAAACCCCATTAACTAAGGTTTTTCCAACTAGGGTATCCCCCCCCCCCCCCCCCCCCCCCGGCTCGATCGTAGTCGTGGCTCAACCACATTTCGGACTCGTGGAAATGGACTGGCCCAACATCCTCGGGTCGTATCTGTAAATGGTCGGGACCCAGCCAGAGATGAGGTGTGTGCATGATCAGTTTGAGATCGACTACTCGTTCATGCACACACTACCTTATAATTTGCTAGTTCTGAGTTGGTGTTTTGATCAATATGCTGCAACTACTACCCGGTCATCTTCCTGATTTGGATAATAATGTAATGATCGGTCTTCGACACGCAGTTTAGGTTTAGGGTGTTGCTAGATTTAGATTTAGGTAGCCAGCCCAGAATTGAACTATATATTGAAGCAAAGATTGACAGGAAACTTTAAAACTTTAGGTTTGGGGTTTTGACCGGAAACTTCAAAGATGAATTCTTGTATGCATTTGATATGGAGAAAATACCATTCAAGATAGAAGTTTCCAAAATATAGATAATCGATCGAGCAATTAATTAGTAGCGACTCAAATATTTTTCACCCTCACATATGATAGATGACGCCGTCGTTCGTATTTTATAATTGTCTCTTTTACAGTTCACATTTGTATATAGAGAAATTATTATATATATCCGCCACATATCACATGTGACGTACTACCTTAATGTTATTGGTCCATTTTTTATTGTGATTGTTTCTGATTAGTTCTTATATGTAAATAAATTTGTTTCCATTTTTACAGCGTGCATATTAATTATAGCATGACGTAAAATGATTGACTGGGTACACCACGTGGGAATGACACATTGTGTGGCGGGTACACATACTAACTACTCCTTGTTACTTGTATATAATTATAGATCCGTACAATTTGTCTATATATCCGGCATATGGATCAAGGCTCGATCATGAACGTATATTTATGGCGATTTAAACCCTTTTATTTATGGCCACCTCATACTGCTTCTCACTCTTCTCAACTACTACGAACGCGCTGACGTAAAACAAGGGGTGCGGTGACGGGTTCGGGTCTCCTCTTCTGAGGTTAGTAAGTTTTTTTTTTTTGCCTCTCTAGCTTGTTCTCTAGAGTCTAAAGTTTATTTTCTGGTTCCTGCAACATTTGTCTTAGCTCTTTGATAAGCTGATAAAACTTTACTCATCTACCCAATACTGTACTAAAAAATAATAAGCAAAAGGAAAGTCGGCGAGGTAAATATGCCAAGATAGGAAGCTAAATCTAAGAGTATTTAAAGCATCAAATTAGTTGTGATATTAGGAAATTGATGACGGATTGATTTATAGGCATGTCAAGGGGGTGTACCTCCAATTTTGCTTTCATTGATAAAAGTCTTTTTACAAAGAAAAATAACACGTCAAATTGCATGGTTAAGGGCCATTATTGTACATTGAGACATGGCATGTACAGACAGGAGAGTGGGAGAGAAGAAGATAAGGGATAAATGAACAGTAGAGCTTAGGTGAAAAAAAATGGCAAAGGTTTCAGAGAGGTAGTCTTATTATATTGACGAGGAGATAAATGGGGTTGCGTGGTGGTGCTAGGGAAAAGGGACCCCATTACTGTGTACAGTTCTAAGCTCTAGGGTCTACCATTACAGAGTAGGGTGACCATCTCTCTCTCTCTCTCTCTCCCTATAAGAGTGGTGTATGAGTCATTGGGAAATAATAGCAATAAAGGAAACCATTAAAACTTAGAAGAACCCTTTCAGCAATCTTCGCGTTGTCCTAGCTCCTTCTTCCTTTATCCTAATTATACCAGTACCAACTACTTACACGACGGAAACTACTACTCATTTCCTTCTCGATAGCCCACTGTTCAGCTTCCTTGACATCAAAGACACACTCATACACACGTATATATAGAAGCAACAATGGGTTGTACTACTGAAACCCGGTTGAGTTCAGAAACTGATAGCAGCTCCACCTCTTCCTCACCACCGTCATCCCCGGCGAGTTCCGGGATCCTTAACCTCATCAAGCCTGGTTCACTAGAATTAGAGCCAAATAACAACAACACCAACAAGAAGATCAAAAGGGCAAGAGGAGCTGACTCGAGCAAGCACCCGGTCTACCGCGGCGTACGGATGCGCAACTGGGGCAAATGGGTCTCGGAAATCCGCGAGCCCCGGAAGAAGTCGCGCATTTGGCTCGGAACCTTCCCCACACCTGAAATGGCAGCCAGAGCTCATGACGTAGCCGCGTTGAGCATCAAAGGCAACTCAGCAACTCTTAACTTCCCTGAACTCAGTGACTCGCTGCCGCGGCCGGCCTCTCTTGCTCCCCGAGATGTTCAGGCAGCCGCGGCCAAGGCTGCCCAAATGCACCAGTTCGACTCCACTCCGCCTTCAATGTCCGCCGCGTCATCGTCGTCCTCGTTGAATTCTCTGGTCTCGGCTATAGACAACCTGTCGACCGAGTCGGAGGAACTGAGCGAGATAGTTGAGCTGCCGAGCCTGGGAACGAGTTACGAGCCGTATGAGTTGAGAAGTGAGTTTGTGTTGGTGGACTCGGCCGATGACGAGTGGGTTTATCCTCCGCCGTGGCTACAGCAAATGGGGGACTGCGGCGTCTACGTGTGCGGAGGGTTAGGAAGTGCTGCTAATTCGACTGGCTTTGAGGGTTTGTTATGGGATTATTAATTAGTAAGTGGTTCTGTTAAGAGTGTTTAATTGTAAATTACGTACGTAAGTGTGTTTTTTTTCTTTTTGATGTTTTTGAAGTTTCGAGCCCTTATGGTTTTTCATTTAAGGGCTTAAACTCTGATCTATATATATATATATATATCTCATCTCCCTCTTCTTTGTGTAAATTACCGGTGTAAGGATTAGGTTGGCTGGTAACTTTGTGCAAATATAATAAACCCTTTGTTTTTATTTACATTGTTCCTGTTTACCTTTAACTCATTAATCACCATTTGAGGCGGCTGTAGGTGAAAGAATTATGCCCAATAGAAGCAATGTCGATGCCAACAAGTTCAGAACTGAACAATATAAGAAGTTTATTCCAATTGCAAATGCTCTGCAAAGCAGAACGTAATAACAATTCAAGTGTTAGGATATCTAGCTTGTCCCAATTGTCAAATAATTCTGATCAGGAAATTTACCAGCAGCTTGCATGCAGCAACATTCATATGATTTTGCTGCGCTGTGTGCTTGGGAATTGAACACGTACAATGGAAACAAGAAGAGAAGAAGAAGAACAGAAACAACAACAACAAAGATTGAAACAGGACAGAAGAAAGAAAGAAAGAGAAAATAGGAGAAAAAGAGTGCTCTGGCTAGGTCTCTAAAAGGAATAAGGACCCCGCAAATGGAATAAGGACCCCGCAAATGGTACTAGTTCGGAAGTGCTGATAGTGTGAGATTAATTTGGCAGCTAATACCTAGATGGTGAAACATGATGAGCTGTGAATGAGACACTTAAAGTAACTGTTAACTTTTTTTCCCAAAGGAGTAAACAGCAACCATATATCTAGTACTAATAGGCTCTCTTTTTATTTTCATCATTTTATTTTTCAACATCTGCTTGTAATCTTCCAAAGATTAATCAGTTTCCCTTCTCCTCCTTTTCTTCTGTGGGGGAGATGAGACAGACTAGAGAACCATCTTTAGAGCCTGACCCCAATTGAAGCTTGACCCACATAAGTGACATAACTATAAAGAAAAACAAAGTAATCATCCAATGTATATATACATACAATATACCAAATAATATGATAGATGCTGCTGATTAGCATAGCAGCTAGCTCAACTATTTTGCACACATAAGCTAAAATATTCAATTCATTTAGTCTTAGAATAAGTAGGGTTGGAGAGAACTCTATTATAGGGAACCCTATTATAGTGGCCATACACCAGAGCCTTGTTCTTCACTAAAGGTTTTTTTTTTTCAATTATTGCAGACATTGACCACTTTTATAAACTTTCTTCTTTGAGAATCAAGTTTGATGCTTCGATCGAACCTGCTTTGATGCTTCAATTTTATGCATAAGCACGTTTGCTCCCCAAATTGGAATTATGTTGTATATTATACTCTGGGGTAATCATTCATTCTAATTAATTTATACGTAATTACATATGACTTGCAGCAGATTAAACCCTTATTAGTTAATTATTAAGTAAAAGCACAGTACAATAATGATGGATTGGAAAATTATAGTGTAGGATCTTCAAACTAATATCATGAGAGATATCGTAGCATCATAAACAAGTGTCAAGCTGGGGTACCATATCCATAATCCATAGATTCTCTGGTATAGTTGCATGAATAAAACAGAAAACTAATTAATAAAATAAATTGTCGAGTCTACCAAAGGCCATGTGTACACATTATCATTGACGAAAACCTTTCAAAATATATATGTACTAATTGCTTCATTGTGCATCTAATTGTCAATCGCCCTAGCCTTTTATATTCACGATATATATATATATATATATATATATATATATATATAATTAGGGCAGTCGACATAAAATCAACCAGAGTATGAACAGAATGAGCTAGGCTAGGGTTGAAAATAAAGAATGAAATAATGTTTAATTAAGATTATGTAAAATCATAACAGTGACATTATAACCGCTATTGTGGTTAATTGTCCTTGTTAGCTTTATATACATATGTATGTATACAGTCCCTATCCAGAGTGAAGCTTCACTCTGAAATTACAGAGTGAAGTTCTAATTTTGGCACACTTTTCGGTCAAATTTTTTCACTATAAGCGATTCAATATTTAGGTATGTTATTCAAGATCATCTCTACAAAATTTCATCTAATTCGGATATCGTTAAGGTATTGAAATTAGATTAAATCAATGAATGAATTAAAACTGTTCAACGTGAACCGTTCGTGTAAATCTCAATTTTGAAAGCTCAAACCATTGTCAAATTGGATGAAACTTTGTAGAGATGATCTTGAATAGCATACCTAAATATTGAATCGCTTATGGTGAAAAAAATTGACTGAAAAGTGTGTCAAAATTGGAACTTCACTCTGTAATTTCAGAGTGAAGATTCACTCTGGATAGAGACTGTATATGTATATATATATATATATATATGAGTCTTTTAAGCACCATAAGTACAGGCACTAAACAAAAGTAGTTTAATTATGGATAAAATTAATTGTCTGATCTTTCGAAGCAGCCCACCTTCCTTATATGGAAGGAAACAACGACCGTTTGAATTAATTAGTAACTTATCTCGCAACATTACAAAACGGTGGTTTATAATTTGTACAAATTTATACATTTTTGACGCAAATTCTAGACTAAAAATAGATTTCTGTGTCGAAATCTCCATATATACAAATATCAATGATATCCTTTTGAGATCTGAAATAGTGTCATTAACTAAAGAAGTATCAAAAATGAGAGGGTCTGTCCTATTAAACCAAGTCTCTTTGGCTTGCATGGAATTGATGGAAATGCATGCGCTCTACTGAGACTTACACCCGTACCCGCACTTCCTCGTTGTATATGACAGGTTCTAATAGAAAGAAAGAAAAAGCTACAAAAATGGATCAAATTGAACGTGCATGATCGAGTTTATCCCAAAGGTGGAACCTTAATTTTCCATTGGATATGGTGACTGTAGTATATTCAATAACCTAGATCGACTACGAGCAATTGCGCTAGCACAATTTAATCGAGGAAATTGAGGGCTGACTTGGACAAAGATCGAGAGATCAATCGAGCACTGTGGCTGACGAACTATCGAATTAATCATATCATCACTACCGGATATTAATTTTTATGTAAATGCATGCAATAGGTTGTAGAAAAAGACATCATATACTTCATAAAAGTCTTGATATAGAGAGTTTCAGCACTCCAGCCTAATCATATTATCCAATTCACAGAACTCTGAGGTCCTCCACAAGTGGCCATAGATCGATGACGGTAGCAATCCATATAAGGAACCTCTAAGTTCCAACAGCTAAATAATGAAACATGTCCTATTCCCCAATTAGACTTACAGATTTTGATATACGTATATGTCAAAATCATACGTAATATACTACGGATCTTCAATATACAGCACTTCATGAAATTTTCCTACGTGGCGCGCGTATACAATTTTTGTATACATTACATGATTATAACTCTCGACTACAGTATTATTGTTTCCAATGTAATCATTTCTAACAATATCTCGCTATCTTTTTAGGGTACATCTGTTGTATAGCATACATCAAAATCTAAAGGTGGATAGAGAGGGAAGATTATGATGCACGTGGGGTGGTAGTGTGATTGTGTGATGGATGCAGCTGCTGTATAACATACAGCAGCGCACCCTAGAATTTTCCATCTTTTTACATGTAGAACCCAGCACTTCCATGAAGCAATTTTGTTCATTTCGATTCGAACAAGTAGTGCAAAGTAGGGTTGCTAATCGGTTCCGGTTCCTAAAGGAACCATTGGAACTGAACCAATTAACCCCAGTTCAGTTCGGTTTGTAGGGGAAAAATGAAGGTATAATAGTAGAACCGAACCATTTGAAAACAATTCGGTTCGGTTCGGTTCTAAATTCTCAAATGCATAAGAACCGTTGGATTTTAAGTATAACAAATACTAACCGTTAGATCTTAATCTTAGACCCATTTTCCCTTCACTCTTCACTTACCCTAATTGAGTAGTCGCAGCCTCAAGCCTCCACTCCCGCAGTCTCGCAACCCGCACTCCTGCACTCCCCCTAGTCTCCCCCCGGCCCCCGCAATCTCGCAACCCGCACTCCCGCAGTCTCTACTCTCTAACTCTCTATCTGAGTATCTGTCTCTCTCACTCTTGAAGTCTCTATCTCATTCCAAAATCCACACTCTCAACCCTCTACAGTGATTGTAGTCTGCCCATAGCCACAAAGATTCAAACTCTCAGTGCTCTGCTGCCCAGTTGCACCGGCCGGAGGACCGCTTAGTACGCACCGCCGGATTGACTCCGAGTTCTCCACCTCCCTCATCCACCCCCACCTCCCTTATCCACCTCCACCCTTTGGACAAGAATTAACCTTCCACAAACGAACCTTCTCTGCTCATTTTGAAGGTAATCCACGAGTGAATACCTATTTCTAGTCTCTTTACTATGATGCTGGAGCTGTTTGATTCGCAAGATTGCTACTTTTATTTGATTTACTTGTTGAAACTAAGCCCACCAAATGTTCCCTTAGGTTGAAGTTTTCTGTGATTGCAAGATGAAATGATGTTAATTATGATATCACGTAAAATTTTGGGTCTGTACTAATATTGTTTTGGATCAATTGTCACAGTAATTGCATCTCCTGTTAGTTTGTAATGAGTTCATAATTGTTGGTTTGTAATGAGTTCTTGAGTTCTGCTCCTGTTGGGAATTGTTGTTCAATACACTATATAATCTTTAGAGATTTAGTTTACTCTATGGTAATCATATTTGGTTTCTTAGTCAACTAATAGGTGTTCTTTTATAACCCACACCATTCAGATCTAACCAAATCAGATTTCAAGTCAGTGGAGAGACATATATTTCAATCAATGAACATATAAATAACAAACAGAACTTTCATTCTTTCTTGTAGCACTGTAAGAAGTATTACATAGTAAAAATTCACAGAGGTTTCATTTGATTGATCCCAATACATACAATTTGATGTCCAATATGTTGATCTATTAGTTGCTTTCTGATCACTGATTATTGCAAGTAGCCCTTGACTTATTTAATTGTTGTCTGTCAGATTGTGTTTTATAGTCGAAGAGGAAGGTTAGGGATCACAAGGAGGAGACTGTCCGTAATTAATTGGTGTCCTCACATCTTTGCCTCCTTCACTGATTATTACTGGTATTGTTTCCCACTCCTCTGTAAATATGTAGCCATATGCAAGTCTATACATCTTTATGTTATCAAGAATGTATCCTTATTCAAATTTATATACCATAAATTTTGAGAGTTGTAGTTGTATATTGAAAAGACACAAGTGTTATTAGAAAAATGCTAAGTGTATATATACAGAAATATCAATATGCAATTATGATCCATAGAATATGCAATATATTACTTGCAGCAAAGAAAAGCAGTGAAAACAAAATAATAAGACTGATTGACTAGAGTCATTACAACAGTAGACATTACACATTATAGTTCCAGATTCTCCACTCTGAGTCTCTCCTAGATATTATTCAACCTGGCTTCCCTACAACATGGTATAGTACACTATAAACCATAAACCACATCTGACATCAAAGGATTTCTTTGAAGACTTAAGTGAACTAATGATTTTCAGAGTTAAAAGTATCATAATGATCTTTAATAATAATGTACTTTTTGAGATGTTTGATTAGCTAATTGCAAGGCAAAGCTATAATCCACAATCAAACAAGAGAAAAAGCAAATATTTTCTCTTGGAGCCTAACGTTAACTCGTTAAGGATTATCCTGAAATTGAAAGGATTTAATCTCATTATTCAACATTTAAGCAGAGCAATTGATTTTTTACCGCTATGCATCAATTTTATATATATGTATTCAGCTAGCTTGTCTTGTTTTAATGAACCAAGGCATGCGTAAATTCAACTAGCCTTAACTAGGATTCAAATGGTTGTTTAGATTCATTAAATTTTTCTAGTAATGTGGTTCTCGATTCTTAATCTGATCAGATGACTTTATAGTTTATATGAGTACGTAATTATGCTCATCAATGATAAACCACAACTTCCATCAACTGATAGATGATGATAGACCACAACTTCATGTTCTCAAGCACAAAGTATACATCATAAGATTAACCGTTAACGAATAAATCTTTAAGAGTTAACAATGTCAGAACCATATGTAGTATTTATTCAAATTAGAGAGGAGGTAAAGCACAAATTGAGAGGCCAAACTATAAATATCAAATCTCCCGGCCAGCTGCAACATCAACTAAGCTACGAATTATATCTTCTTTTTAACAAATATTATGGTTGATCATAGTAGTTGCTGTCAGTATTATTAAACAAAAATGATCCACTTTGAGAGTTGTAGTTGTACTATGTATATTGATAACATGTGTTTACAAAAAACCAGAAATTTCATCAAACATTCCCCTAGCTTCTGTGTTTGGTCTCTGATCCCTATGCAGAAAGTTTCTCATGTTGTTGGGTTTTGCTAGGGATCCTTATGTCTCTAATCCCTATGCTTGTGTCTGCATTTTGATCTGTTTATGTACATAATGAGGAAATTGTTGTGGGACATGAAGTTGATAGATAATTGTTGGACCCCATTGAAAAACCTATTAAAATACCCGGTGAAGATGAGGATTGGGGGATTTTAAACTGGTGGAAGGTGAATGGAGATAAATATCCAAACTTGCAATCACTTGCAAGAGATGTACTTGCAGTACAAGTGTCTACAGTTGCAAGTGAGTCAAATTTCAGTACCGTAAAAAGGGTGATAGATCCGTATCGAGCCTCTCTACTACCTAAAATTGTTGAAAAACTTATTTGCCTTCAAAATTGGCTGAAATCTGATGTAATTATGGGGCTGCAATACGTTCCAGAACCAAGAGAAATGGAGACATATCAAGCCCTTGAAGCTGGTATGATTCTGATTTGTTTTCTTAACAATTTAAATAACAACTTTGTTTATTTAATGCCTTGAAGTTGATATGTATTTAGTATTTACATTCTTCATTCTTCTCATTAATGTGTTTTTTTTCTTGGTGTAGAACATATAAAAGAGGCTCTTAACAAGGCAACTACTCCAACTAGTTCTGCTTGTGCATCTACATCTGCACCAAGTGTGAGAACTACCAAAAGTTCGGAGGCTTCAGTTTCAGCCCCTATAGCTACCAACAACAGGAAGAAAAGGCAGGAAAAAAAATTAAATGCGGAGAATCAGAAGCATGTGGGAAGGTATGAACTGAAGATGTTATAGATGATTAATATTGTAATTTGCTATGCTTTCTTGACTATTTGATGAATTTGGTACTATGGTTTGTTATTTTGTAATCTAGTGAGTCTCCTTAGTTTACCACTGAGACTGAGTTGAGTGAGTTTGGTACTTTATGAAGAAAACTTGAATGTTGATTGAATGATTGTAAATTTGTAATCATGAAGCAAATTACTCTAGATAGTAGCAGTATTAGTTGATTTACTTTGTTACAGACTTCCACAATTGCATATTGCCAATATCATCAAGAAACATTGATGTTTCATTGTTTATACATAGTTTATACAGAGTTTCAGCTATAGGTTTTTTTTTGAACCGTTTTGGCACCGGAACCGTAATGGAACCGTTAGGAACCGAACCAAACAGTTCTTATTATGAAAAATACAAAAATCGAACCATTTAAATAATACAGTCCGGTTTACGGTTCCACATATTTTTAGCTGTTTTGGAACCGTTTACAGTCCTAGTGCAAAGCTTCTTTCGGTTCTTTGATTCATTGTTCCAACTTTTAATCTTATTTTGGACCCCTCAACTCGATTCCTAGGTCCATTAATATCAGACACCATATCATATATCGGAATCTGCAAATTTTAAGAAGCCGGCACCATCTACGCTATCGTTGTGGTTCGCCAGTCGCCGAAACATACAAATCTGCACCGTAGACGTCTGCTTTATAACCTTTCTATATATATGTGTACGATATCTCATGCATTCTTCACGACCCAATTTGCTAGCTAAATTTTGATTGAATATATTGTTGAATCATTTCGTAGTTGCAATGCAATTAGCTTAGTAGTAATCTCGATCTCTGTACACGACAACATATCTGTCTTATCATGCATGGCTTTCTTCACGTGTCTTTCATCGTTTTTTAGTTTGCTGATATAAGAGGTAGCTGAAACCGACACTCATTAGAGACCAAGAATGCTGATAAATGCTATTAGCACTTAGTTAAGACGTTTATAACATCATAACAATCTATAAATAGGCTAGATTGACGCACTTAATCAGCACCTCTGGGCCAGTTCCCATTTGTATCTGAAAGTATGTATCCTAATTCTACTTTGTAGATTACGAATGACGATTATTTGAAATGAGCAGAAGATGATGAATAAGCATAATCACCACCTTAATTATTGGTCTATGATCGAGGCTGGCAGTACTTTCACATGTATATCATAATTAAGAGCCGAGTGAAATAAACGCTCAAATATTTAGTAATTATCGAATGAAAATATGATTATACAACTGATAATCAAAGAGAAAAAAAAAAGGTTCACTGTTTTAATATTCTGGTGTACGACATGAACATACTCTGAAAGGGATGACCAGAACTCACCTGGCCTTCTGTTGAAACTCGAGGTTAATTTCCTAGATATTTTGGTGGAATAATGTGACTAATGGGTAGTCTAGCTTATAGTTTCCGTTCCTAGTTAATCTTACTAATTACCTAATCAAATTTATGTAAGTCAGGTGCTAATAACAACCCTTTACACGAATCAGTGTCACCCTCTCCTTTTTCTAATTTTATTGAATCTTAGATATTTTGTGTTCTTATATCGCGATCGATATCGATCGTTGCAACTTAAATTGGTTTAGCATTTTCTTTTCTCATTAAACAATATGCTAGTGGTTTTGGATTAGTAATTGTTGAATCTGTTTTCGGTTTTCGTTTTTTTCTCATCTCCATTATTGGTCTCTCTCAAGGTTCAAAATATTTGTATCGGTAGATATATCGTTTTTTTAAAATGAAGATATTTGAGATATATTGGGATATTAGAAAAAAAAATATCGTTCATGTTCCGAAATTATTTATTTATTTATTATTAAATTACATACAAACAAATACAATTATTAACTTTACCTAGTGCTAGAAAGAGGCTCCAAGTGTTTTCAAAAACGCATGGTGGTCGACAAAACTTTAATACTCTGCCCAAAATATGTGAGTCATATAGTACGAATTATAATGGTTAACATGATAGTCATATATCTCTTTCGAGATGTCGACAGTTTTTCAGAGAATATGGTAGTAACAATGAATCCAACTCGATGATTGATTATGAATCCAACTCGATGATTGATTATATGCTTCTCGAAATTAACCATAATCGTAAATAAGATAACTAGACTGATAGTTGACTGCATGGAATTCTGGATATCCTTTTATGGCCTTCATGGGATACTTTGTGACTCTTTATTTTAGATTCTCTCAAGGTCAATGAGAGCACTTGTCACTAATATGACTTGACTCTTAAGAGTTAAAATTTGAAATTTCACTCCTCATCTAGATATATTTTATGAAAAATTAAAAATTAGCTGATTGAGAGACTACTCTTCTAGTCTTCTTTTTTATATTTCTCGAGACTCGAAGTGATTAATTAATCAAAATCTCATCTCTGAGATTTTGAGACATCCTCAAGTTGAGATAAATTTGTTTAAGTGAAGTCTCCAAAATATCGAAAATATATCGGAGATATTTTATGTTATCGGAGAAATATCGTAGATACGGGTAAAAATAAAATATTTACTCCTAATATATTGAAATGAGCTGTCTTCTTCACAAACCCTTTTCATAGTTGTTTTCCACCAGTAACACTAATTAAGCATGATTAACTTTGTATCCAAATCCATGATACCCAATGTTGATATTCGTTACTTTGGTGCCATAACCTGAAACAAGACGGCCAAAAAAGACTGCCTGTGCTATAATTGAAGAGTGCGGATTCCACACACACAATTAGATGTAATTAACGTATTCACCTATAGTATGCACTATGCACAACTTACGCCGTTAAGTATTCAACTATACTAGTGTTTCTTGATGCTTTAGTAATTGAATCTTGTGACCACTGCTTTTATTGGCCCTTTGATCTTGCAATTCATATTTTTATGGAATATGCTGAGACTATGGTTGATCTGCAGTTCTCCAGGCCACTATGCTACGGTTCTATTCAGTTATTATATTTTGCCACTTCATCTTTGCATGTAATGTATTGTTTATTAAATACGGATCTGAGCTAGATTGCACCTCGCCGCGTAGAAGAGCTTTTCCAATATTGTTATACGTCCCCTCGCATTGGCTGACATCAAGGAAACATATATATATATATATATATATTAATTGAATTCATTCGTCCTAACAAGTATATATTGCATGCATTTTTTTTCCAGATTTTCATCATAATTACGTACAAGTAACTAGTGACTAAAAATCATACACATGGAAGAAAAAATCAACTATTAAGGAAATTAGAGGAAATTGATTGAGAGATGGGAGAAAAAAATCCCTTTATGACTTTTGAGGAAGATATGCATGCATGGCTGTTTAAGGCTTAGTACAACTAAGTCCATGAAAACAAAATCGAGTATCACTACAATATCATTGTGTGTTCCATTTATGTCATATCACTTTAGAAGTTGAGAGATAAAGTAAATGATTTGTAATCGAAAAAAAAAGGTCCGGATTCTATTTGCACATTTTTTATTTGTGTACGTGTGTGTCCGAATTCTCACTCATTTGCACATTTAGGGAATACGAATACATGATTTTAACCGTTAAAAAGTTTAGTTTATCATTAACTATTATTTATGTAAAAGATCAATATAAAACAAAATTCGTTTACACAGTCAATTGTATCAAACAAATGAACACATATGGTGAAAGTTAGTAGTCTCATGATCAGTCGTCAATTTCTTTGATGCAATCACTTATGAAAATGATTCTTATTTACATCAATCTTTTTCATAAATGATCTTTATTGATTTATTAAATTTTTAAACGATTTAAATTATTTATTAACATTGCAAAAAGTAAGCAAATGAGAGCGAGTTCGGACATACACTTATATATTATGTTGTACACAAGTTTTTTCCTATGAATAATTAAAGAGGTACAACAATTGACTGGATTTGCTTGATTAGAACATTTACACTTACAGTTTTTTTATCATTCATATTTGCGATGAGGATAATTTCAATCTTTTACATCATTTTTTTATATATTTAAACAAACAACAACAAAAAATTATAGCTCGGAGTTTTTAATTTTTGAATAAAGGACTTCTGAGGTTACCTTTCAGCTTTAATTGATGAAAATATTGAATACACCGGGTGGTATTGAAGCCTAAACAACTAAACTCATTAAAAAATAAAAATAAAAATATTAGAAATATCTACAAATAAGTATACAACGAGCCACCAACTATGAAAGTGTGTGCTCATATATGAATCAATCTTAACAATTATTCACAGATTACATAATTACTTTAAAAAAAAGTTGGTTTTGGTTTATCTATTTCATACTACCTACAATCTTTCTTATGATATTAAGCCATCTCATGCTTCCCATACTTTTTCACTTTTATCTCTTAATTTTATTTTTACTTTAATTTTTATAATTTACCATATTATATCTCATACACAGTATTTTCTCTCTTTATTTTTATTTATAGCATGATCATTTTAGAGACTTTAAAACTTTGGCGAAGCAGTTGATACCAAAACCACGCTTCCAATTATAGTAGTGGTGATAGCTCAAGATTATTTTACTATCAGTATGTCCTCTTAATGGTCATCTCAGTATGTAAAATGTCGGTACTAATAAAACATTATCCTAATTTTGACGGAAACAAAAAAAAACACGACATTGATATATAGTACATGTATTAGGATTAATGTTGAAAAAGTTGGTTAAGCATGATACCTATCTAAGGGAATCGCTAACCTAATTTCCATGACGTTTATGTTCATATATACTAACACCATTACGGCATTACCATGATTAATGCTGATACAATTTTCTACAATAATTTGCAGTTGCTATTTGCAAAGCCGAAGAATGAGCGTATTGGAAAATGCTTGGGTCACTATCGTTGTCCCATTAGGGCACAATGGGTAATGCGTAAAGGGACGTCGATAGCGACTGTCGGCATCCTGATAGGTCGCCTCGTGTTTCCTTGACATCCCCTCGTTGGTTTTTGTCAACTCCAGGCTGTTCATCACCGTTGGGTTATTAATTAGGGCCCCATGAGGTCACTCAGTGGTCTATTGGCTGTGCTTTAATTGCGGAGACCATGAGGTCTTGAGATCGACTGGCATCAGAAACAAAAAACAGATTAACTAGGGCCCCATGGTGATTATGAACTTGACTTGGCCGTACAAGAATCTATAGCGACTTACAAGTGTCGTATGTATAACACGTCTAGGGTTTACATTTTCCCGTCGTCTTCAACTGGTCAAAACCCCTAGCTGAAAAACTCTACCCTTTTGATTTACGACTGATTGAGGATCCCACTGATTGATCTATCCACCATTTTCAGTGTTACGGAACTTAGTTCTGCCATACCAAGCTTATAACTGGCTTAATTTGATACAAAGTCGATCGAGTACTCATTGTGTAGATCAAACACCCGTACCATGTAACAGTTGAGCAGATTAAGGATTCGGATCCTCTCATGATCTAATTTTGCCCTTTTAAGATAGAGAGAGACGAGGACATGTGGATTCAAGAAATCCAATGGTCTACAATTCCCTCACACATCCCCTTTGGTTTCTTGTTTCTTCTCTGTGGTTCGAAACAAAATTTCATCCCTTCCATCTGTCTCTCTTATGTTGCTCTTTGGTTTGTCTCCAAAATTATGGATTTCATCAGCAAACTTGATAGAGATTTTGCATCTCATAAATGAGTTAAAGAAGCACACAAATTCACAATTCTAATTAAAACCATTGATTTGGTTGTAAAAAAAATATGGATTTTTGTTGTAGGAGAGTTACCCTCTAATATTCCAGTGTATCTTGTTCTAATTAATATAAGTTAGTCTAGATAATAAATGATATATAATATTTAATTATATGGAATACTTAATGTAATACATATATAAAGACCTAATTATCAATGAATAAATATGATGTTTCTCCATATTTTAATATGTATTACATTTTTCTATAACACATTACTAACAGTCTAACACGTAGTTCTAACCCTAAGTTTCTAGGTCTAGAACCCTAAATTTTGAACAAACAAAAAATCCCTCTTGCCATGAAAAATTCGACTGAAGAAATGAAAAATTATGAAAAAACAATCCTTATGCCAATAAATAATTCGCCAAAAGATGACAAACAAAATCCTTATGCTGAATTTGTTTATAAAATAGACAAAAAACCCAGAAAATCGATATGGACTAGGGCACCCAGAAATTTGCTATAGGCACCCTTGTCTTCCACCGACCTGCCAACGTCGACCCGCGCCGGCGAGCCAGCTTCCTCCTCAACAACGACCTTTTGCGGCATCCCCGCAAGCTTAAGAACCCATAACGGTGGTAGGAACTCACGGCGACCTGGGTTTTCCAATGTTGAGAGCTCGACCACATCTCTCGTCAATTCTCCCGACGGCGACGGAGCTAGCAGTAACCGACGTCTCCCAATTTCTGGCGCGCCTAACCGCTGCAACTACTACCTCTGGCAACCCAAAGCCCTGTAGTGTCGTTTGTTATGCAGCTGAGAGTGCGACCCGGATTTGTAGACCCGACCTAGTTGTTCTTCTTCGACCTAACCATGAAAAAAAATAGGTTTTTACCTCTCTGGATAAATCAGTGAATTAGTAAAAGAGTCATGGTAACTTTGTCTCTAGGTTAATAGTGTATTTAATTCAGTAATTTCATTTTTATTTTACTGATTTTCTATATGGTGAAAAGTTCTAACCATATGATTTCGTTTTTATGAAAATTAATCACAGGACGATATGAAATCGAACGGCGAGAGTTACTTTGCGACATATATTTGTGGATTGAAGCATGACCGTTGAATTAAGCAAGAGAAACATATATGTTGTTTATTTGGCAAACAATTAAGTATTTTTTTAATTAACGTTGTTGTTTTCATTCAATTTAAATTCCTCTGAATTATGTCTTTCATCGGGGACTTTCAACCTCCCTTTCATTTTCAACCTGATTCTTTCGCTTCTCGAGTGGTATATAAGGATATAATTCCCCTGGTACCAAGTTTTAGGAGTGGTTTGGAGTGCCGTTGTTACCATTCGTAGCTGTTATGTGTAGCTACAGCTTAAAAAAAAAACAAAGGGACAAATATTGGTTTGTGACGGCAATTGTCGCTTATACCATCGGTTTTGTGAAAAAATTGTCACTTATACCATTTGTGACGATAATTGTCATAAGTTTATTGAATTAAGTTATCATGCTTTAGGACTTGACCAACAATTTAGTACTTGAAAGTTGTATCAGATATTGATACGAATGAATCTTCCCTCTTCTTGACTGTAACATGCGCCTGAAATTTGGCGCACTTAGTCTAGATTAATATCTTTTGTTGCAACATCGTTTCATTGAAAGACAGAAATATTATGGTCAAATATCTACAAGAGCTACGTATGAGAAATATCTACAAGAGCTAAGTATGAGAAGTTCTTGAAATAAGACACTCATTATATGGAGGAACATGAGAATATTATTTCACAATTACGGTATACAAAAACAATTATATATTACGGTTATTAAAAGAAAAGAATGAAGCATAAATGCTTCGGTTAACAGTCTTAATGACTATAAATTTATTTATTTCCAAGTTTATGTGACTAATGTTACTTAGTCAATGCATTTTTAATTTCTTCATGGTCAAGATCTCAATCCAATTGTTAACATTAATATGTAAAATTCTCATGGATTTCAAATAAATGAACAACCGAGAATGTTTTGATGCAAATATGGTTTGATACATTATAATTATATGATATGCAATGTATCTCCATGTAATACACTCTATATTCCACTGGTTTTAAATATGGTGATGTTTTCACAAATTCAAATTGAATTAAGACTTGAAAGATAAGGGGGAGTGACAAAGCTATAATATGTTTTGCGAGATGGCCTTAGCTTCGGTCGAGATGCCCCGTCCACAGCCCGGGATTACCCCTAATGACACTAAAAAGTATTTGAGCACTAATCTCAGCCCCTAGGCCCAAGTAGCCCTCTCGGCAGACCCTGGCAGGCCTTTACATGGCCCCCTGTAGGCTCCTCGCCAGTCCCCGCAACACCTAGTAGCCCCCTTGCACGGCCCCATTACGAACTCCAAGCAATTTTAGCTATAATGTTTTTAGTATGCATAGGTAACACCGACCTTGTATTTGCATCTATGGTGTATATGCATGATATTAACATGTCAAAGTCATTCATGAATGACGCTTGAGGGTCCAAAACCCTTAAGTAACGGTAGGCGGCCATTCAGGATTATTTTAGTGCACTTGCCCAACTTTATATTGTGATTTTTATGTCTTAACATAAGTCCACTTATCTATATATTCTTGTTTATGAATATGTTCAAGAGATATTGAGTGCATAGCTAGAAGAACTTCAAAACTATTAATGAATTTACTATTTTAATCTATTGTGACTACGATGACTAAATCATCACATAGAATCAAGAGCAATTTTAAGGCTCAAGTTTAAATGACTTATGGCGTTATGATTCAAGTCACATGCTTTTATGCATCAAGAGAACAATTAAACCTATAAATTGGTTTTGTTATAGTAATTGTCTACGTTGATGAATTCACAACGAAACCATGAATAAAAATTGGTGAGACGATAAACTACTTGAAGACAATACTTACACCAACGTGTACCTAGAAACTCATTATGAAATAGTTCTTATGTATTGTTTCTAATGAGGGCACATCTCATGAGTTGATATAGTGTGAATTGTATTCTTTCACGTTACTATGATTCAGAATAATGAATCGGTGACTTGTATAGGCTATTCTTTTAAGCAAATATGTTATAGGGATCAATATAATTTCTCCAACATAATGGAGATGTAATCTATGCGTTAACAAGTACATAAGCCCAATAATCATTCATTGACTATGTTTAATATCCAAGTCTGATTTTTAGCAAAGTTTAGAAGTAACACTATCATACGTTAAAGAGAATGAGATATAAGATGTAAGCCTAGATTGGCTGATCATGATTCACTTTGAGGCTAAAATATATTGTGGTGATATATATATACATATATATATATATATATATATCATGGTTAAACTCAAACCATAACATTTAGATGTTATGGAGCACCTAAAACAATGACAAAAAGTTAAAACAAAAACCTACAATTTCAGGATTTCCATATTGCAGACTAGTTATTGTGTTAACGGATTATGTTAATGATTTATCGTCCACATATTTTTGTGTCAAATTACGCCTCCACAAGCTCATAATGATTGGTTATTTGATGTTGAATTTTATCTTTGAATAAGACATGAACTTTCACCTCAATCCGTTTACATAACGACTTTAACATGCGATCTCGTTTAGTCACTTTTAATGAGCTAGTCTTCCCGTCATTAGAGGGAGAGAAGAACAAGATTGTTCAAATGAAATGACTTGGTTTTCTCGTGGTTTGTCCCACTGTGCCTCATCATGTTCCTAATAGTCCCATAAATTGAAGTGACGAGATCAGATATCTATTATATTGGGTGAATTATAGCTGGTTTAGCAAAATAGGACGGACTTGTCCAGAATTTGCAACTGATTCAACTTCTACTGAGCTTTGTGATCATCTCATAATGAATTAAGTTATGTACCATATATCTCTGGAATGCCATGGGTGTCTATTTTCCAGAACCGTTTATGGTTTGTTTATACCAATTGTATTGAAGACGTTATGACTGTTTAAGTGCCTGAAGGTCATTCTACGCGTGAATTTGATTTTCATTGCAAATTCTTGTTTTGAGTTGTTATGTAATTCTTTTTATTTTGATCCAAGTATAGATAAGTATACATGTTTGATTTAAGAATGTTTGGCGAAATTTGGTATTCAAATCATTGACCCATTGCCACTTTTGAAGAATGTGAAGAGCGTTCGTATACGTTATCTATCTAAACTCTAAGATTGAGTTACCGATTTGGAAAAGTTGTTTTACATACTTCAGGGGGAGTCTCTACCACATGTTATCTTCAACTGTAGTTGGTGTGTTGTGCTCTTTTCTCATTCGACTAACGTTTTAATTTTACATAAGAGGTTTTTGTTTTACTTGGTAAAGTTTTAGCAAGGCAACAATTTATGGACAATGTCATATTAGGATCGCGATACAAGGGGGAATGTGTATGAGAATTACTTTCTGTAATATTCCGGTGTATCTTGTCTTAATAAGTATAAGTTAATCTATATAAAGAATGATATATAATCTCTGATTCTACGAGATACTCAATGTAATGTCTATATAAAAGTCTACTTATTAATGAATAACGATGATGTTTCTCCTTATTCTAATGCGTATTACATTTTTCTGTAACAATTTTCACAATTTAGCTCAAGAAACACGAAAAGTTCAATCTTTGCTAAAATCCCCATTATTTCTTGACCTTATTTTTTGGGCAACTAGAGTTAGAAAAAGAGGAGTGGTTGCTTAACATGCTAGAGCTTGGAAATTGGGTTGAGGTGGGTGGAGAGTCTGGAGACCATAGAGGTCTTAGAACAGAGAGAGAGAGAGAGAGAGAGAGAGAGAGAGAGAGAGAGAGAGAGAGAGAGAGAGAGGAGAGAGAGAGGAGAGAGAGAGAGAGAGAGAGAGAGAGAGAGAGAGAGAGAGAGAGAGAGAGAGAGAGAGAGAGAGAGAGAGAGTATGGCTGTGCATTTGGATCGGGTCCAAACATAACCGATCTGATTTGAGCCAAATAAGGCGGGTCGAGTCGAGTTTATTTTAGAATAAATGGTTTTTATTTAGGACCTGAACTGATTACGAAAATTCAGATACGAATCGGAGGAACGGAGTATTGTTAGATTTATATTAGAATGATATGAACCGTTAGATTATTAGGGTAATTTTTGTGATCGGATATTTAGAATCAAACTTGTCATTCCACTTACAAATCTGTTAGTGTCTTTGATTTGGTGCGAGAAGCTTTAATTAAAAGAACTACGAATTTTATTGGGTTTTGTCATTTGTTTTTATTTTGAAATTGAATATTGGTTTAATTATTTAAGACTTTATATATTATATTGTGAGATAATTTATAATTTGGTTGATTTCTCTTGTTTATTGATAGAGTTATATAATTATATATTGCATCAAAGACTTCAATATATTACGTAGATTACATATTCATTTTAAAACTGAATAAAACCGAGAACCGAACCGATTCATGTTAGATCCGGATCCACTTGGGTCTTATCTTGAAAAATACAAAATCCAAACCGAATAATGAACAATGGTCGAATCTCGGGTTCATCTAAAAAGAATTAATTAACACCCGAACACAGCCTTAAGAAATAGTAGTTAAAGACCTAAAGTTGAAGGCTTGAGAATTTATTTTCGATGGGGGAGAGCTGGGTTTCCTAGGAACTAAGAGAGGGAGGTTTTCTGGGAATTAAGAGAGAGAGCAGAGAGAATGAGAGAAGAAAGAAGACATTTTGTGAGCCATTGGATGAACACGTCACTATCATCGAAATGTCAGGAAAAAAAATCAGAAGAGGATCTGGATCCGCAGATTAATTAAAACTCCTAGAAATTTCGAGCTTTTTTGAAGTATTTTTTCACAAATATCAAATCGATCTGCAGTGTGTACTTTTCTGGGGAGAAAAAAAAAACCAACATTACTGGAGTATATTTTCGTACTGAACATTCTTTAGAGTTGTAAATCCAATTACGCGCATCACCCAGGATGTTAGATAGTACAGCATACACAATGTTCTCCTCTTCAATTCTAGCTTCGTGGCTGTGCAAAGCCGAAGTGCAATTGTGATATATAATCAAGTACGTAGGCCGGGAGAAGCATTTATATCGATCAGGTCATACAGATATGCTGGCGTCGCTGCGTCGCATTTCTGCATTTATACAGGTTCCCTACCCACCGTACCCTGCTTTTTTCGCTTCTATATCAGAATTTAAGGCCAATGACAACAGAGCGTCACACTGCTTTTCTGGTTTTCCACAGAGCGAGGTTTAATGTGGCTTCTGTATGTCTGTTTAAAACTTTAAATCTTCTGCGTATAAACAAAAGTTTATTTAGCAACGGCTAGGCCCCGTGACCATATCTAATACCATGCCATGATAGATCTCAGATAAAGGAAAATCTAGCAAGAGCGGTACTGGAATTGTCGAATCTGAGAAAAACATCGGGAATGGAAACGGAAAACAATGATAACAAGCATATAAGAAAATAAAACAAAGAGCTTCTTTTTGGTCGGACGATCGATACAAGACGTACGGCCGGAGATAATCTCATTAAACTTGCAAGTTGTTCCAGTCACAATCAAAACATATATGATCTTTCTGTCATGGACATCAATTATTTACTAGCTAGTGAAGGTTTGCGGAGGATTAAATATCATATCTTCATAAACTACTCATTAGAAAAACATTATCATGATTACTGTGTCATTAATTTGTAGCTTTCTACAGAGATCAATGAGCAAATCCGTCGGATTCGATTTAGACCGAGTTCAAGAAAATTAAGCGATCGCGAGAAGTAAAATACTTTTACTCATCCCGTGATTCCCATCATTCAACTTGGTAATGCATTAATGTCGCAGCTTTCAACACGTAGGACCTTATATATATGGGTTTTTAGAATTTTCATTCTGAAATTATATAATGAAGTTTTAACTTTAATATATTTTTCGGTCAAATTTTTTCATCACAAATTATTCAATATTTATGTATGTTATTCAAAACCATCTCTGTAAAATTGCATCTAATTCGATAATCATTAAATTATTAAAATTAAATTAAATTAATAAATAAATAAAATTTATTTAATATAAACCGTTTATAAAAATTTCAATTTTAAAAATTTAAATCGTTCATATATATCTGACTTTACCGCCAAAGGCGTTAGGGAGCAAAATCGATAATTCATATTAATTAGTTGAAAGCAGGACAATTCCATTGGGGCCGATTTGAAAATGCAATTATGGTCCCCACTCTCTCTCTCTGAAGGCAGAATTAGAAAGTGACACCTTACCACCTTCAGACCTCCTCTATAGTGAAAGACTGAAAGCTGAGTCTTGCATTAAACTGTAGTCTTATCTATCCACAACTTGTTTTCTATTAATTTTACGTTAGCAAATTATCGATTTGTAGTCAAAATCCAATTGAAATAACATATATGTACGCACTTGTTTTGTATAATGATTAAATGGCGGGTGGTTTATATACAGTATAAGAGAAAAAAAAATTATGGGACATTCGATCATTTACTCTAGTTAGCTAATTGTACAATGAATGTAGTAATTTGGGTCAATATCATGTGGCCTGTGTTCATGCTTCATCAAATGTACTCAAGACAAAAAAAATTATATATTTTTTCTTTGGCGATTTGGATCATAAGCAAGTCAAAGTCCCCTAAAATGGAGAAAAGGGCGCTCCATTCCTTTAAACACAAGTTTAGAAGCATCAATTATCGTTTTAGATGCATGAACAACAAATGTGAAGTCCATTGATCAATTACATTAATTAGTAATTCATATGTTTTAGAAATATAATGTACCAATCTTATTTTAAAGTAAGGGTGAAGCCATAATTTTATAATGTGTTGGGTTAGAAAAAATAATTATGATTATTTATGAGTTATATATAGAAATTTGAGATGAGATAATATTTAAAATTATTATTTTTTACATTAAAATTTAACTAGAAATACAAATTCAGTTAGAAATTAATTTTTTACTTAAAGTTGCAGTGCCTTGTATTTTCTGAAGATTATACAGTACGGTGTGTTATAGTCTGTTACGACTTCGATCGAAAGTGAAATTACCCCGGGAAAAACTTGCGTACAAACTAGTATGTACGCGTGCGTCCAAACTCTCGTTTATTTGCACACTTTGCGAATATAAATACATGATTTTAACCGTTCAAAAGTTTAGTTTATTACTAAAGATTATTTCTGTAAAATATCAACATAAACAAAAATCGTCTTCATAGTCGATTGCATCAAACAAATTGACGGTTGATCATGAGACTACTAACTTTCACCATAACCGTTCATTTGTTTGATGCAATCGACTATGAAGACGATTTGTGTTTATGTTGATCTTTTACAGAAATGATCTTTAGTAATAAACTAAATCTTTGAACGGTTAAAATCATGTATTTATATTCGCAAAGTGTGCAAATAAACGAGAATTTGGACGCACGCGTACATACTAGTTTGTACGCAAGTTTTTTCCAATTAATCCAACTAGCTGGTATGTATTCCCCGCGATCGCAACTATTCCTAGCTACTCAAAATAGACGCGCGAGCTAGTCTCAATTGTAACAGGACCCCTACCGTCGTTAATATATTGAATAATAAGTGGACCCAGCCCAAGAAAACAAACTTTGATATGATACTTTAAGCTAAACAGAATCAAGTACCTCGATATCTCTCTGATGGTCTATGTCGAGCACAGGCCGTGGAACTCGAGACTTCAAGAGGCGTTTTAACCTTTCGATCGGAGGAGTCGCATCGTCTGTTACTATGCACCGCCTCCAGTGACGTGACGTGTCTGCTCACCGATGGGACGTCCGTACATTGTGGTCCAAAACGGGACATAGGAGAGGAGGATGCGGACGGTCGACTTTGCGGCGTTTGACACCACCACCGACCGGCAAATGCTTGCTCTGAGCAACCATCTCTGCTACGTCAACGACACCTGCACGTGATGTCTCATTACCGGGGCACGTGACAATAATACATCTCGATCAATACCGTGGGTGATATCAATTATGTAGTACTTGTTGTAAACTTGTATGACAACTGCTTCTGGAGTTTGGACGCATGCAGTACTGCTTGCCCTTCAAAACCCTACTCAGTTACTGTTGATGACGGCATTAACACGAACTTCTTAGCGGTATAAGTTTGTCAATGTTTGTTCGATTGTTTAGAACGACGGATATGAATTTTTGGGGGCTTTATACGTATGCCCAGAGGCGTTGTAGGATAAAATCATTCATGTCCAACCTTTTTAATTTTATTTCGTGCATTGTCTCTGTGTCAGGGCCAGCTTTGTGTGCAAGAAGACTCAAGGCGAAAAAATTTGAGGCCACAAAATAAATGCTTGAAAAAAATCATAATTGTTCATAGTTTCATTGTTGAAAGTTAAAACATGGATAATTGTAAAATTTGTATAAATAACGATAAAACAAATTCATTATTCTAAACATATAAATGACTCCGAAATTTTACATTTTCAACTAATTACGATAATTAAATCTTGTCTTAACTAATATAGAGAAGAAAAAAACAAAACAAAAAAATAGAAAACACAAAATAAAAAGCTTCAAAAATCTTAATCAACAAACAACTTGTAACAAGCAGTATACCGCGGATATTTCTCTCTCCCTCTCCAAAACACTCTCGTGTGCTAGGGTTAGGTTTTTAGAGAAAACTCATATGTGTGACGCCGATCTCGCTATGGCTGCGTCTGTAGCTTCAATGGCTGCGCGCTTGGCTTCCAGGCTCTCGTTGTCCAACCATGATGATGGGATCGTTGATCACGGAAACCTCAAACAGAAGAAGGGAGGTTTTGTGGCTCATAGGGTTTACCTAGTTGGCAAGTTAAAAACGACTAGGGTAGCATCTTTCGATCAATTTGCTGTGTTGTGCGGTCGATGTGGAAGTCGAACATGCCGGTGGAAGTGCAGGCAAGGGAGGATAGATATTTGTTCACCTTCAGGACCACGAATGACAAAGATTGAGTGAAGAAAGGAGAGCCATGGGCGTTTCAGCGTGCCATGATCCTCAATTCCTCATTAATGACTGTGATGACTTCTCAGATCTGATGGCAGTTCTTCTCGATTTCGTTTGGAACTCGGCGGCATCGCGAGAAGGAAACCTCATATGGAGGGAAGCACAGTCGGCACGATCATGCCCTATACGTGGTGAATTTGACCCCAACAAAGCTAAGGTTAAATGCCACTTCGATGGGTAAGATTATGCTCTGTTCACCGGTGAAGCGTGGCTAGCTGCGTAGTCAGAGGAACAAGAAAGGGAAGGCGGCGGCCCGACGGCTCAACTTGGATTTGGATGCGGAGTTGGGGATGACTCCTGGCAGAGCAGCTGAGCGCACAAGTGGACACATGCCAGGTCAGTGAGCTCGGTTTTGGAGTAGACTCGGGGCAGGCGGTGGAGGCCCAAGCCCCTGAGGAGGTTGAAGTAATTGAAGGATGATTTCCTAGCCTAGCCAGGAAAGATCCTCTCTTGTATTTTTCTTTTGACTTCATTAACATTGAGAGTACGCAAATTGATGTCTTGGGTTTGATCTGTTAGTGTGTTTTTGTCGTTAGTTTTGACATAAGGGAGTTACTGTGCTTGTGCTTTGCATTAGTTTTTCTGTTTTTTCTTCGGATCTTTTCAGGCGTTGATTTTTATAATAAGCACGTTTTTGCGCTTTTATTTGTTTTCTTAGTTGTTAGCGTGTATAAGAGATGACCTGTTATATCTTGTATTTGATCATTATGGTCGTGGAAGGGCTTTGCCCAATGAAGTTATTCATTCCCTTAAAAAAAACTTCAAAAATCTTACATCTGATTTCTTAGATTGAGAAAGAAAAACCATAAATTGAGAAGGTTATTATGCCTCAAAATGATTGTAGGAAAAAATTGTAATAAGAAAAAAAGAGTTATAATCAGTGCCAATTGCATAACTCATGCATTGTAATAAAAATTGAGATATATAATTAGTGACTATTGCATGATTCATACATAATTAAGAAAAAATTTCTTTTTAATTATTTTTTTAAATGCATGCATACAAATTTTTTTGTTGAGCCTCAAAAACTTGAGGCCCTACACTGGTGCCTAATATGTCTTGCCCAGGGCCGGCAGTGCTCTGTGTATATGCTCATTGTAATATTATTTCATTGTCGATGAAGTTTATCGCGATGAATTTTTGGAACAAAAAAATAAATAAAAGAAAGAAAGAAAACACGTACGAAAGGACGGGAAAGACGACCTCTAAAGACTGAACCCTAGAGCAATGAATTGAAGCATAAATATAAATGTAGCATCCATTTAGGAAAGGAAACATTACCCATCAGATGAAAAGACAATGGACAATGTCCCATCTCTTTCTATCCTTTGGACTGTTATCGTAGGTCAGATAACTTAAAGTGAACGACTGGTGCTTGTGTAGACTAGCTAGAAAGCAATCGATCAGAAATGCATGTTAATTATCGATCTACACCTGGAAGCCCCGGAAGAGATACGCATATTGGGGATTTCATCCAAGTTTTTCTAGACATTCATGGGGTATTGTCAATTCTCTACCAGAAGAAAACCCTAGCTCTTCGTTATCAATGGTCTCATATACTAATGGGGTATATATAACACATGCACAAGGCTGGCTAGGTAGAGAGAGAGAAATTACACCCATGTGAGTTTCTGCAAGTAACGAACCTAAGGTATATCGATTTACTAGCTCTGTATCCCATCAAACAAATTGAATCAACCAGGCTCGATCTACAGGTTTATCTATCACTGTACTACCCTTGCTTTTTCACCATAAACCTCCAAAGCCTTGGAAACACTACATGCAGGAACTCCATTAATTATCACATAGAAGTAGTGACAAAGTTCATTAAGAAGGCTCTGAATCTGTTTTCTTTTCTCCCAATTATACGTTTCCTCAGATATGTTAATTACTCCACGTATAGTCGCCTCGATCTCATACAATTATGAAGCTTGTGCCCTTATTGTGTGTGTTTGTCAGCAAGGAACTTTCTGCAGTGGCCTTCTGGGTACAGGTAGCAGTAGTACTATTACTTCCTTCTGGTGAGAATGCAGAGTCAAATGGATTGATCGATATGGATCAACAACACAGATACGAACATGTTTATGGCAAGCCACAGCCACAGACTAGCCTATAAAATATCAAAGACAACTGGCATGGAAATTGAACTGTAAAAAACAGGTAGCGTTTGCACTTCTGGTTTAGTTTTGTTGTAGCTAAGATAATGGCCTCGCCCCTTTCCTGGCGAAAAAGCTTCTAGTATTTGTTCAACGAAAGTAGAGGGTCTGGCCCATTGTTTATAAGATCTGAAGGTATTTGCATTTGCCCATTCTCCACTGCTCAATACAGTTGGCTTATCAATCACTAATCTGATGCTAACATTTTTGGGCCGAGTGTATCGATTATAAAAAAAAAAAAGGGTTTGAATCGGGTCGATCATCCCGTAAAGGCGTAAACACAAATTCGATTGTTTGGGTTAGTCATGAAAGATGATGAGGCCAGTGTTTTAAATGGCTGACCTTCACGTATTTTTCTTGTTATTTTGAGGCGATGAAAGTGCACTATACGATCGAAGAAGGTGCAATACTGTATGAGCTAGCTAGCTAGGCATTTCACTCGAAGAACTCGTAGTGAGGTTATTTACGTATATGGCTGAACATTTGGTCTGGATTTTGCTCAAACCAGCTCACTTTAATCTGGTAGAGATCCTTAATTGATAATTCCCTCCCCATGTATGTTATTGTTTTTGTAATCGACCTTCAAAACCAAGTACCAATTGGTATTTCGTCTCCCACGTACTCTGTATCTTGGACGTTGAAATAAAACTTTACGTCCATTTTCAATCTTCTAATCACTTTCAGCATGGACTGTTTTTTCTTTTATTTTTAAAGGCGCCGCTTAGTTACAAAAGATTAAGCATATATATGTATAAGTTTTGACGATGATTAGATAAGATTTCAAACTCTAATCTATTTTCTAACCTTGTAAATTTGGTACAGCATGATTGTATTTTTCAATAAGTGACATATTTCACCGAGTAATATGCTCTTAGGAGGAAGCATGCATAGGTATAGGTACATAGATGAACTGATAAAACTGACCAATCCGTTGCATAAATATATGTGGTTGAGTTCATTTGTTGGTTTAAATAATGCAAGCAAGATTCGCGTGTTCAATTTAAGCTGCTCGACAAGCAAATGATGATACGTCATTAGTGATCGATTAACTTCTTATAGATCACTATCTAGCTCGAACCAAATGTCCGACTGCGTAGTTTAACAAATATATTATGCGTGTGCATGCCAATATTAAACTTGGATAAATAGAGTTTTCGATGTCCTAAATGTTTCATGAATAAGTAACGTACGTGTTTTAAATATGAAACTATAATATATATATATATATATATATGTATATATTGTATTCGATTATATTCAATTAGTTATTTTTTGGTATATAAAGTTTTTTTTTAATCAAAGAGGTCAAAAACTTTATTGAGAATCAAAAGGATTATATAATAGAATTGTCAGCTGCTATAGCAGCCAAAGCAAACGAAGGAACAGAAGAAGAATATGTCTCTACAGATAGAGATTTCGAATAAGCAGCCAGAGAATGAGCTGCCCCATTAGCACTACGCTGGACATAGACTATACGAATAGCATTAGGCTAAAGCAACAACCTTATATCCTCCCCAACATCGAGCAATTTGAAGCCTTGTTGCTATTAAGTTGGTACCCATAACTTGGGCATCCATCTCAACAATAACAGGCATAGGGTCATGAGCAATCAAAATAGAAATAGCATGTTGACAGGCAAGTACCTCAGCATACTCAGCCGAGTGGCTCGCAAGAGGTCTTCCACCACCGCCAAGAAAACTCCCAACCGATTCCCTGATCACAAAACCTGACGCTCCTTTCTTTGAAACATTGTCAAACAAGCCATCCGCATTAACTTTAACAATTCCAGAAGAGGGGGGCTTCCATCGAGCCACAGTTCAAACCCTATCACTGCAAGAACCAGCCTTTTCTTTAATCAAACAAAAGTTTGTTAGTCGGGCCATACTAGAAATAACAGCATTCATAACAGAGACATTTTGTCTCATCCCAAACTCTGTTATTTCGATCCTTCCAGATCCCCAAAGTAAGTAGACCAATTCCCCTAGAGCAGAAGAGGATGGTCTAACAGTACAAGCTTCAATCCACAGTAGCAACTCCATAATAACCATATCTGAAGTAAAACATATCCGTGCTAAGGTGAGATTAGTGCATAAGACTTCCCTAGGGGCAATCTCGACATAAATGAAGAGTAGACTCATTTTCCACAGAACGCAAAGGAATGAAAGGATACAATATCGACTCCACCTCAACATGTTTAGCTTCAAGACGAGCACGAGAGGGTAAAATGTTATGGCAAACCCTCCAAATGTTAACCTTTGCCGCATTTGGAACAGTAAGCCTCCAAATTTTTCTCCAAAAATCCATCCCCACTGAGGTAATGATAGTTCTTTTTTTTTTTTGGTCAAAAGAGGTAATGATAGTTCTATATGTTTATTAATGTATGTCCCATACCTTAGGAGTGGTCATCAATTTGGAAGAGAACCCTTTGCTGGGAGTGGCTACTGGCTAGGTAATGTGTATAAAGATGCTTATATAGAAGTGTATGATATGTTTGATGATATAAATTGTACGTAATTACATCTCAATTATATGTCATTAATTCCAACCTTCAAGCAAAATATAAACAGAGATCTATCTGATCGATGATAAACAAAATACTTAATAACGGGATTTGAGCAAGATATAATTCTTTAAGGCGTAAGATTCAGGTCCTAATGATTATAGCTACCATTACCAAAATATGACTATTGTATATAAGAGCATCTACACGTTAAAAGTTCCTAATGAAATCATAGAATGAACTTCATGATTAGTGCTTTTGTAAAGTTGTGGAGTATAAATGGATTCTCGTTCCACTAATGCTGAATCAAGCAAATGAAATCAGCTTGCTTTATTGACTTGAATTAGCTTTGGAAGTTAGAATAAGATTACAAAAACCAAATGCTGGCCTTGGCTAATTAATTAGCGACTAATTGATATGATTTGAACAGCTGAGACGTCAGTTTGCATCATCAGCACCGGCCACACACCCAGATTTTCAAATTCAATTTTAATGTGTATATGGGATGTGTTTGGTTTTGGACCATCCACCGACAAGTTTAATTAAAATTAAAATGAAGGAAGGTGTTGCTTGTATGGGGAAACCCTAATTTTGTCCGCCACATTCGAGCTATTAGGTCATTCTCTGATTGAAAATCCGTGGGAATCATTAAGGGCATGAAGAGACGCAAGCAATTACAAGGGTCTTGAATTCTCTAAACAACTGGTAGTTGTACTCCTCCAATGCCAAACCAGACATGACTTTGAATGAAGGCACTTAATTAATTTGAACAAGTGGGTCATTAAGTAGTTTTAGAATTAACAGACCTAAGCTTCCATCATTTCAAACGTAGCTTCTATTAACTTGATCACTGTTTTTTTAAGATATATAGATTGAAATGCTTCATTAAAGTTCACCTTCATTTGTTTGTTTAATAAGTAATAAATCGATCACCACGCCCGACTAGGAGATTGAGAATCTCAAACTCTTCGTAAAATGCTTTTTAAAACCCTAACTGGCTAACTATGTGTATGGTTCATATGACAAATCGAACTTTGCAGCATCATTTTATGCAGGAGGCCAGGAGGGTGGAATTCTGTTGAATCTGCCCCATGAGTGGGGCAAATTTGAGAAATTTTTGGCATCAAACAAATTGGGTCAGAGCCCATGTCAAGAATAACCAAAAATAAAGGAAACAACTTGAGGCTCCCACTTTCCCAAATGGGTATGGACTATGTAGATGAGTGGGGGTACATTAGAAATGTAGCTGGTGAAATCATGAAAAATGGTGGATTCTTCATGGAAAACATCATTATTTGCTCATGAACGCAATTTCTCCAACAAAGTAAAAGCTTCAATTTGTCTGAGCTCCCCACTTTCGACGGCCATATATTCCATCATCACCGATAGCACCAATTGTTCCAAATTTCGCTCGTCATTTCATGAAACCTACATTGATAAATATGACTATAAATTTTGTCATCATTTTCGTAAAAACAAATAATTATTTAAGTAATTATAATTTTAATATTAGTAATTACTTCACTTATAACATTTTACAAGATTTTTAACAAATTGTTGTAATGACGGTAATTTTATTTAATTATATGTAAATGTGTAAAATAAATATAATTATTTTATTATCAATATCGTAATTTAATTCAATAAAATTGTTGTCATTGTTGTCATTTCATTTGTAGTTTTACTTTTCCGTTATTTCCAATTGTGAACCCAGCTAGTTTTCTCTGAATTAAAAGATTCAAAACTGATGCAATATATCAGTGGACAGGGAGCTTTCCGAACCATAACATGGATGGATTGATAGCTATATATGTGGCATTGGTAATCTTAACACAACTGAGAGAGAAGTACGTAACAGCAGCTTGAATTTGATTTCGAAAGCGAAATTTTTTTTTGCATTGATTCCAACTTAATTTGTTTGATGCTAATCAAGAAATATACGTGATGAATTACACACTAAAATTGTAGATGAACCGATCGACTAATATATGTATATATATATATATACATATACGATCATCAGTTTATCATTCTAACGTTTGATCGATCGAGGAGATTTTATGTATTACAGTAAAATACATAAGTAGTTTCACCAAATATGACGACACTTTATTGGCAGCATTCGACTGTATTTGTACGTACGTCCAGGAATACTTATCATTGGATGCCTTATTATGCAATGACAAAGATCGATTTGGAACAATTAGATGCCTTATTGGTCCATATGAAATGGATCTAAGCAGGTTCTTGCGTACTTACTCGTAGATCATACATCAATAATTAAATAGAATCAATAAATCCTAGTTACCGCATCACAAGTTTGTGTTCTACCCTAAGCATTATGTGTGCCTCATATGTGAAACCGAGAAATCGCACTAGACTAAATTACACACACACATATGCGACACATGGATGTGTGTCTGTATGTACGTATTCATAGAAATATGTCGCCTAGTGAAAGGGAATTCCACCAATTAAGATTCCAACATGTAATCAAACACAATATAGCTTATCATAGTTTCTTTCAGTAGTACCAGCTGCCTATTCATCAGGATCTTCCTATAAATACAAGACGGCACCTCTTCACTCTTCAACCTTTGCTAATCAATATCTTTCAAGCTAGCTAGTACGTTGTGCAAGTTTATATCTTCTTAGCTTGACAGACTATATATGGCTTCATTAGGATTCTCTGTAGGAAGTGGAAACTCGTGTTTGCTGCCGAGAGCAGCAGCTTCAGATCGCTCCAATCCTAAAAGTAGCAGATATGGATTTAATCCCTTAATGAAGGAGGCTAATAGCAGGAAGCACTTGACGTCTACAAACGTCGCAAGCCCTCCATTGCCGGCTGTTGCAGCTCCTTTTCTACCGCCGAGTAAGGAAAGTGATGACCGAGGAAGCCACGTAGCTTGGACCAGTGTGCGGCAGGAAAGATGGGAAGGAGAGCTGCATGTACAAGGAGAAATACCACTGTGGCTGGTACGTGATTCCTTCATTTCTAAATTTATGTCCATATCAATATAAGCTTGCATGACAGATTCTTGAGTTCAAATAAGAACTCAAACGCGCGCGGTATACAATTCTCAAGAGATGTATACTGATGTCGCAACTCGTAAACAATCACTGTTCTCGAGTTTTCGAATTGAATTCAGTTGTGAAGAATTAGAGCGTTCAACTCAAAAAAAAAAATTATAAGAGAAGTTAAGTAAGGAGTGCACTTCTCTTTGCTAAATAATTATATAATCTTAACTCTGATCGGCTAGCTCATTCACAAATCACTAAGAATTACTCAAACCCTAGCTAGCAAGAGAGTGATGGCAAGATTAGGCCACCATCTTTTACAACTCAGTTGTGCTGTAAGCCTGTAAATTGCAGGAAGTAGGCATAGAAGAGCCTGAAGTATACTAAGAAGATGATCCCTCTTTAGTCTTGTTTTATTCAGAAGAAATAGTCCCTAGCCTTTGATTTCTTTCGTAATCTTCAAAACTTATTGCTAAGTGAGAGGGCCTACCACCAGGTGTTTGTCTGAATGACGTTGTGTTATTCTAGTAGTACTACTAATTGCATTTCCGAAAAAAAAATTATATTCCTCCTCTAAGTATCTTTAAATGTTTAACTAGAAAAATTATTCAACTTTTGCCTTGTTCTTTCTCCTTGCTCTTAGTACCTCCTAGTATTTATATGCCTTAGCCGATTACGTATAACGGTCTCATTCCAAATTGGTAGAAGTATGCTATTTTTCTGTAAAAGAATTATACCAATGAATTACTTTATAATTAGATGATAGCATGATACTTATTTATTACTTGGTTCTCATGCAGAAAGGAACGTACCTAAGAAATGGTCCGGGACTTTGGCACATTGAGGATTACAACTTCCGTCACCTCTTTGACGGCTACGCAATGCTAGCCAAGCTCCACTTTGAAAACGGCCGTTTGATCGCCGGTCACCGGCAAATTGAATCTGATGCTTACAAAGCTGCAATGAAGAGCAAAAAGTTATGCTACCGTGAGTTCTCAGAAGTTCCTAAACCGGATAATTTCCTATCTTACATTGGTGAGTTGGCCAACCTATTCTCCGGTGCATCCCTAACTGATAATGCAAACACCGGTGTGGTTCACCTCGGAGATGGGCGGGTGGTGTGCCTCACTGAGACCCAAAAAGGGTCCATAGTGATTGACCCCGACACTTTGGACACAATAGGAAAGTTCGAGTACACTGACTCGTTGGGAGGTTTGATCCACTCAGCACATCCTATTGTGACTGAGTCCGAGTTCCTGACTTTATTGCCTGATCTGATCAACCCGGGTTACTTGGCGGTGAAGATGGAGCCTGGTACGAACGAAAGGAAGGTGATCGGGAGGGTAGATTGCAGCCAAGGTCCGGCGCCAGGGTGGGTTCATAGCTTTCCGGTGACCGAGCACTATATAATTGTGCCCGAAATGCCATTGAGATATTGTGCAGGGAATTTGCTCAGGGCCGAACCAACACCATTGTACAAGTTTGAGTGGCATCCTGAGTCCAAGGCCTATATGCACGCAATGTGTAAAGCTAGTGGTAAAATTGTAAGTCAATCTCCTATGTGATGCTCTCTCTTCGATATAGAATAATATGTCACTGAGTTTAGTTTTTTTTTTTCTTTTTTCCTTTGGTTATTTACGCTTATTATAATTTTGTTATGAAGGTTGCGAGTGTGGAAGTGCCGTTGTATGTTACATTCCATTTCATTAATGCATATGAAGAGACAGATGAAGATGGGAGGGTGACAGCGCTCATTGCAGATTGTTGCGAGCACAACGCTGATGTCACAATCCTGGATAAGCTTAGGATACAGAATCTGCGTTCATATACTGGGGAAGACGATGTGTTACCAGATGCTAGGTACGTAAAACTATAATGTTTTGTTGTTAAGTCTCTTAATGTATTCGAGATGTTGTGGTGTTAGAATGTTATCGATTTATATCGAGGACTTATCAATGCAGGGTTGGAAGGTTTAGAATACCATTCGATGGGAGTGCATATGGAGAACTAGATGCAGCGCTAGACCCAAATGAACATGGTAAAGGGATGGACATGTGCAGCATAAACCCCGCATTCTTGGGTAAGAAGTATAGATATGCCTATGCTTGTGGGGCTGAGCGCCCTTGCAACTTCCCCAACACCCTCACAAAGGTAAATTACTACTGCATGCACTAGTTACTTCTATTTTCCAGATGCTATCTCTGGTTGGTATTCAGATTCTTACAGAAGTTAATGTTTTGTCCAAACGATGGCAGATTGATTTGGTGGAGAAGAAAGCTAAGAATTGGTACGAAGAGGGCGCCGTGCCATCCGAACCATACTTTGTGGCTCGACCTGGCGCAACCGAAGAAGATGACGGTGTGGTGATCTCGATGATCAGTCAGAAAGACGGAGGTGGTTATGCATTGGTATTAGATGGAACCACGTTTGAAGAGATTGCTAGAGCCAAGTTCCCTTATGGCCTTCCGTACGGGCTTCATGGATGCTGGGTTCCGAAGAAATGAAGTAAAATCAACTGCTTAAGGTTTTTACCAGTATGTTACGTAAGTATAAATTATAGTATTTGTTATGATGTACATAAGCAATTACATAAGCTTCTTTGCAGCGTGAGAAGTAATCTTCATATCTATTATTTGTAATTTTGTAGTGTGCAAGTCTTTCGATTATTTGTAAACTGCAGTTTACATACAAAGCTTATCAATAGACTTTCCTTTGTTCGCCAACTTAAACTTGTATGAAAGATCCCATTATGAAAGATCCATACATATGAGGCTACTGACGACCAGAAGCATCCAAATTAAAACTTTATTGCTTCACAATGAATAAGAAAAATGCTGGAAAAAATAAAAATCCCTTGCTCATCTGCTCTCCTACAAAATAGGACATACACTAGCATAGTACCAAGACGAGAGTAACACACTAACACGTACACTAACGCCAAGAGTTTCAATTAGACTCCTTTTAAAAGGTAAAAAGAACTAGTCTGCTACCTTGTTGGCTTTTCCAGAAAAGTTTATTGAAATCGATGATGCCGCACCTCTCGGCTCCATATCCAACTCTCTGCTTCTTAAATTTAAGTCTCTTCTTACTGACGCTATCCCAAAATAGTTTGAAGCTCGCCGGAAGTGATAATTTCATGATAGCAGCAAAACAAAGAAAGTAGTAGGGTGAATAAGATTTGAGTTATAAAAGGAATACATCAATTCGAAGGATTGAACTTGGAAATACAGATAATTGATTGGGCTCACCAAAATAGGACTGATTTGCCTATTAGGGAGTCTTGGTTTCGCCAAGAAGGTGGTCGACGACGGTGTAAAAATGCAAAAAAAAAAAAGAAAGGGAAAACTTAGATTATGTCTAAATGTATTATGATAGGGGCTTTAATCATTTCTGGTCTGTATAAACGGCATCAACATCATCAAGTTCAAGTTAATTGGCCATGAGTTCCTTATCAAATCCACAGCCTCGTCATCTACCTGAATCAGACCGCCACCAGAAACTCAACTCTTATAATAATAATCGTATAAAGACACACCTCAATGGGACTTACTGGAAGTAGCTCAGAACCATTATCTGTCTCAAAATTGATTCCTTCTTCACGCAACTTTGAAAGTATTGCTGAGTAGTTATCTGAGTCACTCACGATCTTATAATAGCTATGAAAAGCCAAATAAATAAAAAAATTAGAACTTTGTTTCACCAGAATACAAGGTCAAGCTCCAACTGAATCTACTATGGCTTTAAATTTTACAGGAGTTGATGAAGTCCAAGCAAGTCTCCAGATTCCACTCAGCCAGAACTGAGTATGAATGTATGATCCACAGTAGAAGCTGTGTTTAGCAGAAAATGTAAGCGTACTCAAATTCTAATGTGTCAAGACTCAAGAGTCCAGACCCTCACCCTCACCCATCCCCATCTATAGATATCATGTGAGGTATAATCACAACAGGAGTGTTTGAGTCCCTGAGTTCCCAAGAACTCCTTTCCTTTCATAGTGTAAGTCAATTTAGCAGAATAATGCGTTTGAAAACTGGAGAAAAAGAAAATAACAGCACAAAGATTAATAACTGGAGAATTGCAGCCACTGACGAATATATTACCTTTCTGATTGATCTTCCTCGGTATCATCTTCATACACTGGCAGTTCAATAACATCCTCAGCACCAGCATATAAAGCAATGGAGAGGAGGTGATCTTTGTCAGTATCTGAAGCTTTTATGTTTACGACGCGAGCACGCCTGAAGTTGAACAGAACAGAACAGATCCTGATCAGCCATCTTCCCACCACAGTTCTTCACAACCTCTCTAATCTTTGCCACAGATCGGGCTATTTTATCTGTCAATACCTCTACTACCATGCTAGCTCCACCAAAACCATATACCTGGTACAAAACATTTCATTACTGAACTACATACTATACGAGGTAAGCATCAACCTGACAAGTTAAACAAAGCTTACTGGCAAAACAGGAAGTGACCAACCTCATATACTTTCTCAATGTACTCTTCTTGTCCCTTCTCAGCTGCTTTCTTAATGTTGCGATCCAAGATTTCCTTGGGTACATCAAGCTCCTTGGCTTTCTCCAATATAGTCGCCAGAGCTGTATTCGACAAAGGATTCGGACCACCCTTCCTCAAACTGCATAACCCTTTCAGAACAACAAAGATCACAACAACGCAGCACCAATACAAATTAATAAAACGAGAACATAAAACTCGACTGACATACGCAGACACGAGTTCCTTCCCAATCTTCGAGTACAGCTTCATCTTCTTTGCGTCTTGCACCCCCTGCATTTCCACATTACCCACTTTACGAAAAGGCCGAAAAAACTCACACAGGCATTTCATCGACCAGGTAGCGTGCATGAAAATCAAAACAAAAACCAATCAAATAGGAACCTTTCGGCCGGCGATTTTGCTGGAACGTCTGCCCATGAAGAGAGGAGAGACGGTCCGAATGGTTCTTCTTCTGCCGGGGCAGCCTCCTATAGGTGTCGAGATGAAGATGAAGATGATAAGTTTCTGCTCAGAAAATTAGTCCCTGGAACACAAAGTAAGCTCCAGCTTCACTTTCGACAGAGATATCAGAACGGAAAAATTGCACAGAAATCAAATGGTGGAAGATGAGTACATACTGGCTGAGGAGTTGGGGCATTTGGAGGAGACACCGGTGGTGAATCTATGGAGGATTGATCCGACGGCTCTGATTGTACAAGATGAACCCATTTTGGTTATGATTTTGATGAATTCCAATGCGAACTAGGAGAGGCTGCCGCTGCTTTCGTCGTTGAGTTCACTGACGGATGAACCTGCGCGCAAAATTGAACTCCTTTTTGGGCCCTGGACCAGACAATTGATGGGCCACGGAAACTTAGAAATGGTTTTCCTGTGTCCAACAGGAAAATTGCGTGTTTTTTTTTTCTCGGGTTACAAAATTGAGTGTTCTTGAATTCAGATATCTCATTTATAAATCCATCAGCACTTCGGAGTCGCCTTCTACAACAACGTCTAAATTGATTGGATAACACTGGATGTAAACCGTATCAAAGAGCAGTTGATCCAATTGCTTTACTAATAAAAAGTATCAGATTTCCACAATAGACTCGAACAAGCCCGATCGTAACGACGCCACTCCTAAGAGGTTGATCAAATTAATAAGATATGGTACCGAAAAATTAATAATGAACCCTCTCACGAAAGTTTGCATGGGAATTAGTCAATAAGATATGGTCTTTGTGATTATTATTTAAATTTGTGAGGAATATGATATGATATATTGTCAAATCCTGAAAACCATGTGGCCTCCTGTCGTCATCTAGTAACCAACTCTACCCTTTCACCAAACTTTTCTATTAATTCATCGACCAACTGTCCTGTAATCTCCATTGCTTTGACAACAATAAAAATCAATAATCAATGATGGTGTACGATATTATAATCCGATAGTATATTTGCATATGGTATTCTGATACAAATCCGTATGTATATGTATGCATTCTTTTGTCGATCTCCTTAATTATTTTAAACCAGTCTCGTTCACACATTAATTACTGACCATGAATTCATGTTAAACCACCATTTGATGTAAATTCAAGGGTGAAGAATTTTTTTTTTTTAAATTGAGTTAGTTTGTTTTCAACCATTAGATTTACATCAAATCGTGGTTGAACATGAATTCCACTTTCAGTATACCGGGTTGCATTTTAAACAGATAATTAGTTTTGTCTCCTTAATTATCTTCTAAACATATAATTAGTTAGCTTAATCATAGATAGAAGGCGAGGGCCCAGGATCAGGGGGATTCGCATTCCCCGCGGTTCGTATCCAACCTTTTGCCTCCAAGTTCCAGCTGTCATGCAACTTTATAAGTTACACGTCCAGGAGGGAATGTTGGTATCTCACGCGCCGCGTCCGTCTTGAACCTGCTGCCCTCCGCGCTATTGTTTTCAATCCACATGATGTTCCGGAAAGGAAGTAAAGCATGTGAGGGAGGTCGATCAGAGATTTAGAACCATCTAAATTCTATTATTTGCGCACAAAAGTTTACCGACGCTGCGACACGTGTTCGTTTCTGACTTCGCTTGTTAATTACGCGTAACGGAGCATGTCTGCAGTGAAAATGGTATACATAGTGTAAAAAATTGCAACATTGATATGTGCACTTCATAACTCGCTTCTGACACTCTTGTTAAAATATCCGATTAAGCTTCAAACAATTTATTTCATCTTTATTTTGAAGGAGGGAAATTTTCAAATTTGAACCTTACAACTTTACAAGTATCGGAAATGTAACTACGTACTCATAAACCTATGTGTATGGATCACCATTTCAAAACAACCCTAATCTTGTTATCTATAATCCCAAATTCAAAAAATTTGTTTTTCCGTTTCTTACATAATGTTTTTCTTGTATAGATTTGACACTTTCCCATTCACAAGTCCTCAACCATATAGTAAACTCTGCCATCTCTTTCTTTCTCCTCGTAATATAGAGATTGGCTGGTATGTCTTATTCAAAATTTGACATTAACCTACAACCAAAACCAATAGCCATGGTAGATAGGTACAATAACAACTAGTTAACAAAAATTAAACTTTAAACAACTACTTAATATAACTCATTCCACCTGGTCCCCATGATTAAATTGGTCACTTATTCACTAAACCATGTTCTTCTTCTTCTTCTCCTTCCATTCACCCCAAAAAGTAAAAAAAAAAAAAACATTTTCTCTCTCCTTTCTCTTTCACTATTTGTTTAGCTTTTGAGTGTATGAATGTATTAAGCTGCAGCTCTAGTCTGCTAAGCTCTCTCTTTCTCTCTCTTCTTCTGCAATGGCTCATCTTTTCAGAGAGCTCTCACTGGGCCATTCTAAGAGAGGGTCCCACTCCTCCTCCTCCACCACCACCACCACGGCACTGACGATACCGGCAAAGCCAACCGCCATGGCCGCCGATCTTCCGTCCCCATTGGGCCAGCTCTCGGCCCAGCTCACCGATTCGGAGCTCCGCCTCACGGCCTACGAGATCTTCGTCGCCGCCTGCCGCACCTCCACCGGGAAAGCCCTCACGTTCGTCTCCTCCGAGTCGCCGACGCAGCAGCAGCACAGCAACGGCGCCGTCGGCTCGCCGAATGGCTCACCGGCGCTGCAGAGATCGCTCACCTCCGCCGCGGCGAGTAAGATGAAGAAGGCATTGGGCCTCAAATCGCCGGGCTCTTCCGGTTCGAAGAAGAGCCCCGGGTCCGGGTCAGGGTCGGGGCCCGGTAGGCCTAAGCGGGCTATGACGGTTGGGGAGCTGATGAGGATCCAAATGGGGATATCTGAAGCTATGGACTCCAGAGTCAAGAGAGCTCTGCTTCGAATTTCAGCTGGACAGGTCAGCTCAATTATCACTCTCATTTTCTCTGTTTTTATTAAGTAATTTGAATTTGAATACTGAGTTGGTCAAATTTGGAATTACAATCCATTTTTGGAAGAGTAATGGCTTGTTTACTAAATGTGGTTCGATCTGATGATGAAATGTTCTTATTAAATGAATTACAGTTACTTCAGAGCATATTTGTGTCTTTATAGGAGCCTAAATGTTCTAGTTAGCATATTTCTGATATAGTAAGTGATAGTCATCTGTTTTGATGTGCTTATTTACAGGTTGGAAGGCGAATTGAGTCGGTTGTGGTTCCACTGGAGCTGTTACAGCAGCTCAAGTCATCTGATTTTACTGACCCGCAAGAACACGAGGAATGGCGGAAAAGAACCCTTAGAATTCTCGAGGCTGGTCTGCTTTTGCATCCCTTTGTGCCACTGGACAAGTCCAATAGCGCTGCGCAGCGGCTACGGCAGATTATCCATGGAGCATTGGACAGGCCATTTGAAACGGGTAGAAATAATGAGTCCATGCAGGTTCTTCGTAGTGCTGTTACAGCTCTGGCTTCCAGGTCATCGGATGGCTTATATGATACGTCCCACTGGGCAGATGGGTTACCGTTGAATCTCCGCATTTATGAAATGCTTCTCCAAGCCGTGTTTGATAATCAAGATGAGACATCTGTGATAGAGGAAGTGGACGAGCTAATGGAGCATATAAAGAAGACCTGGTCCATCCTTGGACTTAACCAGATGCTCCACAACCTTTGCTTTACGTGGGTTTTGTTTAACCGTTTTGTCGCTACTGGCCAAGTTGAATTAGACCTATTGTATGCTGCTGATACGCAGTTAGCGGAGGTTGCTAAAGACGCAAAGGCAACAAAGGATCCCGAATACTGCAAGATCTTGAGTTCCACATTGACTTCGATATTGGGTTGGGCAGAAAAGAGACTCCTAGCCTATCATGACACTTTTGATAGCAGTAATATCGATACCATGCAGGCAATTGTTTCTCTGGGAGTAGTTGCAGCTAAGATACTTGTTGAAGACATATCAAATGAGTACCGCAGGAGGAGAAAAAATGAAGCTGATGTTGCTCGCAACAGGATTGACACTTATATCAGATCATCATTACGCACTGCTTTTGCTCAGGTAAGTTATATGCCAATTCTGGAAGGTGTAATATGATTAAAAAAATGCCTGACGACATACCAAGTTTCCTTTACGGCCAAGTTTTTGCTTCATAACTTTGTCTGACATGTTTTGCTTGCATATTCAGTGTTTTTTTTAATCTATTTATTTAGATGTATGACCTGCCATATGTTTGGTAAACTGTACACAGAGAATGGAGCAGGCAGATTCTAGCAGGAGAGCATCACGAGGCCAGGCAGATTCTCTTCCTGTTCTGGCCATCCTTGCAAAGGATGTTGGTGAGCTGGCAATTAAGGAGAAGCAGTTATTCAGTCCAATACTAAAGATATGGCATCCTTTTGCTGCCGGTGTAGCTGTGGCAACTCTTCATGCTTGCTATGCAAATGAAATAAAACAGTTCATATCGGGTATAGCAGAGTTGACGCCAGATGCTGTTCAGGTTTTGAGAGCTGCAGATAAGCTGGAGAAAGATCTTGTGCTCATAGCAGTTGAGGATTCTGTGGATAGTGATGATGGTGGCAAGGCAATTATTCGTGAGATGCCTCCTTATGAGGCTGAAGCTGCAATTGCAAATCTGGTTAAAGTGTGGATCAAGACAAGAGTGGACAGACTTAAAGAATGGATTGATAGGAACCTGCAACAAGAGGTATGCAGTAACTCTGAATTGAATTCATTTGTTGGTCTTATATCCGGGCAAAAGAGGACAAAGTTCTGTTGTAAGGGCATGGCTGCACATTGTTCATGCCACTCATGGCCTACACAAAATCTACACCCCGAGTCCCATTATTGCACTTGATTCCCACAGAAAAATCTAAACCCATGGCTGTACATTGTGTCTGTTTCCTGAATTTTATCTGTATGTTGTATTTTGTTCTGTTTTTCCTTCTATAACCCACAGCATGAACTTTATTTGGTGTTTTGTCTTGGCTTGATCATTCTTATCATCTTAATCCCAAGTAGATGGATGAAATCCTCCCTGCAGATTTTTTTATTGGTGATATGGAAGGTCGTCATTAATAACTTACCATTTAACTTAATCTTATGTAGTAGAGCTAACATTGTTCATTGATGTTACAGGAATGGAATCCACCAGCAAGTGAAGATGGATATGCTCCATCTGCTGTTGAAGTTCTGCGAACTTTTGATGAGACTCTGGTTGCATTCTTTCAGCTACCAATACCAATGCATCCTGCATTGCTTCCTGATTTGATGACAGGCCTTGATAGATCTCTTCAATATTATGTGACCAAAGCAAAGTCTGGATGTGGTAAGTAATATTGTAACTCCTTATATTTTATAAATTAAGTAAGGTATGTTCATTTCGTGATAAGCAGTTTTTTCTTCTGATCTGCAGGATCACATAACACATTTGTTCCCACTATGCCTGCATTAACCAGATGCACTATGGAATCAAAGTTCCAAGGTTTTGGCAAAAAGAAAGAAAAATCGCCAACTTCTCTGAAGAGGAACTCTCAGGTTGCAACAGTCAACGGGGATAACTCCTTTGGGATACCACAGTTGCTTTGTCGCATCAACACATTGCAAAGAATCCGGAGTGAATTGGAAGTTTTGGAGAAACGGATTGTTACGCATCTGAGAAATTCTGAATCTGCTCATGTAGAGGACTTTTCAAATGGTCTGGGAAAGAAGTTTGAGCTTTCACCTGCGGCTTGTGTGGAGGTTATCACTCAACTTTGTGAGGCAGTAGCTTATAAAATGGTCTTCCATGACCTCAGTCATGTTCTTTGGGATGGTTTGTATGTTGGAGAACCATCATCTTCTAGAATAGAGCCTTTCCTTGACGAGCTGGAGAAGAACTTACTTATCATATCAAACACGGTTCATGAAAGAGTACGCACACGCATTATTACTGACATAATGAGAGCTTCTTTTGATGGGTTCTTGCTGGTTTTGCTTGCTGGAGGCCCTTCTCGTGCATTCTCCCGGAAGGATTCTCAAATAATAGAAGACGACTTCAAGTCCCTTAAAGATCTGTTCTGGGCGAATGGGGACGGCTTGCCTTCTGAATTGATAGATAAGTTTACAACTACAGTGAGAGGTGTACTTCCTCTTTTCAGAACCGATACTGAGAGCCTCATTGAACGATTTAGACGCGTGACCTTGGAGTCATATGGCTCTTCTGCCAGGTCCAGACTCCCTTTACCTCCTACTACTGGGCAGTGGAATCCGACTGAACCAAATACGCTCCTCCGTGTTTTGTGCTATAGAAATGATGAAGCAGCTTCCAAGTTTCTTAAGAAGACTTACAATCTGCCCAAGAAACTGTAAACCTAACTTGCAGCATGGTGCATTACAGGAAGAGACTACTGAGCCATGGCTTTCCTGGGTGTTCTCTTGCAGAAGATTCCTGGAGATTTGGACAGTGCTTGTATTTAGTGTATTTATCGAAGATCACCCTGGTGAGATGCTTGTCAATTCATTCACTTGTGGGCAGGAAGGGAAGGCATTTGCCATTGGAAGTGGTCAGTGATCATGTATAGTACATTGTGAAAGGACTTGGTTAATCCAGCGGGGACTCAAAAGGTTGGAGCAGACGAAACTAGAGGTCGCCAGACTTCTACTGTTCTACACTTTCCGTTGAGGAATGATGGGTAGTTTTGTATCCTTATTTTGCATTTAGCGGCTATATGACCTCATTGATGCTATTCTTTTACATTCTCTACTGCACAGCCAATTTGTTAGGTGAGAGTATTCAATTACATTTGTTTAGTTGTTGGTACACCTATATGGTATCATTACATTTGATCCTACTACTATATCACAGAAGCAATACTACCAATGTAATAGGTTCACTGCGATCTAATAACTCAGTTATAATGGCATTGAACTAAGAAGAGCAGAGCCTGAAAATTATTATCTTGTTCACTAGAAGGAATACAGATGGAATGCTAAAACACCTTCGGAAGAGAAGAAGGGAAATCCAACTCTAAATTTTTACCACACGTAATTGCATGAAGCACATTGTCACAAACCTTGGTGCAATATGCCAAACTCAGATTACTTGCTGCTGAAGTTATGATCGAGTTTAGTCCCATCAAACCAACATTATGGCCTCTTGCAAAATAAGTTCGGCTAGTTTGGGACAGTGGGTTGCCAACGCACACAGACCTTCGTCGCCAACTCGTCTTCGTATCGACAGCGTGCTAAGATTGAGCAACTCCAATTTGGGACATGTTTTTGCCATCAATATTAGGTTGGCGTCGCTCAAACACTTTGATGTTTCGAATTCTACCAAGTTGGGCAATCTAGAGAGAAATCGAGGGAGGAGTTTTGGTTTGGTGACACGAATAGATAATCGAGTCAGACCCTCCACATGAAACTATCGCTTGCAAACTAGAGAAATGGATTTTCTATCATCCGGGTCGGTAATCAGCTTTAAGATTAGACCCAACTCGTCATCACTTGGCACATCCATAGTCTTCTTTCCTTTTCTTCTCGAAGACATCGCAAAATTGAAAACACAGATGGGAATGAAAGAGAAACTCGAACTACGTAATAAGCTTCTGAAGAGCTGGCTCAAGAGCCCTACATGAGATAGAAGTCTGGAACAAATAGAAACAATGAAGCGTTAGGCCACTACGAAGTTATCTGGTTATTATCTTTTTACTTTGGACAATCCGGCCCAAAAACAGCAACCCGATGGCACCAGGTGACCAGCTCAGTGTAAGCATGGATTGCTGGGCAGCATTGATAGGTTCACACATTTTAACAAGCTTAATCACATCGTTAGTACAACTCTGAAAGTCTGGATTAGTAGCAATGCTGATCCGTCAAACGGTGATCAAACTGCGTGTAGCGACTTGCTATGAGCATGACATGAGAAACTATTTTACATTGTCATGAAAATAATGGAAACCTTACTGCTCATCACTTTCAGCTCTAATTTCATTTAGTAGCTCGTCCTTATACTCATGAAAACTGCCATCAAATTTCTCCACAGTACCATCTTCAACAATCCAAATTTGACTCTTTTCTTCATCCTTGCACACACTTGATATTAGTCTGGAGTCATGACTGACCAGTACAACCCCGCCGGTGAATTCATCAAGTGCATTAGCCAGTGCATCAATGCTTTGCATATCTAAATGGTTCGTCGGTTCATCCAAAAGCAGAAGGTGGGGGTTTGACATGGATATTGATGTGAAGACAACTCGAGCTTTCTGTCCTCCAGATAATGTTGCAATAGGTTTCAGATGGTTGTGGCCAGGGAGTCCATACTTTCCAAGCTTTGCACGAACAGCCTCCTGCTTGCTACATCCCTTTTGGTTAGGATGAAGACGAAGAAGGTATGAAACTGGGGTTTCTTCCATTGTCAGAAGGTCCACAAAATGCTGAGAGTACCTACCTATCTTTAACTTCTGACTCCTCCTTACTTCACCCTCACTAGGAACCAAATCACCAGCAAGAAGGTTGAGCAGAGTAGACTTTCCGGCTCCATTAGGTCCAACAATGGCAACACGAGTACCCATATCAATACCAACATCAACATCAGACAGCCTAAAATCTTCCCGGTTTGGATAACTGAAGCTGACATTGATAAGTTGCAAGAGTGGAGGTGTAAGCTCAGTTGGTTCAGGAAGGTGAAACTCCACACTATAATCCCTCCACTTCTTAGGAGCCTCATCAACTTGGTTGTCGTCCTCCTCGTCGGCCTTTTTCTTGCCCTTGCCCTTGCTTATTGATTTTTCTTTAGTAACTAAGAACTTTGCTTTGTCCTTCTCCTTCTCGTAAGTTTCATATTTCTTGTTTACTTCTTTGCGGCGTTTGTCATATCCACTTTCAAAATCATCAAAGTTCCCACTGTTCTGGTGGAGCTTCAGATCATACAGAAGAATAATATCTGTGCACACTGAGTTGAGGAAACCACGATCATGTGAGACAACCACCAAAGTCTTTTTCCAGCGGCACAAGTAGTCCTCCAACCAAAGAACAGCCCGCAAGTCAAGATGGTTTGTTGGGTCATCAAGCAACAACAGAGTTGGTTGCACAAACAGTGCCCTAGCTAATGAGATTCTCATTCTCCAACCACCACTGAATGACTTAGTAGGACGACCTTGCATATCCTTTGTAAACCCCAAACCAGCAAGAACTTTGAAGCCTTGGCTTCAGCAGCATCCGATCCCATCTGCTGCAATTGATCGTACAATTCAACAAGCTTCTCTCCCACATCATCATCATGACTGTTCTCTTCCTCTGAATTATGCAATGCTGCAACCTTCACTGAGCTTAATGAGTTCTTCATTAGCCGAAACAACTGCTTCAAGAGCACTTCTATTATCACCAACTACCTCTTGTTCAACTAAAAGCACATCAATATTTTTTGGAACTGGAATCTTCTTCAAAGCAAGATGCTTCAAGAGGGTAGACTTCCCGGTCTCATTCGGACCAACCAGTCCTTATCTTTTCCCATAGGATATCTTCACTGATGCATTCTTTAGTAGTTCCTTTCCAGTAACCGCCACAGAAAACCCATCTATTGATATATCCTTGACATTAGCATCTGCATTGTCACCTATCCTGCCTCCAATAACAACAGTAAAAGCATCAGGATCATCTCTTAAGGCCTCCTTCTTTGAGTGCTCAGCAGCATGGGCAGCAAGAAAGTCCTTCCTTTCGGGCTTTTTAAACTGTTTCTCTGTCATGGATATATCAAGCATGTTAGCCTCTCCCTTTGCTGATTAGGTTGTTCTTCCTCTTCCACCTCATCATCATCAGAGGGAGGGAGATCAATATCATCAATGTATGAAGAAACTTTCGCCTTTGCACTGGAGGAACTGGAGGAAGATGCCTCCATGTCGAACAATCTGGAGGAGACATTAGGTGCCTTCACTTTCTTCCAATCTTTAGAAGCATCTTTCTCAGCTGATTTACCCTTCTTGGATGCACCATCTTCATCTGTCTTCTTTTTTCCCATTGCAGAAGTATCTAATAACAAACAACAGTAATGAATTACTTTAACTAAGGGCCAATTTTTATCCAAGACTATGGACAGTATACAGAAAAAGAAAATCTTATGATAAAGCTCAATGATTTTCACTTTTCAGCAGAACAAGCCCTTGAATATAACGCAGTGAAAGGTATGAGAATGATTCTGAATTCTGATGATAGGTGATGTTGTTTTCACCTAGAACCAAATAACATGGACAATAAGTTTTCTGAATTGTAATTCAATAACAGAATTCTAATACTATCTAGTCCCGAACTAAAATAACAATAAACCAATACGAATTAGGATTCCTTATTGATGTTTGAAACTGTTTTTCTTTTAATAGGTCATTGCAAGTAATATATCATCGAAAGCCTCAATAGCTACTACATATTCTAAGATTACGATGACTATGTATAAGACTAAATCCAAAACGATGTAACACTATCATATCCATATTCATGTTTTAAATTCTGTTTCAGTGAACTATTGAACAGCAATCACACTTAGACAAGTAACAATTCTGTGAAATCAATTCGACACAAATTGTGATATAAAAGTGGTGGTACCAGTGTTGAAGGAGGTCGAAGGTCGGCAGAGCAGGTTTCCCTGAATCAAGTCTTAAACCACTCTGCTTGCTCGGTTTTAATTAAAGTCCAATCACTAGCTTAAATTAGAGATGTTACATAATTCTCAGATTAAAGTTAAGTTTGGACTGGTAATGTAACGATGGTAATTACCAGTCTAAACCCTGCAAACAAGAATTCTCTCCAGACTTTTCATGTACCAACAATAATGAATTTTAATGAAGTACCAAGAACTTTAAGTAGACTTTGCCTGTTTTCAAGAACGCGTTTGTTGACTTTATTCACACGATTCATGAACAGGCAACAGCCAGAAGAGCCAAGGTGTTGAAGTGTTTCATAAGCAGGGACAAGCCACACCCAACAATCTCATTGTATTTTTCAGATTATCAATGTACAAACAACTAGATGAGAAGAGCTGGCAAAAGCACCAGAAAAACTTATTCAGGTCAAACAAACAATTTTTAGCATTCCCAGCAAACTACATTGCTCCAACACTAAACTATGCAAGTTATAAATACTCCCCCGTATGAAACTGAAGAGCGCAAACCCAAACTATCAACAATCAAAGAAACTTCAGGAATCTGCTAACAATGTCCTCTTGCATTTCCTGCAACAGCCTTTCTCTAAAATTTCTGAACACCACAATTGACTCCAATGAAGGGCATCCAAGCGCTAGACTTTCTAAAGCATATCCTTTAATATCATCAGAAAAACAACCAGCTAGATTAAGGGATCGCAAGCACTTGTGGCCCAAAAAAGCATCAATACTGGCTGTAGCGGTCCCTCTACCATTAGATACACGCAACTCCTCCAAGTTAATGCAATTCTTAGCAAGAGCTACAAAGGTTTTTTCCGTCAGCAAATGTAGACCGGCCAGGTTCAAATTTTTGAGGTTTTGAATCGAGGAAATTGCCACTCCTCCAACATCAGTTACCTTGATACACATCGCCAAATCCAGCTCCTCCAGGACATGCATCTTGGACAAATGCCAGACCCCGGCACCAGTGATTTTAGTACAGCCGAGGAGTTTCAACTGCTGTATGGTTTTTGAGCAAGGCCCATCTGCCAAAAACTTCAATCCGGCATCTGTAATTTTGGAGCAGAGTCTTAGACTCAAAACGCGAATGGGACAACTAGAGTACCCAATTGCTTCAAGGGCTTTGTCCGAAACCAAAGAGCACTCTCCCAAATCCAAATGAGTCAAGTTATGTGCTGAAGAAGTAATCATGGCAATAATTCCAAGCAGTCCAGCCCCACTCCTGTTGATCACAATCTTGGACAACTTGGGACACCCATTTGCCAGAGCGCACAAACCTTCGTCCCCAACTTGTTTAACCACCCGCAATTTCTCCCATAATTCATCAACAGAGATCCCTGAATCCTCAGCTGCAGCTCCACCTGTGCCTCCCAGTAGGTGAATGCCTCGCACCCCAATTTCCTCAATATCTGATATCGCCTCGAGTTTGATGGCCTCCAATTTGGGGCATGATTGAGCCACCAAAGCGAGGTCGGCGTTGCTCACTCCCTTGGGGGTTTGGAATGTGACTATGTTTGGGTACCTAGCAAGTAATCGAGGGAGATGCTCAAGGTTGAGAAGTCGGAGTGATGATCGGGTCAGAGACTCCATGAGCCACCACCCCTTGCACACCTGAGAGGCCGATTTTCTATCAGCTGGGTCGGTGACCCATCCCAGGATTTGGCATAGTTCATCATCTCCTATCTTATCCATGTTCATCTATTCTGTGTTTGCATAAGCTCAAATCAAAGTGTGAGCACGAATGGCTTGCAGAGGTACTCGAACACTACAACATGTCGACTTTGTACTAGTTACTGAACTTACTGGAATGAAAATCACAAGAAACAGTCAGAAGAGGGTCTATTTGAAATCTAGAAGAGAAGAATTGCAAACGTACCGAGAAAATGATTGTAGTTAAGAGTTGGAGGTCATCACATGAATATGATTGCCGCGCGGCTAATGACAAGGAACAGAGAAGAGAAACTTATAAAGATAGCAAAACCAAGAAAAATGGACAAAAAGGCACAGCTAATTTGATTCGCAGCAGAGTCTACTCTTCCGGGTCCGCCGACGGCGGAGGAGCAAACAGTGTAGTTGGGTGGAGAAAGTCTACGTTTTCATTTTCTTCAATTTCTTGTAGACTTGCACCAGTATGGGCATTGGGTTCCAGCTTTTGCTGGGCTACTTGATGAATCTTTTTCATTAGAGATGTTTGGACTCAACACAAGCTCTATGTCTTGTAAACTTCAACACTAATAAAATACTGATGGTTCCCACCACAAGTTGTTCATAAATCATAAGCCCTATGATCCTTAATTTTCAATGGTTAACGAGCTGTAGGAATTTGATAAGAGTTTTATCTTACATTTCTTGAAACAACCTATCTCTCTAACTTTCTTAAACTACAATCACCTCCAATGAAGGTCATCGAAGAGCTGGGTTTTCTTGAGCATATATATTCGGATAAACAACCAAATAGATTAAGAAATTGTAAGCACTTGTGATTTGAAAATGCATCAATACAGGAGGTGATGATCTGTTTACCGCCATGTAGATTAAGCTCCTCCAAGTTTATGCAATTCTTCTTAAGAGTTGCAATAGTTTTTTGTTGTTGGTAAGCATACATCGATCGGCCAAGTTTATGCAATTCTTAAGGGGGTTGATTAAGACTTATAGACATATCAAACCATTGCAGGAACCCGCAATCAAGTCGTCATTGCCAACACACTAAGAAAATAGGACACTGTCAACTCAAGATTGCCAACACTAAGAAAATAGAACACTGTCAACTCAAGATTGCCAGAGATGTTCAATGTTGCAGCCTAAATTAGGCAGCGACTTTCTTGTCCCGTGCATGGACCTGAGCTCCTATTCTAACGGATATCTGATTCCAGAACTAGATGCAAGGATTCTGGGAGTTTAACTATTTCTTGTGTCAATAGAGACCATTAATTCGAGATGGCATTACACGATGTTAAAACTATCATACAATTCACGATTTGAAGCCATATTCTGTTGACGTAAAACACATCTCAAAAACTGAGAACGAGATGACGATGATGAGTGCGAGGACTAGTATGAATGAGGATCTCTATAGTGATAGCTATAAATGGGGTGATTGTAAGTAGATTTGTTGCTAGCAAGAATCATAAGAACATACAAACACCACTTTTCTCCAAAATTAAGCGAAGGCCAAACTAGCTAAGACATTCGAGACGATTTACCAAACAAGTGCCTAATAGACTGTCAACTATTACTCCTCCAAGATGGCACGTCCAAGATTTGAAGCAAGAGCCAACCGCACACAACGCAGGGCCTCTGGTGGCAAGTCTGTTTCAATAAAGTCTGGACGGAGCTTAGCCATGGACAACTCTTGTAGTTTATTGAGCACGAGATCTGTCTGAGAGACATTAAGCAGAGGACGCTCCTGCCAGTTTAGCAGCTTCAACTGCACAAAGATAGGCAGAATAGAATGATGCATGTAGGTTCACAAATCCAAGCCTATATATGGCAAGAGTCTTATTTGATTCTTCTATCAGAATTTAATAAAAACCTTTTAGTGAGCTTACCGAATCATGAAGTAGAGGCAGCCAGAAGCGCTGAGGTGTAGAAGGGTTTTTCATAAGCTGCAGAATCATATTGAATAATGTCACTTTACAAAGTGGCAGACAGAGAGCAACAACTTTTCCATTACGGGTAGTAGTAAACTATCCAATTAGAATCCGTTCTCTCTAATACATTGGATCACTCATAAGCAATGAGTCTTGACGGTGCAGAGTTCAAATATACGATGTGGCAAAGCAGTATAAGCACGCAGTTTAGATCTTAGTGTTAAGCAACTGTAAACTATGAGGATGGTAGATACAACAATTACATGTAAGTTATACACTGACCAAGATCAGAGATTCTACAGCTTGATGAGCTGCATCTGTAGTTTTTCCATCACGAACCTGCTTGAGGGACTTCTTGAAATCCCTATACCTAGAACACATAAGAACTTTAAGTCAGGAAACTGATGGAGATAATGACTGCTCATGGAAATGCAAGGTAACATTTTCATACCTGTGCAGGAAGTCTAGACCCCCAGTAGCTTTGGATTCAGACCCCAACAATTCAATCAAGCCTTCCCATTGCTGTGTATAAAAAGTAGAGAGTTGTTTCACAAATGAAATATTCTTCTAATACCATGGCTTCGAATTTCTGGAGGCAAATAGCATTTACCTTGAAGCTCTCATCGGAGATCGACTTTCCAACAGAATCAAACAAATGCTGAGCAATCCTAGTAAGACGAACTTCATCTCGGGCTTGCTGAAGCCAGAATACTCCACAACCTTTCCTACCATGCTTCCAATGGTACACCCCGGCAATCTAAAAACTGAAAAACTTTTAACAGGTGTTTTGGAAATTCAACTTTTGCAAGAACAGGAGATATAACAAGTTTGACCAGATATTCCATGAGTCACCCAAAAAGAAAAGAAAAAAAGAAGTCAATAAGCTCTAGGCTCTAGGCGTGCGAAACTTGTGAGATTGAAAAACAATGACAACGTAAGTTGAAGAATGCCTACTGCCTAGAGGTTAACAATGTCTGGCAGTTCTTAGCACAAGTGGATACTTAAGTTCCAGGACATGTGTATTCTTTATATTCAGGATAAACTATCCTTTATCCTAAACTTAATGTCTTCCATTTCCCAAGAACCTTAATTTCGACTTTCGACAGGATTCGTGATCAAACATGCAATTGTTAAGTTTCACAATTGGAAAGTCCAAAAGTGCATACAGAATTTGCATAAACAGAAAACATATGGAAATGTGCACATACCTTCATAATATTTTCACCAACAGTATCAAGTTCGTAAAGACGACAAATCTCTATATTCTGCATGAAAAGTGCCAACAGTTAATATCTTTTATATCAGTAAAATAATACATAGTAGATTCCAGTATAAATTTCCAGGATGACTAATGGTAAGTAACAAAAATTTGGCATTATTATCAGCAATTCATTACCTTAAGAAGTGTTTCATTATGTTCAGTAGGCAACTTAGACAATAAAATCTCTAACAAACCCATTCCTTGCTTCATGCACGACGACAAATATATTGGAGCAATCTGGAAACATGAATAAGTCAATATTTCAACATATTTAGCCTGTGCACTAAGATTTATACTACTAACCAAAAAAGAAATAGGCCAGGATCAAAAGAGACATAGCACTTATAAGAAAATACTAGTGGTAATTTGTATTAATAGCAACCACAAAGTTTTATATGCTACAAATCGTGAAGACTGAAGACTAAAGGACCTTAGTTGAGTGAAACTGGTTGACCTAATGGCATCACTAAAACCAATGGTGGCTGACCAAGGATTCTCTGGTCAGTTCCGACAAAGTGATCAACACCATCAGTTCAGTTGCCTTCATCGCAACCGTAGTCCACGTATATTTAGCATACGATCACAAACCAATTACTATAGTACCCGAAACAAAACAATCTACCACTAGCTCATTTAGAATTACCTGCCAAGTCAATGCATGTGATGATAAAACTTGAGCATAGACAAGCCGATGTAGTTCTGCTATACTAATTCCCCCCAAATTATCACGTTCTTCATGTAGAAGACTTTCTGCATGATCACTCCCAGTAGTCAATAATTCAATGGCATGGGCAACCATCCTGTTGCAAACAAAGAACAAAATTACATAACTATGAATTCCAGCAACAAAACAGCAGCAGCATAATCAATATGTTTTGCTTCAAACTGACAAGCAAATTAGATCCTGCCATACTAGGTGGGATAGGGGATGTTTTGGGAGGGTATGTGCAGTGAGAAAGAGAATTTAGTAGCTTACCAAGGCCCAAATGCTCGAGAGCATTCCGCCAAGACAACCTGTACAATTTCCAAAAGACTGAAGGAGTTAAATAGAAGAAAAAGATGGAAACTATATCTGTGTGCCATTCGTGTCTGATCTTTACCTCAGTATTTTCCCCAAGAATTCCAAGAATAATATCTATCAACCTATGAGGTCCCGACATTGGTTTAAGTTGTAAGCACTTCTGGGCTAGGCTATACATGCTTTCAAGACCCTGATTTCAACAGAAGACATTAGTTGTCTGCTTTCAGCATCCAGTTATATAAAGACATTAGAAAAACCATATTATGGTATAAGAATTAGGCATTACCACTGTTAATGGCCTGACATATAGAAAGTGCGAAACAAACAGCTCTATCCAATGGCAGGTTCCATTGCAGAGATTGTCAATATTTCCAAGCATAACCTGTATCATATTCTTCAATCCCTCCCGGGTTTGATGGTGACCACACTGAAGCCAGAAGCCACTGCAGTCTAGCTTCGTAATTTGTGCTCTCCACTTCTCCCATGCCTAGCCATACAATCCTTTACATTTCAAATTAAAGAAGACAAAACCCGGAGCATAAAAGAAGAACTGAAGTTTTAACAGACTATATATACCCTGATAAAATCAGGCTTCGCTTTAAAGCATTCACCCAACTTTCCATCTTCTACTCCTGGACGCATACGTGGCTTATTTGAGATAAGAACAGCAACTGCCTCTACAAGTCCATTCTCTGTCTATTCAGTTACATACAGGACATACATTAGATAAGGTACTGTTGATATTGCTACATGGACATCAGAACACCAATGTGGCAATAGTTTTTATTGTTGTAGCAGAGAAAACGATATTATGTTTTATTTTGGAAAACAAAAAACCTGAAATATCAAAGTAAAAAGGAGCATGGAATGAAGAAACATGAAGAGTAAATTAGATGACTGTCAAATAAAAAGACTTATGCAGTACAGAGAAATGGATTAGAATCCAGCATTATCATAAAAAAGGTTAAAGACTACAAATTATTATTACATGCCATGATCATATAAATATATAATATACACGCAAGTAAGTAGGAAGCAAATGTAATATGTCCTAAATTAGCTATTTTCCCACCAACCTCACGGTTTCCAAGCTGATCAAGTTGATAAGATCCATGCGAGCGTAACATTTTCACCTGCAATTGAAATAAACCGCATATAACAACTTAAATGATCAATAAACATAAAAAAAAAGAGAGGTTAAAATAGAATATAGTTTAGCGCTTAAAAAAGAACTGCATACCACAATATCAATCCAGCCAACAGCAAGTGCTGATGATAACATATCCCAATATTTAGGATCGTCCTCAATAATCTGTAAATGGAAAAGGTGCATGATAAAATTCTCCACCATCTTGAAGAACCAAAAAAAAATGAAGCTACTAATCTTAAAGACATAGTCCACAGAGTGTGACTTTTGGAATAAGACCATATAGGCACAATGAATGTTGCCTTCAATAAAGTCAAACAAAAACTACTCAAAGGATTTGCTAAATAAAGCAGAAATATCATTAGATTAGGCAGAAGACATGAACTAACGAATGAGGCAGTGACTTATGGCATGATAAGAACAGGCAAGGTAACAAAACAGTTTTACTCAAAACAAATTGGAAATATAATATGTATTACTTAACAAGTACATTATGACCAGCTCTCCATAGAAAACACGATGGAAATGGATATAAGAACAGGACATGCCAAACCTGTAAGCCGGAAAGTTCATTTTGGAAATCGACAAGTTTTGCATAAACTGTTGGGTGAGTACTCGAGAGCAAACAATCATAATCCTGCCACAAAACAAGGCAATCATCAGTCCTGTAAACCGACCATAACAAAAGCAACAATCAAAATGCCGGATAAAATATCAACAAACAAGCAGAAGAAATACGAAACGATCATTACAGCCAACCAATCAACAAGCCGTTCCAATTGCCATGGCTGTGACTGCTTGTCGGCATAAAATATCTCCATCAACTCCCAAGCTGCTTTTATCGAGGTAGGCTCCTCAGCTCTCTAAAAATTAATTTCACCAACTAAATTCAGTTAGAAAAACAGTAAATGTAATCTGGAAAGCCACACAGCATGATCAAAACCCAAACATTTCACCTTTAAAACCCTCTTCCGGTCGTCAATCACCGGTTCAGGACCTGAATCGAGGCTACCAAGGAGTGCATTTATGTCCTTACTGTATTCCATCACATACTCCCACCTAAAATTTTCTAAGCAGTCACATTTTCATAGCTAAAATTCACACAAGAAAATAAAAATCGAAAACGACTAAATTGAGCTCGAGAAAATTGAACTACCAATCGATGCTGTACGGCGACGGACTGAGAGACATGTTCGACAAGTTGGAGATGGTGCTCCGGCGGCTCTGGAGGTGAGCGAACGGCGTAACGGAGCCGTAGGCGATCCTCCGCCACGTGGTGTCGCTATTCTCACCGTCTCCATTGCTGAGCTTCACCTCCACTACTCTCCCGCCGGCCTCGCCTTCTTCGGAGTCCTCATTGGACGGCGGACGGAGAACCGACACGCGCAGGGTGTTGCCGCGGGACCAGGAGATGGAGAGGCGAGCGATCGGAGGATTGAGGCCGTGGTGGATGGAGTGTGCGACGGGCTGCGGGAGCTCCGGCGAGTGGGGGACCAGAGAACCGTCGCCGGAATCTGATGCGACGCCGGGCATTTGAGGAAGTGAGTGAGAGAGGTTTTGGGAGGTTAGTCTTCTGTTAATTTGGGATTTTTGAGATTTTAGGGGTTCAGGACGGAAGAGAGGGAAAGTGCAAGTAGAAGGTAGGATATTTATGTAATTTCACACATAACCCATAACCCCCCCCCCCCCCCCCCTACTATCCATCATAATTTAGAAGAGAGTCAGTCACACACAGTATATTTTTGGCAAAAGTGTCAATTTGTATTTTAAATTTAATAATAATTATCAGTTTTCACTCCGAATTTGTATTTGAGTCAATTTACCTCCTAAATTTGGTAAAAATTGCCGATTTGCACCTCATCCGTTAAATTTAATGTTTTCCATCCAATTTTAATCACATATCATGCATTTGAGGGACAATATTGTCATTATATATTTATTCATATTTAATAATGAAATAAATTAATAAAATTATTTAAGAAGAATATTTGCTACTATGTTTTTTTATTTTTTTCGAAACATGTTACTGATTTATATATTTATTATTTTACGTAATATGGTACGTTAAAAGATATTAAAAATATATAAATAAATACACAAAAAATCAAAAATAAAGGTGTACATATAAAAATATATATACACAACACATTATATTTGAATGAGTGTGTATGTTGAATATATAATTCGAAGTATGATTAAGTATGTAGAAAAAATATGTAAATAAATAATTTGATTAAAAAAATAATTCTCTTTTTAAAGAATATTTTTATTTGTTTTTAAGAAAAATAAAAATAAAAAATGACAAAATTATCCCTCATGTATATGACATGTGACACAAAATTAGATAAAAACAGTTAAATTTAACGGATGAGTTGCAAATCGAAATTTTTTACCAAGTTTAGAAAATAAATTGACTGAAATGCAAATTCGAGGTGCAAATTGACAATTTCAGCCAAATTTAGGATGTATTTTGGTAATTTTGCCTATGTTTTTTGCTTCTACAAGAATTAAGAATCACATTGTGGATTGAGAATACAACCATGTAATTGACAGAATTTTCAATTGAATTGTTGTATAAGCCTAACTAGAGTTGCATCCGATTTAGATTGGTGTCCGGCAAGCACTTGAATTCTGGCTAATTGACTAAACGTGGAAATGGAAGCATTCGTGCTCGTTCATTCCACATGAAGTTGAGACAAAATTCCCATACTACTACCAGTGTACATCAATCATAGCAAATTTACATCATCTATTACATATGTATTACAATCACCCTGCACTTTCAACTATCACTGTAGAGGCCCTCATGACTCGTCTTCATCCGCACATCATCCTCCTTCTCGCTAGTACTAGTGTAAGTTCAAGCACTTCTCCTGCTCCATTCCAGTTCAATCGAACCCCATCTATCCCAAAACAGAATTGTGTTTCCGTTAGTAACATCTCTATGATCGTTTTCCTTACTCGAATTGTGTATATGTATAATATCATTGTTTCGATATGCATTACCTATACTTTGTTTATAGTAGAAGAACTGAGACATTCTTTTACTATCTCCTGAATCCTTCTCTTCATCAGCTTATCTTTAACACCTTCAAGCATATTCTGATAGAAGCTTTCCAGCCTTAAGAGTTTCAAGCGATCTGCTGACTCTAACATTCTGTCCCATTCCTTTCCGATCTCATAAGTACCCGGGTTCTGCAAGGAGATCGGAATATCCTGCTCTTCCAAGGGTTTTCCAAATACTGAACAATGAAGTATGCCGGCATATCGTTCCATCACTGAGAGTTTTGACTGAAGAGGCTTCATTTCTTCTGTTGATGAAGACGAGCATTTTCCTGTTTCAGTGACTCTTTCAGAATTATCTTCTGCAGATCTGTGTCCCTCCCCAACAGTATTCAGTTCTTCTTGCTTGAAATCCTCTGTAAGTGGAGGCCACAACACAATAGTGGGGGAAAAACAGTCGATTGTCTTCCCGTTTCCAAGAACCCCACTCCTTCCTCTCCCCCAAGACCAAAGCTTGTATCCATCATTTGCGACAAGAACAGTATGGGCAGCACCACATACAACTTGGACAGGCTCCTGAAATTTAGACTCACTTGATCCATTACACAGAATCTGTAAGGGAGAAAGGGCATCTCCTGCATCTGTCCCAGTAAAACTAGCATCTGGGCAAAGACCAAGACCCTTCTCCATCCCCCATGACCACACATCTCCGGCAGATGAAACAACACTGGTGTGGAATAAGCCACAGTCAACAGAGACTAGATACACATATTGTGGCAATTCCTTTACAATTTCAGGAGACGATTCACTTTGGATGGTTCCATGCCCAAGTTGCCCATTTTCGCCAAGGCCAAACGTCCAGCACATGCTTTCTAATGTCTCACTTGGTCTTTTTTTGTGGGTAAGCAAAGCCGTGTGAAAAGCCCCACATGCCACATCATAAATAGCAAAAATGGAGTCCTTGTTAAAATCTTGTACAATTTCAGGACGTTTCCGGTTCTCTCTATCCCCAAGGCCTAACTGACCATGATTGTTACTACCCCAAGAGAAGCATACAAGATCTTCACCTTTATATGTTTCTCCAGCAGTGACTAGGGCTACTACATGCTCATTTCCGCATGCTACCTTCACAGCCATGTGGCCATGGAAATCCCACACCGGGGTGGGAGTGAAACTGCTCACGAGCGAGAACCCAGCTTCACTGCTGCTGCTTTCTAGTGGACAATTGCCCCACATCCAAAGGCCACCGAGATTATCTATTGCTAGTGACATCATTCCTCCAGCCTTAACAGAACAAACCTGATGTAGACATAGATGGCAACCAAATTATAGCATATATCAGGCTCTTATCTTATCTAATTCAAGTCGGTGACAATACCAATTATTTCATACCTGTAGTGGCACTTAACTCCTCGTTCCAGATCCCAACTCAAGGAATCGCTCTAGCAAGCAGGGTACTAAAGAACTTTCTCCATTTACACCAAGTTGACCATCCATTTAACAGTTGAGGAATTAAACAGTGTAAATAGGCAAGGAAAAAAAATTGAAAATTTTATGATGCAACTTTCATAGCTAAATCATGTTAAGAAGGATACAGATGTTGTAGCCCCAACACCAAACAGACCCATCATCTGCAACAATGGACGGAAAGTTGAAACATACGAGATCATGCACATCATGTAATTATATTAGTGTTCTGTCAATTCAAAAGTAGATAGAATAAAACTCTTCAGAGACATATACTGTTGTGTTCTGATATCTAAAGGTTAGTTAACCAGTGCTGAGTAAGCCAGTGATCACATTTTCAGTAAGCATAATGTACAAAGGCAAATCAGAACAGTAATAAGTAAAGAAGCAAATGATCTTTGTACACAGGTCATGCAATGAAATGTAGCAAGTTTGAACTTGATCATTCATATCTCTACTCCCAGGCTCTATAGTTGAATAACTTTTCATACCATTTAAGCTCAAGACACCCAAAAACAAACCTAATTCGAGGATATAACCAGGCAAAAGCCATAAAATTTAACAACAAGCAGCCTCTTTCAGTCTTTCTTGTTGTTTAAGGATGGTGATTAGAAGAATCACCTATAAAATAAGCCTAATCTTATGCAACACCAAGATATCATCATCTACTAATTAGACTAATTTCAATGTCTGCCCACAAATATCTGCTAACACTTAATAAACAGTGAAAAAAGATCATCTAAACAAGCATAAAAGCCTATTGCAGCAATTATCGTATGTATAGCTAAAAGATTGATATTTGTCAATACTAAAAGCTAACAATTCAAAACTGACCAGCAAGAGCAATACTGTGGTAAGCACCAGCAGCCACTCCCACAAACTTGAGACTCTTCTCCGGTTTCAACTTGACCCGAACCGGAAACAGCTCGTCGGACTCCGACCCCGTTCCTAGTCGCCCGAACATGCCTCTTCCCCATGTATACACATAACCATCACCTGAAAATCAACACCCACAATTACTCAAAAGCAAAGTTCATCAAATTCTACAATTACTCTCCTACCTGTGAGAGCTAGAGTGTGAGCTTCTCCGGCAGCCACCGCCACCACTTTACGGGCCAAGTTGCCGCCATCAGTGGGAGAAACACTGACATCATCGCTGTAATCCATTGAGGAAATGCGGAGCTCTCTGATACTGAAATTGTTTGTGTTCACCAAGTGTTTGATAAAATGCCAACGTGAGAGATGAAGAGGTCTGTGTAATGTGTGATAAGTTCCGGTATATAACTACTTGGGGCAGTTTGGATTTTTTAATATGAATTTAGGATATTTTGGCCAACCATGAGTTTGAATTAGATGATGACTAAATTATTGCATGGTTGTAGCTACGACTAATCCATTGCATGGTTGTAGCTAATTACGTGTTTAATTTGGTTGATTAAGGATGATAATGCTAAAGAATGTGTCATTGTGAGACACCAAACCTATGATTATGTGTTTACAAAGTCAATTACGTCTTTATATGTGATTGATTAAGGATATGTGTTTACTCGATGATGCTGAAGAATAAGAGTCATCTATGATTATGTGTTCCCTTGTTGTAAAGCCGTAATTGGCAGAAGTTAAGTTGGAATTTGTTGAACAAGAAGCAGCCTAAATAATAAGATGGCCATTGACCAACCATGTCATCGAGATGCTTATCTTATCAACTTGTGTTCTTCGTCAAATACGGATCAATTAATTCACATTGTGACTCAACCCCCACGTAGTTAATCTGCTCCTTATGTGATAAGAATTACGAAACGCACGCATTCATTTCATCGATAACTAAGTTGTAATTTACATCATTTACAGTTCACTATCATAAGCCTTCACGATTGATGTCATGTTGTACTAAACAGAGGGTTCTTCATATTAGTACACATCGTCCTATTATGCGCACTTCGATCACTTCATTACTGATATAGTTCTGGATGATCGTCCCAATATGCAATTATTCCCCAAATTTTGCTGCATTAGGGTTTGTTGCATACATTACTATATCTCCAAACCCAAGTAAGTTTTTTGAAATAGTCTCTATTCTGCCAGATGAAGTTCTAAAAGCTTTCAAACTAATGGTTTAAAAGATGTCGAATCGAAAAACTTTTCCTAATAGTAGTAGAGTATACATTTTGGTAACAGGTGGTTTCCCCATCTCCGGTGGATTTAGGGTTAAATAACCAGATTCCTATATATATAAGGAACTACCCGATCGCCGCCGCTGAGGAACAGAGTTGAAGCAACAGCATGAGCACCTTTTGTGTGAGATACACCTATATATCTCAAGTTCATCAAAACACCGAAAGCACCTACCGAAGCAGAGCCGGCGTGGATGTAATTCCGATCAGAGTCCAGCGGCACAAGGCGTCTTTTAAGTATAATTCAGAAAACAGTAATTACGATACTCAAGAAGCAATTGTGGTACGCCAGGGAACTCTGAAGTTGCGATTCTCGAGGGAGAGGGAAAGTGGAGATGCAAAGACGACGATGGAGAGATTTGCGAGGTATAAAAGGGTCATAGATCAGTCTCCCCCGGAAACCAACAAGTTAAGGGACAAATTGCGCAGGTACGTTTAAAACTATGTTCCGAAGATGAGCATCCCTGTATCGTTGAGCAGATATTGAGTTTTCTGCCGTGCCCGAATAAACTATCGAGGTTCAAACACTGAATTCAACAATTAGAGATCCGGTGGAACGACACTTGGCGCGGCAAGTGGAATCGTACTACAGGGCCAAGCTGATTCCGGCAACTGAGTCTTCACCCGGGCTTTGGAGGAGGCGAGTCCACCTGATGATGAATTCGACTGTGCGATTTGTATGGAAATGTTTGCACATACTCGCAGCATTACTAAATTGCCCTGCTCCCATTATTATCATCGAGATTGCATCGTCCGGTGGCTCCGGATCAATCGTGTCTGTCCTACTTGTCGACAACCTATTAATGCTCCATCTAGCTAGCTGCTGCAGTTTTGGGCATAACCAGCTGCATTGGTACTACCATGTTTTAATTTCCATGTTTTTGCTTCCTTGATCATCCATCTTTTGTATATCGAAGTATCGAGAAAAATGCACTATTATATCAAAACTTCAAACTATTGCTCTGTGTAACATTATATGTATGCTCTTGTTTCTTCCCATTACATGTATCTCTCCATGCAATTGCAAACAAGAACTTTAAAAATTGAAGCCCTCTCTACCTCAAAATGACAATTTTTAATCTAGACCAATGTGTTCTTATGTTACCTTAAGCCTACAGCACTCTGGACAGTCTGGACGGAGCTTCGCCATGGACAACTTCGCAGTTAATTTGAGCAAGAGGTCTGTCTGAGAGACATTTAGCAAAGTACACACCTGCCAGTTTAGCAGCTTCAGCTGCACAAAGGTAATCAATAATCAACATAGAATGATGCGAGTAGGTTCACATTTTTCACCAATAAAAAGCTTCAGAAACTTATTTAACAGAAGATGACGGAACGAAATCGTTTTCCTAGTACAAGTATACGTTTTGGTAATAGGTTTCCCTATCTGCGGTGGATTTAGGGTTAAAGTCCCAGATTCGTATATATGGAACTACCCCATCGCCGCCGCTGAGGAACAGAGTTGAAGCAACAGCTGGCATGAGCACCTTTCACACGAGATACAACTATACCTCTCAAGTTCATCAAAACACCGAAAGCACCTACCGAAGCAGAGCCGGCGTGGACGTAATTCCGATCAGAATCCGACTGTATAAGGCATGTTTTAAGTATAATGCAGAAACCGATGGTTATGATAGATATGAACTAGGTTTTGCTACGCAAGGGAACTCTCAAGTTGCGGTTCTCGAGGGAGAGGGAAAGTGGAAATGCAAGGACGACGATGGAGAGATTGGCGAGGTATAAAAGGGTCATAGATCGGTCTCCCCTGGAAGCCAACAAGTTACGGCACAAATTGCGCAGGTACGTTTACAATCATGCGGGTGTTTCCGAAGATGCGTATCCGTGTATTATTGAGCAAATATTGAGTTTTCTTCTAGCAGAAGCCGTCCCCGACAAAGTTATCGATGTTAAAACACTGAATTCAACAATTAGAGAACCGGTGGAACGTGTCTTGGAGTGGGAAGAGGAATCATACTACAGGGCCAAGCTGATTCCGGCAACTAAATCATTTATCTAGGCTTTGGAGGAGGCGAGTCCACCTGATGATGAATTAGACTGTGCGATTTGCATGGAAATGTTTGCACATACCCGAAGCATTACTAAGTTGCCCTGCCCCATTATTATCATCGAGATTGCATCGTCCTGTGGCTCCGGATCAATCATGTCTGACTGTTTGTCCTACTTGTCGACAACCTAATGCTCCATCTAGCTAGCTGACCAGCTGCATTGGTACTACCTTGTTTTGATTTCCATGTTTGTGCTCGTGAAGAACTTTGTGCCCTTGATAAGAGATGTATGCGTTCTGGCCATGAAAATAAAGGGAAGTGCAGATATTGCATAGCTTGATGGCGGTTTGGTAATGCTTACCATTGTTTGGTAAATAATTGTTGCGTGTATCTTGATAATAAACTGCATGAATCTGTATATAGCCTGGCATGTATGGTGTTTAATCTACTCTGCACTTTACTGTCAATCTAAATCTACATTACATGGATGGTGTTTAATCTTCTCATATACGTAAAACGGGTGATTTCCCACTGAGTAGGTGCAGGGCCAAAATAATCAGGATGTCAAGTGACGAGAAACCATGCCAATTTCCTTTTGTTTGATCACTGCCGAGGAAGTTCGGCCAATATTCGACTATATTTGTAACGTACAATATTCCCTTCTGGAATAGCCTCATATAGGCTGATTTTAGCGGATTGTCATTAAGTTGACTATATATGATCAAGTTCGCTACCATTTTGGCTAATTTGCATGAACTAGTCAAATTGAATGCAGGTGTGCCCCTGAGAGTTTCACAATAAGCAAACGGAGTTAGAGACCTCACGATTAAATCAAACAAATTTGTAGTGGTATGAATTGCAAGGGAGACCTCACGATGAAACCAAACAAATTTATAGTGCGCAGGATAAATATTTACAAGCAAGACATACTATAGAGCACATATTGGCATCACAAGAACCAAAGACAGGTCATAGTGTCATGGTTAGATCAAACAATGACAAAATAACCAAAATGTATGCACGAATTAGGGGTTTGATCCTTTGCTCCGGGTTCAATCCAGTGAAGGTAAACACCCAATTTTCTTGATGATCCAGTCACCATGAGTGCCTACACACTGAAGGGTGGATGTGTCAAGGCTTGGCACATTGGGGAAAACAAGAAGATATGGGTTCTGCCCTTCTCTGACTACTGAAAGCTTGTCAATACTTTTTCTGCTTTGGAAGAGGTATGCACGAACTTTAAACTTGTAGCTTGTTTAATCATTTCCTGCTCTAGATTGTCCTTGATGCGTTCCTCATGCGCTTTTTTTTTTATCATGCAGTCCGAGGTAGTGCAACGTACTTGAGAGAAAGTATGGCTTCAACCTGTTTTTCGGAAATGCTAGGGATAAAATACAGTTTATATGGCATGGTGCTATAGTTTTCTTTGCTAATTGGCTTCTGGTTACAGCTAGAAATTATTGTTTTGTGAGATGCACAGAAGGGGTTTTAGACAGTTGAATGAAAATTGCTGGATATATTTAGTTGGTTTGGTCAGGTGAATGAATGCGTGCCTGCTCTCTGGTTTGCAGTGGGTAGTAACCGTTCCCACCACCATATCACCAACTCCATTACTACAACAGCGCAGCATGTAGGAGCGACACAGTGGAGTAGTAGAGTGATGCACTTTTAGGCCTCTCTTTTTTTTAGCAACAATTATGAGACTACATTGTTTTTCTGTACCAGAAAGGCAAAATAGTCTTATAATTGTTGCTAAAGCAAAGATAGAAAAAGGTGTCGGACCACACCCTGTTAATTATCTTGATGAGACCTCAACCTGATTTTAAGGTTTCAACTTAGTTCAGTTATAATTGGGGTACTTCAATTATACACATGTATCTGCTTTTAAGATTGTTTTAGTTACCTTGTGTTGTTCTCTTCTATTGTTGTTGCATCATTACCAGCAAAAAATTATCTTGAATGAACTTCAGATTAGCATGTCATATCTGTAGAATTTGTATCACTCCAATGAGAATTGTGTTTTGAGCCCTGTAGAAGAAGAAAAAAAAACTGTTGGTATCGTTGTCTTAGTTCAAATTGAATGAATTGATGATGAGTGTTTTTGTGTGTTCGGTGATTGTTTTTGTGTTCTAATCTATAGTTCTGTCTCCCTTCTGATGGTATTTATGAGTCCCTGCATTTCTTCACAAACCACAAGACTGGAGTCCTTATTAAAATCTACCGCGGTTCACTTAATACCTGAAGCCTGACATGATTCTTACCACCTGAGAGGAGCATGCAAGGTCTTCACTTTTATGTTTTACTACCATGGTCGTTTTCGCATTCTAACTTTCACAACCGTGTAGTCATGGAAATTACACTGAGGTTGGAGTGAAGCTGCGCACAGGAGAGAAACCACCTTCACTGCTGCTATCTGGTGGACAATCACATCCAAAGGCCACCCAGATTAGCAGAGGCATCTCCAGCCTAAACAGTATAAACCTGATGTAGACATATGTGGCAAACATAATATAGCATGTATGAGATTTTTATCTCAGTTAGTTGAATTGGTTACAATAACACAACTCTCCCATGTGGCAATCTGAGCAGCGTGCTAATCAGCATACACATAACAAAGTAATTTGTAAGTGACTAATGTTAGATATGTAATAGTTATGCTAATATACTCTTTGGTCTTTACAAAGAAAAAATAAATCAAATCCTGTAATACAACATTAAGTTGCATTACTTGCGTGTTCCCTAGAGAGTTTTACTACCAGCCCCAACATTTGCCATCTGAGAATTAGCAGCCACCACACTTGCTTTGAAAGTAGGATCTCCGAGAGCCTTCCATAGTTCAAAGTTCAAACACTTGAAGAACAATGCATTCTCTCAATCTATATGCCCGGAAACTGTTGAGAATTATGGAATTAATGGCCGAAAAGTGTGATTTTCAGTTTACTAAACCTGACCAGAGTTGCTTCCACTGTGGATTACTGTCGGAAACAAGCATTTATCTTGTGAACTAAAAAAGAAAATGTCACAATACTCCAGTTTGGATAAAAAACAAAATGTCAATGTAAATTGATAATCCATTGATAGTAGCCTTATTAAGTTGATTGGTTTCATTTTATGTTGACTTGTTGTCTAATTCTGACCGGAGTTGCTTCTGATTTTGATTAGTACAAATTCACAAGTACTCATAACAATATGAAACCTGGAAATGGAAGCATTCGTTCATTCATTCCACATAAAATTCAGACAAAATTCCCACATAAAGACGCTGCTGCGCACTTCCATAATTCCATAACAAATTTACATCTGCTGCTACCGATCTACTTACAATCACCCGAGTCATAGAGATCCTCATTCATACTAGTCTTCGGAATCATCATCCTCCTCCTCCTCCTCCTCCAACTCCTCGCTAGTGCTAGCGTAAGCAGCCAAGTTCAAGCACTTCTCCTGCTCTTGCTCAATCGAACCCCACATCGCCCTGCACATCACACAATGCGCCGGCTTCTTCCTCGCGCTCCTCTTCCACTTCAAGAAGCATTCCTCATGAATCAGGTTTCTACACGTCCCACAAGCCACCACTTTGTCTTGCTTCCCCATTTCATCCAAACAAACAGGGCAGCAAGTACCCTCTTCAATCACCACCTTTGGCCTCGACGACGACGAAGAAGGCCCCTGCTGCCTCTGCTTGCCATACAGCTGACGAAACCATTTCCTTGCGCTCTCCCTCGCCAGCGACTCAGGCAGAGTGTCTTGCGCCAGCATGCTCTGCACCTCCCACTGCGAGAATGTGCCGTCCCTCAGAGACCTGTCATCCTCCGAATACCCCAACACTTGGAGATACACAAACAGCAAATGCTTGCAGGGTGTCACAAGGTCAGGGCAGCTGCATTTAGGGTGGGTGGATATGGTGGCAGTGTAGACATTTCCAGTGTCGCCCAAGATGAAGAAGGTGGCGCCGGAGCGGTGCAGGAGGCGAATGTGCTGGCTGAGAGCCCGCCTCACCCTGTCATTGAAGGGTTTGAAGCGGCTGGCCCGCGGCATTGTTGAATTGGGGCAATTAGGAAACTGTGATATATGATCGTTGGAACAAAACTAGGCCAAGTGTTTGCGATGTGGGATTTGTAGGTAGGGAAATGTGGGTGGATTCTTTATGTAAATTTGAGTAACACGTCAGGAATAGCGGGAGCGTATAGCAAATTGGTAAAGCTGGAGTGTTGTGCTTCCCAGAGGCAAACCAATGGAACAAGTTATGGGCATTGCTAAAAAGAAATGACAGATAAAATTTACCTGAAAGCACAAAGATAACAATTACACAGAGTAATGAATACTCAAACCCGCAATGAACTATGATTTTGTTTGGTGAGAGAAGTACAGTAAAAACCAGCATCAACAAATTGGAGCTCCAAACTTATGTAATATTATAATATAACACCCAAAATTCAAAAGAAAATGTAATAATATAGAAGTAAAAGTTAAAAGGAGAAAGTAGAAACCGAAGCTGATCCGCCATCTCAGTCTCTGCTCCGCCTCTTCTGGTTTTCGATGCGGTGGTTGTTTGTTAGGTTTTTCACTTCTTTACCTTTTGCTTTATACACCTGTTTCTGGTCTACAAAAAGTCTCTAATTATTAGAGGCCCATATGCTGCAAATGGACATGAGCCCAATATATTTTGGGTCCAGTGAGTTACAGGCCCAAAAGAAATATATATCTGGTTTTAGCTCTACCTCATCTTCAACAGAAAAACCAGTCTTCTTCTCTGAGAAAGTTACACTCTGTAGACCACTGAACAATACTAATGTTTGGTCATTGAGAATTTCTTCCCAGAATCCAAGAAAGGTTCTATGTCTGATTTCATTTTGGTCAATTAGTGCTATTTGTTTTCATGTTTGTTTGAATTCTAAGAATTACGGCAATATGAAACCTTGTTGGAATTCTCAACTACCCAAAAGAAAAATATTGCATCTTTCTCATTTGGAGTGAAGTGGGGAGAGACCATAAGGTTGATTTATGAGCTTATGTGGGTGGGAGTTTGTTATAGTTTGTTAGGATTTAAAATGCGGAATTGATTGGATTTTCTTGTTGTTTTAGTCTAATATGTGTCATTGATTGACAGCAGCAGCAAACGGAACAGAGAGAATGGTTGAACTTGAGTTTTAAGCCGGAGAATTTCCTTCCGGGAGTTGTCATTGGCTTCATTCTTGGGCTGTTGTTGGATTTGTCACAGCCTGGCAAGGGCTCTTTAAGGATAAAGAAGAAAAATTTCTCAGAGGGTAATCCCCAACAGAGAAGTTTGGTCTCGACCAATGGTGATGAAGAGCTTAAAATGGTTGGTTTCTTGATACGTTCTTAGTGAATGCGTGTGTTGTCTGATGTTACTGGGTGGTTTATCTCATGCTTTGGTGCTTGTTGACATGTCTACTTAATTGCTGCATTGCCTCATAGGTGTAAGGGATAAAGTTAATGTTGAGTATCTAGTTTTTTATCAATGATGAAATTGAGTTTTCATCATCTTATATTATGTGAGTTCAGTACTTCGAATTTTAAATCTTGTATTATGTGAGTTCAATACTTAAAGAGTGAAAAGAGTAAGGTCAGGCTAGCATTCCAAACCATATGTCTCAGTGATAAGTGATAACAAAGTGGGGAAAGTTTTCCTTAACTTGCTCTAGTATTTGTAAAAGACTAGTTATGAACTTATCTTTATCAAACACTCTCCTACAATCCTACTTGTCAAATAAAAATGAATCAGTAGAAACTAAAGAAGTATTGTTGCTATTACATTTGTTGGTTTCAATTCTGTTGCTAAATTGACTTCTCTTTATTTTCTAGCATTGTGAAGTATTAGCCATTCTTGTATCAGATAGTGTTAATGTTCTAGTACACGTCTCAAAAATTGACCTTATTCGGCTTTGTTATTAAGTAGTGTCTTGTCTGGGTTTTTAAATAGTCTCTCATTTTCATGACAGGTTCTGGTAGTTAGACGAGACCTGAAGATGACAACTGGAAAAATCGCATCTCAGTGTGCTCGTAAGTAAGAAATCTGGTGTTTCTAATTTAATTTCTTTGATAACTCTCCTTTTCCTAGCTTCATCATTTATACTTGTTTTCTGTTGGGGGTTCATTTGGCTGAACTGTGTCTTTCATAAACTTGCAGATGCTGCCACTGGCATGTATGCAGAACTGAGTCAAAGGTGATTATTATGAGTACTTTTCTTAATATTAAGCCTAATTCTCTGACTGAATGCCCTCTTTCCTACATAATGTTTGTTCCTATTGGGACAATTGTAGCCTTTGTGGGTGCAATATAACTTATATAAGTATAAAGAGAAGTTAGCATCTGTTGCAACTTCCATGGGCGCAACAATTAATTGAATATGATAAAATCAAATGAAAACCAAAGCTGTTCAAAGACATTTTATAACTGCTAGCTACTTGTGCATTTATAAAATGAATAAGAAAATGTCACTTAGAATCTAAATTATCATACCAAGGGTGTAACATTAAATTTTAATTACAGCCATAGGTCACTTTTGAGACAATGGGAGCAAAATGGGCAACCCAAAATAGCGGTTACATGCAAGAATCAACAAGAAATGTAAGCAGGTCATTTTGTTGTAAATATCTAGCTTACTGGATATGTTTCTTTTTGGCCAATTTGTTGTTTTAAGTTCTGTTTTTTATTTCCTTACCTTTTCATATCAGGAATAAGCTGAAAGAAGCAGCTGAGGATATTGGCCTTCCAACATTTGTTGTCGCTGATGCAGGGCGAACACAAGTAAGATGTTGGAATGTACAAATTAATCTGAAGATGGTTGACCTGGACTATTGTCATCGTTACCAAATAAAACTTTAAGAGGATTCCTATGTATATGATTTGTTTCTAATGAGTATAATGTTACTTACACAAACACCTTATTAATTATAAAAATACCCCGTCTTGAACCAAGTGAATAAGATTTAAGCTCTTTCTTGGTCCTGCAACTGTAGTGAAAATTTGGAGATGTTGACAGTTCATTTTGCACAGATTGCGAGTGGGTCAAAGACAGTTCTTGCCGTTGGACCTGGTATGTGTCTCACACTTCGCTGCAAAATCATTTAGTTGCATGCGTTTGTAGACATATATGCTGTCCTTTCGTTCAATTGATGAGGTAGTAGAATTTACCCAACATTTGAAAGTAATGGAAGATGTTTGGTGAACAAAGATATTACTGCCTATTTTATGGTTATTATAGCTTTCTACCTTTTCCTATTTGATGGCTTTCAGCAATGAGATTATACAAAGAATATCCGGAAAAAGATATATTTTCTAATTACTTGAGTTTCTGTGCAGGACCAAAAGAATTGGTAGATTCAGTGACAGGGAAACAGGGCCTTCTCTGAAGTTATGTAGAAACGAAGGGCTATTTCCTACACCATCATTGTTCTTATAGTTGTAATGGGAGCTTGTTTCCTTCTTCTCTAATTGAAGCCTATAATATGCAGTCAAGTTGAAGTTTGATTCCACCATTCTGCCATGGCAGATGCCTTTTTCCTAGTGTTATAAGGAAGCTTCTCTAATTCCATTAGGTGTCTAACTTCACTTGCGGATAGGGGAGATAGCTTGAACTTTCCATTGTTTTGATTCAGACATCTGAGAACATATTGTAAATTTGTATTAATGTATTGAAACTTGAAAGGAGCATGATAGGTAGTTTGCAAATTCAAACTAACAGCTTAGATTTTTTTTTTAGTACTTGTAGTTACTGTGTGATAGAGCATGAACTCAACTATCAGTGATAATCCATTCTCTATATCAGCCTTTTTTTGGGTTTATTATTCCAATCGACACAATTTATAACAATCGAGAGTCGCAATGTCTTGAGTCTTGAGTCTTGACTATACTAAACATTGACAAACTTAATGCCCTGGGTACCTTTTAGTAATTTCCACCCAAGGTGCAAAACCCCTAGAGCCCAGCATCCCAAATTGCAGTGCTCTCTGTTATTCCCAAAACCCTAAACTTGGACATTTGTCTCTCCCATTTTCCACAATGGCTTGTCGCTGCAGATCGTTCTCAAGATCCGCCTTCTCTTTTCTCAAATCCACAGTCAACAAACCACCTCTCAACTCCAGACCCATCTCCTCTCTCCCATCCACCCCATCACTCTCAAGGTAAGCAAAACCCCTTCAAACCCTAATTATGAAATCCTCTATCCTTTGCACAATTGTTATCTGGGGATTGTAATTAACGTTGTTTTGTACAATGGGTTTGTATCAGATTAGCGAAGTTTTGACCTTTTTTGAGTTTCTGAATTTTCAGGTCTGCTCCTCCTCAGTTGGGTAGTCTTCAGTCTCTGCTTCCATTCCACACGGCGGTTTCTTCAGCTCGGATGACGTCATGCCTCGGCATTGACACGAGGAGCTCGAGGTCGTTGTCTCAGGGTACGCTCGGTGCAAACCCAGGAGTTTGATATCTTCAAATCTTTTGTATTTATTATCTGTAAGCAACCTTTTTTAAAACTCCATATAATGAGCTAGTTTTTGGATCCTTCCGCGTTGAAATTTGCTCAACTGTTAAAAGATGATCGAAATTGAGAATGATTGACAACTAAGGAGTGAGTTCTAGTGTTGATATTTGATACTGATCATTGCCGATTGCTTTCTTAGATTACATCACTGCTTCTTAGATTACATATCACAACTGTAGATTGGTTATTTAGTTTGTCTTCTCTGTGATGATACTTCAGCTTTCAGAAACAATTCAATATTTAGCAATCAGTTCCTCATATACTGGGGATGATCGGTGCATTGTACTACTAGTAATGTTTGAAATTGATAAGTTTCGGGTTAGCTCTGGTTTAGGTGTCACATTTGTGGTTTTTATAAGTAATCAAGTAGACATGTGGAGAGAAAAACTTGATGAGTCGGGATGAATTCACCTGAATTTGACACCTTTATACATTGTATTCTTAACCAATTCAGGATGAAGTCACACGAGAGAGAAGGGGAATATCCCATAGACCACCTTTAACTTCTCTGTGGGTTCAGTTCTTAATTGTTTGGAGGTTCTGGACCTGGTTGGGTGTTGTTAAAACTATGTGTCACTAGAGACTAAAAGCTATCTCTCAAACAGGAACTAATAGGTTCCAATGACTTGAAAATTTTGTTCAAGCCTTACATCTTATGTTTAACATTCCCATTTGCTAAATTTTAAATGCTTGAAGATGACTATAAGATTGCATTGTACTACTTTCATTGGTTGTATACCATAGTTTAAATTTTAAAATGATGTTCCATGTGCAGTATCATTTTATCAATTTCTCATTAAACTATAGATTAGTATAGGAACAACCCTTATTTCTAAACCTTCAGGTCGAGGTTATCTTTTTCGATGGTGAACTAACTATTGTTACAAAGTTGGGTGACCATTTTGTACTTCCAAGGCCAACAAAGGATGTGAGAAGATTGAGCTTGTTGAGTAAATTACCCAGCATCCATCCTTTGGGTCTCTAACTTGATTCTTTGCATATAGTTCTTAAATTGGGTACTTGAGAAACATTGATATGAATGTGATAGTTTAATTTTAAGTATGTAAAACTTCAACAATACTCATAAACCGGCCTTGTCAATGAGATATTTTACATGTTGTAACTTTTAAGTCCAACATTCATGGATTGACACTTTGTTTTTCAGTTCTAACTTCCGATAGTGGATAGCAAAGCCAGGCTGCAGTAATATATTTAGATGCTGATTATCTGAGTTAGTTTATTAATTACTTAAGAGTTCAGCTTACACCTCCAGAACTCCAGTTGTTTGCAGTAATAAGTCTAATATATTTTTCATTTTCCTGTTTGTATTCAGAGCTGGGTCTCAGTGTGCCGCGATAATGATAAGAGATTGAAGTCGAAAGATAGAGGCTTAGACCAAGTGTCACATCATTCTGTTGCCCTATTCATCACCTACTGGAGTTAATTTTACAGTTCTGTAAACGGATGATGTAGCTGCTGGAATTGGATTCTCTGATTCATTGCAATAATTGTTGAGATTCTCCTTCAAATTTGTTTCACCTTCCAATGGATTTTCCCATGGCACCAATATAGTACATTGTTGTTTCTTTACTGGAAAAGAAAATAAGTTCAAAGCTCTAAGATCTGGCGTGTGTTCGAAGTTCCAGTTAAAGTTTTCGTTTTCATTTTGTCTTTGAAGTTTGGATGAACTAAAGAAGGGGCAATGGGGTTGTCGCCACGTAGCAGTGAGCTTGATAATATAGAATAAGCTTGTAGACAACGTGAAGTGCAGGTTGAGGAATGAGGATACATATTACATGGGCGGTAGATGTGATAATGTTCAATGTCTCCCATTTATTTGTGAAAAGAGTATTGGCCTCAGCGCTCAATGTCCCCATGATCACAATACACTCGCATGTTGCATGTGTCTCTCCAGTCTCCATCTCTTCCCACAAAGGTCCCTTCTTCGATACTCAATCATACATGAACCAAGAGTGTAGTGAGAATGATCATTGTGTTGTTTTTGATTTAGGGTTTTCTTTCTCCTTAAAGATTGCAGTTTTTAGTCGGATCGATGTTTCAATTCCGACCTTAGATTCGATAATCGGGTTTAGAAGTTAAAGGTCGTATGATCCGCAAACCTTTTGAGATTGCTGTTCCAAACCAGTATTGTCTACATGTCCAATCTCAACTTCCATCACCCATTACATTGTACTTATGTACATGGCTCAATTTGAGCAGTAGCACCACTGTCTTTAGAACTTTGTCAAATGGCCCTGGCCCTGGCCCTGAAGAAAACTTAACAAGATGTTTAATTTCCATTGTGATGGTATTATTGATTCGTTGAATCCAAATATTGATTTGTATCTGTTACCAACTAGTTGTATGTGTGGAAGCTCCACCATGTGTTATTGGTACTTAACTAATAATAGTGTTTCTTCATTTGGACCGTCACTGGTTACCATGTTAGGGCAATTGAGAAAAGCTCTAGCTCATAAAGTTTACTGTCATCAAGTCATTGTCAGAAGAGGTGACAGTGGAAAGGGGAGACAGACTCTATAATGAACATGTAAACATATCCCGGCCCCCGTGCATGGAAGCCCATTAGTTCGTTAGAAAGGGACTAAGATGATGTTCATTCACACCAATAGTCCAATATTGCTAATGATCTTCTTTATAAGTAAAGAGTACGTTTCTCTTTAGTCTTTACCGAATATGGTGATTTCACTGATTTGAGAGTGGAGTTTCTTTCCCTTCCATACGTAATACTGTTCTTCATATATTCCTACGTATGGAGTTTTTATATTTTAATTTAGCATTTACTGATATTGATGACTGATGTTCAATTTCTAAAATTAATTTCAACTTTTATAAAAACAATAATAGAAATCAGTCAAATCACACCGGTAAAATAACCAATAATACAGCTCGACTTTCGTGTTCTTTGATCCTTATTTTCCCGTTGGCTATGATTCTTAATTCGTTGAATGACTTGAATCTGTGCAGCACAACTGCACAAGTCATTTCACCCTGCATCATTCTCTTGTTAGTCATTGAATTTACCCTCTTCGTCACACATCCCAGAAGTAAAATTTGATTACGTACAGTAATCAAGCCAGGTTATCACTTACGTGATTATAAGCACAAAGCAATCCAAGACAAGACAAGAAATGGAGTATTTTTCTTGTCTATAACCCAAAGATTATCCCAATTAACTAATAGAGTGCAGCTTTATTAGAACAATACTTATTAATAGTAATGCAGAAACTTATTTAACTGGTGTCTGTGTCAGTCATGGCATCATAATACAGAGTAGTGAGTGGTGCATGAGGCCTGAGGGCATGAAAAAGAGAGGCATGTGATCACCGCAAACCTTGCTTCACAAATCAGGGAAATTCACACTACTGTACAAATACATATCGGATCGAATTATTAAGTTCTGGAATTTTGAAATATCATTATTCCCACCATTAGGGTTTGCTGGTTTCCCTGTACATCATCTTTATTCTTTAACTTAATTTGATCACTAGCGATAAGACCAAGTAAAACTACAGCCAAATAGTACACAGAGCATCTTAAATAAAAACTAAAATTGATATCATATCTCGACAATAATCTATATAGAATGTGAACTTAGCAGACCTTTGGATCAGCGATGCCTAGGATCTGCATACATTGTTTGCATTGTCAACCAGATACCAAAACTTATATAATCTGCACTATAACCATAAAATTGCAAAGACAACCTATATTTATCTAATACTCGAACTCCCGGCCCTATCGGACATTGTATGAACTATGAAGACCTATTCGTTATTAACTAAGGTAATTTCAGGACATTGTCGCGTGATATTTTCACGACAGTTAAACTCAAGCTCTAAATAAACGGCCGACTTATCTAACAAGATAATTATGATTTGTATTACTATGGTCCTTGGCGCTAGACTTGTGCTGAAGTTCATCGATCATAGGTAATGAGTCCACGTGCAAATGTGCATATAATAATGGGGTTGAGGGTGTTTTGCGAAATACATGCATGTTCAATCATTTTCTTCTCTTGGTGGCAAAATTCTACTCACTTGTTGAAGTTCTCGGAGTTTTTGAAGTGGTGAGAAAATTTGTGCAAGAAGATAGTAACAAAATTCGCCAACCGGATTTTGTGCAGCAGAAAACGATGTCAAAAAATGTGCTATCCAAATCTGCCTTTCTTAGCTTGAGAAATTATTATATATACCCGTCACATATCTCACGTGACATACCCTTTAATGTTATTGGTATATTTTTACTGTGATTATTTGTGATTAGTTATTATATGTAAATAATTTTTTGTCATTTTCACCACGTGCATATTAATTATACTATGACGTAATATAATTAGCTAGATACAACACGTGTCAATTGGCGGATCCACATAATAATTACTCAGCTTAACTTTTCTAACATTCTCGGCTGCTATGGTTAATCCCACTGGCCACTACTAATTGTTTTCACTAAAATGTATGCATATAATTATGGCATAAATGCCGATTTGCACCCCAAACTTAGCTGAAATTGTCAATTTGCACCTGAACTTGCATTTGAGTCAATTTACCTCCTAAACTTGGTAAAAATTGCCGATTTACACCCCGAACTTGTATTTGAGTCAATTTACCTCCTAAACTTGGTAAAAATTGCCGATTTGCACCTCATCTGTTAAATTTAACTGTTTCTATCCAATTTTGCGTCACATGTCATACACATGAGGGTCAATGTTGTCATTTTCTATTTATATTTTTCTTAAAAACAAATAAAAAAATTCCTTAAAATGAGGACTATTTTGTTAATCAAATTATTTATTTACACCCATTCAAATTTAGTGTGTTGTGTATAAATATATTTTTATATGTACACATTGTTGGAGGATGAACAAAACGAGAATAATAATGACATAATAGAACAGAACGTAACCGTTTATTGATTGATAATGAGGCCAATATATAGGCATTACATAACCACAATCAGTAGGATTCGGAGTCCTAATCTATTACATAGATGTGAATCTATCTCTAACAGGACACCTAATAAGGCTAACACACACAATGGTAGAATAGTAATTCTCTCGGAACACACATTTATTTTTAATTTTCAATGTATTTATTTATTTATATTTTTTCTAATATCATTTAACATACAATATCACATAAAATAATAAATATATAAATCAATAACATGTTTCGAAAAAACAAACATTGTAGCAAGTGTTCCTCTTAAGTAATTTTATTAATTTATTTCATTATTCAATATGAATAAATATATAATGACAATACTACCCCTTAAATGCATGACATGTGACTTAAAATTGGATTGAAAACATTAAATTTGACGGATATGGTGCAAATCGGCAATTTTTACCAAGTTTATGAGGTAAATTGACTCAAATGCAAGTTCAGGGTGTAAATCGGCAATTTTTACTAAGTTTAGGAGGTAAATTGACTCAAATGCAAGTTCGGGGTGTAAATTGACAATTTCAGTCAAGTTTGTGGTGCAAATCGGCATTTATGCCTATAATTATATAATGCCATCAATTTCATTTAAGTAATATTCAATCTTTGCTCACATCTCTTCAATTTCTCAACTAAATCTACCTACACTGTACTGTGATGATAGTTATCAGAAATATTTACTAATATTGTTGACATGTTATTGCCTAGCCTAATTATTATTCCATGGAGGTCATAATTAAAAGAGGTTAATTTGTGATTGTAATTGTGTAAGGTGAGTATATAAGGGCCAGTTTTGAAAGAGAGTGGAATATTATTTTTGATGTCAAGAAAATTATGATTAGGTTGAGAGACCTTAGCAATCAATCGATAGATTGGAAGATGATACTTCAGAAGAACAAGATAACATGATTATCTCTCACCAAACACCAGCTAGCTAAGTGGGTGCACATTTGGACAACTATATCGTACAAAATATTCACCATTCCATTTCAATCACAAGGCCCCATTAACCATACTTGCATGTGCTGTGCCATTACTTTCTTAATCATCTGTAATTAATTAGTACCAAAACTCTTACGTTAATTATGGTTCGTATCATATACGAACCTGCTAATTCAGATTACTGATCAAATGACAATCTCATAATCGTCCATTTGATAATACCATGCAAACTATTTATATTATCAAGGAAATATGATTTTTACATCATACATTCACTAGCTAGGCTAATAGTAGAATGAAATCATTTTATCTCGGTACTTTCATGATGATCTTCTGAGTATCGGTGAAGAGCCTTATTATCAAAACATAAACATTCGCATTTTTTCGGGTTGATCTTCTGAGTATCGACGAAGAGCCTTATTATAAAAACAGAGACGTCCGCGCTTTTTCGGGTTTGAGGACGTCCGCTTCTGAACCTCCATATATATATATATATATATATATATATATATATATATATATATATCTGATGGAGCATTACCCTAATTTTGATATTGTAATTATTGATATCAGGTCCGGTACATCAAGCATTCTGCAATTATAGATTGCAGGGTGCGGGAGTTTCTGATCTCGATCGTCATTCATCGATCACTTAACTTTCTTCAATATTTCATAAGATAAACAATCAGTTACGATCACGTAGTATTTTGATACACGTACTTTAACAAAGCAATATATTGAAACACTTACCTTCCTACTCAGGAAAACAAGATTAATAGGGATCATTATATATTATCATTTTACCACAGCTGAAAATGATTACTGTATCTCTTTTGAAACCCTTGAAGCCTCCAAACGTGGTAGGGGCAAATGAATGATGTCGTATCGATGGTTCTAATTCTGGGTCGAAATTCATTTACCTTATGCATGGGACCATAATAATACAGAACTCGTTTTCATAGACACAGAGAAAGAGCCATCTTTGCCCCATTATTAACCCCTCACCATCTTGTATTTTTGTGATAGTTGGCCTTCAATCATCAAAAAACGACTACTAATTCCAATCAACTATAAAATGTTCAGTTTCCATACCAATTATAAACTGGGGTACCGATAAGTAATTCAATCATATTATGCAGAGAAGAAGGAGAAAGATAAAAGTAACATTTTCTTTCTTGTGAGGGAGAACATTAGTTGTATTCCAATGGAGCCACAATGGATTAATAACATTGGAACAGTCTATGATGGAATTCAAAACTTCAGTTAGGAACTTTAAGAAAAAATAACATTACGAAATTGTCTAGTTTAACAAATAAAAAAATAGAAGAAAAAAAGAGTAAAAGGAAGTAGAAGATGATCACTGGGGCCGCTGCTAACTTAACCTCGAAAACTTTGCTGCCTAGCTTAGCTACTCTAGCATCTCCACACTAGATCAGCTGCCTGAAATCCGGCCCCACGTGTTGGTGAATCAAGTAATCACCGCCGTTAACGTCGAAGAGCATGTTGGGATTATGGTGGTGGTGGTGCTGTGGCGGCGGGTGATGTATATAGTGTTGCTGAGCTTTCACCATCTCCTTCTGCCGCCGCAGCTCCATCACCTTGCGGTGCGAGTTCGAGTGCTTTGTTAGCACAAAAGTCGGGCTGGCTGCCGGTCTGTACTCAGGCACGAGCCGGCCCGACTTATACCTAACTCCGCAAGCGTTGCACAGCGTTTTCGGGCCCATAGGCCCGGTACGCCACTGCGGAGTTTTATCCGTAGCACAATGCAGACACTTTCGACCGTCACCAGGCGCAGAGCCGCCGTCCGAATTCTCATTCTTCTTCTTCGGCGCGGTCTTTAGTGCCTTCTTGCCGACACTCGAGGCCGCCGGAGGCGGCAGCGGAGTTTCGGAAAGTACAACGTCGGAAGACTCCGGAGAGGATTCTGTGGGGGAGAGGAGGAGGAGGCGGGAAGTCCAGTTGCCCGGTGCGGCGCGTGAGCGTTTGCTGCGGGCCTTGGCGGGTACTGAAACATCGGAGTTGAATATCGGGTTGGTGTGGTTGCTGTTGCTATGGTTGTTGTTTGGGTCGGGCTGGAAGTGGCGGGTCTCGGAGGCGGCCTCGTCGGGTCGGGCTTTCATGCCGGATATCAGCTGCAGCTTCTGGAGGTCCTCGCTGGAAAACGACTCCTCCGAGAAACTCGTGAGCTGCCATTCGAGCTCAGCTAAATCGTCGTACTGCCCCAAAAAAAAACATATCTATCAGCTTAACAAAATTCCAAGCCTATCACCACCGGAAATTCCAATTCAAATTTCGAAAAATCGAAACTAGAAAACGAGCTATTTTTATCACCAAGTGCAAAATTACGTAACCACCTCGAGAATTCATGTAGCTTTTGTCGTCTTGTTTCTTAGGGATTGAAACGCATAACCAATTTCAAAACTAACCAAAACCCAACAAGAAACTAAAAAAATAAAATATAGAAATATAATGATATAGAGATATACCGGAACGCAGAGGTCACTGGAGAAGGGGACCTCGTTGAGACTCCGGCCTCCGAAATCAGCGGCGAAATTGGCGGGCTCGCAGCCGGATAAAGAAGAATTACAGCTGCTGTCGATGACGGTAAGCGTGGAGGAGTCCGTGGAGTTTCCGGTGACGTTATCAAAAGCAACAGAAGCAGCAGCAACAGCAACACCGTCGGTAATGACAGCGTCGTCGTTAGAAAAGTCGAGAAGGTCCTCGACCATGAAATTGTCGCCCCCTGCACCGGCGCCATTGTTGGCCTTGCAGAAGCTGTTCTGAAAATATTCGGGTGCCTCCATAGCTCAATTAGTTAGAGCGTTGGGGTTGTATTAGGGACGTCGGATTTTGGTTAAGGCAGAAATGGCGAGGAGGAAGAAGAAGAAGAATGGAAGGGAGAGAGAGGATAGTAAGTGAGAAAATAGTGAAGGAAAGAGCGAGAAGACGGACACCTTTGACGAGGGCAAAAACTAATGCTCCCCCCTATAAAATTTTGATTAAAGAAAACAACTAATTCTATTTATTATTTTCTCTAACAATTTTAATGCGCTCTTTATTTCCAGTTACTTTCCTACCCTTTTTGCTTTACCTACTTTGCCCCCTTTGCTTTTATGGACCGGCAGCGGCTGTTCCGAAGCGTTAAGGTCAGTAAAGTAAAATTAAAGCCGTGGCGGGACCCGTCTTTGTTTAAGTCATCAAATCAGACGCACGTGGATGCATGATTACGGTCATGATCAACGAGGTGTACAACAATGATCACGGAGTGTACTTCAAGTACAGTAGCTGATTACACTGCCGGTTTAACTGCTGCGAAAGGGTAAATTGGAAATTTCGTACGAGGTGCTGGTAATAATAGGAGGGTAAAAGTGGAAGGTTGGGATTGGATTAATTTGGGTAATTAAGCGTAAATAGAGGTTAAACGTGATTAAAGTGTTATAATTCAACCCCTTAGGAATCGATCTAGCAGGTTTGTCGCTGAGCCTTGTGCCATTAGCGTCCAAGTTCACAGACCGATTCCTCTGCTTATAATTTTTTTTCTGGGGAGACGTGTTTTTTTTAATTACTTAATTTAACTCTGAGTTAAAAAAAATTGGTTTTAATTAATTGGTTTTATAATATGGTTTTAACTAATCCCTGTGCAGGTTGGTTTAATTTATTGAAACTCTTCAGTTGTAAGCACGACGGTTACAGCTCAACTCAACTCCATGGAGATGCACGGCGGTGATCTCCCAAAACGTGTCCCCCTCTTCTTGGTACTGTACTTATTTCGGCTTTCACTTTTTTATTTTTTACCTCACCTGGCCGCGTCGGTTTAGGAGCGAGTCTACAGTAAATATATAAATCACGTTTTTTCAATAGTTACCACAAACGTAACTTTAGAGGTGGTAACAAAGATGTGTAGCTCCCAAGTGTTATCTGCTCTAGTCTATATCTCTTATTCTTATTCAGTTAGTAGTGTAGTCCCGTATATAATTCTATAACTAGCAAACATCTATTATTGTCATACAATAATGCATCCAGATAACAACCAGATAAGATTGCTACGAATTTCGTTATACTAATAACTAATTTACGTACATAATATTTCATTTAAAGTTGGAGAAAATCATTTAGACACAGAGGTTATATTGTACGTACATGCGACTCAAATGGTCAAAAGACAAGAATCTAGTAAAAACAACAACTAACTTAGCTAGTGTAACTAAGTTTCAAACTCAACCCTATATGATAACAATTACTTTTCATGGGGCAGTAACTCTCAAAGAAGTTACTAGAATAAACATGCGTGTATTTATAGACTTTGATGACGTTAATCGAATGGAACAACAGGTTACATGTGGCGCATGAAAACACGTGGCAGACATCGAGACGTGAGGACTGATTAATGTGGGGCTGAATTTGATGAGTCATGATCCCGAGGACTCTCCTCGGTAGGATAAGGCTGCAATAGCCAATAAACAACTGGGGAAATATTTATTTTGTTTAAATTTCTATTTATTCTTTTTTTTTAGTTTTTTTTTACTTTATCTAGCTTTATTTGCGTGAATTAAAAGAAAAGCCTGAAAAAGAAAGGGTACCTGGACCGTTGCTTGGCTTAGAGGGTTTCATTTTTCAGAGATATTTTTTTGTCTTTATTGTCATTTTTCTTTTTTCAGAAAAAGAATTTACAATGTCAAAATAATACATGTGAAAATTTAATTTCGGGAAAGGATTAATACTTGAGGTTGGCGTAGGGCCCAGTTGGCACGTGCCTGAGTTGGGTGTAGTGTCAGCGAGCCATGTGAGTGCTTTGCTCGTGTAAAAAGCCAAAAGTGACGGTGGTTAATGCCACGCGGCGGGTATCTATTGCGCAGTGGCTTTTCTAAGATGCGTCGACCGGATATGTTATAAATTTGGCGTACAATTCTAATCGTATCCCATACACCATTTATATAAGTATACGATAACGTGAGAGCACGTGTCGGTGGTGGTCACGTGGTATTACTGATTCTGCTTTTACCTCTGCGGTTGGGTGAATTTGGGTAGTGTAAAAATAATGGTGAGGTAATTTGCTATGATCTTCACCTTCGAAAGGTGGCAAAGGTGTAGTGCGGTGAACAAAGTTGCATGGCTAAGTTACTTGAGAGCTTTACAGTGTGCAGTGCATGTTGAAAGTTACCAGCTCTGCAAACCTAGCTTTGACTAGCTTATTTGTCCTCGGTGCTTGGGTGGGTGCTTCTTCAAGTTTAAGCTAGTGTTTTAAGTCTTTCCTAATACTAGTAGGTGAATGAGCTCAAACCCGGACAGTTGAAGATAATTGTGATGAGGATCATGAGAAAGTATGATGTTGATCAATACATTGAGCTTATATATGTAGCAACTGGCTGACAACCAATTTATACCATTGTATGTATGTAGTCATGTTCGACCATCATTAGATATAAATCTAAGGGTTAAGAGATTTTTTTTAAAAACTGAATTATTTTGTTTTCAACCTTTAGATTTACATCCAATGGTGGTTGTGCATGAATTTTATAGTCAGCTACTGACCGTGTGAACGAGATTGTGTACTTTAGTGTGAAAAACTAGACATTAATGGATTCAGCTTCTCTAAAGGGAGTGAAGTTTCAATTGTTTTAGGCTGTAAGTAAAGATATTTCAAAATGAGGGTCTTTAGTCATCTCATGAACTCATGTACATAGGATGAAGCAGTTTAGAACTTCAAACATCTGCAACAGGTGCATTATATATGTATTACAGGTAGAACTGTATAATTACTAATTAATTAGTTGGAGGCAAGAAGGCAGACCTTATCAAAACCGAAAATACACAAATTAAACAGGAGCTAGTTTGATAATCTTAGAAAAATTGTAACAATTTGAATAGACTCTTATATATATAGGAGCTCTTCATACTGATTACTGAATAGATAATATAAGTATGAGAGACTCATTTTTATTGGATAGCTAGACAATACATATCAAGAATTGAAGATGATTTGGCATCAGGCGTGTTTGCAGTCACCAACACGGGAACACTTAGTCGGAAAATGAACAGCCAGTGTTGGTGCAGAGTCATATCGCATAGCGTAGTCGCACGTACATTTGCCATCAATACACAAGGCATAGCCTACAGTACTACCAACACATGTAGTTTTGACGCATTCATAGGAAAAACTGCAGGTCTCCTCAGATTTTGCTTCTTCTAAACCTGCATGTATAAATATATTGTATTTAGTTTGCAAATCACACATGCAGTTCATTAGTTTGTGCCTCATGAACTGTAATGTATTGAGACTCACAGGAGGCAATGACAAGGAGAACGAGCATCCAGCCGCTAATAGCCTTAACCATTTCAATATCACCTAGCTAAACTGATCGATTTTGAGGAACTCTATTCCAAACTCTTTGGAATTTGGCCTATATTTATATGGATTGTGGTCTTGGTGCCAATTAAAACTAAGAAAAATCAGAGATATTTAGTTATAGTAGCATATTAGTGCTGGAGATTGTTTCTGGTTGAAAATAAAGAGTACAGACAGTTACATTAATTTCCCTCAATTGGAGATTGTATTCTAGATTAGTTCTTTGTTATGCAAGGGAAATTACTTTATACGTACTGTGCAGAAATGCACCAAACAACAGCTTGAAATTCATGTATGTAATGATTGTATTTGTGAATACATGAATATCAATTTGCTTGTACAGATAATTTTCCATCATATGCTTACTGACATTCCATACATTTTTTAAACTATCAGAAGATTGTTTAAAGAGAATAGACATATCTCTAGTTTCAATGTGTGTGCTTTGTCGCTGCCATGGAGAATCATTAGATCATATTTTTCTTCATTGGTTTTTCTCAACAGCTATTTGGTTCATTATGCTAGGGAAGTTTGAGCTTTATAGTGTCCCGAGCTCTATTGTTGATCTTTTGAATATGGAGTTGTCGGCTGGTCAGAGTTCTCAATTACATGATCTTTGGATTGCATGTTTTGCCTCAGCTATTTGGTTTATTTGGCATTGTAGAAATCGAGCCCGGCATGATGGTATTGAAGTTATTGTTTCTCAAGCTTGCCGTTTAATTACGGGTAATGTTGCAGCCTCTAGTAAGTTGTCTTTCGGTTCCATGTTTAATAATTCAAGAGCTTTGTGTAATTAAAAGTATGGGTGCTAGTTGCAAACCTCGCCGGGCACCTTAAGTGATTGAGTGGAACTGGTTAACCCCTCCTTTTGATTTGATCAAAGTTAATATTGATGGAGCATGTAAAATTAGTTCTAATAAGGCAGGATATGGTGGTGTTTATAGACTACAGAGGTACAGTTTTAGGTGTTTTCTCTTATACTTTTGATATCCCTAACTCAGTTGCTGCATAAGTCATGGTGGTCATTAAGGCTATTGGATTAGCTTGAGTTAGAGACTGGAAGTTTATATGGTTAGAGGTTGACTATCCTCTCATTCTTTTTTATCTACAGTTTCCTAATCTAGTTCCTTGGAGTCTTCGTGTAGAGTGGTCCAATTGCTTGCATCGAATCTCCTAAATGCATTTTAGATTGAGCCATATTTTTCGTGAGGGCAATCAAGCTACTGATGTTCTTGCTAACTTCGGTGCTTCTTCAGATAGTTTTACTTGGTGGGATTCAGTTCCAGATTTTATGATGAGTCATTGTTATAGAGATCGATTAGGATTTCATAATTTTCGTTTTCATTAGTTGTTTTTTAGTTGGTTGAAGGATAATTGTATTTGTTATTCTTTATTCCTCTTTGTATATTTTTTCGTTTCAATAAATTTTCGTAGGAGGATGTTGTTTCTCTCTAGGCTAATCTGGAAAAAAAAAAAAAAAAAAGCTTACTGAAACAGTTATGAATCACTGATGCGGAGAATGGAAGTGGATGTACATTGTTTGAGAAATGTAACTTAATTAGGTCTGCATAGGATCACAGATTGAAGCAGAGCTCTGTAAACTTTTAAAGCCTAAAAAAACATGTGGCCGTTGCCAATGCAACATTTCCTAGAATTTCAAATCGGCCCTAGAATATCACTCGATGGGCTATTAATGTTATTTTTGGAACTCTGATTCAAGTTCGGTAGACGATGAAAGCAGGGTAACCTGCCTGTTCTGCCAGAAAATTAACTTTACAAGATCAGCATCTTGAATTGTTCAAAGGAATCTAGCTTCTACAAGCCACACTCACATATCCATCACAGAGAATTTTACTTCCTGCTCTCACTAGCAATACAGCAAAACTAACTATTCCGTAACACTGCACATCAAGTTCGGTAGCAACCGTAGTACATGTAATTTTAAAGAAGAAAGTTAATCTATCTCCCCTCTGCAATGATCTGTGTGGGGGAATAATTTTCAGCTTTGAGCCTTTTATTTATTAGACCGGAGCCAATGGTCAATGTCCAAAATCCAAATTAACTTGATAGTTGATAAAATAAAAGTAACTGAGCATGATCAGAAAAGTGGCAAGTGAAACACATTCTCCTTCCCACTACAACAAAAACCTCCCACTCAACATGAATTGAGAGGCCAAGGAAGCAACACCTACATATTCACAAACTTGGAGATATGGAGGAGAGGGAATGATTTAATGATGAAATCATCTAATCATTGAATAATCGAATGATGCATAACAATCACCAAATGAAGAATGAGATCATCGTACCTCTCCCCCAAAATATATATGATGGTTACGTCTAGTACTTCTCGAAGATCAAAGGAGTGAGATTCTTGTTGAGCGATCTCTCTCCCGGAATTTTTATGCACCAACAGTGGTGCCGTCTATGGGAAAAGAAATGAAGAGTAGTGAGACGTCGAGAAGCCATCGACCAAGACGTAGCCATTAAAACTAGGGCAAACGTGAATGGGGGCAGAATTGCATCGTGATCGATAAGAAAATCTTCTTCACTCTCATGTCTCATCTATTTAATCAATTGATATGCGCGTGTTTTCTAGGGTACAGTTGCTCTTCCAATTCTCAAGTTGTTGGAGAATTGATTGGCTCATAGACGTGTGAAGGAAAAGGCATTTGAACGAGGCCCCGACGATCGCCAAATGCACGACAAAGGACTGTGACGAGGTGCAAGTAGGAATCCTACCTCAATAGTGTAACTTGACGCGATGGTCTTCCAGATAAGAGTTCAAGATCGTATCAATACTAAAAACATATTCTGCTTATTTGATTTCGATGGCACAACCCTCTGACTGAGGAAATATTAAAATCTAACTCTAATGGTTTAATGTTGAGCTTAGGTTAATTTGTTATGCCTTGATCGTGGAATTTGGCTTTGTGTGGGAAGAGAAGTCGAGAAGCTTGACACAATTGTATCGTGACATGTGTACTTTCTTCAAAATGGCGACTTATCCTACTTCACTGTTTAATTTGGCAGGTTAAGTCATTGCTATTTTTAAATATGTGATATTGTCGCTTAATTCACTCAAGTGGCAGATGTCAGGTTTTCATGTAGCTTATATCTCATCTCCTTTGCATAGAGGATTTCGTTGGCTATGTGTTGTGCATTGTTTGTATGCAGGGAAAGCATGCACATTCTAATTTGATTAGCACATACATCAAAATTCACATCAGAGAGTCATGGTATAATCTTCTCGAGTCGTGCCTCAGGAATTGAATCCAATTATAAGCGTTTCTACTATTTTATATACGCATGATTCAGTGTGTAAGTACGTTTATACTGTTTTAGGTTTCACATGATCTTTAATCTCTTGATTCCCTTATATTAAGATCAATTGTTTCTGTTTATTATCGCATATGCTTGATTGTGTTGTGATTTCAAGTGAAACGTCTCTAAGTATGAAGCTTTGAGTGTGGGTATATCTTTTGGTCATTCTCCATTTCATTGTGCCTTATCTGTCTGGAGATCGATTTCCTTCTTCGCAATTAACGAAACATGATTGAGTTGTTATATTTGTAAGAGCTATACTAGGACTAATCCTTGGTGATTACATGACAATATCCATTGGTTAATCGATCTAGAGGTACTAACAGTTGCCAAACTCAAGGTCAAGTCGATCTAATATATTTGATATGATAATTGCCTTATGGAATGCTTTTGTGTGTTCTTATTACTTGATTTTATATGCATATAAATTTATTGATAATGTGTACTACCGAAATGTGCATTTCCTAGTACTTTGATTTTGTTTTTCAGCGGCTACCTACTACGAAATTTTGTGTGATAACACTATGAAGCTCATGACCGGGGGAAACACGTTTCTGAGATAATAAATCGAAAATCGAAGATCAAAAATTGAAAATCGGAAATCGGAAAATTGAAAATCAAAAATCAAACGCAGTCTACGAAACAATAAATATTGAACGCAGTCTCCGAGACAGTAAATTATTGAACGCAGTCCCCGAGACAATAAATTATTAAACGCAATCCCCGAGTAGTTCATCTCCGTGTAAAAACGATTTGAAGTCATTATCCGTCTACTCACATTTCATTTTTCAACTTATGGTTCAGGCTTGTTTTTGTTATTGATATCAGCGTTATTATTGTTCGAAGTTCTACATATTTTTCCTTCCTGCACTTGGAGCTCGTACGAAAATGAAAAAGGAGGCACTATGGGGGAATAATTTTCACCTTTGGGCCTTTTATTTATTAGACCCGAGCCAATGGTCAATGCCCAAGTTAACTCGATAGTTGACAAAATAAAGGTAACTCAGCATGATCAGAAAAGTGACATACGTGGAACACTTTCTCCTCCCCACTACAATAAAAACCTCCCACTCAACATGAATTGAGAGGCCAAGGAAGCAATACCTATATATTCACAAACTTGGAGATATGGAGGAGAGGGAATGATCTAATGATGGAATCATCTAATCATTGAATAATCGAATGAAGCATAGTAATCACCGAATGAAGAATGAGATCATCGTACCTCTCCCCCAAAATGTATATGATGGTTGCGTCTAGGACTTCTCGAAGATCAAAGGAGTGAGATTCTTGTTGGGCGATCTCTCTCCCAGATTTCTTATTCACCAACAATCTGTACTTTGCAAGTCTTGCGGTTTGAGCAACTCCATGATGCAACTTTTATCGAGCAAAGCCGAAGGAAGAGGCGTTTTGGCCATGTTGTCCGGTTGATACAGCATCGGCGTTGCCCTCATGCACCTTGGTGAAGCCCTGAAGGGTCGTTTCTGGTTTCCCTTTTCTTTTTACTTCGGAGATTTTCACTTGTAGTGGTCTTGTTGTCAGGCACTCAGCGAATGCTTGAATACGTTCTACTCAGACGGCTGATATGACAAGATGTGCACTCAAGAGGATGGCCGTACGTAAATCTTCATGATGACTTGAAAAATGTTATATGTGATATATGATTTTCTAATATATTGTGTGTGTGTGTGTAACTGTGTATTGCAGTATGAATGTACGCGAATAACAATCACAAATGAGTTATGATTCACTCGCTCCCCATCAAACTGAGATGCTTCATGTTCGTTTTAGTTTCGCTCTTCTTTAGAGCCATGCCCAGTGTTGCCCCCGATAAACTCAACAGAATCAGTTCAGGCCAGAAATGTCACTACTAGTTGGAAAATAGACATCAAGAAACTCCAGCTTACATGTGGAACTTCCGATCAGTTTATGTGGTCGACTACTTGGACTACGATTAAATAAATTCCCGACTGCATTAAAATCTTCTTTTTTTCCTCTTTGCTGTTAACTTCTGTTGTCGTTGTGCATTTTGATTGACCTCAAGGAATATATACGAAACATCAATCTCTTAAGCATCTGATCTCTCACAGAAGGACATGCATACATAATGAAAATACGACTCGTAATTGATTTCATCTTATTCATTAGTAAAATATCATATAGGACTCAATACTTATTTCATATAGGACTCAATACTTATTGAGTCGAATCTATGAATTCGAAGAGACGCAGACGCATGTATAACTACCATCATCACAATCAACGTGCCATCCAACCGTGATGCAAGAGACGCCTTTGCAGTCACTAACACTGGAACACCATGTTGGATCCTCCGGAAGATGAGCGTCGTTTGTTGCTGGTGCAAGGCTGCGGGCTACTTCGCAAGTGCATACGCCATTGACACACAAAACAAAGCTCCCAGCACATGAAGTTTTTACGCAGTCTGAGTTTTTATGGCAAAATTCCACAGTTTTTGCTTCTGAAAACTCGGAGAAATGAGGTAAACCCGCATCATGCACAAAATTGGTGTTGAGGATTCACACAGATGACAAGACGCTTAATATTTTAAACTGGTAGATATTGAAACTCACAAGCAGCAATGACCAAGAGAACGATCATCCAACTAATGGTCTTCTCCATTTCTATATCAACTAGCTAATTTGAATTTGAGGAATTTTTCTTGTTCTGGTGACATCTTAAGAAATCTGGCCTATATTTATCTGGAATGCGACCTTGATGCCAATCAAATCTAGGAAAATGCGGATACTTTTCCACTGTCTTTCGTAAATTAATTCATAACAGTTACAAGTTCATGTTGGAAACTGTTTCTGATTGAAAGTAAATATGCTAACTATTAATTAACATTCTATATATTGGAAATTCTATTCTAAATTAGTTATATATTTGTATCTGTAAACGGATTTACGCCAATAGAGTAATGCAGCAAAAGAGAGATCCTTGAAATTCATGTATCCAATGACTGAATTTGTGAACACATGACTATCTTATACAGATTTCATATGATATGATAACCGTTGTCTGCTTTAATTTTCTTATCCTTGCTTGTTAAATTCAAGAAAAACGTTTTTGATAATTATGAGAGAATGTTCAAACACCAACGAAAAGATCCAAAAGAAAAGGGAAAATGAACACTCTTTAAGTTCATGACAGTTTATAGAGGGTCAAACTTGGCATTCCCTACTTTGTTACATAACCATTCCATTGATCCAATCCTGCTTTTGTAGTCATTAACCTTGGTACATTATGAGTTATGTGGACAAAAATGGATTTTGGAACCGAAATGAACGATGCTGGGAAATTAGTGTACTGTTTGATAGCATGCATCTGGTGGTATGGAACTTAGGTGCGCATAGTCTCATAAATTGAAACAGAGCCGTAAAACCTTATAAACACGATGTGGCGGTGGCCAATACAACATTTGCTGGAGTTTCAAATCGGCCTATATAATATGTTTGTTCTCATATTCTTGACTATATTTTCAATTGCTATTGATGTGGGGGTGCTTGGCGGGCACCCAGTTGTGATGATTACTTGTCGGCGTCGGGGCCTATAGCTGGTAGACAAGATCCGTGGTCAAAACATGATTCTGCCATAGTGCCATTGGTTACTCGCTCTCACGAGGATGTCCATAATCTCTGACTCGAAGAATCTAATTTGTGGTTTTCTGATATTTCAATCTCCATATTTAAACATGTCCACTAGTTAAATTCAATAATGTTCAACTGTTATCGCCCATTTAAACTAAGATGCCTCATTATAGTCATGGGTTCTCGTCTTGTTTAGAGCCATGACCAAGTGCAGCCACATTGAACTTCAAAACATCAATTCATTGTTCAGTCTAGAAAATTCAGCATGTCAACACTTCAGGACCTGCAACTGAGAAAAAAAAAACAATGTTCGGGGAGTTAAAGGAATAAACCATGTACGAAACTACAAAATTACTTTTTAGTTAGAAGCTTAACAGTAACAATGTAACATAACCATAACAAGGGAGTATAAGACGCATAGGACTCTGAAATCGCGTCTACCATTAGTCAACCGATGCTTTACAAATGCTATGGGGATCATAATTCAGATGAGGGTAAGGGTTCCTTCATGCTTTTGTACTACCTTATTTTGGTAAATATCCATATTTCATATATTTAGAATTCTGTGTATTTCTCCGACTTTCAACTAACTAATGGTACAAAGTACGGTTAGTCTTGTCGCCATTTGCAAGACCAAGCTCCTATACACAAACTTAGAAATGCATTCAACAGTAAAATTAGTTCAGCGGGAAAAAAGGATTGTGATTACAAGAGGAAGATATGTCCTACCTTGTGTGTAAATTATAACAACCCTTTAATGGCATCGTTAGATGGATATCAAAGAACCAAAGCCACAGGCGAAGTTCAGTGTATAAAATACTATCCAAGCTTTCCTCAATACCTGTTATATATAACAAAGATAATTGTTCACAGCATATTCAATGACGAAAACCGCAAAAAACGAATTCAGACAAGAGGAAGAAACTGCTTACCAGTTCTGACATAAAAAATAGAACCGAGTGCAGTGTTGTCCAGGAACACCAACAGCCAATTGATGTACACACATAGCTACAAAACCAAGACAGACCAAACTCCAAAGTCACATTCATAAACTATAAAGACGCTTAGACGCTTACAGAGGACTCCCTAGTGACCATACAACTTACCAGCAGGAAATAGGCAGTCCTTGGCATCATAAGTCTTGCTTAATACATATAAACTTTCTTACTGTGTTTCTGCTTCGAACAACTTGACCAAATTATCAAAATATAGCATATTACAATTGCCAACTTATACGTGTTATGTAAATATAAGACCTGGTCAGCAATGTATGGTGGATATTGATTCAATAGCACACAAACATTTTAAAAGTGGTCAGCCAAAAAATAATTTGAAACCATTACATACTAATGATGTAAAGTATACATATACTTTCTGCTTTTCAATTAAACTGGGACATCCCATCTTAAATTTCATATAAGGAGCACTTTTCCCCTCCCTCAGAAAAGAAAAGAAAAACGGAACAAAGCTCAGTACAGACTGGTCTCGAATCACAGAAAATGAAAGGTGATGTTCCAAAATTTGAACTCAAACCATGACTTGTGCACATCCCTTCAACCAAGGTTTTATTGCTCAGAAATATACAAACTTTTTAACAGTAGGTGAGAATAATTAAGCTGAAGAGATTGAAAGACAGTGCACAAGTGCTTCTAAGATGCTATGTTATGGTGGCAATAAAGTAGAGTATGGCATACATCAAATCCAAAGGCCAATCAATTTGCCGCAAGATCTTTGATTCCAAAGAGGCACCAAGTGTAAAGCTGGTTGTTCATAATGTGTCAAAATTAGATCAGTAGCATCCCAATAACCCTTGGTTGTTCATGACACAGTTCGACCATAACAAATCGACGCTATGTAAAGGTTTTTTGCCCATTTCTCCTGCACAATAGCCACATAGAAACTTGAGCTCTCAGACAGAAGAATAACATGGACAAGAAGGAGAAATTGATGAATTAAACTATCAACCTACCTTCACATGTGTACTTGGAAAAGCAGAGGTTCGAAGGGTCTCTTGTGTTTCATCAGCAGGCTTTCTCCTTGGAACACTAAGAACAAGAGCTGCCTGATCCCAAGTTGCTGCAGTTGACGTGATGCGGTAACCACCATCCCACCTTCGATGAATGCCTTCACTGGGATACAGGAAATCTAGCTCTACAACCTAAAATTATTCATTTCAAGGGACGCAAAACAAGATAATCAGAACACTTCACTTCAGAAGCAAGTGGTATTCAAACAGAACAAATATTAGAGGATCTGAATAAGACCTGGTCTGAAAATCCTGCACCTCGAGACATAACAATAGCCCATCTACTCCCTGCAGTGGCCATTGCAGTAACAAAAAAACCTTCCCTCCATTTTTTATTAATCCACTTGAAAGGAAATGACTCACTGACTTTATAAGACTGCTGTAAGAATTGGGTCCCTATAAGAAAACAATAGAAGAAAAGTTAAACATGTGAAAATTTTGAAGCAATATGGCTTTGCTGAAACTTAAGACTAACCTTTAGACATTACAACCAAAGAGCTTCCATTGTTGGCTCCCGCTATTGCACTGATATAGTAATTTTTGTCCCATTGTTCCATAATCCATTCCTTCAAACATTTCAAAAATGGCATTAATGCTAATTCACACAAGCTCTACCTCTAATCTATACAGCATAATTGAAAAGAAAAACTCTAATATATAGGCTCACCAACGATGATGTAATAATAGTAAGCTGCATTTAAATTTAATTGAACACAAACCTTATGAAGAAAATATGGAGAGAGTTCATAAACTTGGGAACTGAATCCAGTTCCTGCATCCATTATAAGGGCCCAAAGATTTGAACAGGAAGACACACTGCTGATAAACAACCCATCTTCATTTCCCTTCTCAATGTGTTGCGGAAGCCTCACATCTGCCACATTGTAGTGATATCTACACAAGATGAAAACATCAACTTAGTACACTTCTTGGTTGAATTTGATTTTATCAAACCAAAATGTAACTACAAGTATATACCTTTGCTTCATAGGCCTACGAGCATTGTAAACACTAATCCATTGTGTTGCTGGCATCCCCATGCGGATCTTCTTCTTTGGCTGCTCATCATCCTCTTCCTCCATGGTCAATCGCCCTCTCTTTTGTCCAACCTGACATATAAGCTTTATCATGCAAAAGACATAAATGTTAGATGAACTCTAAAGGAATGTAAATAGCTAATTGCTCGTAATATAGGCTATACATTTGCGAGGACAACCTTCTGAGCACCATCAGTATTTATTGGTCGAATATCTGGATTTGGACCAACAACTCCATCAAAAAGAGATATATATTTAGCATAGTTTGGTTCTTCATCAAACTTCAAATTTACTACGTACTCCACAAACAGTCTGAATGGTTGAGGGCAAAAGCAACATAGGGTTTCTGGAGAAGTGGCCATCTTTTTCTTGCAGACAAGGAATCCTTTATTTTCTCCCTAACAAAAGAATGACGTTGGCACGGCATACAACAAAGAGATGAAAACATAAACCAACCGAAATTTTGAGCAATTAAATGAACCTGATATCCTTGCCAAGGTAACCGCCCACGGAGTAGAAATATTAGTGTGTAAGCTAAAGATTCCAAGTCATCTCTCCTGCTACCAGTTCTACCAAGATGAGCATGCACACTTGCATACCGCACAGTTCCCCTGCAACACATGAATTATCAGAAGACCGAAGGGCAATGACTATATTGCTATACAGTAAAACAACTGTGAACTTTTACCTGAAGACATCTGGACGTTGATCATAATCTACATGCTGGCCAGTTGAACTATCTCGCCACCTGGTGGCTATAAAGTTAAAAAGGAGGTCATCAGATGATGAGGCATTAGCCACAGTTATCTGGAAGTAAAGTCAACTCTAATGAGAATAAATAACTAGGGCATACCTAATCCGAGGTCAACCAGAAATAGCTTCTTCTCCTCAGGAGTTCCAGGCGGACCAAGCAAAAAATTCTCAGGTTTCACGTCTCCGTGCACATATCTGCCAAGATCATTGTCAGACAAACTATGAAGCATGCATATGATAGCTCAATAAGGCTGCCAGAAACCCAAAATTTTCATTTTGCTACGACTGGAAACCAGGCTAATGGAAACTTAAGACATTGCTTTATAGCACCGAAAACTACAAAGATAAAAGACTAAATAACCTCCAGCACCTAAAGAGGTTCCACACGGGAGATGAGTATCATTATAAATTTCAAATTAACTTGACAATGTGTTTCTATTTACATGGAAAATATTTCAAAGTTGCTGGACCATAAAGTGTTCTGTAATTATATGAAACTAATGAAAGACTATTGCATGAGAATGAATGAAAGAATTGCAACAAAGATCATTACCCTCGAGAGTGAATCTTCTCCAATATGGAAATTGCCTCAATGGCAATACATGCAACCATTTCAATTGACATTCTGTTCACAAGTTGAAGTGAAAGTTAGAATTCCAGGGTTTAAATAAAAGAACGAAATTGTATTCCTAAAAATTAAAACATATGAAAAACTTACGTATGTGAGCTGTTGTTCCAAACATCCCACAAACTGGGCCCAAGAATATCCATAACCTGTATGCAAAACAAGCTTATATTAATATATTCACAAATCGGGCTAGTGAGAAACTATAGTTTAATGTCATATAATCAAATGTGGGCAAAAAACACATACCATTATATAGTAGTCAGCTTGCCGGCCCTTAAAATGAACTCTGGGAACTCCATGACTACCACCAAGTGCACTGCACAGAAATATGATGTAAGTTTCAATTACAAACTTACTGTATAAGACTAACATAGTGAGGGTGATTCATGTAGAGCAGAAATATACAACAAGATAAGAGAATCCTTACTTGTAAATTTGCCATTCATATGGTGGGCCGTAATTACATCCTTTACTGCTTCTATGCTCAAACTTCAACGCAACCTGAGGTTGAGATAAAACCAAGTACCTCAACCATACATATCCAACGTAACAAACTACGAGCTATTCAACAATATCATAAAAAACATGATCACAAACCTCAACAGCTCCAGGGCCGGGTGCAGTGCGTCGGCCAACATATACTTGTCCAAAGCCTCCTTTCCCCAATTTCCTCTCTACTTTGTACAGCGGGGAACCACCAACCTGGACCTGTTTCCAATAACAATAACAAGCCGACGATATCAAAATCAACATAAGAACACTGCATTGCTGATTTCACCATCCATTTAAAATCAAAATACATATCATCACCATCCTATGTGTAACTAAGAACACACAATAACTACCTCATGCAGTAAAAAACAAATACAGAACTTCATCAAATTCATAGATTAACAAGTATCAAACTTTTAATTCCTAAACACATAAACAGAGCTAAAGCACTAGACTTTATTGAAAATTATACATAATAAAATGCAAAATTGAAACCAGTGAAAAAAAGAGTGAACCTTTTCAGGAATAGGAGCCGATACTTCTTCATCGGCAGCAGGGCCCTTATCGCCGCTGTGGCCGCCGCAATCGTACTCATCCATGCCGGCGCAACACCTAGGTCGGTCCTCCTCCGTCAACTCAATCGACCTCTTCACAATCCGCTTCTTCCTGCTCCGATTGTTCTTATCGCAATTCGTCTGCTTCTTCTTCTTCTTCTCCGGAGCGGCCTGTCGGGCAATCGGGTTAGGGTTCTTAGGGGTCCGATTTCTGCGGCGGAGCTGAGGCATGGATGGGCCGGAAGTCCATGAATAATGAGAAATTGACCGGCGGAGAAATGTAGGGGTGGAAATAGAGAGGGGGGGACTTGGGAGAGAGATAATTTAGGGTTTGGTGGTAAGGAATTTGGAGATCTACGGAGGGAAAGGAGGGGATTCTAGATTTTCTACTTGGGAAAACACAGAAATATAGAAACAAAACAGATGGGAATTGAGATATGAAAAAGATAGAGAGAAGAGACCAAGGTAATTAATGTTTAACACGCAATATTACGATCAGTAAGTAAGTAAGTAATAATAATAATTACTTTTTAGACTTCTTGGAAAAGGAAATGATTCATTATCATTTGGTCTAATAACATAGTCTCTCCCGGATGTAAACAAGGGGCTATGTGTTCGGATGAGGCAAACTCATGGTAGCTTGATTAAATTGTTTCTCATATTAGAAAAACAACACTATTCTTAATTTTTACAAGATATAAACTGAGAGCAGGTAAATTCATGATATAGTTAGTGTCATCTTCTGTGATAATCTCAGTTTTTGATTGGTCGATAGCTTAATATGAGTAATTATTATGTGTACCCGCCACACCACATGACACTGTCATGTGTGTACCCAGTTAATCATATTACGTCATGGTATAATTAACATGCACATGGTGAGAATGTTAAAAGTTTATTTATATATAATAACTAATTAGAAACAATCACAACAAAAAATAAACTAATAATATTAAGGGATACGCCACATATCTCATAATATTAAGGGATATGACACGTGAGATATGTTGTGGGTATATATAATAATTTCTCAGTTAATATTCATTTTTTTATAAGTCTTTTATGTGGTAGATGAACAAGTTACCAACAATGGTAATTATTTTGGCTTGTGACAATGAGGTACCCAAGAATAAAAGAAATCACGAGTATGAGCACTACAGAACAGCATCTAGAAACGAAAGTTGGTGTGAGCAACAAAACTAGGCGGAGATTTGCATTATACTTGTTTTCTTATAAATTTTGTGTCAATCAATGGCTTAAAATTGACCCACTCACTCTTTCTGGATGATTCAGTGGCAGAAACGTACAGCAAATCTGTTGTGCCATGTGGAAATAGACCTAATCAATTCCCTCCTGCTCATCCAAACCTACAAGTGCTAGAATATTTTGTTCTAATTTTCGAGAAGCATCGCATCCATTTTAATGTCGTTCCTTTTAGTAAGGACCATAAATTCAGGTTACTCTACATAACTTGTTAGCCTATCAGGCCCGACAAAATTAATCCTTCTTCTACTTTCTTTTCTATTTTGGTCTCTAGGATTGATTCATTTTCCATAATGAACTGGAAATGACATTATATTTGATTATTCATGGACACAAATATATATATATATATATATATATATATATCTCTCTCTCTCTCTCTCTCTGTTTGCAATTGGTTATAGGTTGTTTGGTTTTGAATCCAAATATTTCAAATTAATGTTTTTTTATGAATATTTCCAATTAATGTTTCTTGAATTATTTATGTAAGTCTTTAGCTTCTCTTTTTTCATAAAAAAAAGTATGTTTGTTGAATTTGAGATCTTTTAGAAGCACTTTGAAACAAGCAATAATTGTCTGTATTTCAATCTCAATCATTCACCTATGCAGAGTGAGTACTGTGGGCTATCAGTTCGTCTATAATATTTACAACTCTAACCGACTATATAGTATTCATCAACTGACTCGTTAGTTTATCAATTATGTTGGACTAATCGGGAATTATACTCTTCTGATAATTTGCATTTTCTGATCAAAATTGGATTGATTCACAAGCAAGAACAATATATGTTGCCAACCAGAGTGCAGTCTCTACTTTATAATGCATGTCCCTCCAATGTTTAAATAATTGTTCAGAGTCCCAATTAACAGAATTTGCGGATTAAAGCAAAGAGAAAAATTATGCCAATTAATCCATCGATCTGCAATTGACACGCCAAAGGAATTCTGAAGTGTGAAGGTCCCTTTCTACCACATTTCATTTGTACGTAAACCAGAAACTCATTGGCAAAGGAAAAGGTACACTTGTATATAAGATAACATATTAAACACTTGCTCTCAAGAGTTCCTGCAATATTTCATATATATTCCATGCAAGGAAATCTTGATACTTCTAATCTACAACTGTACGCGAGCAGTGGTAAAATACTGTAAGCAGAAAATTAACACAGTAGACCATTAATGTACGTGTAATTTAAGCTTACATACTAGGAAAAGCTAAAATGTGAAAACTAGGATCCAAATTCTCATGCATGGATGGATACATGGTTAAAATACACTACGGCGTCCCTCTGCAAGTTCAACGTAGTAGAAACCCTAACCTCGATCACGTCATCAGCTAATAGCATCGATCTGCTACCGTATTCCACTTTTGCAACATTAAATCCCTGTAAAAATTGTCAATGAATTCCTGAGCTGCCTTGTCCACATGCCACTCCTCCTCCTCTTCTTCACTGGTGTTCAACGGAAATAACGGCTCCCACTCTGTTATCCTAACCCTCCTCACCCTCGGCCTCCGCCGCAGCGGCTCCACCACGTCACCTCCGCAGAAGGACACGTTCTTACTTCCCAACACGTCATCGCACATCATCGGCACGTAAACAGACCGCCGTGAGTGCTGATGATGATAATAACGGCCGTTGTTGTAGTTGGTGTTGCTGCGCTTAAGGTGGCCGGGAGTGCGGGACCGTTGGTGGTGCGGTGGGCTGCTGCTGCAGCTGAACTCGTACTCCAGGGGGTAGACAAATGAAGCGTGCACGTCGTCGAGCGAGCGGCACCGGACTGAGTCGAGGGTGGTGTTGTGCCGGAGCATGAAGTCGTTTACCGACTTGCCTAGGATCTTGCCACGCTTCATCATCAGACGTAACATGTTGCTCAGTTTCTTTATAGCTATCTCTGGTGTGGTATTATGCTCCATTGATGAGCTTCTAGAGATTAAAACTCAAAGGCTAATATTGCTAAATAAATAGATTTATAGATAGATCAGAGAAGACTCGAGAGCAGTTTGAAGCTAGGTAGTTGGAACCATATATAAAGGGCCAATAGAAATGATGGGGCCCATATTTTATTGGGCTTCTCTTTCTTGTGGGCTAAAGTAGCCTTATTTCTATAATAATGTGTTTTTCTTGTTAAACAAGTTTATAATTAGTGTTGATAAGTATAGCATGGTATCATTGGCATGTGTAATGATTACATTTGTTTTGTGCTGTTTCTTTTCTTTTGTTAATTATTTTCCAAAGCATTCGTACTGGGTTTTGGTCTCTGTTAATTTGCAAATTTTGTCCCTACAAAACAAGTGTGGTTTTAATATTTTCACAGAAGCTAGCAACCGGCGCAATACCATCTAATTGAAAAGTTCAATCTTAGTGCATTCATATCTCAAGCCCTTCACATCATATATGTTTGAACAAATGAGATTATGAGAGTGTTCCTTCAAGCAATGATCATATATTTTTCTATATGAACAGAGTGAAATAAGTCAATAAATCAAAAGCTAATTAGGCAAATAATAATGGACTAATAATGGTGGGAGATAAAGGGGCGTAGAAAGTGAAAAATCAATGGCTATCCGTTCTGTGGAAACTTTCTTTAGGTGTAAGCCTACCTTTAGCCCTACATTATCCCATACTTTGAAATTTATAAATGAAAATGTTTTAGGCAAATCGAAATACTTTAACTATTAAATTGGAGTGTTGGATTTCATAATGATGATAGCTAGTAACTGGTCAGGATCCTATGTTAAATGTTAATATCAGAATCAAAATAAGAGTCCTTGAAATATTTTTCATCTTATAGGCAAGCACTTGTGCCCAGCAACCGTGGTAGGTTAAACGGAAATAATACATCCTCAAAAAAACTAAAAAGTATAATACTGCTGTAAGTAGTTTTGATAGGTGAAACATTACTTTGATTTCATGATTTCTGTCTATGACTTAACTAACACATTAATTCTATATGTTAGTTAATGGTACATCATCTTCTTTCATCATGCATCAATGATCTTGGTCTAGCTTTAATAGGCAATAGTTAGATGCATATATGCCTAACAACTTGTGAAATGAGAAATCTCAGATTCATGGCCAGGCAAACACTGTATTCTAATCAATAACGTAATCTGAATGATCAGTTACAAATAGGGGAAGTTCAAAGATTCAAAACTCGTGTTCTCGATTAGTTGAAGAATCAATTTCTTCTTCTTTTTAGTAATCATGATCAGGGAAAAACTGATATTATAATGAAGATGCGTGCTTTGATGAGTTTGATCGACAGCCAAACAGTTTTCAACTATTTCTGTCAATATGTAGCTGTATGAAACCGTACCATGTAAGAAAGTAGAAAGATCTTTGTGTAAAAAGCCGGATTTTAGTCATTTTACAACATTGATGAGTTTGATCGACAGCCAAACAGTTTTCAACTATTTCTGTCAATACGTAGCTGTATGAAACCGTACCATATAAGAAAGTAGAAAGATCTTTGTGTAAAAAGCCGGATTTTAGTCATTTTACAACATCAAATCCAATTCACTATAGAGCAATATCACCAGTTCACAGCACATCATATTTTTTTCGACAAGGACACAGCACAACAGATTGATCCGAAAAAAGGAAGAAGATTGCCGCCAAGAGGCGCCAATTATTTAAGTATGAAAAAGCTGCTTTAGTATTCTTCAGCTTCTAGATTTAATTACAAGGGTCCGGTTCCTGGGACATTAGTTTTGACACTAATTTTGACACCGTTTTCTGACCATCAGATTTTAAAAGTTTCAATGGTCTAGATCAATTGCAACTATGATGTCAACTTATAAAAACTGATGTGGCAGAGTGACGTGGCATTATCAAATTTTATAACAATTCAAATTAATCAAAAAGAAGAATAATTCAGAATCTCAAATTCTATAAAACCTGTTTGATAAAAAAGAAGGAAAAAAAAACGCGAAAGAACCCAGACGCATATGAAGAACACAAACCCAGAAGAAGAACACAAACCCAGATAAAGAATAGAGAAGGATACAGAGCAGCATTCAAACCAATAAGTTGAAACCATCTTCACCGACTCCAGGCACAACTTTATACTTTCGACAAAGTACAGGTAAGCTTATCTTGTTTCTTTGGTCAGAGTTTGTATAGGCGTGTTAAGGTTTAGGGTTTATAGTATTTGGTTTTGAAGATTAGGGAAACGAAACCAAATTCCATAGAGAGTATGATTGTTTTGTCCATGAAACGATATGGCATGAAAGAGATTTTATAATTGGGTTTTTCCATAGTCTTGGTCTATGAAAGGTTTATAATTTGAGCAAGTTGATTAGAATACACAGATGCTAAGTTGAGATTGAGCTCGTAAGAGAAATATATGGACAAAGGTAGTAAGTCTTGATGATTCGTATTATAGACAATAGCAGTTCCTTTAACTCCTTTCACATTTGATATATATACCCTTCTGGCAATCAGATTGTATAATTGTGTTTTTATCCAACTTGTCTACATTATGTTGTCTAATTATACTTAGATATACTCAGATTGTATACATGTGTGGTTATGCAATTTGTTTAATGAATATTTATGATCATGTAGTGTTCAGGTTGGCATGGAATCAATGGATTTGGCTTCAGAAGATGACAATCTTGGATGCTCGTTGAACCAAGAGTCCAGTGATAAAACAAGTGATCACCATTCTGAAAAGAAAGAAGACTCAAAACTAAAATCTCCTTATGTTGGAATGTTTTTCGAAACATTGAAGGAGGCCGAACAATATTATGAAGATTACGGTCGACAAGAAGGTTTTTGGACTCGTATCCGAAGTTCATCAAAGTATAGATCACAGTCAAGTGAAGTGACAAGTAGATTATTTGTTTGTGCACATGAAGGTAAACATGTCATGCAAACTGAAAAAGAAGATGATCTGGAAGAGAAAGACGAGAGAGCTGAGAGTGATGAGGCAGAAATATGTGATATACAGGTTGAAAAGAAGAGGCGTAGAAGTTGTTCAACTGTAAAGTGTGGGTGCAAGGCTAATATGCGAATTCTTCATGACAAATGGACAAGAAAATGGAAAGTTTCAGTTTTCAGTGACATCCACAACCATAAAGTAGTGTCACCAGCTCGAAGAATGATGATGAAGTCAAATAAACATATGCCTGATGCAGCAAAAGATTTAACTGAAGCTTTTCAGAGAGAGAACTTGCGAATCAGTAAAGTTCCTTCAATGTTTGGCGGTGCTCATAGTACTGGTTTTGACAATAGGGACTGCTATAATCATTTAAGGAACGTGAGGCACAAAGAGTTGGAATATGGAGATGCACAATCGGTCTTCAATTACTTTAGAAAAAAGCAAGCAGAAAATCCGCATTTCTTTTATGCTATTCAGTGTGATGAAGATGGTAGAGCTACTAACTTTTTTTTGGTGGACTCTAGATCAAGGATGGCGTATCAGTATTTTGGGGATGTAGTGACATTTGATACAACATATCGGACAAACAAGTATGATATGCCTTTTGCACCATTTACTGGAGTTAACCATCACTTCCAATCCATACAATTTGGATGTGCACTTTTGCAAGATGAGACCGAGTCAACTTTTCAATGGTTATTTGAGACGTGGCTTGAAGCTATGGGAGGTCGGCATCCATTATGTATTATCACTGACCAAGATTTGGCAATGAAAGGAGCAATTGCTAAGATTTTTCCTGCTACTCGTCACCGCCTTTGCATTTGGCATATAAAGAAGAAGTTTGATGAAAAGTTGTCACATGTATATTATAAGAAGTCCAACTTCAAGACCGTCATGAAAAAGTGTATATGGGCAACATACAAGGTAGATGATTTTGAAGAGCAATGGAAAAAGTTAATTGAGGAGCATGATTTGGGACCGAATGAATGGCTACAACAACTCTATGAAATCCGTGAATCCTAGGTTCCAGTATATAATCGCGGTACATTTTTTGCTAGAATGAATACTACAGGGCGTAGTGAAGGCACCAATGCATTTTTTGACGACTTTGTTACATCAACAACAAATCTAAGAGAGTTTGTTGTTAAGTATGAACAAGCCTTACATAAGATTGTTAGAAGGGAAAGTAGCGAAGATTTTACATCAGAGCATAAATATCGTATTGTGGATGATGACGATTTTCTTTTGAAACATGCAGCACAGGTGTATACCAGAAATATGTTTGAAAAATTCAAGAGCGAATGGACTAGAGTCAAACGGCTTAAAGTTGAAGAAAGGGATTCTGACGACCATTTTCATAGATACTCAGTGATGAAGAAAATTGGTAACCCGCAAAAGTTTTTGGTGGAGTTGAATTTACAAACACATGAGGGTAAATGTGAATGTCAAAATTTTGAATTTGTGGGAATAATTTGCCGGCATATTATGAAAGTGTTTGTTCGTCAAGACATTGATACAATACCGTCCCACTTTATTCTTTCAAGATGGAAACAAGGAGCAAATAAATTTAGAGTTACGGATTCTGAAGCCTTGGTACAGAATGATGGTAAAGAACAATCGGAAGCATTGAGATTTAGTCACATGTGTCGGAGAGCCACTCAACTAGCTTGTTCTGCTGCGCCTTCTAATGAAGCCTACACAATCTACATGGGTGGTTTAGATGAATTGTCAAAAAAAATTTCAGAGCTCAATAAGGTGTCACAGGAAGATGTTATGGAGTCTCAAGATAATGTTTTGCAAGATGAAGGAGCAGATAAATGTACCAGTAAGTCTTCAGAGCTATTGCTTCTAGATACAAATATCTCAAAGACTAAGGGTAGAAAGAAGGATGAGAGCAGCAGAAGAATAACAAATGGTTCTAAGAGAATTAAAGGTGGTATGGAGTTGGCTCAAAGCAAAAAAAGAAAGTGTACAATGTGCCAACAACCAGGACATAATAGGCTTACTTGCCAATTGAATCCAGATGCAAAAAGAAAAACAGCTGTTTCTTCAAATCAAAGTAAGTTAGTTTTTCTCTTCTTTGTATTTATCAGATCTTATAGTTTCACTATAAATTTTGATAGTTACTAACACGTACAGTTGCCTTAATTTGTATTTGTAGAAAGCAAAAATATGCAAGAATCTGTCACAGTTTCGGATGAGAATGAGGAAGATTCGGATGAGGAGGATTCAGACGAGGAGGAGGATTCAGATGAGGACAATGAAGACTAAATTTACCGCCTCAATATTGATATTTTTTCTTCTTTTTTTTGACTACCATCGTTAGTGTTGGTTAATTTTGCTACTGTGCAAGAGGATTTGTTACTGAGACTTGTATCCTGTTTTCGTTTTTATAAACCTAAAAAGATGGTCTGACTGTGTGCTGAGAGAATGATATGTGTGATTTATCTTAAAGACATGATACTTTTGAATCCCCATCTCGTGATGGAATTTGGGCATGAAAACAAAATGACATCAACTTTTGCTTTGCCTGTGTATTTGCGGGATTTCCAGATAAAAAATGAAGCCATTGCAACAATCTACAAATTCGTGATTGTTTGATTTCCAGATTATTTGATCGACCCAAGTTGATTATGATTGGTGACATGGTGAGCTTAATTGTAATGGGACTTCTGTAGACTTAAGTGACCTCACGTTCTCACAACTATTCAAACCGATTATAAGTCTACGACGGAGAAGGAAAGCTCGGTTTGTGTTCTTTATCTGGGTTTGTGTTCTTCATATGTGTCTGGGTTCTTTCGCGTTTTTTTTTCCTTCTTTTTTATCAAACAAGTTTTATAGAATTTGAGATTCTGAATTATTCTTCTTTTTGATTAATTTGAATTGTTATAAAATTTGATAATGCCACGTCACTCTGCCACATCAGTTTTTATAAGTTGACATCATAGTTGCAATTGATCTAGACCATTGAAACTTTTAAAATCTGATGGTCAGAAAACGGTGTCAAAACTAATGTCCCAGGATCCGGACCCTAATTACAAATTCTTCAACAATAACTAAAACTGTATGTTGTTGGAAGGATACGCCAATACGGTGAATTAGTATTTTAATTATGTCAAGAACTTATAGTATTTGTATCATTCGACGGAGGGAGGTGGCGCTGCGATGGGGAGACCGAGGCGGCGATCCATCTTAATCGGTTTTTCCTTTTGGGGTTGTTTTGTCGGGCTCGATCTGATTTGATTTTTGCAAGATCCTCATGGTGGCAGAGGCAATCGAAGGATACTAAGGTGCTGCAGATGGCGGCCGCTATTTTTCGTCGCGAGGGTGGACTAACGGTGGAGGAGAGTTGATCAGAGCAGGGCGTGGGTTTTCTCTGATGGGCAGTGTCTTGGGCGGCCTGCAATTCGTGGGCATTAGGTAGGCTGGGCCTAGGCTTAGTCAATATGCTTTTATTTCTTTTAGTTTTTTTCTTCGATAAAATTAGCGGGTCCCGGCACTATCAATTTACTCTTTAATTAGTGCATAAATTAACACATTGCATTAGTATTGATGTACACCAATTGAGGTTTTATGCGGATATATTACAGGGTTAATTTATGTTTACTTGCTATTGAGCATAGCTAGTAGTCTAGTGTATGGCGCATGGTTTGTGTTGGAGTCTGTTCACTTGTATAACTACATGAGTTTGTAAGGCTTCGGCCGTTATAGGTGACTTGTCCAGTGGAGTAAATCTATTCTCCTAAAAAATATATATTATTTGTATCATTTCTTCGACATCATTTGACTGTATCCAAAAACTCATCTAGTGCCGATTCAAGAATTGATATGAAATCTAAGCTAGGGTGTAGCTGTACAATATATAATATTCAAACCAATTTGCTAGCTAATGGTGCATTGATCGCTTAATTGTCAATGAAATTTAGTAACTGTCTTTGTCTTTGTAGTTAATGTTATATTTTGATAGGACGAGCAATATATATATTGAATACAGTTAAGTACATCCCTATTAATTAGATAGGCTGATGATCCCTCACTGCTCACTGGCTAGCTAGTACATATTATTCCCGATCGATCACTCTCTGTGATCACCACTTCAACAGGTTTGGTTTAACTTCATGGAGTTGAATGCACTTGGATCGGAAAGCGAAATTTCTGTAGGGGCAAACCACATATGACAACTAGTGTTCAAAGACTTCTTCAACTTCCAGCCTTCCGCAACTGTTTTCCAACCCAGAAAACTTGCTATGGGATCAGATATTTTATGGTAAAGATTGTTCGACGCTGAAAGTTCGATTGTTTCATATATGTTTAAGCTAAGTGATCGCTGACTACAACCATACACCGATTTCAAGTTGCATGCATCGACTCCTTTGAAAATTAGGATTGTCGACGGTGGTTGACCGCTGGAAGGCCGGGGTTGCCGGGTTGGTATTGGAAGTTTCCCCAAGTCCTATCTGCGATAGTGGAGGATGCGCTTGCATGCAGATTAAATAATCATGATTAGCTTGTACCAATCAGTGACCTGATGCAGAATCAATGATTTTATTTGAAATTTCTCGTTGCTTATTCAAACTTGATAGATTAAACGAACTAGACACTAAACCAAGACGTCATTTACAGAACAAAATAGCAAATACAATATTATGCTTAATATAACCACCACATGGTAATAGTCTCGGTTTGAAACTCTCAATGCTCGTTACTGTATGTATGTTTGAATCTTGCAGATGTTGATTGAGGTTAAATCTCAATCGATCAATCTATTCTTAGCGACATAATAAGTAGGAAACATTTTGACACGCATGATTTCGGACACAAATTAGTACGTGACCTTTAAGGCTATAAACCTTTTAAAGAAACCGCATGCATGATTTCGATCTAGAGATCTTATGTCTAATTGATATGAACCTAGCTTTTTAATACGCATAAGTAAATCGTAATAGCATGCATTCACGATTTTCTGATTAAGAACCCTTATTAATTATTCCCAAGTCGATTTAAACCCTTATTGGGGTCAAGACGTCAAGTGAATATTATATTCGTAGTTTCACTTATTCGATTACATATCATATTGAGATTTATATAATTATATCATTTATTTGTACCATATGTGACTTGACTCGGTTTATTTAGCTCGCCATGACCGGGTCATTCAAAATTGCATGTGTCAGGAATTAACCAAGAAGATATATATATATATATATATATATATATATATATTATACATATATTTTACGATCAATGGTCCTGCAAAACTGTATATATATAGTGGATGTATTATGGCTGTACATGCAGAGAAAACAGAGCGTACATACTACCCGTGTACAACCATATATCCAGTAAACAAATTGGATTTCTAATTTGTATTTCGCTCTCTATGGAAGAACAAGCACACCCTAAATGGCGAGGCAAATCCTGTGCTCAGGTGAATGGCCATGCAGCACAAGAGGTGTGGCCTCTCTTGGCCGATTTCTGTAACCTACACAAAATATTCCCCAAAGTCGAAACATGTTACCAGCTAGAGGAAGTTGCCGGCCAAACCGGTATAGTTCGATACTGCGCTGGATTTGCGACTAATAAAGACAAGTCGACCGTTAAGTGGTGCAAAGAGAGGCTGCTAATGATCGACCCGATCGAACGGTGCTTTAGCTACGAGGTAATTGATAGTAACATGGGGTTTCAGTCGTACATAGCAATAATGCGGGTAGTCCCGATCGACGATGGTAGCTCCATGATTGAGTGGTCATTTGTTAGTGACCCGAGCGAGGGCAAGAGAATGGAAGACGTTCAATCTTTTGGTGAATTTTCTCTTCAATCCATAGCAAAGAAGATCGAGCTTGTTCTTACCAATTCAACCAGTTAACTATCCAGCGTTGCATGTGCCCTACATCACTATCTTTCTGTATTCCTTTGTTTTCACGATAGACAATAATAAATTAATAATTTAGTGCCTCCATTAGTCAACTTTCTATATTCAGCACGTTACATAATATTATAGTTTGATAGTCGATAAGGACGCGTATATTTTTGTTTTTGTTTTTGAGAATGGGTAAGGACGCATATAATGCCATGTGACTAGGGGAAATGGAATATGGATTTGATTACTGGATTATGTTACAAGAACAACCTGTAATTAGTCTAGATTATCATCCATGGTACACCATTAGCTTATCTGTTAAGTGAAATTATATTGCCAGATTTTTGTTTCATTTCTTTTCCTCTATCACATGACACTGTCAGTTGACCCAAATCGATCAATTCTCTTGGGCATCTGGCATTGTCGAAAGAATGAGTATCAAACCGTCCAAAGTGCTCACTAGCACATCACCAAAAAATAACTAGAGATTCCCATACACAATTATCCAATATCACAACCTCTCTAACCTAAAGCGTATATATGATCAATGCGCTATATAGCTATCTATCTTTCTCCCTTTGAAATCTCTCATTCTCTTGCTTCTCTCTGCGTCTCTCTCGTGGGGTCAGAGGTTCAACCAGAGGCGAAATGGGAAGGGAAACTCTCAGCCGAGCTCAAAAGCTCACCACCCCAAGAGGTCTGGCCTTTCCTAGGCGACTTCTGCAACATGAAAAGAATCTTCCCAGGCCTTGAGACCTGCTACCAGGTCGAGGGAGTTCCTGGCCAGCCGGGTTTGACCCGCCACTGTGCCGGACCGGCCACCGACAACGATGAGACCACCGTACGTTAAATGGGCCAAAGAGAAGCTGATCTCGGTGGATCCAATCAACCGGTGCTTCAGTTTCGAGATGGTTGATATCGCTAGAAGATTGTTGATATCAATGTTTTAAAAGACAAAAGGCGTAAGCTTTATGTATGAATTTATATATTTGTACATTGATTAGTCTTATATATAATATGATTTGTAACCAAAATAAACATGATAAATTGTTATTCCTTCATAACAAATACATATCAAAACCATGCAATTAATCAAATCACTTTGCATAACATAAATCAATATATTAAAGTACTAACTAGTTATGAAAAAAAACAAGAACAATGTTTGAACAAGCTTCAAGTGTCAAAATCGTCATCATCAACAATTATAATATCACTATTTAAATCATCATTCAAATGTCATCATCATCATCACCTCCAACACCGACATCTCTAATAACATCATCTCCAACACCAACATAGGTTTGGTACTCTCTAGCAGTAGAGGTGGTATTTTTAAAATCTCAATCTCAAAACCTAAAATACTCCATTCTAAAAAATAGTTTTTAAAATTAAAAAATTTGAACTAATTTTTTTTCTAGTTCTTCGCCTTTCGCCCTTTTGCGCCTAAGCAACTAAGACTAAAAGCCTTTTAGTCTACATCTTGGGTCTTTTACGCCTTGAGGCACGGCTCATGCGTGCTTTTTAAAACTTTGGTTGAGACTAACATGGGTTCGAGTCATATGTTGGAAACATGGAACTATGCAAGTGGTTCCGATAAACAACGATGAAAGGTGCATTATCGAGTGATCGTTTGTTTGCGATCCGATCGAGGGTTGGGCATTGAAGGACCTTGACTCTTATATGGTGTCTACCTTACAAGGGATGGCAAAGAAGATTGAAGAGGCTCTGCAATCCTAGCGTAAAATGATTTTATAGTCATTGTGTTCTTGCAACTGTGTTTCGTCTCTGATATGTATCTAATACCAGAATGTTGTAATATGTCTCTGATTCGAACGTTGAGTCAAGTTCTGTTTTGCTTAGTTGTTTGCCTGTTCAAATTTTTCATTGGAATGAAACGTACGCTAACGTTACAAGAATCCAATGCTATGAGCTAGCCACGAATCCTATGCCGTGACTATTGAGTTTTTGCTGATGACCCCCTCATTGGCTCACCAAGATGCACAGACAGCTATATATTCTTTTTTTTTTTTGGTCAATAGACAGCTATATATTCATAGAAGCAGATGATTTGTAGTTATGCTGGTTTTACTTTTGTACCCAATTATCATGTTCCTTTATCAGTTACCTTCGAATGGTTGATTGGTTAAGCCGTTAAGGCGCGGTTCTACCATTCTTGAGTTGAGGGAGAGAGAGAGAGAGAGAGTTCGAAATATGCATGGTTTGATCTCAAGAGTACGCGTGTGGATTGTGTCAGTTTAACGTACACTCCGAAAACTTATTAACGGCGTCAAGATCCACTTGCACCAATAACCATCGTGCAATCTCAGTCGTCCATTTAATCTAGTCACCAAAATTAACGCTGCTAACACAATTTAAATGAAAAAAATCTGGTTAAACACAATAAATCAGACATCAAGATGACTTTTGACTTATCAAATTAGTTTTATAGTGATTATTTAAGAGTAAATTATAAAATAGTACAATTTCTCATTATAAATTAGAAAAATGTCACTACTTATTTTCTAATTATAAAAATATAATCTCAATTAATTAAAAGTTAGAAAATAGTCACTTTTTAAAATATTTTCCGGACAATTTTACATTTTTTCTTCATCGTCTTCTTCTTTTTCATTCTTTTTCATATTTCGGTCATAACTTTGTCATCCAACAATGAATTTGAGAGTGGTTAGTACCGTTAGAAATATTTTTCTCCCCTCTTTCATTTGATACCCAACCACTTCGAACCAACCACCGTACAAGGCACAATAACCCTCGCAAGGGGCTGCCGTCGTCGATGGCGGTGCTCTAAGCAATTCCGGCAAAATCGGATCTCAAAGTTTCATAATTCTAGTTATTTTCTTCATTCTTAGCATACTCATATCAATCTTATTTGAATTTTAACATCATTTCGCATATTTAGACATTTTAACCCGGCATGTCACACCCATTATCACACTTGATGTCACACTTCTTGTCACTGTTGTCACACTACCTGTCACACCTACTATCACCAATGAAGCATGGACACGCGGACAAGGGTCCGTATTGCGTGTCCGACACGGATACGGATACGGACACGGACACGCTTGGACACGCTCGGACACGCGAACTCAATTTGGACACGGCCCGGACACGCGAGTGTCAGAATCGGACACGCGGACACGCACCAACTCATAATAAAAGTGAAAGTGCTTATGGTGAAAATCGAACCTTGGTCATCCAAGGCACCCAATAACTCCTCAACCATTCCAACAGATTCAGTTTTTGTTATATTTACGCACATTTAATATATATAAGGAGAGAAACTCATGATAAAAATAAGAATGTTTGTGGTGGGATTCTAACCTTGGTCATCTAAAGGACCCAACAAATCCTCAACCATTCCAACAGATTCAGTTTTTGTTATATTTATGCACACTTTAATATATATACATCTAAATACTTTCAAATTTTTAAATTAATTTTTTAATAAATAAATAAATATATATTAAAATAATTTTAATTGACGTGTCCACCACGTGTCCGTGTCCAAAAAATTTCTATATGCCGTGTCTACGTATCGAATCGTGTCCAATACGAACACTCGTGTCCGTGTCCGTGCTACATAGACTATCACACTACCTGTCACACTCGTTGTCACACTACATGTCATACCCACTATCACACTACCTATCACACTACTTGCCACACCTGTTGTCACAATGTTTTATGTGACTATGTTATGACAAAAAGAATAAGAAGAAGAAGAATGACTAGAAATAACGAACATTTGTTTATGGTTATGTGATCTTAAACTTCTCAAATCAACTTAAACAATTCAAATATCAACATTAATGTGATGTCACACCCTAACCACACTACTTATCACACTACTCGTCACACTAATTTTGTTATGTGATGTATAGTGTGACAAGTAGTGAGATGACTAATGTGATAGGTAGATCAGTGACACAATAGTTATCACACTGCCTATCATACTTGCTATCACAGCAGAAATATAGTGTGATTGGTAGTATGATAGCTAATGTGACATCAAATTTTTTTTTTAAAAAAAAAGAGCTTAAAAAATCTTATTTGGGCACCAAAAAAATGATTTAAACACCCATATCACCGATCTTTGATTTTTCCAGCAACAACAACATCACTAGCATCCCTCTCCGTCGTTGCAAGTATCATATCTACTAGATCAAAGACCAGCTTTATCCTCGCACCTCGATGTTGTCCCTGTGTCTCTTTCTGTCCATATGCCCGCGCTTTCCGATGTTGTCCCCGCGCCTCCGAACTCGTCCCGCACCTCCAACCTCCTCCCCACACCTCGAGCTCGTCCCCGCGCCTCTGACATCGTCACAGTGCCTTCGACATCGCCTCGCGCCTCAGCTTCGTTTGGTGCTCCACGTCCCAGTGTCGTCACAGCATCCTAGTGTCGTCCCCGCGTTCCCTCACCCCCAACGCTAACACCATCCTCGCGCCTCCGACCATGCTTTGACGTTGACAACTCATCATTTTGTTTGGTGGAAAAAATCAACACAGATTTGAGTTGGTTTTAGAAAAATTAATATCCTAGTGGCATTTTGTAAATATCATGAAATTCAAGGGCAACACTTTAAGACTTTTAGCCCTTTGATTTTTTTCTAATTTTGAAATCTTTCTTAATATTTTTCTCATTTCATGGTCAAAATATATTTTTTTATAAGAAGCTTATTATTCAATAGATGGTTGCAGTAGAAGTAAATTTGTCGTCCAACCCATGCCCATCTCACAAAAAAATGTTAAGTAATTTTTTTCTCAATAAATTTATAACTACGGTTTTTATAAAAACACTTGTAATTTTTTGTTGAAGTGGGCATGGGATAAACAAAATATGGGTGGGTAACCAATTTGTTTCCCGTTGCATTTGATGAAATTCTCTTCACCTCAGGTTCCATGTCCCACCTTCCAATTCTTCGTTATTATTTTCAATACAAACCCTTGTGATTTTGGAGGAGGAGATGCTGTTGAGTGGTGATTTTGGAGTGGAGGAGGGAGCGAAAAATTGCAAATCTGCGATCCACATCTAGAAGATTCAAGCCTCTTCGCCTCGAATTACAGTGGTTAGCCCACTCAGCTGCCACCACCCTCCTCCTCCTCCTAAACCTAGTACCCATTGCTCCATCAACCCCAATTCTTGGCCTGACACCTTCTCGACCACCGCATGTTTCGGTCTATGCTCTCTCTCTCTCTCTCTCTCTCTCTCAAGATAAGAGAGTGCTTGATCGGGGAACAGCAACATCGAAGAGCAAATATTGAAGAGCATTATTACTGAGTTGTTTGAGAAGGTGAAACAGTATACATCAGCCTTGGGATATAGAGCAACGAAGGATTGACGGTTGTGTTGTATAATCATAATTGAAGCAAATGCCGAAAAGGAGAGAAGAGGCAGATTTCCAGAATTTTAGGATTTTGAATAAACATTTGAGTAATTATTATGTGAACCTGGCACACCACCTGACATTGTCATATGATGTATCCAGCTAATCATATTACGATATGGTATAATTAACATGCACACGGTGAAAATGACAAAAATTTATTTACATATAAAAACTAATTAGAAATAATCACAGTAAAATAAATAAATAACGTTAAAAAAGTATGTCACGTGAAATATGTGGTGGGTATATATAATAATTTATCTAAACATTTTCGATTTTGATCGCATAGAATATTGACAGAAGTTGAAACAAAGACAAATAACCAAACAAACGTTTTCCGTTGTGACTTGCACATAAATAGTGCAATTAGACCTTGGTGTTATGAATAAGTTATTTTAATAACATAAGAGGCGTACTGCCATGTATTCGTGTAAAGCTAACGTCTTTGTCAGCGAAAATCCAACGATGTGATGGTTCGGTGTTTTCCTTCAGACTCTTAGAGGCCACGGACCACATGCACATGCATACGCCTTTGAAGGCATCATAATTTAGAATATGACCATAATGTCAAATCTCACCAAACTTAAGCAAAATTTTACCTTAAGCATTCTAGACGGATCTGGAATATGACATAACTCTTTGGAAGAACCTAGAAGGCGTTAGAAGTCTCAATAAGCTTTAAGACATTTCCGGAAATCTCTAGAATCTTAGAGAGACTAGGAGAACTAGATCACTCAAGAATTCTTTAGAACACTCAAGGTTCATCTTAAACTTGTGTAGAATTGTATATAACTCTCTAGAGTCATATACATTGTACATAGTCCTAGAATTCTCTAGAACTAGTAAGGTAGGATGAGGATGCCTATAAATAGCAAGGCACCCCTCTCATTTCATCTATCAAGCAATCAAGCAAGAAGCAAGCTATCAAGCATACTTGTAAGTTATTTCTTTGTTCAATATAAGTTATTTTTCGATATATTCTTCTTTGTCTTTCAATTGTTCTAGCAGGGCGTTTGCGAGAGTAAGGCTGACTTAGCATAAATTAATTGCTAATGCCGCATGAGTTGCATAGCAAAAGAGTAAACTCGTGACAATAAGGATTGATAGAGCAAGATCCTAGATAAAATGAAAGAGAACGTTTAAGATGAAAAAAAAAAACCTAAGAGCTCAGGTAATGAAACCCACATCTTCAGCTAAATTCATTATTCCAAGTATCTCGAATAATTTAACAATTAAAAAACACAATCAAGTATATGTGTTTACATAATGATCGAGTGGTTTTCTCCACGCAGTAGTATGTGAAATAATTGAGAATTCTCTCACCTCTCCGTCCCAAAGGTGAATTTGGCGTCTGGTGATCTATATATATAAACACCTTCTCATACATAATGTACAATAGAATTTTCTAGTTGGGTAATGTATATGAAAGGCGTAGACACATTGGGGCTAGAAGGGTCAACTATACCCTTCTCAAATTTGATGTCAAACTATGATTAAATATTATATATGTATTATATCATGGTTTAATCATATTATTGGCCATTCTGACACTAGATTGAACTCATTTTTTTTGTTTTTCTAATAAAACTTTCGCTCGATTTTGTTTCTAGCAGTAATTGTGACCCTCCTCTTATAAATTTTGGCTACGCCACATTATGAACCTTTGATTATTATGCATGTGGTTTCTTTTTTCTCGACGGATCCATGTGGTTACAAACTTGCATTTCGTAATTAGCTAGCTTTCCTCCTCTCCCTTTGAAGTACATATCTTCTTTCGATTGATCCCATGGAGTCGACGAAACTAGCAGACGCGAAATGGGAAGGAAAAAGGTCAGTGGAGCTAAAAACCTCACCACCACAACAGGTCTGGCTTTTCCTAGCCGACTTCTGCAACGTGAAAAGACTCTTCCCAGGCCTTGAGACCTGCTACCAGGTCGAGGGAGTTCCCGGCCAGCCGGGTCTGACCCGCTACTGCGCCGGACCGGCCATCGACAACGATGAGACCACCGTTAAATGGGCGAAAGAGAAGCTGATCTCGGTGGATCCGATCAAACGGTGCTTGAGCTACGAGATTATTGAGTCTAACATGGGGTTCAGGTCGTAGGTTGGAACCATGCAAGTGGTACCGATGAACAACGATGAAGGGTGCATTATCGAGTGGTCGTTTGTTTGCAATCCGATCGAAGGGATGGGATTCGAAGACTTCGGGTCTTTTTTGGAGTCTACTCTACAAGGGATGGGAAAGCAGATTGAAGATGCCCTTCTGTCTGCTAACAGTGCTTCTGTGTGATGATTTACATATACGTACGTTGTGTTCTTGCTCGTGTGTTGTAGCATTAAGGCTAATTTGAGTTAATCATCTTAATGCTAATAGTGTTATGTTTTGTATGCCAGCTGTTCTCCATGTATTGGTGACCTGGCTTTTTTATTTATTTTCTTGGTTGTAATAAGTCTTAGAGTTTCAGTTATATACTCTGCTCTGCTTTTGTTTTTCTTCTTCCTTTCTCTTTTGTTATTCTGTTAGATTTAGCTGTGACTATGTTATCATATGTGTCGGAACGATATTGAACACTTCGTGTCGAGTTTTGTATTATTTTAGTTGTGTGCTCGTTCAAATTTTCTTTTATTGAAATGTTACGTAGGCTAACGTTCAAAATATCCAGTGTCATGAGCTAGCCATAATCGTATGCCTTTACATGACTATTACTATTGTCTTTAACCTTTTGAGTTTGTGCTCATGACCCCTCACTGGCGCGCTCATTGGAGTCATTGGTTTCACCAAAAAGTGAACTGTGGATTTTTTTTTGAAGAGTTGGGACAGTCTACTTTACTCATGTAATCTTAAAAGTCTGAAAACACACGCTTTTAAAAGTCTAATAGTGTTTTCATAATGAGTTTTTTTCACCAACAGTCCCTCAACTCTGGTGTACCTACCAATGTGATACCTCAACTCTTAATCGTACCAATGTGATACCCAGACTCTAGTATTGCTATCATTGAAGTACTTCCGTTAGTTTTTTTAAACTTTTCCGTTATCTTGGTGACGTGGCAGGTACGTGAGGCCCACAAATAGGGTTAAAAGACAAAATTAACCTCATCTGAGATGAGCAATGTTTTTCCCGCCATTTACCTTGAGAAAGACACCCAACAATTCCAATTTTGGCGCCAATTTTCTCTCTCTACTCCTTAATTTGTGTCTCTTATCTAAACTAAAGAACTACCGCCAACCAGTCGACCACAATCTGATAAAACCCTAGATCAATCTCATTTTCTATTTTTACCCTAGCACTTGTTAAACTAACAGAATAAATATATAAATTTATATGGAACATCTCATTTCCACAATCTCATAAGAATATAAAAACACATAACTTAGCGAAATTCAAATACATGTTTAAGTACCATTAGTTGCCACCTTTTATGTTGATCTGCCATGATTTTTGCTTGTAAGAACTAATGGTACATGTAGTTGAATTTCGTTATGTTATGTGTTTCTATATTCTTATGAGATTGTGGAAATGAGATGTTCCATATAAATTTATATATTTATTCTGTTAGTTTAACAAGTGCCAGGGTAAAAATAGAAAATGAGATTGATCTAGGTTTTATCATATTGTGGTTGACTGGTTGGCGGTAGTTCTTTAGTTTAGATATTAGACACAAATTAAGGAGTATGGAGTGAAAATTGGCGCCAAAATTGGAATTGTTGGGTGTCTTTCTCAAGGTAAAGGGCGGGAAAAACATTGCTCCTCTCAGATGAGGTTAATTTTGTCTTTTAACCCTCTTTGTGGGCCTCACGTACCTGCCACGTCACCAAGATAACGGAAAAGTTGAAAAAAACTGACGGAAGTACTTCAATGATAGCAATACTAGAGTCTGGGTATCACATTGGTACGATTAAGAGTTGAGGTATCACATTGGTAGGTACACCAGAGTTGAGGGACTGTTGGTGAAAAAAACTCTTTCATAATTTCACTGGAAGACTGTGTTTGGTAACTCTACCTCTACCCTGCTTTAAAGAAAAGCCTTAGTTTTTTCCCCTTAAAAGCTAAAGTGGAAGCTGCAAGTCTCTTCTGCACTGTAGCGGGAGAACTATAGTTTAATGAACATTTCAAATGACCAGCTATTGCCCTATCTTGCTTGTAAGAACTACAACACACATCCATATCCTCTCATCACAGACACACTCTTCTGAGTCTTCGATCTCGTTTTGAATCATTGACATCATCAACTTCAAGTCGTTACGACCAAACATGGTTGCTGCTCAAACCACCGAAAAAGTCGGTAACATCTTATGGTGCAAATTCTTTGAATTTAGTATTTGGGGTCAGACAAATTCAATATGGGAAATTTTTTGGGAGAATTAATGTTTTTTATTTTGGTTATAAAGATATAGCTTCTTGAGGATGTATGAGATTGATATATATAGCAGGATAAAGGGGTGGTTCAGATTGTTGACTACAAAATCTATATGAATTGTGATATAAAAAAAAACAAAAAACAGGAAATTGACACAAGACCATGTGAGATTCCAAGATAAAGGTGTAGGCCTGTATAGCTTTGACATCTCTCTTTAGTATACCACTAATACCAGGAGCAAACCTTGACATTATCATCCACATATGATATCTCACGTGTAGATAATTGCAAAGCTGAATATCTCTATATTTTGTTTATCACTGTAGTGATTGAGTTTTAATTGTACCTCATGTATGCATATCGTTACGAATATAACACAATATATGGTTGTTTCCTTGCTTATTTTCATATGTATGCTTATCTATCAATTACATCTTAAATTCAAAGTGTCAATATAGTTGTAGTATATTTGGACAAAGAAATACACTTCTAGTCTTGACTGAATGTTTGATTATATGCCTATCATATGAATACATTTATAAGAATCGATACTTAGAAAATTTTATATGGAAGATTGAACCAATCATAAATAGAGCAATATTTTTTAATAAAAAAGCATTTAAAACAAGGGACAAAAAAAATCATATGATGTCCAAATTAGTCATTTCATGAATAAAAATCACAAGCCAATTTTGATTTACCCAACCCATGTCCCTATTTTTACCAAACACTCAACTTTTGTTTTTCAAAAATGAGCAAAATCCAATTTTGTGAGAAGCCGACTGCATCAAACACACACAATTAGAGGTGGCAAATGGGCCGAAAAGCCCAAGCCCGGTACAGACCCGGCCTGTTAAAAATTGACCCGACACGAGCTCGTTATTGTAATGGGGAGAGCCGAGATATTTTAGCCCATAAGCCCGACCCGAGCACGTTTTGAGCCCGACACAGCCCGACACGATAAATTAATGGGTCGGCCCGTTAAACACATAATTGTATATTATTTATATAAATATTTAAACAATTATCATTATTAGACTTGAATATTATAACTTTTAAATTAAAATTCCTTGATTATTTCATTATTTTAGCTACAATATTTCACAAATATTTTCAAATTAGTGAAGAAAACGTCATTGTTTTAACATACATAACGTTTAAAAAATAAAATTATATAATATATTTAGTATTTTACTATTGTAAATAGCTATATAAAAAATATATTATAATTACGTAATATTTTTTATTGTAATTATGTCTTATAATGCTAATGGGCCAACCCGGCCCGCTTATTGGCCCGACATAGACATGGGTCATGTGCCGGCCAGAGCTCGAGCCTGACACGATAAATAAATGGGCCGACCCGAGTACGGTTTTGGCCCGCATAAAATAAACTGGGTGGCCCGGTCCGACCCGTTTTATACCTCTACACTCAATGATGTGATGGTTTGGTTTGGTTTGTTCCTTAGAAAATTCTTGAAATAATCCAAAGACCACACTTACAAAACTACACTGTGCCAAAAGTCTGTGTAGCTTTCATATCGGCAGTGGCGGATATTGAACCCGCTAACTTCAACTGAATTCATGATTTGAATGGAAATAAATTTGTCGTCCAACCCTATCATACCCACCATCATAAATAAATGCTAAGTGTCTTTTATAATACTATAGTTATAAATTTGTTAAGAAAAATGATACTAGGTATTTACTTAGAGTGGTGGGCATGAGATATACATGATAGGGGTGTGCGACAAATTTACTTCCGATTTGAAGTGTATCACCAAAGAATTTGAGAAAACAAGATCAAAATTAAAAATGTGCTGTGCACTAACAAGTTCAAATTTATTGTACACGAGCACACACTTTTCTAAACATGCTTATCATCATCTTCACGCGACACCATTTTGCTGATCCGAATCAATACACCCTAATTATTTGGGTAATGTATATACATATGAAGCTTTGATTATGTGATCATTTTTTTCTCGACGGACAAAGAATTTAAGCTTTATGTGGTTGCAAACTTTAATTTCTCTCCCTTTGAAGTATATATATATATATATATATATATATATATATATATATATATATATATATCTTCCTCTCACTTCTCTGAGTTCTCTCTCAATCTTTCGATACCATGGAATCAATGAAACTAGCAGAGGCGAAATGGGAAGGGAAAACGTTAGTGGAGCTAAAAACCTTACCACCACAACAGGTCTGGCCTTTCCTAGCCGATTTCTTTAACCTACAAAAAATCGTCACAGACCTTGAAACTTGCTACCAAGTTGAAGGAGTCCCCGGCCAGCCAGGCCTGATCCGCTACTGCGCCTTTCAGTCCACCGACGACGACCAGACCAACGGTCTGTGGGGGAAAGAGAAGTTGATCTCGATGGATCCGATCAAACGGTGCTTGAGCTACGAGATTATTGAGTCTAACATGGGGTTCGGGTGGTATGTTGGAACCATGCAAGTGATACCGATGAACAACGATGAAGGGTGCATTATCGAGTGGTCGTTTGTTTGTGATCCGATCGAAAGGATGTCTTCGAAAGACATCCTGTTTTTTATACAAAAGATGGCAAAGAATATTGAAGAGGCTTTTCTGTCTGGTACTAGTTCTACTGTTTGATGATTTACATTTACGTACGTTGTGTTCTTGCTCGTGTGTTGTAAGCATTAAGGCTAATAAGAGTTAATCATCTTAATGCTAATACTGTTATGTTTTGTATGCCAGCTGTTCTCTGTGTATTGGTGATCTGGCTTTTTTATTTTCTGGTGTAATAAGTCAGAGTTTATCTCTAGGTACCTGAAAAATAAATGATATGTAACTAGTACATAGTCTATATAACGCAACTTTCAATGTTATTAGTCAATTTTTATTATGTTTATTTCTAATTAATTATTCATAATTAAAAAAAAATTTCTCTTTCACTGCGTGCATGTTTACTACACTATAAATTAATATGATTGGTTGAGTACACCACATGACAATGTCACGTGGTATTTTGGGCACACAAAATACTCTGCTCTGCCCTTTCCTTTTGTATGTTTTGCTCATTTCATTCAATTCAAAATATTGAGAAAATTCCTCCAAGTTTTCTTCATTTCTATTTCATTATTCTGTTAGATTTACCTATGGTTATGTTATCATATGTGTCGAACAATTTTGAACACTTCATGTGGAGTTTTGTATTGCTTTGGTTGTGTGCTCGTTCAAATTTTATTTTATTCAAAATGTAACGGAAGCTAGTTCAAAAAATTCAGTGTCATGTTTTCAATTTTGAGAACCTTGTACATTCAAATAGATATGTTACATGTCATTGACAATGAAGTTATAATTCAACAATTTCAAAACATGACAACTCATCGAGGACAATTATAGGTTGCTTAACCACTTCTGTTTTTGTCTTTGTTTATCTTTTGCGTTGAAAACAATTTTTATGTGGTACCATAGATAAATATGAACTCCTTGAGATGTATTGTATTGAATTGAATGAGAACGTTTTCAATGATGGAAATCTATGTGGTACATGTATGTATGTATTTGTCAAAAAAAAAAGTGCCCCCATCACATTTCTTTCTCCCTCCGGCCACTGCCCTCATTTGGTTCATTGGAGTCATTGCTTCACCAAAGCGGACTGCGGACTTTTCCTGAAGGGTTTGGACAGTCTACTTTATTGGGTACGAATCTTAAAAGTCTAATAACACACCCTTTTAAAAAGTCTAATAGCGTTTTCATTAACATGTTCATTGGAAGGGTATGCGTGTTAATAACACTACCCTTTATCAATTTCGTTGAAACGGTTAAGGCGTTCGATTGCTTCAGTTGAACGGAGTTGAGATACTTACAAGGCGTAGAAGGTAGCCAATGTACCATATAACGTTAACGTCTTTTGTGAACAAAAGTCCAACGATGTGATTGGTTTGGTGTTTTCCTTCACAATTCTTGAAAGAAGCCAGAGACCACACGTACAAAACTACGTACTCGGCGCCAAAAGTCTGTTTACGTAGCTTTCATATCGGCATCTATCGTTTTCGTCAATCAGAACAAGGATAGCACAAGCCAGAAGAGAAGGGTAGTACAAGCCCAGCCACCTACCCAAGAACATTACTATTAGATACAAGTTTTGATGATGATAAGCAAACCATATTGACAATTTTCCACTTCTAAATGGGCATCAATGTGTATGGCCTAACTGCTTCAAAACTGCCCAGTTCCGTTTCTTTTGCCGGGATGGGGTGAGCCGGTGAGGCAAATAATTTATGCAAAGTGTGTCACGTCTTCTAAGAGCACCTAATCGCTACTCCATCCACTCAATTATATCCTGCGCGATCTCTTCACGTTCAGGCTCAAACAGGAGGTCATGCAAGAAACCATCATAGAGCTCGATGTCTTTGAACTCTGACGCTGGGTGATAATGATCGAGTGGTTTTCTCCATACAGTATTATCTGAAATAATTGATAATTATCTCACTCTCCGGCCCAAAGGCACGTGAATTGGTGGTGCTAGTAATTTATAAACACTTTCTCATACATCAAATGTACAATAAAATTTTCCTAATTATTTGGGTAATAACTGTCCCACGGCCCCCACAAATGATGGATTAGTATTTAAATTGCCTATATATATACCGTTCTTATATAGAATGAAGCTTTGTTTTAAAATTATAGAGTGAAATTTCAATTTTAACACATGTTTGGTCAAATTTTTTCACTATATGTGATTCAATATTTAGATATGTTATTCAAGATCATATGTGCAAAATTTCATCTAATTCGGTTATCGTTAAGGTATGAAATTAAATTAAATCAATCAACGAATTAAATTTGTTTAATGTAAACCGTTCATGTAAATTTCAATTTTAAAAGCTTAAACCATTGTCAAATTAAATGAAACTTTGCATAGATTATCGGGAAATTTTATGGTGCATACCATACATACCTCTAATCTACCATTCATACACCCCACGGACTCCACGTGCATTTTAAGACATCCTCTATCTACCGTCCGATTCGGTATGTATGGTATGCAGCGCTGCACCATAGACGAATCCGAGATTATCTTCAATAACATACTTAAAATATTAAATGTGAATATATTTTTTTTTGTAAATGACATGAAGCTTTCCTTGTCTCCCCTTGAAGTACATCTCTTCCTCTCACTTCTCTCTCAATCTTTCTTTCCCATGAGGTCAACGGTTCTAGCAGACGCGACATGGGAAGGAAAAAACTCAGTGGAGCTAAAAACCTCACCACCACAACAGGTCTGGCCTTTCCTAGCCGATTTCTGTAACCTACAAAGAATCTTCTCAGACCTTGAAACTTGCTACCAAGTCGAAGGAGTCCCCAGCCTGTTAGAAATAAAATGGACTTGACATTATCTTAACCACTTCAGATAATTCAATTGGATTAAATCAAGTTGAATAGCAGAAATTATATATGCAGTAATCCTATTACAGTAGTTATCAAGATATATATCTCTTGATAAATCTAGAAGTCTTATCAGATTGACAGCCTGTTCAATATGAAGATTGTGATATCAATTAGGTCTCTTAACAGATAATATTTCAGTCTACTTTGGACTCTCTATGGGTGAGCACAAAGTGGAGTTTTACACCGGTATAAATAAGAGAGACATTCCCTGATCACATATAGGAGAGAAAACATTAAGTTCAGCCCCATACTGTGTTCTTGTGTGTGTTTCAGAAGAGTGTCTTGGTGCAGCTGCAGAAAACGTGTAGCAATGGCAGGCTTAGGAGGTTCTTCAACTGGTGAGTCTCTACACTATCAGGAATACACAATGTTCTGTTTTCATATTCTGTGTGCCATGTTTGTGGAATCAATTCTTGCTTGAGATGTTAACATGTGGTCATTCACATATTTAGTCTAACATGTGGTATCAGAGCTGAACAAGAATAACACAAACTGCATAAAAGAATTTTGTTTTGTTTTCGTTTCAGTAAAACTACATAAGAGAATAAAACCCTATTTTTCGGAAGTAGGCAAAAATCCTCAATCCGCATTCATCGATTCTAAGCCTACTTAATAACCCATTCATGCACCCAATTCATATCCAATTTCTTGTCCTGCATAATCGTGCTTCTGGGTTTTTTGGGGGAATTGATGCGCAACTGAGAGTATTAATCTCAGTGAAGGGATTCAAACCCTTTTAGGCGCAAATATGGCCAGATTGGGTTTATTGTCTGAGTTTATGCTAACAAATTGCAGCGCTGTAGCAGAGGCAAAGGTAAGTCTTCAATCTAAATCTTGTCAAAACTTCAATTCTGCATTTGTGGATGGTCATATGAAGAAGTGTTGGCATATAGATAAAGTATTCGTTGTGGTTGACGTGTGCTAGGCATTTAGATGATCTGTGATAACTGAATTGGTTGATTTTGACATGATCTGGAGATGGAGGCTTGTACGTTTATTTTCAGGCACTGTATGGATTCAATTGTATTGCTTCTGTGATTGAATAGTGTTTCTGCATGACTATGATTTTGCCAGAAATTTTTAAGAGGAAGTATATATATATATATTACAGTAATCTCCCAAATTATATATATACAAAATCTGCAGAATTAATCATAGTTGAAGATCATTGGTTTTACTGAGGTTTTGAACTGGAAATAAGACCTTTGATTTAGTTTGTGATTTAAAGGAAGCTTTATGGACTATATTGCACAAAGCAATTTTTTTCTTATTGTTTCTTAAAATTTTCATTTAACAAACTGAGCTTGTGCAGCTAATTCAACATAACACTTATATTCTGTTCTTCCAAAGAAGATGTTCACTGTGTTGTTTTGTGTTAATGCAGCATCTTATATGGCTTATATATCTTTTCAGATTCTTGGAACTTTTCTTAACCAAAGTTTTGACTGTTTCATTAATAACTGGTATATAACAACCATGGTTTGGTGATAAAGAAACTTTAGGATGATGAATTTTATATCCAAAGATGTTATTCACTATCAACTACAGCTCTATGGGGAAAATTAAAGTTTCATGCTTCTGATTTGAAAAATGGTTGAGCAATTAATTTTTGGTAGTATGCATGACTGTTTTTATAAGACTGAAGCTTACAGAATATATAATATATATATAAACACACAAAATGGTGCTTGCAGTAGCTTATGTATGTTTTTCCTTGTTTGTTTTAGGCTCTACTTTTGTTAACCTTGGTCAAGTGGTGTTGCTTAATGGAACTAACTATAAGGACTGGCGAAGGCACATAGATTATCATATAACCATGACCAATCAATTGGATTTATGCATGGTTGAGGATGTTCCTGCTGAGCCTACTGATGAAGATGATGCTGAGACCAAAAGGATCTATAAAGAGTGGCACACTAGCAATAGGAAGACTAAGAGTTTCATTAGGACTACCATGATAGACTCTATTAGAGGGTCAATTAAGGAACCTGAGACTGCTTGGGATTATTTAGAGGCTATCTCTGAATATTACATGGAAAATGATAAGGCTGAGATTTCTAGGCTGTCTAGACAGTTTAATGACATGAATTTTACTGGTGTTGGCTCTGTGAGAGAACACATTATGGGCATGATGGACATTAATGCTAGGCTTAGAGATTTAAACATGGGAGTTAAAGATGACCAGGTTGTGGCTCAAGTGCTAGATTCCTTACCTACCACCTACAGTAACCTGAAAACCTCCTATAATGCATCTGAAGCCAATTGGAGCCTCAACAAACTCATTTCAGTCTGTGTTAATGAGGAGGAGAGGATTAAGAAAGAGTCCAAGCCAACCACTGCCATTAATTTAGTTGAAAAGCCAAAATGGAAGGGTAAAAACAAACTTAAAGTTAAGAAAACTGTTCCAACTAAAGTTTCTGGGAATCATGAGAAGGCATGTGAGAAAAAATGCTATGTTAAAGGTTGCAATGGAGAGGCTGGAGGGAATGGATCAAGGTTCAGATGTTTCTTTTGCAAGAAAGTTGGTCACAGAAAGAAAGACTGTCCAGGTTTTAAAGCCTGGATGATTAAGAAAGGTGACTCATACCCTAATTCAGTATTTTCCCTAGAAGTTAACTTTGTTAATATAGATAGTCATTCATACTGGTTAGACTCGGGCTCACCTATCCATATTACCACTTCATTGCAGGGTATTATAAAGAGGCGAGCTCCAAGGAACAATGAGCAACATGTCTGTGTGGGAAATGGTGCCAGGGTAGCAGTTAAGGCGATTGGAACCTTGAAATTAGATTTAGGACAAGGATTTGGAAATTTTCTTTTCTTGAACAATGTTTATTACATTCCTTCTTTAAAAAGGAATCTTATTTCAGTAGGTCTTTTGGTTGGTATTGGATTGAGACTTGTTATTGATTTTGATGGAATAAAAATTTTTCGAGGTTCTGAATACATTGGTGGTGGTTTGTTATGCAATAATTACCTTAAATTAGATTGTTCTGTGATTAAACAGGAGATTCTAGCTATTGAGAATGCAGAAAGCATAAATTCAGTTAACCATGTTACAGGAAGTAAAAGAACCATACATAATAACAAGTCTGCTAACCTTTGGCATAAGAGATTAGGCCATATATCTAAAGAAAGACTTAAAACATTGGAAAAGAATAAAATTTTACCACCTTTAGATTATTCTGATTTAACAGATTGCATAGTGTTGCAAAGGGAAAATGACACACAACAGAAACACAAATGCATTTAAGAGTCATTCACTATTGGAAATAATTCATACAGACATATGTGGCCCTTTTAAACACATAACCATCTGTGAAAACATATATTTTATCACCTTTATAGATGATTTTTCTAGGTACTGCTATATTTATCTTTTATCAGAAAAATCTCAAGCACTACAGGCATTCAAAATATATAAAACTGAAGTTGAATTGCAGCTAGAGAATAAAGTTAAAATTGTTAGGTCTGATAGAGGAGGGGAGTACTATGGTAGACATACTGAATCAGGCCAACAAAAGGGACCTTTTGCACTTTACTTACAAGAGAATGGCATTAAGGCTCAGTACACAACTCCTTACAACCCTCAACAAAACGGGGTGGCAGAAAGAAAAAATAGAACCTTAATAAATATGGTGATAAGCATGATGTGCACTACAGGGTTGCCTAAATTCCTATGGGGTGAGGCTCTTAAGACTGCAAATTATATTTGCAACCGAGCCCCTAGTAAATCTGTAGAAAAGACTCCATTTGAACTTTGGACAGGAAAACAACCAAGCTTGCATCATTTTCATGTTTGGGGATGCAAAGCTGAAGCAAAAATACCTAAAGAATTAGCACAAAAGTTAGATCAGAAAACCTTAAGTTGTCATTTCATTGGTTATTGTGAACAATCAAAAGGTTATAAATTTTATACACCTAATAGAACAACCAGAACTTTTGAAACACATCAAGCTAAGTTCATGGATGAAGATATCTGTAATACAAGTTTTGAAGACTTGACTGCAGTTTTTGAGGAAACTACAGAAAATACAGAAAATGTTCTTGTGCAAAATTTTTTACCTTTTAATTCAGGAAATGAAATGCAAAGTAATGATACAGAAATTACAGTCCAAAATCAAAATTTCGAGGAACCAGTAGTCTTAGATCAGAATGCTCCTAACCATGCTCAAAATGAGCATTTAGTTGAACCTAACCAAATTCAAGCTGAACATCAAATTGTAGAACAACCTCAGCTTAGGAGATCTCAGAGACATAGAAAACCAACTTTTGGGGAAAATAGCAATTATATTGTTTATTTACAAGAGTTGGATGCAGAAGATAATGATCCATTAAGTTATAAACAAGCAATAGAGAGCACTGAAATTACAGAATGGCATAAAGCAATGGAAGCAGAAATTGTTTCCATGAGTCAAAACAAAGTATGGAAACTTGTAAGACCTAACCCAAATCAGAAAGCTATAGGTTCAAAATGGGTTTTTAAGACTAAGAGGGCTGTTAATGGAAACATAGAGAGGTATAAGGCTAGGTTAGTAGCAAAAGGGTTCACACAAAAAATGGGCATAGACTATGATGAAACCTTTTCTCCTGTGTCCACCAAGGATTCATTCAGAATTATAATGGCACTCGTAGCTCATTATAACATGGAACTGCATCAAATGGATGTTAAAACAACATTCTTAAATGGAGAATTAGAAGAAGTCATATATATGCAACAACCTGAAGGTTTTGTGGAACCTGGGAAAGAGAATTTAGTTTGTAAGCTTGAGAAATCCATATATGGATTGAAACAAGCTTCTAGACAGTGGTATAAAAAATTTGATTCAGTAATCTCTTCATTTGGATTTGCAGAAAACATTGTTGATGAATGTGTTTATATCAAGACAGTTGGGAATAGTTTTATTTTTCTTATATTGTATGTTGATGATATTCTTTTAGCAAGCAGCAATGTAAAGCTACTTAAAGAAACTAAATCATTTTTATCAAATCAGTTTGATATGAAAGATTTAGGTGAAGCCTCTTATGTTTTAGGGATTGAAATTCATAGGAATAGAGCACAGGGCTTATTAGGACTTTCTCAAAATAACTACATACAAAAGGTCCTAAAAAGATTTAATATGGAAAACTGTGCTTTTGGGGAAGTTCCTATGTCTAAAGGAGATAAATTGTCAAAGAATAAAAATTCAAAAATTGGGGGGAAGAGTTCTGATATAGATAGCACATTGTATGCTAAACTTATTGGAAGTCTCATGTATGCTCAGGTCTGCACAAGGCCTGATTTGGCTTTTGCAGTTGGCATCCTCTCTAGATTTCAATCTAATCCTACTCATGAACATTGGATAGCTGGGAAAAAAGTACTTAGGTATTTACAGAGGACCAAGTCTCATATGCTAGTGTATAGGCAGGAGAAAGAGTTAGAGTTGGTAGGATACACAGATTCAGACTTTGCAGGTCGTTTTCCAGAATCAAATAAATCAACTTGTGGATATGTATTCATGCTTGCTGGAGGGGCTGTGTCTTGGAAAACAATGAAACAAAAATTGATTACCACCTCCACCATGCAAGCTGAATATATAGCAGTTTATGAAGGACTGTGTCAGGGATTATGGATGAGGAATTTTATAATTCAAATTGAAATATTAAGTTCCTTAGTTTCTGATGCACTTAAGATATTCTGTGATAATGAAGCTGCAGTGTTCTTCACTAAGAACAATAAAAGGTCCTGCAACTCTAAACACATTGATCTAAAATTCTACAGTACTAGACAGAGAGTGAAAAATGGAGAGGTTATAGTTTTAGATATTGATACCGAGTCACAGCTTGCATATCCTTTTACTAAGGCATTACCTGTTGAAACATTCAAGAAACATGTAAAGAATATGGGAATTTTGTCCAAATTGGATGATGTTTGAGTTCAGTGGGAGTACTAAGCAATTTATGAATTTTTATCTCACTGTAACATTTAGTTCCAGTTTCTGTACTTTATTACTGCAACTTTTGTACTTTGTTCTGCAAGAAATCAATAAAATTTAAGGTGTTTCAGAATCATACATGTCCTTTAATTCGAATTCTGAAAGTTTTTTATTCCATTTTATAAGTATTGTGTGTTTTACAAGTGAACATTCATGCTTTAAGCAGTTCAGATCAGTCCAGCAATTCCATGTTCACTGGAGTTCATTATGTTGCTGGAGATTTTGTTTTGACAAAGTCATACAGAGGGATGTGAAAGAATGGCATTTACAAGTAGATATATTAGCCTTCATATTTCACTATCACAATAGCTTATGAGAGTACTGTGATCCTTGTTAGTGGCTCTTAATCAACTTGTTGCTTATAACATACTTGTTTCTGAGTTCTGCAATAGTTACTTTTACTTGATAAGCTGGATAAGTACATGGTTTTATATAATTCATGTGCACATTACAGTTGCTATTTGTTTCAGTCATTAGTTCAATTATACAGTAAAGATAATATCAGTCCAAGTGGGAGATTGTTAGAAATAAAATGGACTTGACATTATCTTAACCACTTCAGATAATTCAATTGGATTAAATCAAGTTGAATAGCAGAAATTATATATGCAGTAATCTTATTACAGTAGTTATCAAGATATATATCTCTTGATAAATCTAGAAGTCTTATCAGATTGACAACCTGTTCAATATGAAGATTGTGATATCAATTAGGTCTCTTAACAGATAATATTTCAGTCTACTTTGGACTCTCTATGGGTGAGCACAAAGTGGAGTTTTACACCGGTATAAATAAGAGAGACATTCCCTGATCACATATAGGAGAGAAAACATTAAGTTCAGCCCCATACTGTGTTCTTGTGTGTGTTTCAGAAGAGTGTCTTGGTGCAGCTGCAGAAAACGTGTAGCAATGGCAGGCTTAGGAGGTTCTTCAACTGGTGAGTCTCTACACTATCAGGAATACACAATGTTCTGTTTTCATATTCTGTGTGCCATGTTTGTGGAATCAATTCTTGCTTGAGATGTTAACATGTGGTCATTCACATATTTAGTCTAACACAGCCAGCCTGGCCTGATCCGCTACTGTGCCTTACCATCTACCGACGACGACCAGACCAACGTTCGGTGGGCGAAAGAGAAGCTGATCTCGGTGGATCCGATCAAACGGTGCTTGAGCTACGAGGTTATTGAGTCTAACATGGGGTTCATGTCGTATGTTGGAACCATGCAAGTGGTACCGATGAACAACGATGAAGGGTGCATTATCGAGTGGTCGTTTGTTGGTGATTCGATCGAAGGGATGGAATTCGTAGACTTCCGGTCTTTTTTGGAGTCTATTCTACAAGGGATGGCAAAGAAGATTGAAGATGCTCTTTTGTGTAGTACTAGTGCTACTGTGTGATGATTCACATTTACGTTGTGTTCTTGCTAGTGTATGTCGTCTCTGTAATTGAACACTTCAATTCGTATCGAGTTCTTTTTTACTTTGGTTGTGTGCTCGTTCAGATTTTATTTTATTGAAATGCTACGTGCGCTAATGTTAAAAAAAAATCCAGTGTGTCATGAGGCGCTAGGCATAATCGTATGCCTTTACATGACTATTGCCTATTAACTTTTTGAGTTTGTGCTGATGACCCCCTCACTGGTTCATTCGAGTCGTTGATTCCCCAAAGTGGACTGCGGCCAGAAAGCTCTACTTTTATTCTTACAGAACCTCAACTGTAAGTAGAAGGTTACCACTTAACCAAAAAAAAAAAAAAAGAAGGTTACCACTTTTCATGAAGAGTTGGGCCAGTATACTTCCGTACCCGATAATCTTAGTGATGCATATAACACATCCCCTTCAATATCTAATAGCGTCATTATCATTCACATCGTGTGCGTGTTAATAACACCACCCTTTATCAATTTCTTTTCAATGGTCAATTCCGTTTCAATGGTTAAGGGGAAAGATGATTTGATGTTAAACTCTGTGGATTGTAACAAATAAACAGTCGCTGATATGCAACTTGCTCTAATCGGTTTCGATACATACAAGGCGTAGAAGGTACCCTGTAACGCTAACCTCTTTCCTGAACAAAAATCCAACGATGTGATCGGTCTGGTGTTTCCCTTCACAGATTCTTGAAAGAAGCCACAGACTACACAGACAAAACTACTCCGCGCCAAAAGTCTGCGTAGCTATCATATCGGCATCTATCGTTCTCGTCAATCAGAACACGGATAGCACAAGCCAGAAGAGAACGATAACAAGCCCAGGTGTTGAACCCGCTAACTTCAGTTGGATTCATGATTTGAAGTATCACCAAAGAATTTGAGAAAACAATATCAAAATCAATAATGTGCTGCGCACTAACAAGTTCAATTTATCGTACACGAGGACACACTTTCCTAAACACACTTATCATCATCTTCACATCAGCAGGGTGCCAAGATGAAAGCGATACCATTTTGCTGATCCGAATCTATACACCCTATGAACATTAGAATATTAGATCGATAAGCAAACCACATTGACAATTTTCCACTTCTAAATGGGCGTCAACGTATACAGCCTAACTGCTTCAAAACTGCCCATTTCCTTTTGTTTTGCCAGGATGGGGTGGGGCAAATAATTTATGCAAAGTTGGTCACGTCTTCTAAGACAGCAGCGCCTAATCGCTTCTCCATCCACTCGATTATATCCTGCGCAATCTCTTCACGTTCAGGCTCAAACAGGAGGTCATGCAAGAAACCATCATAGAGCTTGATGGCTTTGAACTCAGATGCTGCCTCTGTGTACAGATCCTGCGAGGCTAGAGGATCTGTGACTCTATCAGCAGTCCCATGAAGGACAAAGAAGGGTACAGTGACAAACTTAAAGTTTCGCATCAAGTGAGCAGAGATACGCAATATTTCATAGCCTGTTCTGACTCTTATTGGCCCTGTATAGACTAGGGGATCAGAATACTTGGCCACCAATGCTGCAGGATCTCTTGATACTGGAATTCCCCTTTTGTTCGCGCCTTTAAACTGGAACTTTGGAGCGACCATAGATATAATTGGAGCCACAGCCTAGATCAAGAGATCACACTTCTTAACATGTAAACAACCATGAATTCAAAAGGTAAACACAGACATGCATTCAACACCAGTTAACATTTAGAAGTGCCTGCACCCATGAGACGAACACGGACCAACAAAGCTCAAAGGAAATGGAAGATAAAATCGCATAAAAGTTGAAGCATCAACATATAGTTATTGTAATATGTGAAGAAGCAAAGAACGTACCCCAACAATTGGATGTGCTGGTTTAACACGCAAAGCAGGTGAGGTCAATATTATACCTTCCACCATTTCTTCAATTTTAGCATAAGCCGCCGCCTACACAAAAGTTCACCAATTTACACTTTTGGAAACAAAGATTAACTAAACCAAACAAAATAAATCTTTCAATGATTTACCTTCAAAACCACAGCTCCTCCAGTTGAGTGACCAAAGAGGAAGCACGGTACTCCAGGGTTCTCTAATCTAACCTTTTCCAAGAAATCCCCCTTCAAACATAGAAACCACAAAACTGTCAAACTTAAATCTATCATATGTTTCGTTGATTGATGGTATAATGCTGCAGAGTTAAAGATACATAATCTATGATAAACTTAAAATAAAGCTTGAACTTACAGTATCAGCAACGACATGGTCAAGTGAAGGCACATAGCCATGCAATCCATCACTGCCACCATGACCTACAACATATGAACAATACAGTACCATAAGCGATTCTAAATTTAACTCATGCAATCCTATTGTATAAAATACATAACATCATGTTCTAAACCTCACTAAAGCCAGTGAACATAATTAAAGTACTCATTTTTCTAATTTACTATGCCAAAACACTGATTGCAATTTGACTAATTTCCAACTATAAATCGAAAGAACTAAAATTAACAAAATATTGAAAAGAAAAAAGCTACCTATCCAGTCCATTGCATAAACCCCAAAGTTGCAAGAGGTCAGCTGCCTCGCGAAATCGGCATATCTTCCACTGTGTTCATTCAGTCCATGTATGATGATCAAAATACCCCTGCAATTACAACACAAAGCTTCTCACAACACTATAAAGATTCAAAAGAACTACAAGAAATTCCGGAATCAACGATCAATAAACCCTAAATTATCAAAGACTACTTAACACATCCAGCTGATTATTCTGCTTAATTACAAACGAAAATAACAGATTGATTATGTAAAATTGACAGAGAAGAGTTTTACCTTGGATTACCGGAGATCGGAAACCAAGAGCGGCAGAATAAAGCGCTCTGCCTCACGCCGTAGAACAAGAAGGTGTCGCGACGGAACCTTCGGTCCTCGTCGCAGTCGCCGTCACCGGCATGAAGGCCCTCAGCCAGAGCTCGCCGTCTGAAAGTGTCCTCCTCCTCTCTCCGCCACGCCGATTTGCGCTTCTTGGCGGCGGAGTCCGAGAGCGAGTCGGAGAGGCAGCGGCGGCGGCGGGGGAGGACGAAGAGGAGGAGCGAGAGAAAGACGGTGTAGACGACGAAGAGAGAGGTCCTCAGAGCCTTGAGGAGCGGGATGATGCGGTTGCTGGCCCCCGAGGTCAGCTGGTCCATCTCCGCCGTCGACATGGTATGAGAATCGACGGTGGAGAGAGAAAGCCGGCGGCGGCGTAACGGCCGGAATGGTGGTTAAGGGAGGAAAATCTCAAAAGCGAAACGACAGCGGAAAGTGAGAGAGGAGATAAGAGAGAGAAAAAAGAGGAAGAAAATGATTCTAGCGCATTTGATGGGATTTTACATATACGTGTGGGGGTTGAATGCCGCTCCGCTATTGCAGCGGTCAATCTCGGCCGTTTAGAGTGTGGGTCCCGACCGTGCACGGTCAGCGTTGCGTGGGAGAGAGCGGGAAGGGGCGATTTGGTGACGTGGTGGGGTTTGATTGGGGATTGGAGTTGTAATGGGTAAGAGTTTGTTCGGCAATTTTGGGGAGGGAGTAGGGGATTGTGGCTGTATGTGATATGGTTTATTTGGTATGGCAGTTGGGAAATTGAAGGCGATATCTTCTCGAAGAAAAAGAAACTCAAGACCGAAATTCAATTTCGGAGCTGGCTAAACAGCTTGGCTCGAACAACGCCTTCTATTCATTTTTCCATTACTTGTTTTTTTTAATCACTAATAACTATATAACGGTTAAGTGTTATTGATCAATAAAATTTAATAAAAAAAAGACAAATATATTCATTTAAAGTCCATGGAGGAGACAAGATTGGTGGTTATGATGGTACTATAGTAGTTAACTAGTTATCGGTTTGTTTATATGAGTTTGAGGTTTTTTTGTGTATGTAAGTTATGGCTCTATGATTCACTCGTGGAGGTATTGTACAAAGATCTTTGTACAATATTGAGAGTCTCAATATGCTTCTTCAATTTGAAAGGTACACCATGCGGTTTATAGGCCTAAAGATTTTTATTCAAATTTGTCTTTAATCGATCTAATAAAGATTCAATAATTTCATAGTTTTTATTTTTTATTTTTTATTTTAGTTTTAAATTGTCTGATTATTTATATTTTTTTGCTTTGGATTTAGCTCATGTCAATGATTTCATTTTTTTATAAGTTTTATGTTGTATACCGGAGTGTTTTGCTCCTGCTCGACGTTACATATACGACCAACTTGGTAACTTCTACGGGAATATAGTTCCATCATTCTCCAAAAAAACAAAATAATGGACAAATTAATCTCTGTTAGAAGAGGAAATCATCATGAAGAGCTAATTGGCATAGTTTTCTTTCTGCGGCTGGCTCGAGCTGAGTCGTTTTCTTGGAAGGGAAAAGACGGTTAACGAATGTCGTGTCTGTCCTCATCATAAGCTACAAGCCCGCCACGCAAGCATGCATGGAAGTTCAAACTCCACCCTCTGAATTATCGTCCTTGTCTTGTCTGACATGCGATCTATAATTAATCATCTCTGATTATGAAAGCTTCGTTATCAGTTAGCTCGCCTTCACGCGCGCGTGTTACTTTGTATTTTTGTTGTCTTGATAATGTGATTAAGTATATAGTGCAAATTAATATTAAAGATCAATAAGTCTCGAGAAAAAATTCATCCGGTCCTAATTAACAATCTTAGAAGAGAAAAATAATGATCAAATATCAATCAATAGCCAATGGATGTACTCACCCAAACTCAAATTAAACCAACGATATGGGATAGAGAAGACTCACATGCATGGTTTGAAACCCTTATATATAATTCCACATATTTAATTGCAAACATCAAACTCTAATCTAACAATGTGAAGAACCCTGCAATTAGGGAGGACGAAAACCTCGGGTGAGAGAACAATTGGAAGAAAAAAAAACTCAAAGAAAAATTTGCAGAAACCTACCCGGAATGTTACCTCGTTCAATTTCCCAATCCACTCGCGTCTTGTAGATGAAAGCGTGAAACCATATCCCAACTCTCTCCCATGTTTTCAGCCCCCTTTTCTTTTCTTTTTCTATTTTTTTTTCATTTTTTGGTTTACGATACTAACCCTTCTAGATATTAATTTATTTCATCTATTTTCTGTTTGACACAGGTATTTCGGGTATACCAAATTATTGGTTTCAAACCAAAATAAGGCTTTCCATTATAGTAGTGGAGATGAAGATTACCTCTCATAGAAACTTAAGAGATCAATTAATTAAACCTAATTAATGGACACTCTAATAAGAATATCTTACTCTTTATTTCCTCTCGATAAAGTTAACCGGTTAAAATTAAATTTTCACTTATAAATCGATTACAGTTTAGTAAATTAGTCCTCTCTATTTTTCAGCCAAATATGTTGATTGATGCCATCATAATTTCATATATAAAACATACGAATAATGGAATAGAGGGTTATTTGATGCATGATGAAAATTGTGTATTATTAAATGATATGCATGTCTATATATAGGCATTACATCACCTGAATCTCGTAGGATTCGGAATCCTAATCTATTACAGAGATGCGAATCTATCTCTAACAGGAAACCTAATAAGGCTAAAACACACAATGGTATAATAATAATTTTTCTGGACCACTTCCCCTTATGTCGCATAACTAGGTTGCATGGTGCACACATCGTTGCCTCGGTAAAAACCTTGTGAAACAAAATAAAAACCTCTTGGGTAAAAATAAAAGTTTGATCAAAGGGAAAAAGAGCACAACGCACCGCCTACATTTGATAGCATCATATGGTGTAGACTCCCCTTGAAGTCTACGAAATAACTCCCCGTGATTAGTGTCATAATCAAGGAGTACAAAGAACAACGTATACAACGTTCATTACATGCTTCTCAAACGTAGTCTTGGGCTAATGATTAATAATTAATCTAGCCACACATTCTTAGATCATACATGCTATACTTAGCCAAACTTAGATCTTAGGAAACAAGATTGCATAACAACTCAAAACAAGAGTTTTCAATGAAAATCAGATTCTTGGGTAGAATGACCTTCACTCACTTAAACGACCATAACTTCTTCGTCAAAATAGGTATCAGCAAACCGTAAAATGTTCTGGAAAGTAGACACATGTGGCTTTCCAGTGACATAAAGTTCACAACCTAATTCGATCGGAGCAATTCACATTGCTATGTCGAAGTTGAATGACTTGCAAATTTCCAGACATAAATGTTCTACGTTGCTAAAACGGCCATAACACACTCAATATGATATTTATGAACAAATGGTTAATGTCCATGTAAAGTAAACACATAAACCTTTCAAACGGTACCAATTTCACTATATTTCATTGAGCGAGCTGTCTTGTAAGTCTCGTTGAATTTGACCAACGAAACTAGACAGATTCTGATTTGTCACATTCAATGTGTCTTTCGCAAAGAAATGGGGGAATGAACCAATGAATGACTGATTTTGAACCGAGACGGAACCGTACGTATCATTTACGCTACCAGTGTCGACTGTTACACCAAGGCATACGTTGATGTTGCTATAGCTGCTGGCTGCGTTGGTGTGGATAGGATTTATATTGGTTCACTAAGTGTAGAACTAAACTCATGTCAAAGGAGCAATGCAAGTCTAATGATCATGCATAAGAAGTTAATCACATCATAATGAAAGCAATAGTGTCCTAACAACACTTACCTATATGGATCTATAGCTCATTGAATCTCTTCATCATCTTTACTTAGACGGAATCGAGAATCAAGAATTAGCTTTCATATGAACACAAATGGGTATGAGTTCTTGCAACCGATTGTACTACGTTCTCTCGAACATTGCAATCTGATTACATAAACTCTCCGTGGTATGGAGGTATTTAAAGTCCCTCGGGCACTCCCATATATGCGTCAAGATCCCTTTACAAATATGCAATTATCACTATCATATGCTCAAATCAGTTTTCATGGACACTACTACTGATCAAGTAGGGGAAAACAATTATGTCCATAACGAGATAATATAACTCATCGTATTCAATATTAGAATAATAAGACAATATTTGTGCCATAAGTGCTGCAAATATTGCATGACTTTATCTTTCTCATTACACTTACGAACAACGACCAACATAACAAGTATAGTTCAGCCTGTATTGATTCTTTCCACTTCGGTCAAGTTGCTCATCGTTGATGCTTCACAACGGAATAAGAGCATAAGCGAATACATCATCAATCATAGGAGATCAATCCATTAAACACACGCGTGCGCTATATACAATTAATTCGTGAGATTTCTATTCTTCACTTAACATTAACAAAAGGAGTCTGTAGCGTCTCACAAAAACTTAGTTGATACACATGTTTAGAGAATATCTCTTGATTATGAGCGAAATACTTGTGCCTACGCATCTCGCTTCTTTATGGTTTTGATTCTAGAGAATAATGGTCTCTCCCTCATCTAGGCAGGAGCCAAGACCGAAGCTATGACCCTTACTAGTCTATCTTTGCGTTTGCTGCCCTTGTTTTGTGGTGCAATACCACGGGCGCCGACAACACCACAGCGTACGATGGTGCCATCGCCGGCTTCTTTTTCACTGTTAGGGATGGTGCCAACGGTGCTAGGACAAGGTCATATGAAATTCTCCCATATTGTGAGAGTTCCAACCTTACCGGCACATCACAGCATTTATGTGCGATTTCGTCACTTTCGCAATATCGGTAAAGTCATTGAGAATCGAATCTTTGACTTTATGAAGGTCGATAATGCATTGCACTTTTGCTCACATTGAGTAGTGCGAGATCTTAATGAGACATAGTGCCACACCACGTCAATTCCTGGCGTTAAAACCGGAATGTGAGCATTCCATATCTCCCCCTAACGATGGGAAGAGATCCTGGCGTTAAAACCGGAATCTCTAATCAAAGTGACCGTCTGCTAAAATTGCAGGATAGAGATCCACAGTTGTAGATTGGAAATAGCGGACAAGTGTTGGTGATTCATAAATCATAACCAACCAACCAATATACGTAATCGTTTCAAGTAGACCTATTGAGATTACGACAATAAAGGCACATAAACAACTTACCCAAATAGGCGTTTAATGAAAAGAACGTTGGGACCGTATACAGTGACCATCTGGTACACACTAACCGTTTGATGAGTTGCGGGTGTGAAACGAATAAGTGTTGCTGCATGCAACATCATTACATATTCTCATGCAAAAATTGGCAAGTTAGTACCCATAACTAAGTCCGAGCTCTGCTAGATCATGCAGTCAATGAACATGAGGAATAATATGTTCAACGACGATCCCAGTCAACATGCAAAACGAGATACATAAAACAACTACCCACGCCATAGGACAGTGTGGGTGGCTACGCAATTAGCAAGACACTCGATTTCACGGCGGGACATTCTCAAAATGAAGATTAAGAGAGTCAATGACGCTGTGAACTTCTCTAGACAATACGTCGTATGATATTGTAAGAGGGGGGGGATTGAAACAAATGACAATCCCATCGAATGTATCACATGGCAATAGAACTACATTATTCAACTTAAGAGTTGGAAAAATATGGTATTTGAGCAGTTGAATACCAAACAATTAGGGTGGAAAACCATCCAATTGGTGCGGGTGGTCACCAATAATAATAAAATCGTTTCAGCTATGAAACGATTTGGAGAAAACCGAAAAATTAACCAGAAAACCATGTCAAAATAACTCAAAACCAGGTGCAATTCGGACTAGGAAAACGTGGCAATAAAAACTGCGGGAAATATGCCGGAAATGACGAAAAACTCGCCGAAAACTCGCTAGAACCGGCGGCGCCGATTGTCGGAGAACCGACTAGTGGCAGTCGGAGCTGGCCGACAAGGAGGCCGGGGCTGGTGTCCGACAGGGCACGCTGGCAGGAACTAGATAGTGGCGCCGGAAACGCCTGCAAGTGGCCGGAAGGTGGCCAAAATGCCGGTACAACGTAGGAAAACTTTCAGAAAACGTTGGAACAGTAACCGGGAAAAAGACGTCAATTTTGACGTTCTGAGGTCCGTTTTCCAAATTTCAAGGTCCAAATTTGCAATGTAGTGCTATGGGGGTCCCATGTAACCCAAAAACGGCCAATTTAAAAACCACATGAGTTGCAAACGTTAACCATTCATGCTAGTTTTAAAGGAAATAAAATTCTCACGAGTTCATCTTGTAAACAAGAAATACGAGAAATTTTATTGAATATGCCAATATTTAATACAACACAAACAAGCTTCCAATTCCAATAGACGACTTATGCTAAACTCGAGTAAGAAACATGACAATGCCAACGTTATACTTGAAAAATAGTAAGCATAAAACATAGTCAAAATAGATTGACTAATCAAAAGTCCGTCGCAACAAAATCTTGCATATCGGATCGGGCAGAGCCTTAGCATGAGGCTAAAAAATGTGCTTACTTGAGAATGGAAGAATGTTACGTTTCCATCTCCAAAATTCACTCAATAAATAGATACAGGTGCCAAAAATGACATGTATTTCTCGGATGTGGAGCATGTACCAAGGTCAACTCTAATAATACAACGTCATAGACGTTTATTGAATCACTTTAAGTGTGTCTCATATAATTCGTTATTTTTGGGATCTTTTGTCAATAAATAGTGTTGCTTCAGAGTAATAAATTTCAACTCAAATAAATAAGTACGTAGACCTTGAGATTATCGTTTATAGACATGAGTTTAAGAAAACTCAAACATTCAACTAACAGTCGCGATGACGACGCATCCATAAGAAACTAGGGTTGTATAGGTTTCGAATGATCGAAACTATTTAAGTATGTAAACGGAATTAGAAGAGTTGTGATATATATGGTCACAAAATAATCGATGCATACCGGCGATTCTCATGATCACACCCAAAACAACGGTGTACTCAGACAACCACATGAATTCGATTTATTCCCTTTAAATAATAACGTGACTCACCAGGACCGTCACACGAAAAACTTCGACGAAGAGGGTAATCACATCCATCATTGGTCTCATCGGCGTTATAAAAAAGGCCGAAAAATAGACATGAAGAAAGCTAATAGCGCCCGATAATTTATATATATATATATATGTTTATATATATATATATGTTTAAAAGCAGCAACTTTAAGAAAAACATACTTGTTGGTCTGCCAAATAGACCGCATATAATTAAATTGTTCTGCAAATCGATCTTCATGCTCGAAGTTGCTTGATGAATTCTGTTTCGATATTGTGTGACTACGAAGCTTGTATAATTTCAATACAATGCGTCGTGCGGTAGGTTACATGAAAAAAAATGGTATGGTTAAATACGTATGACCATTGACAAATCTACCACAAAAAAGTAACAGTAATTGAAAAATTACTACTAAAAAGTAACCGTTTTACCAGAAGTAACTTTTACCACGGTAAAACTCATTTTTACCTGAAGAGGTAGATTATCAATTTACCCCTCAATTTATGCAGTCTGTCTTCTTCCTTATCCGAAATTGGGTTGAGGTTGCAACTACAAATCGAGCTCGGCAAATCGGGTTTGGGTCACACATCAACGGCTCCGGGGAACGCATGATCAACGTTAGAAGCGCAATGCGTTGAGGATGGGTCGCCACCTGGGCTCGTGAAAGAATCCATGAGTTGTCAACGATCTAGGCTTGGTGTCGGGGAGGCTCGACGAGGATCGAGAACAACGGGGCTGCAATCTAGAGCTCGTGATATGAAAATTTGGGTTGGCTTCGGAAAATCGAGTCGGGGACGACGTCAGGGTTGACGGCTTGGAAAAAGAGCAGAAGCTCGAGGCTAGGGCGGCACCGAGGACGAGTAGCGTTGCTGGGTCGTTGCGTTGAGCACCGCTGAACCCGGGTCGGCATCGACCGGAGGAGGGTGCCGAAATAAGGCTGCTCGAAAAATTTGGGTTGCATTGATGCTAGACGAGACGACGACAACCGGCGAGATTAACGATAGTGTGCCAGTGGGGTGCGCAGATCAAATATATGGGTGCCTTGAGAAAAAGACAAGTTTCTCTATTTTTGCCGACAATCAATTTTTCGGGATGCTGACATATATTTCCGATGATGTCAAGGAAGGGAGGCGGCCGAAGAAAACATTTAAGGGCTATGATTGATTTTTCTAGTGGTCTCGTCGCTCAGACACTTTAGAATAAAGTGTTGATAACCTGATACATGATGAAAATTACGTATTATTGAATGATATGAAGACCTATATATAGGCATTACATCACCTGAATCCTGCAGGATTCAGAGTCTTAATCTATTACAGAGATGCGAATTTATCTCTAACAAGAAATCTAATAAGACTAAGACACACATAAGGTTAGAATAATAATTCTTCCGGAACATTATTTAATATTCATGTGATCATAGAAGGCTCTTATATGGCTCCTCGATACATAACGGTTGTTTGCCATTGTGAAGGTCCACGACTCCACGTAAACAAAATAAAGACTAGGAAAATGATTTTTCGTCTGGTGAGAACAAGATGATAGGATTTTATGCTGCGTGCAATTTTCAATAACATGTTCAATGTCTATGCTAGACAGAAGGAAATGGGAGAAGGGCTCCAAGCTAGTCTTGATATGGAATAGGTAGTACTCGGTACGCAATGCTAAGCGAATCAAAGATAAGTTATTAGTCAAGGCATATCATATTTCGGGGAGGCTTTGGTTCCTTATTCTCAAATGGAATCAAATATTAAAATCTTCAAGGTTGGAAAAACTTGAATGTCAGTCTTGAAAAGGGAAACCAGAGACTTGGTGTTATCGATCTTACAATTTTTGCATTTTTTTAGCGTTATTGAGTTAACGAAAGTTTGCTTCAATGATGTCATCTCGCGCACAAATCAGTCGGCAATGCATGCAACGAGTGTGATAATGTACTTCTCTATCAAATGTCATGTTTATCTCTTTTATTAAGGGACATGTGCGAAACACGTGATAAAACATACAACAATGTGTCAAAAAAAGGTCTTATAAATAAATAGTGAGTTTCAATATCATAATGATAATTTTCTAAGTCTGAGTATCATTTCGTCTTGCCAAAGTTTGAGGACTAATGATGCTGAATGTTTTCTTTTTAACAATTTGAAATCCATGGATGTCCCTCCAAACGACTATATCTGGTTGAATTTTATGAGAGGCAGGTGCCCATCACCTCAACATTTCGAGCTTTGTTGGTTCTTAGAATGGTTTTCCTTTTATTGGCCAGCCCACATGTGAAGCCCGGTAACTTTCCTCTAGTTTTTTTCTTGTTTAGCAAATACTTCCTTTTGTTCTTTCTATTCTTCATTTCAATACAATTATACAAATCAGTAGCTATATAAGGTAGGCATGTAGCTACAGTGATTTTAGAAGGAGTTTGGTGATTTAAGAACTGAACATTAATTCTTCAAATGCCCATATCTTCTGATATATTTTGTTAATTATGAAGCAAATACTATACATTTGTTCGCTACTAATTTTGAACTAGCAATGTTTATCCCTTGGTTAGGGAAAGACGACGTTGTAACTTGTTATAAACTTAATTAGGTGAAAAAAAATGGTACAATGAACATGTAGGCTGATATGCAGAATGAGATAAGAAAACCAATCTCAAATACAGAAAAACATATTCACAGAGTAACAATCAAACATATGGGGTCACAACACTCACACGCTCATCAAAGATCTAGTACCACACTACTTCGAAAAACTTGACATCAGCTGGGATGTCACTTATTCTTATAAAGTTTTAGAGATTCCATCAGGTCATCGCTGATTTAGGTTTTCTAATTGGGTCTCAACTTTAACCGTTGTTCTCTCCCTCTGGCCAATGATACAGACACATTATATACGATAGACATATAATTACGTACTTTTCTTTGTATCCAAGATACTTGTGACTTCAATGTTATTTTTATCATCACCTTTCTTTTAAATTTTTTATGCTCATCGCTTTTTCACATGCATTTGGTTCTAGTTTTGATCTTTCTCGTGAAAATAGTTGAGTTGTTTAGATAACTCTCCATCATTTTAGGGATCAACCTAGGCATGCATATACTCGTCGATCGACATTATAATTAATTTTGTAACATCCTCTATTCCGATCCCAGTAGAGTGCTGGTCTGCTGGAAACAAAACCACATGTGTTCGATCGAATATGCTCGATTTTCGTGGTTACTTGGAGCTGGAGGTCACTATTACTTTCTTGTTCTAGGGTTTACTATCTCCATGCAAAAAACAATTAACTTTTGATTTGATAGCTTAGGTTTTCTAATTGCTTCTTTGCCCTTGATATAAACTACAACCTATACTTTAATGATTGATTAGCATTTCAAACTTTTAGCGTTTGATATAAAACTGGGAAAATATAAAAGAAAATATATCGATCAGCACTTCGAAGGAACCACTTCGAACTTTATAACCATTTTTGGTACTAAGTACAGTAAACCATACAGTTTGAACTCACACCCACATGGAGCAAAACCTGGAGCAAAACCACCTTAAGTTATGGTGTGCGGGGCTGACATGGGTATGAGGGAAACTGAAACCAGAAAGGAGAACAAAGCTGTTAGCTTTGCAATATTCATGAAATATCTTGCTTATTCAGGAATCAGGTCTCTCTCTCTCTCTCTCTCTCTCTCTCTCTCTCTCTCTCTCTCTCTCTCTCTGTGACTCACACCCACATTAATTGTTTCAGCTTACATGTTTGATCATGGTCCACATACACAAAGCATTTCGAGTCTTGGAGAGCAATATAAATCAGTCCCCAAGTCCTTGGTTTTTGAAACTCCAATTATCTCGAACCCTAGTCTAATGGCCCCTAACAGAGAAAACCACATGGGTTCCTACTCCAAGAGCAAGCCACCAATACTTCGAAGTAATAGTACTATACAAAGAACCAAATCCGAAATGTCGATAGAAGTTCTGAGCAAAGAGTTGGCCGCCATTGTCATTCACGATCACGACGAGAAGCCACTGCCGCCCATATCGGAAGTCGAAGAGGCCAAATGCGAGTGCTGCGGCCTGTCCGAGGAGTGCACGGCTGAGTACATTAATCGCGTCCGAAACCAGTTTTCGGGGAAGCTGATTTGCGGGCTGTGCGCTGAAGCCGTGAATGGAGAGATGGACAAGAATGGAGGCAAGAAGGAAGAGGCTGTGAATGAGCACATGAGTGCTTGCGTCAAGTTCAATAGGCTTGAGAGGGCGAACCCTGTTCTGTACCAAGCTGAAGCCATCAAAGAGATTTTGAGGAAGAGTAGTTCTACTGGCAGGTCCAAATCTATGAACTACAATAGTGGTGTTCAGAAGAACAATGGTAGTCTGGCGCGGAGCTCTAGTTGCATTCCGGCTATCACTGCCAGAGAAGTTGGTGATCAAGACGCTACTAAACCGAGCTACTAGAACTACGTCTGGAGTAAACGTACTGCTGCTCGATCATCTTTTCTGTACTGATTTATAGTGATATACACGTACAATATGTTCAGAATGATACTAGAGAGCCACAATATGACACCGAATTCAGCGATATAATTTTATATAGCATGACACGTCACCTAGTCATGTAATTAAAATAATCATAAAATATCATTTTAAATAAAACACCATCATATTTTTATTAATCCAATAGTTTTAATTTATTATAAAAATTCATTTCGCATAATAGATTTTTTTTCATATATACTCTAATCTTAATTAATAACTTATTTTATGTTACGATAGTAATAAAAGAAAATTTTCATCTTTCTGAAGACCTATATGTCAAGAACTTTTTCAAATTTAATACATGACTTTTCAATTTATTTATATTTACGAATGATATTAATGACTACAATTATCATATATTCTCTATCGAATCATTAATTAAATTACAAAAATCTGAAAAAATCTCTAACAAATTTATTGATGATAAAATAGTTTTATTTTAAAATATTTTTTTGCGCACACACAGACATATATTATTTCAAGCATACTTTCATAAATATTCAATTTTTTATTACATTTTGAAAGCATTATTGTGATGAAAATATAAAGGAAGAATAATCATGAAAATATTTTTTTAATAATAATCTAGAGTAATTTGATTAACAATAATCCGATTGTCTTTTTATATAAAAATAAAATTTTATAATTATTTTAATTGCTAACATGGAAAAATAATATGACATACCACATAAAATTATAGTGTGAAATTTGACACTATATATATTGTAGCGCTATATTATTTTCCATGATACTATATATGGCAGTAAGAACTATATAGCGGCCCACTACAGGACTATAGAGCCTGCAGATGTGCACTCGTAAGTTGTAATTGTAAATAATTAACTCTGGTCAGGGTTTACCTGAGACCTAGTTATATTAGGCATTCTTGTTTGTCTATACATTGCAAACTCCTGCTAATGCCGGCCAGATTTGCCATTTGGCAGCAAGTAATCTTTTCTTTCACTAATTTATGAGGAAGAAAAATTGTGAAAAAAAAAGAGAGAGCGATAAACTATTCTTGGACCTGAACCCTGAGGTGGACAACTTACAAAGCCCAATATATGTGTTAGCCCAAATCATGAGTCTCAATTCTCAGTAACGAGAAAAATGATCAAAATGTCGTAAAAATTAGCAAGCAAATACTTGAAGACCACAACTTTGCTGAGAGATCGAAATTTATCCTTAATGGATTGGTGTCTTAGTCTATCGTGGTGGGTTGTATTAAGTCTCGATACATTACTAAGTCGAGATCTTCTCAACATTATTACTTCAAAAGTTCTATCGGCCGGTGAGTTATTCTCCACGTCTTTGGTTTAGGGTTAGCTCTTGAAAATTGAAATTAACCAGATTTATGTAAGCATTTCTGTAGTATATATCAAGACTGGGGACCATTCTAATTCCAAAGTAGTCATCTTTTTCCTTGCATTGTGTTAATTAATCGGAACCTAAACTTGGGGACCATACTGAGTTTAGTATGTATGATCAACTTACATGGTTTATGGCTTTATGCATGCATTTGTTCCTTTTTAGGGTTTATATAACGATCATTAAGGGTTGAAATGATAAGCAAGTTTGGTTCTTTTGGTTTTCATACTGATGACCATAAACTTATGATATATATGCATCAACGGACTTGTAACCAGAAGGGATCGAGATCTGAGATAATTAATGTACAGGTTCAGAAGAATTCGAAGTTTCTATCATTATCAACTTCCTTATGGGTTCTTAAAAACTGATGGATTTCTGAAGAATTGTGTGTACAAACGTGATATAATTTACTCATATGCATGGCTACAGCTTCAGCTACACCCCTCCAAGAAATAAATAAAAGTTCAATTTCAAATGAATCACAAGTTAATTGCATATATTTTCAATCCTTGTCTATCGTTTGTCCTTTTCATTTATTCATATTTATTTCTAATTAAACAAGTTCGGATCGATCCGCTCGAGCAATTTGCAACACGAGCCGATTACAAGTGACCATGCAATTTGCAAATTAATTTCTTTGCAACAATCTAAAGGTTTGCAATTTGCACATCAACAGCATTGAAAGTGTAACAAAAAGGTGAAACTATCACTACATATACATATATATCAGTCTGTAAAGTGCTCTATCTTCAAGCATGCATGAGACGTACTGCAAGAAAACTTCTCCAAGCCAGCTTTCACACTATAGCAAACACTCATCTATGAAAAAAAAAATTAAGGTGATAATCCGCATCTTCACGGCGTCACCTAGTATATAAATACAAGCACTAGTCATCAACCTTCAACAGAAACTATACCATCTTTACCACTACATCATCATGATCAGTTGCCTCGTAGCTAATATGGTAAGGGCAGCATCAGATATCGACCAAGTCTCTACTTACGAGCACAAATACAATATATCTTGTTTGTTTTGGTTCTTCTAGTTTTTATTCTGATGACTGCACGTACTAATCTCTCTGTTTTATACGCATGCATGCGCGCAGAATGATCAAGGGCTTCTCCGAAGGACAAGTTCTGATGTGTCTGTCGAAATCATAGGCAATCTTAAGAGGGAATTGGGAATCTTTAGCAGCAGCAAGAATAATAATCTTAGCACGATTGATGAGGTGAAGCAAGCAGAATGTGAATGCTGTGGGATGAAAGAGGAATGCACGCAGGCCTACATAGCCAAAGTTGAGGATTCCTTCTCAGGAAAATGGGTTTGTGGGCTCTGTTCTGAAGCTGTGAAAGAAAGAATGAAAAGATCAGCTCAGAAATCGATTGCCATTGAAGAAGCTGTGAGCTCTCACAGGGATGTATGCCAGAAATTTAACAATACCAGACTAAATCCCAAGCTATCCTTAACATTTGCAATGAGGGACATAGCGAAACGAAGCGAGGAGAGCAGAATTTCCAGGAACTCGTCATGCACGCCCAAGCTTACACGAAGAAGTAGCTGTGTTCCAAGGATTAAGTAATCGGTCTCGGTTGATAAGATAGGTTTGTAATGCTCTCTAATTTCTATATATTAAATAATGTTATATGAACTTATATCGTGATAGTGTTAGTTTAGATTAATGTCTGTATGAATGTATCATATATAACATGAACTAATTTTGAATATACGTACGTTGTATTTTCTCAATTCTCGGTAATCAGGATCGCACATTCTTTACTCCAAATCTCGAGTCATATAAATTGCTTCGATCAATTTAATAAGGAATCTTGGTAAAATGGTTCAATAAGATCCATCTACATTTTCCCGACAACTTAGATGTAAGAAAATAAAGATAACAGAAATACTGCATTCCATCTCTTTCTAATACCAGAAACCAAGCGTTTGTTATAATAAGGTTACATGTTGTCCATCAGCTACCAACTGAACCGATTTAAAAATTATGCCAATTGCCAAAACTGAACATTTGGTAAACCTAATTACCTGCCTAAACTGACAAACATTGTTGTAAACCTAGCTGACAATGAACGAGTTAATGGAACTAATATCCAGTGTGACTCGTTGAAATGCGTTCAAGGATATTGCTTGATATATTATGTGTAACTCAAAGTACGTATATGATTAATGGGATAAGCTAGCTAGCTGGCCAGCAGCTAGTCCGAGCAACTAACGAAGTCGAGCCAGACTCCAACTGTTAGTTCTAAATGCCTGCGTGCATATTAGCCTGACTACGTACCTAGCTAGTTATATATACTTCGTTTTGGTCTTTGTTATGGATGGACCTTAAGCTAGTCGTAGCCGCTAGGACTCATAGTTGAAGACTGATGGTTCATATACACATCACGAGTTGGTGCAAAATCTCATTTAGCATGTGAGTTGCAAACGTGCGATGCAATTTACTTTACGATTTGAATGAGACCATATGAACCAAAATAATTTGGAACAGGATTACATTTGAAAGTATCTCCCCATTTAAAACTGGCCGTGTCCGATCCGGCCATTACCAAATAAAGCATGCATGGATGCACCAGGCTAGTTAATTAATTAGCTCTACGACTAATTTAGAAACTGATAGGCTACTAATCATCCGAAACAAATCCTGGCCGGTTACTAGTGGTTAATATATATTATATATATATATATATATATATATATTATAAAGCTTCTTGGTTGTAGATGTCCACACCAACGGTTTTAGTGCGTAATTCTATTTTTGCACAATTTTTAGATCAAATTTCTTTATCTCTATCTTCTAGTATCTATATAATATTGTGTAAATTATTTCTGCAAAATTTCAGCTAAATTAGTAATCATTAAAACCCTCAAAATTGTGTTTTTCTGTTATAAACATGAACAGTTTAAATCTCACATAATTCAGTTCGTTCATTTGTTTTTAGAATTTGAAGGTCTTAACGATTACTAAATTGGTTGTAATTTTGCACAGATGATCGACACAATATTATTTAGATACTAGACGGTGAAGATGAGAAAATTTGATCGAAAAATGGTGCAAAAATGGAAAATCCGCACCAAAATCATTGGTGCGGACGTCTACATTTGAGAAATCAATGAAATAACAGAGTAAAGCTCTAATTCCGGCACACTTTTTGGTCAAATTTTTTCATCTCAAGTGATTCAATATTTAAGTATGTTATTCAAGATCAGCTCTACAAATTAAGTTTCATCCAATTTGACAATGGTTAAGGTATTGAAATTAGATTAAATTAATGAACGAATTAAAACGGTTCAACGTGAACTATTCGTGTAAGTATCAAATTTAAATGCTCAAACTACTGTCAAATTGGATGAAACTTTGTAGAGATAATGTTGAATAATATACCTAAATATTGAATCATTCAAGATGAAAAAAATTGATCGAAAAGTGTGCCGGAATTAGAACTTCACTATGTAATTTCATAGTGAAGTTTCACTCTAAATATACTATATATATATATATATTAACAATAAGTCGATAATTAACATTCTAAAAAGTTTGAAGTGATCAAATCAATCACCGACCACGACCTTAGGAAACCCGACTTTACCTATATATATATAGGAAAATTTTCAAGTGCGGACGTCAGTACCTTATATAAGGTACGGATTCGCCGATCCCGTATGTGCCAGCGGAGCTCCATCGGCGACTCACGGCGGTCGAAATTGCGAAATCGCCGCAATCTGTCCATAAACTTGATTTTTACAAATTTCGGCTGCCGTGAGTTGCCGGTAGAACTCCGACCGACACAGACGGAATCGCCGAGAAGATGGGTAGTGCGGCTATGCTTGTGCGCTCCGCCGTTGTGGCCTGGTGTCGCCGGACACGGGATGTCCGCACTTGAAAAGCCTTTTATATATATATTTGCCATTTGATGCATATTTTGGATCAAATTTTATAATTAAGCGGCTCCATAACCTAGGTTAATCAAAACTCTAGTGGACCAGTATTCTGCCCGACATTTGCAGTCCACATTACCATTAAAAACCTGTACTTTATGAGGAAAAGATGAACGAAGCTAGGTACTGAGATTAACAAGTGCAAGCAAAAGTTGTCAATAATAGACATTAATTAGTTAATTACATGAGCAGAGAATGATTAAAGTTCCGACTAAGTGAATGAACTGGGCCATTAACTATATGAACATGAAGCCCTACAAATTTCAAAAGAGATTCAGACCCTTATTCAAGGGAAATGGGTCGGGTAGCTAGCAATCTCCTCGTCATGCATATCTCACTAATCTCAGTCAATTAGTTAATCGATCACCAATTATCCGTATAATAAATTATTATAAAAACTGTGAATATGGAATGTATGTGATCAAAAGTTGTACACATTTATTTGTATAAGTCAAAACATACACCTAGTTTTGGACTATAATATTGGAGCTCCTCAATTAGGCTTTACAGCATAATGGCATAAATGTGCTTTTCAATGATAGTATTATTTCCAAAGAGGATGATGAACTGAACTAATAATCAAATATCCTTATACTTTATCATACGTTAGAAGATCAACTAACATGGTCACATCCAAGTAGTGGATGATGAGGAGATTAAGTGTATGTATCTGATCAATTAGCGTTAAGTTTGATTAATGTTACCCGAAGGGGTTTAGAAGTGAATTGTCTTATGCTGGCTGATGCTCTGTGTCTACGGTTTACCAGCTCGTCTAGCACTTGCCATTTCTCCGCACTAACCCCGCCTCCTTTCAAGACTAAGTATTGAAAGAGGATTCAGACTCATATTTTCTAGTGGAAAATATATAGTGGGGAAAAGTCACACACTCGCTCACACTCATAGGTAATATTCCATTGATATAATCAGTTTTGATTTGCATATGTACGTATATACTCTTGATTTTATAAGAAGTGATCCGTGACTAATCCATGCGTAAATGAGAGATATCCCTAGCTCTAGATCTATACTTGCTTTGAAGTCTAAGGAAACATACAAGGCATAGTAATGTTTCAAAATACAAGAGGCCTTTTGTGTTTGGTCATATATGCAAAGCATACAGGTAAAGTTTCGCGATAGAGATCGAAGTGGGGAGAGATAGCTGGGACTGGAGTGAGTATTATTGAAGAACCCTAGAAAATTAATGGAGATGAGGAAAGCATGCTGGTAATGACAGAGACCACACACTGTATATTCCTTCGAGAAAGGAGACTCTCTCTGGGTCCCCGATATAATATACAAGGGAAAAGGGCATTTTTGCGCACGAGCACTACCACTACCTCCTTACCCTAGCCAGTTTATTATTACTGTGCAGCAAAGACATTCACGTACCTTTCTCTTTTCTTCAACTCATGTCGATCGTTCTTCATTCTTTCATTTCTGATTTCTCTACTTTCAATTGCGCGCCTTATTCTCTTTCACTCTAAGGCCTCCTTCAGTTTTAGCGCCACGACTGTTGTACTCTCACTCTCTCACTCTGCACTACTCTGCACAGTGCAGCTAGCTGTAGCTAAAAGTATAATTTCTTTCTCCAAATTATTTTCTCTCGCTATCTCAAGCAGATGACTGAGAGGAGAATCCTAGAGAATTATCAAAAGGTAGAATACTCCAAACAAAAGGGTTGGAGAATAATGCTGCTTTTTTCATGCAGCGCAGCTTCATCATCATTATTATGATCAGCTTCTCTCTCTCTGTAGCCACAAAGTTTCATTTGCTAGCTTCTCTACTAGAACTATTTTCAAGCGCCATTCATTCCAGCATGTGTATGCACACGATCGAGAGTGAGCAAGATAGCTTTCCAAGAATAGTTTTTGACTGTTAATTTATATTAAGTTTGCCCATCATTTTGTTTGACAAAAGTGAGAAAGTATTTTAGAAACAATGACGAAACAAGAAGCTTAGTCTGTGAAAATCCAACAATGATTACTGAAACTCCAACTAAGCGTACGTTTGAATGGATTTGAAGCAATGAATTATAATTCTGTGGTTGCCTTAGGGGGAGAGAGAGAGAGAGAGAGAGAGAGAGAGAGAGAGAGAGAGAGAGAGAGAGAGAGAGAGAGAGTTCTGTCTGAATATATATTTGACTATTGGCTGAATAACAGATCTTGCAATTAGAATCATAAAAGAAAGGGGGCAAAATTATAATTTAGAGGGGGGTTTCCACACATCAAAGTTAAAGTTTAAGGGTGTGTTCATCACATCTGTTATTGTTCCTTAGCCCCTCCGTTACCGGGAATAAAAAACTCCCACTTCTTGTCCTTGTGATTTCTATTATAGCTACTATGTTGTTTAACATATGACATATTAATTCATATGCATTTCTCGTATCTAACGCAAAAAAAAAAGATCACTTCAAAATTTACTTTACCGAAAGAAATTACACGTGAGAAATTTTGGAAGTCTTTCAACGGCTACACAATCTTGTCATTATGGCTTGGAGCCAGTCAATTAGTCAAAAAGAGCATTTTAGCAAATAACCCGACAAAATCAGAGGCTTTTTTCCAACATCTGTCCCTGTTTTCCTTTCAATCGTTCGTGTTCAAACATCATTCTGAAGAAAGTGAAGGTCCCATATCGTAATTATCTGCAACTTCCGTCCCCATTCCAGGATCTTAATTTTACATCTATTTAAGCCCACAAACATCCCACATACACAATCACCCTACTAACCCTATACATCAATTACTAGTTCTTATCTAAATCTTCCTCACCTACTAGTGAAATCTTCACCTCTTTCAACCAGCAAAAGCCCCCATTATGAGCTTCAGGCATGTTGCAGACATCTTACCCCATCTTGAACTTCAGCTTTATTTATTCAGATTTCGAATATATATTACTGCATGTGGTAGCTCATTATTTGTTTTTGTTTTACTATATTTTCCAAGTTTTATGTTGACCAATTTTGGTTTACTCCCTGGTTTCAGTGCTTAATTCTACGTGGATGCTATAAAATTTGAGCTGAAGATGGCGAAGAAACCTCGAAGCACTAGTCTCATATCTTGCATGTTGATCATCATTTTCTCAATCATCTCATATCGTAGCTATGCTTTGGTTGATTATGATGATCGGGCTGAAGTTGAACTTCTATTGTCCTTCAAGGCTGCCGTCGTCCACGACCCTTCACACTCCCTCTCAAGCTGGAGCAACTCCACGGCAAAAAATCTATGCAATTGGCACGGCGTTTCATGTATTGGTGGTGGTGTCAACTCGTCGCACGTCAACGCCATCGATCTCTCTGGAAGAAACATCTCTGGCAGATTATCGTCTTCACTATTTCACTTGTCACTCCTAGAAAAAATCGACCTCTCCAACAATCAGCTACAAGGCCAAGTTCCTCATGATGCATTCACCAGCTCAAGTTCCATTCGACATCTCAATCTCAGCAACAATAACCTAACCGGTCAAATCCCACAAGGTTCACTTGCGGGTATGGAGACACTGGACTTGTGTAACAACATGATTTCGGGAAATATACCCGAAAGCATTGGTTCGTTCTCCAGCTTGAAGTTTCTTGATCTTGGTGGTAATCTTTTAGCAGGAGAAATTCCAATTTCCATGTCAAATATGGCTAACTTGGAGTACTTGACCTTGGCTTCGAACCAACTAACTGGCAAAGTTCCGAGCCAGTTAGGCCAAGTCAGGAACTTGAAGTTGATATACTTGGGCTACAACAATCTCTCCGGTGAAATCCCGCAAGAGATTGGTAAGCTTGCTGCTTTGAATCATCTTGATCTTGTTTTCAACAATCTCACCGGCAAAATCCCGGATTCTCTAGGAAACCTTACTGAGCTCCATTATCTCTTCCTCTACGGAAACAAGCTCACAGGTCCACTTCCTGAATCCATTTTTGGTCTCCGGAAGCTTGTCTCACTTGATCTTAGTGAGAATTATCTTTCGAGTGAAATTTCTGAAGCTATCAGTCAGCTACAGAAACTTGAAATTCTTCATCTTTTCGCAAACAACTTTGCCGGAAAGATTCCAAAATCCCTTGCTTCCTTGCCTCGTCTGCAAGTCCTTCAGCTGTGGTCGAACAAGTTCTCAGGGGAGATTCCGGATGATCTTGGAAAGCAGAGCAATCTCACTGTTGTAGATTTATCTACAAACTACCTCACCGGAATAGTACCCGATTCCCTATGCTACTCGGGGAAACTTTTCAAACTCATTCTCTTTTCCAATTCTCTTGAAGGTGATTTCACAAAAAGTCTGGCTTCTTGCAAGAGCTTAGGCCGAGTTCGAGTTCAAAACAACCGGCTCTCCGGTGAAATATCAGCCGATTTTGTACAGCTTCCGTTTGTGTACTTCTTGGATGTCTCGGGCAATAATATTTCCGGGAGAATTGATAACAAAAAGTGGGATCTGCCTTCACTTCAAATGCTGAATATCGCGAGAAATAGGCTTTTCGGCAACTTACCGGAGTCCTTCGGCAGCGACAAGCTCGAGAACTTAGACTTGTCTGAAAATCATTTATCGGGAAATATCTCCTTGAATTTCAGGAACTTATCGGAGCTGATGCAGTTAAAGCTTTCTCAAAACAAATTCTCCGGTACCATCCCTCAACAATTGTCTTCGTGTCAAAAACTCGTGAGCCTAGACCTCAGCCGCAACCAGCTTATCGGCACAATTCCGATCAGCCTCTCTGAGATGCCAGTTCTTGGACAGCTTGATTTATCCCATAACCAACTTTCCGGCGTAATTCCACCAAACCTAGGCGTGATCATGTCGCTTGTTCAAGTGAACATTTCTCACAACCACCTTCATGGAAACTTGCCTTCTACAGGAGCATTTCTTGCCATAAATGCGAGCTCGGTGGCCGGGAACAACCTTTGTGGCGGCGACACCACGACTGGTTTGCCACCATGCAAGCGGAAAAGCGTAAGAAACAACTCCACGTGGTGGTTTATTCTCACTTGCTTTCTCGTTGCTTTAGCTGCTTTTGGCGTTGCTGGTTTTGTCGTTGTTTACATTCGGAGACGAAAGGATTTGGAGCTTAAAACTGTGGACAGTGAAGATGAAATTTGGAAAGTGCAATTCTTTGAGCCTAAAATTTCAAGATCAGTTTCAGTAGAGGATATTTTGTCAGCAGCTAAACAGAGTAATGTCATTTCAATTGGCAACAAAGGTGCACAATTTGTTGTAAAAGAGGATGCTGTGAATTCTATTTCACCAACATTTTGGTCTAAACTGGCGGAATTCGGACACCTTCAGCATCCCAACATTATCCGGTTGATCGGAATATGCCAATCTGAAAAGAGCACATATGTCATTCACGAATATTGCGAAGGGAAAGCATTGTGTCAAATTTTGAGGAATGTGAACTGGGAGCAACGACGGAAGATTGCCGTTGGGATCGCAAGAGCTCTACGGTTCTTGCACGTCTCTTGCTCTCCGAGTGTGGTCATAGGTTGTGTGTCTCCTGAGAAAGTAATCGTTGACGCAAAAGATGAGCCTCGTCTTTGGTTGAGTATTCCCCTTCTCAGAGACTCCAAGGGTTTTGTTTCTTCTGCATATATTGCTCCAGGTACTTCTCGCTATTCTTTATCGACGTTTACTGTAATATATATGTTTATCCAAATATTCGTTCTTCGTACATTACTAGCATGAGATATCAGACTACATGCTCTTAAGTCTTAACTGCATGCAGTTCTATAACTTCATTGTGTATGTTTGCAGAAGTTAAAGAAAGCAAAGACTTCACCGAGAAAAGTGACATCTATGGTTTTGGTTTAGTCCTCATCGAATTACTGACCGGAAAATGCCCCGCCGACATAGAGTTGGGTGGACACGAGAGCATTGTTCAGTGGGCAAGGTATTGCTACTCGGATTGCCATCTTGATATGTGGACCGACCAGATGATCCGAGGGCACGTATTGAAGAATCAGAATGAAATTGTTGAAATCATGAACCTAGCCCTGCACTGTACTGCTGGTGACCCCATGGCTAGACCATCTGCAAATGAACTATACAAAACCCTAGACTCTGTAAGGAAGACAAATTCTTGTGTTGCAGTAAACTTATAGTTTCTTCACCTTTTTGATAATTTCGTAAGCATAGATTTGTGTCCACCCTTTTCGTCTTAATTTCATTGGGTTTTCTGGTATCATAAGAATGTGTTAATTAATTAATTAATTATCACCTTTTGCTGTATTTGTAACATAAGGTGCTAATTAATTGTTACATGTGTATTATTGTTTGATGGCATGGTATGTGCATTGAACATACTATACCGATCGATCGAGTGTAAAATTGTAGATATATAAGGTTGTTACTGGTCAAATGTTACCTGGATTCTATGGTTGTATATGAATTTTCATTGAGTATTAGTTAATTGTAAACAAACATGGCATAACTTCAAAATCTTGTCGATGAGATCCAAAAGAAGAAGAAAAGGTGATGAATTAGAGGTGATAAGTGGGCCAAAAACCCGAGTACCGCACGGCCCGATCCATTAAAAACTGATCCGGCTCGAGTCTGTTATTGAAACGGTGCGGGCTGAGTTTAGATATTTTAGCTTATAGGCCATGTCTGATATGACCCATGCACGATAAATTTATGGGCTGACCCGTTAAATATATAATTTTATATTATTTATATAAATATTAAACCTTATACATATAAATCTCTTGATTATTTCATTATTTTAATTTCATTATATAAAAAATATCATCAAAGTAGTGATAAAAACGTTTGGACATATATATGCAACGTTTTATAAATAAGATTATTAAATATGTTATAGTATTTTATTTATTTTACTATTATAATAAATAGTTATAGAAAGCAAATATTTTAATTTTTTTAATGTTAATTAAGTCTTATAATGCTAATGGGCCAGGCCGATCTGCTTTTTGGCCCGGCACGGTCCCGACATAAGCTTGGGCTATGAGCCGGACCAAGTTTAATATGCTCGAGTCCGACACGAAAAATAAATATATCGGCTCAAACACGACACATGTACAATTTTGACCCGGTTAAAATGGTATGAGCCGGCCAGCCCGTTTGCCACCTCTGGATGAATAATAGCTAGATTAGATGTTTGAGCTTCGACTATGCAATAGTAGTCCTTTTTTTTTTTTGCAAGAGATCAATTAATGGAAATGGGACCATTGATAATCTAGTTATATCGTGGGATAGTTTTTCTTTCTTTCAAACTTTCCCTTAGTGAAAGAATAAATCTCCAATCGCATGTGTAAAAACGATCGGTATCATTCTTACGACCTAGCTAGCATTCGTACACAAAAAAAAGTTTGGGAAGTTGGATGATAACAATCCAAGAGTACCTTTTTTGGTCTTTCATTAATGATCTTTTGACCTAAGCTACTATATATTTAGCATTGCATCACTGTTCTGTGATTTTCCTTTTGAGATTTCCCTGCATGCAATATACTTTAGTGAGTTTAGTCATAGACATATATAGCCACAGAGAAACTGTGGCGACTGAAAGGTCGTGATCAGTGAGTTAGGTCAAGAACAAACAAACACAACGGGGCCAATTAATAAGGACAACGTATCTCTGATCGATGGCGCCAAGACGATTTTATTTGCTTTGTTCTATTGTCGGACATTCTTTTGCAATAGGAACAAGGCCAAAAGAACAATTTGTATACAGTCAGGCACAAAGCTGCAGAGCTCTATATGTCTACGTACGTGTATAAGATCAGCAGGCTAATTATAGACAATGAAGAAGCAAACCTTTTCCCTTTTTCCTCACACTCCAATATCAGTTGTCTCTACCTTATTCTTTACGATCAGTGGTCACTGGTGTTAATTTGCAATACTATAATTAAGCATGGGTAATGAAGTATTAGTACGTAAAACTCTGGGTTCTGATATATTGATATTGATGATTGTATTTCTGTTCAAGCAGTACTTAATTATCAATTATCTTGTTGAGTGTTGCGTCTAAAGAAGAAGATCTAGTGCATGTTCAGAACTTCAGATCAGTCTGTCTCCAATCTGCAGGGTCATGAAGCACCAATTGTTCTTGTGACCTACCTTTCCTTTTACGTTGTAATCATGTTGTTTAATCAACTAAGTAAGGGTTTTAAGTAATTATTTCGTCTTTTAATTTGTTATACGCACTCCTATTGGCTAGATCGCTCTAACGAGCAATGATGAAAGTGATGGACGAGACCCTTTTCCTTTTGTACTCTCTATCAGAAGCTCGCAGATGTACTCATGATGATCCATAAGTTAGCTAGGTTACGTTAAAATAGTTAGAAGATTCCATGGTTGAATATGAGTCTAAACACATGAGTTTAAACTTGCTAGCTGACATTTTCATGAGGACCAAATTCATACATATCACAGCTCAGTTTTTGATGGCATATCGATCATATATTTGAAACAATTGATGCCTTTCGTCTCAAAAGCCTCGAGATCTCAATGATGGCAATTCTTAATTGGAGACCATGCGTACTCTCTTTAGTTTGGCTTTCTCTGTTCTTTCTTTCTTTCCAATTCAAAAGGCCGGCTCCTTTTACTATCTTTATGTAAATGTCTACTTGATCGATCGAAGTCTTTACATGCATTTAACTTAATTTCTAATTTTCTATTATCTTTATGCATTTTACTTTGAGTTCGTTGGTTTAATTGTTTGCGATACATGTCAGAAATGACTTTTCAGTATTCTCATATATTTCGCAAAGGAAATAACGTGGCCAGTGTTTTAGTTAATCACGGTACAACATTATCTCAACTAATTTAATGGAATAAGTCTCTTCTATTTATTTTATCTCATTGTAATGGTGATTTTATGGGTCTCTCACATTTTTAATTTTTATAATTTTATTATTTTGCTAGTTTTATATGAGTGTTTTGGTTTGGTTCCCCTCTCTTGCTTTCTCTCTTCTTTTTATTTTTATTTAATCTATTATCTTTTGGATTACGTTGTAGATCGATTTATTTTTTGTGTGTTCTTTGATTTTTTGTTTACATTGACGAAATGATAACATCAATTGGATACACGTGCATCGATCATATCGCATATGTCATGTCATAGCAACAACCCACTAAATCAAAGTTTAAAACCTAATTCCACAGTGAAAATGTACACTAACAAAATCGAGAGAGGCCAGGGGATACAAATTTCACTAAGCCATCGTCATGAGTAAGCTCAAGTTACTCATTTGGGAGGTCAATCTCTTCATAATTATTGTAATTGGTTCATGTACTTAAAGATTGGATATTCAAATTGAAACTCACCGATTGATGTGAGAATCCATCAAATTTCAAGGCCCGGCCAACACGTCAAACTTCTATAGATTTAACTCGGCTTTCAATTTCCTTATTCTCTTTACCGTTTTAGCTAGTTTAATGCATCGTTTGCCGCTCTGCCCTAATTGTTTGTTCAAAAAGAAATGACTGCGAGATGTAGCTTGGAGAGTTGGAGAAGCATGTATACACTCTTAATTAATCTCAAGTCATCCTCACTTCTTCAAGAGAGGACCAACATCCTTCAGGTCATGCTTCTTCAAGTTTCTTTTTGTAAGCGTAGAGAGGAACGTCCTCCTACAAAAATTTATTGAAATGAAAAAAGATATAAAGATGAATAAAGAATAACAAACCCAAATATCCCTCAACTAACTAAAAAGCAGCTAACGAAAACGAAAATTAGGAAATCTTAATCGATCTCTATTACAATGACTCACCAAAAATCTAGAACTGAATCCCACCAAGTAAAACTATCTGAAGAAACACCAAAACTGGCAAGAGCATCAACAACTTGATTGCCCTCACGAAAAAATATGACTCGATCTAAAATGAATTTGGGAGATTCGATGCAAGCAATTGAACCACTCCACACGAAGTCTTCAAGGAACTAGATTAGGAAACTGTAAATAAAAAAGAATAAGAGAAGAGTCAACATCTAACCATATAAACTTTCAGTCTCTAAACCAAGCTAATTCAATAGCCTTAATGACCACCATGACTTTTGCAACAATTGAACTAGAGATATCAAAAGTAGAAGAGAAATCACTTAAAACCGTAACGCTGTCGTCTCTATAAGTATCACCATAGTCTGCCTTATTAGAACTAATTTTCCATGCTACATCAGTATTAACTTTGATCAAACCAAAAAGAGGGGTTAACCAGTTCACCTCAATCACTCGAGGTGCCCAGCGAGACTTGCAACTAGCACCCATACTTTTAATTACACAAAGCTCTTGAACATTATTAAACATGAAACCGGAAGACAACTTACTAAAAACCGCAATATTACCCGTAATTAAACGGCAAGCTTGAGAAATAGTAACTTCAATCATTCTTCAAGCTAGCTCTACATCTCTTGTATTCATTTCCTTTGGAACAATCGGTTTGGGAGAAGAGCGCGCGCCAGCATGCAGCTTGATTGGTGTTAAAAAAAACATCTGTTTCAAACTTATTATCAATTAAATGGAAAAAGAGAGGTTCACTAGCTACGAACGTAATGGATTCCAAGAATAATTTGTTGGGTGTTGAATGAAATTACTTAGCTATCACATAATGAAATATCCTCGATAGTTCTTAGCCTGTAATCGCAATAACGTATCTGTTAATTGGCTATCAATCGAATCATGAAGTTTCTAATATTGCTTGAAGCTACGAACAATGGTTTGACACGTACATGCATATAGCTTATCTGATTACCTGAATAAGTTTAATGTGTCGACAATAAAGAGTACACGATAGAAATGATTGCATCTTAACTAAAGAAAAATTAAAGGACGAGCAATTCAATGTGATTGCTTGATGGATCTTGTTAGCTACTTGTTAGCTTTTCCTTCCTTTTTTTTTTCTTTGCAATTGAAAGAATTGAATGGAATTATTGGAGGGACAGGTTTGTGCTCGATCACAACAACGTACTCTATATTCTTAATCTGAGAAAAAAGAAAAGAGAGTGTTGATGAATGAGGATGCATGCATATATAGGTAATAGGTCCATCATCGAATATGTACTCCATTGTACGTAAACCAAATCCGCAGGTTCATATTATCCCTATACATAGCTTGTCTCTCATTTGGGGGATCATCCTCTAACATAGCGTACCAAAATGATATAGCGTTAATTTAAAACGTCTATAATAAATCCTGTAAAATGTCGTCGTTAGTATTGAATAAGCAAGGATCGTTCAGTCCGGGAAATTGAAGAGAACTCTAAACTTTAGTGTTAACAAATAATAGGGGGTCTGAGATTGATTATTAACTACTAAAATAAAACATAAATTACTATTTACATTACATGATCGACTTCTCTTTAACAAACTTAAACCAAATTTACCATTATACTAAATAATTACAAGTTCGAACCTATCATGCATTCTAATTCGACCAAAATTACATACTTTTTAGACACCAATACAATTAGAGCCTTAGGGGATCATCTAATCATGTAAAATTTCAAATAACATTTAGATTGACTTATGGCCTAATCTAAATTTGCATGCAATCGAATTCAATAACACTTAGAGTATAAATTAAACAAGATTACATTTAAGCACTAAATATTTGTTGGAGACATGTTTCATGTATGGTGTCACTCACCATGGTTTCACATGCAAATTTCCAGAATTTTTACCACTTTTAATCAACACAAACCGAACCTACTTAGGGCATGATTTGATTTGTGTCAATATGGTTAATGAATCTAGCACTCAAACACAATCTTAGAGACTGTATCCAAACACTAAATTCATATGCACATATCTGAAAATTATCTAAAAGTATGAGAAAGATGATTGGAACACAACAATAGAAATACAAACTCAATAATTATAGGAAACCATCAATTCGGCAAAGATCCAAAAATCCAATCAAACAATCTGAAAATTTTGATTCTTAATACAAAACAATAATCTCACACAAACATCATACTACAATCTTTATAGACAAAGTATTATAAAAAATCAAAAACAAACAAACCCATGAAGAAGAGTTGCGAGAATCACACGTTGTAAGAACCTTAGAGGTGTGTGTTCAATAGTGATTTCGGTGGAGATGAAATTGGTATATGGGGAAGAACGGCTTGTTATTTTGGTGAAGGATGTTGGAGGTAGTATTTTGGTAGAGTTTTGGCTCTTGAATGCAAATGAGAAGTGATGTTATTTGAGAGGTAAAATCATGTATATATAGAGGAAAGAGGAAAGGTTTGAACTTGCCTCTTTCTTCCTATAATAATGTCATGTTTTATCTCTTTAAATCATGCCATGTTTTATTTCCTAAATCATGCCATGTTTTATTTCCTAAATCATGTCATGTTTTATTTTCTAAATCATGCCATGTTTTATTCACTAAATCATGTCATGTTTTATTTCCTAAATCATGCCATGTTTTATTCCCTAAATCATGTCATGTTTTATTCATTTAATGATCATCTTCTATTTAATTGTTGCATGACTTGGCTCAATCTATTTTTATTTAATAATCTCTTCAATCCAATCTGAAAATAAGAAAATAAAATCATAACTAAGAGATAATTAGTTTCAAAACCTAACAAGAATTCCTAGTCAAACTAGGACTCTAGACCAATTATGCATTTTTAACTCATGTAAGCACAAAAATGCAACAAATACCGCCCAAGACTCTTACTACGACTCAATGACTCAATAGTACAAGAATAAAGGCTAAACAAAGTACAAATTGAGGTAAAAACATGTTAAGAACGTCGCAAAAAATGCTCCTATCAAGTTCATGGAATGGAAGTATAAGAACATACATTATAGAACATATATTCAAATTATGGGGAAAATGTTCTTAATTGTGTGCGTAGAAATTATATACATTTCATTCAAACATTGTGATCATTGACGAAATTGATTTGCTCTTCCTTATTTCATTTATGAAGACAATAAGGTGAACTTAGAAGAAAATATGGTGACAAAAGCTGCAACCTTTTATGAAACACTAGTAAACTTTCTTTCAATGGAAGATCTACATGCAGTCCACTAAATTAGGGCCCAGGATAGGCTATGTTCATACAATAAGCAATCAGACCTGAGCTATCTATCTTTTTTCTGCAGAATAGAATGTAGTAGTCATATACTACACAAGTTGTCAAAAAAGAAAAGAGAAAGAAGATATGAATCACAATGGTTCTGGAGGTGTACCACTGAAATTCGAGTAGTCGACAAACAGATAAATGATAGAAATTGCAGCAAACATCTTGAAGCTAATATGTTTATTAGTTTATATCTTTTTTTTTCAGTTATAAAAGGGACCTAAACAAAAAATACAGAGATTAAATATTAAAACAGTCTCATGTGTGTGATCAAACAAGATCGTCCAAGAAAGCCTGCGCACCATGGGGAGGGGGATCAACAAACTCAATAAGCCCAGAAATACTTTTTTTTGCCAAGACATCAACAACCACATTCTCTAAAAATACCAGAGAGTTTCACAGTAGTTTGAAAATCATAAAAGCACAACTAGCAATCAAGACTCAAGATGATGCATAAAAGTGTTGTCCCTTTGCATAAGTTGGATAAGAATGGTAGAGTCAAACTCAATTTCAACATTTCTACCGTAATGTTTGACAATGAGTTTGAAACAAAAAAATAAGCCCAAGCCTCAGTATCCAAAACACCAATTTTCCTAGAGTTAGAATTTCTGGTGCCATCATTTGAAAACCATCAATATGTTTATATCTTTTGAAGAAGAAAAGAAAATGAAAAGCATTATGATTCATAAATAAAGCATTATCATAATAAAGCATTATGATACAGAGAGTAACATAACCAAAAGAAGAAAGCCGAAGGCCTTCTGGTTTTTCTAAATTGTACTTTGTTGTTTCCTTTCTAAATCCTATGTTCTGTTCTGTTGTGTCCAAAGTGTTTAGACAAATGACCAGTTGATGAACATGAAGCAGATACAGTGAGCGGTTTCTTCTTCATTCAACACCTTCCATGCCACTGCTCTCTCATAAGAGATTGGTCTTCCCATGCTTGACATGCATATACCTCCTTGTAAACACATAAAACCCTGCAAAAAAATAAAACTTAGTCACTTATATGGTCAGGTGAACCAAAATTATGTGTTTTTTCGCATCATTTAGTTTATTTTCGTGATAGAATCTAGTGTTGTTGTATAAGATTTCAATTTCTCTATTGCTTTTTTTTGCTGGACATGAATACCATACCTGCTGCATGACCTGTGGGAACTCAGTAAAAAGGATCTTCCTTCCATTGTCATCGAAAATCTTCTCCAGTGTAATGTCTTGAAGTGCAACCAAGGTCGTCTCAAGCATGTCGAGGCCTGCCTGGTTTGCAAATGTAAATACTGGCAAGGCCTGCATAAATCAGTGAAAATAGATTATGGCATTGAAAAGACCTTGAGCATCATAGGGTGGAGGGAATGTTTCAGCGTATAAAAGCAAATAAGTCAATGAACATATACCTTCAAAGAGCAGCACAAGATTGCATCGGAGTGATGCCAAAGGGATTTGAGAATTGACTCACTTCGTTCACCTTTTAGTAATTCTACCCCTAGATAGCACCTGAAATGATGAAGTATTAACATCTTGCGATCCCAATAGTACATAAAAGAATCTGTTCTATATAATCGTACCGTCATCTTACTCACCTATAGCTTTGACAGATCCAACTAGCTAATGTTTGAGCTTCAGGTGTTCCAGGTGGTGGGAGAAAACCAGTATGAGAACCAAAACGAGAAGGGGAGAGTGCTAGTGCCACCCTCTGCACTGATGCTATAATACTACGGATATACTGCCTTGCCATGGACGCTACATTATCTTGTAGATGAAGTTCAAATGCAAATTGGAATGCTATTGTCATAACAGATTTTGTATTCCCACAGTGACCAGCATTATCACCAGACGATCTGTTCGCTGTTGATCCAACTTCAAGAGCGGAGGCAAGATCAAGTGTACGGTTTGGACTGGGGGCATCCTGCATAACATATAAGACCACAAGGAAGAGCAAAATATCAAACTATGTAATTAGCAGTGCAGTTGTATAACAATTAGAAATAAGATTAGTAGTTACCATGCGAGAATCAAGAGGAATGATACGGAAACCAGATGGTAAAATTGGAGCATCATCAGAAAAAGATGCATCGATAGGAGCAAAGACAAGTTCCGCGCAGGTGCCAACAGCATTTTCATCCACTCCACTACACAGCTGGTACAGCGAATACAGAGACAATAAAAATTAGTTACCAATTTTTAGAACTGTTCAAGTTGAACTACAAATACCTCAGCAAAAAAAAAAAACTAAACCGGAAATCCGTAGATAAAAGTAGTAACCAATTCGAGGATATTAGCCTACCAAATTATTATATGGAAAAGGAAACAGTTACTAACTTGCAAGAGGAAAATGTCAGCTGCAGGCATCATCATGTCATCCCGGTAGTGACCCATATTTTCAATCTTAATGACCTCCATGAACTGTTTGCATATAACAAAAACGATTTAGACAGCATATTGCTTACAAAAAGATTTGATATCAATAATTACTGACAGTATTCGTCCTTCACATTGGACGGGATAAATAAATATCAAACACCTACCTCTTCATGTTCTATTGTGTGAGCCAGCGGAAGAATAACTTGATCGCCAAAACTTCCAGCTCGAGAACCTATCATGTCACATGGACCAGCTTTAATAGCAGCAGCTGAATAAGCATCAATACTTCTGTCAGCCCATTCTGATCTGTGTTCTCGCAAGAATCTAAGAAGTATGGCTGGAGGCACATTCTACAGGAAAAAAAGCCACACAAGTTCATATTAACACTCAATGGTTGATGGATAAACAGAAGATGACAACCCCTTTTTTTTATGTTGAATGGCTGTAAATTGTAAAGTAGAAGCAACAGGGTCTGAAATATGCCTCCTTAAATCCAATATATGTTGTTCACAATTCCAAGTTTGGAATTCTTTATTTCTATTTTATAAGTTTCTCTATGAATTTTGCAGCTTAGTTGTGGCACCAAAATCCTTACTTGGAGTAACATCGAGGCTTTGGCGCATAACACCGCATTACTCATAGATGGAACTCCATTGGCATAAAGATTTGAACCCATCATCTTGCCTGGAGAAGAGTTCACAAGAAGGGTAATATCATCAACACCATCACTTTCTAAAATAGACCATCCCTCATTTGTAAACCCATTCACTGCTTCATTGAAACCCCTGAGTTACAAAAATATGACAATAGCATTAGCAAACATTTATTAATAAACCCAAGCAACAATTTTAAGATTAAATCATATCACACACTTGCTCAATCTTTGACTAAGAGCACGTAGAGCTGCGGGCCTCCTTCCCCAACCATTGGAATTAGGCTGAGAAACTTCTTGAGAAATCTGCCTCAAATTTCGTAAAGCCTGAAAGAAAAAAAGAAGAATATCATATCAGGCTTGATTCCTTCAACATTGTTAAGCTCATTTCGTACAATTCTATAATCTATACGGATTAGTCCATTGTACAATAAGCCATCAGACAGAATAAAACAGTCTTACCGCCATAGTTGTCTTCTGAGCGAGAAGTGTTGAAGACTCATACAGTGGGCGCAAGACTTCAGGTACACTCCAAGGCTATGGATAAGTAAATCACATAGTCAGACCAAGGAATGATTTTACTTCAATGTATAGAGCAAGTCTACAATTCATTGCATACCTCTAAATCCATATGATCAACAATGTGGATGATTGATCCACCACCTTCACAAGGTCTAATTAGATATCCACTGGGCAGCATTTCTGCTCTCACAAAATTCTGCACTGGTGGCATACTTGGACCATTTTGAGTGTTGTTAAGTGATCTTTCACATACCTATGATCATACATACCATGAAATACAGAATTAGAAGTGCTCTTAATTACAAGGCAAGAAGGAAAGAAACAACAATGCTTGTGTGAAAAATCGATCCACTTACCACAAGACTACCATCTTCCAAAACAGATGTGTAGCGCAGCAACCAGAAGTCGCGAGCTGGTGCCAAAGTTGTAGGTGCATAGAGCTAATCAAAAGACAAATGGCACTCCAGATTAATTCGTGTTAAGCAGGTCCGATACTCGAGCAGTTATATAACAGAAATAGCAAAGCGCATAACAGACATGTTAGCAAACACCTTACCTGCATGTAAAGCAGTTCAATGGTTCCACCATTTCCAGTGGACAACACATTTATCACATCCACAGATCGACAATTACGGAACCAAGACGGTCGATCTTTAAGGATTTCGGAGACCTGTATGCATTTTCACAACAATCATTTTCACAAATTAATGGAGCAAGATTTATAAGTTACTAGTTTAATTACCAGACCAAGGTGGAGAAGAACTCACCCTTGTAGGTTCAAGACCCACAAGGCCGCACGCACGTGCTGCCACACCGGTGCAACCGTGAGAAATAGCAACGATTCCAATGGAATCCGGACCAGGCTGTTTCAGATCAAAATCAATAAGATGGAATTTGGGATCATAACTAACTTTTAATTACTTAATATTTTTGCAAACATTCATCAATTTTAATTAAAGAAATAGACTTTTTAATCCCACTTAGCAGAGCACTTTAAAAGCCTGCACCTTTCTTTCCACATAACAAATATTCTACTTCCTCCATTGAAGAGAAAGATCAGAATGATAGGGGGACCAAAAGGAAAAGGCAAAGATTGGTATGCCCAAAAATTAAGATGATGAGGTTTGAATGTTGCTTACAAGGTTAGCAAACTCTTCTTGAATGTCACAAAAGATTGAAAATGAAAAATAACCAAAGGCAAAAGGAAGAAGAGGAAGAGAAGTTACCTTCATACCAGGCAATTGGACCCACTCCACAGCAGTTCCAGTAGCCTTTGAAAGAAACTCTGATAAAGTCTCCTCCGCAATGGACAAAAGTCTAGTACAGAAACACAAAGAACAATCAACAACCAGCCCGGAAACTCACCAGCGTGGTAATAAAAAAGAAACAGTGAAAATCACAGAGTGAAAGTGACTCTACATATGATAATTAACCCCACCAGTACAGAATTACTCACCCAGCAGGGCTGGCATCCCTTGGTGGATGCTGAGGGGTCAAATGGTGTTGACCATTGGTCACTACCGATTCACAACTCGTGTCTGTTGTGGCCAGAGTTGTCTGCAACACAAAAGAGACCCCCAACATGAACCACCGAGATTAATGCAACTATAGATTGCATCTTTAATCAAAATTTTCATCTTATCCTTGACAAAACAAAAGGGAAATCTTTTTCCTGAAATTGATCACATACGTTTTGAGTCTGTTGGCGGAAGTAGCTGTTTTCATAGACCAAGTGTGACACCTGTTTCTGCAGCCTATCGTTTTCCTCCATCAGAAGCTTGTTCATCGCCGTCAGCTTTCTGTTCACCGTTTGCAACCTTGAAGCCTCTTTCCTCTGCTTCTCTCTACACCTGTAAATGAACCCATACACAAACATATAAACAACAAAGATCGATCACAAAGTTCTTCACGTTTTCAGATAAACAAAGGCAGACCGGACAAACTGACCTCCGGTTCTGAAACCAGACTTTGATCTGCTTCGGCTCAATGTTGGAGAGAATGGGGCACTCTCGAATGAGCTGCTGCCGGCGCATAGAGCTCGGTTTAGGGCACTCATGGTAGAGCCTCTCCAAGGCTTCTACTTGCTCCGGCGTGTACCTCACGTACTTGCCATTGTCCATTTGCATCTTCATCCCACCACTTCCGAGCTCCTTACATGATGATGATGATGTCACCGCCATGCTAACTGTATCATCAGTTTAAGCCGATCATAAGATACCAAGAGTTAGGAAGAACAAGAATCAAAACAAGACTAATGATAATCACTCACTGTTTTCGCTGTGTTAATGATTGTTGAGAAGATTATATATGTTGAAGATGGGAAGCTATATCAAAAGGTGGTTTGTACAAATACAATCATACTAAAAACTCAGAGTGCAGAAGAATATATTGTCTCTGGTGTTGTTTTTCTCAGCAGGCGCTATATATGTGAGAATGAGAGGAAAGGATGGTGTTTTAGGATTTCAGGTTGGAAAAGAGAGACACCGGAGAGACAGAGAACAAGAAGAATAATAGCGACCATTTGATTTTTATGTGATATATGTATTTGTTTTCACATCATCATTTTCTTCCTTTTCTTTTTCTTTCACCCTCTCATCTGTTGCTTTTGGTGCTGTTATATGCTGCACTGTTCTCTGTTTGGCACTTTCCATTTTCCAACACTTGAAACCTCTCTCTCTCTCTCTCTCATCGGACGCAATTACCCTCCTTCTGTCTCATTATCTTCAACTGCATGAAACCATTTTTATTGACAGTGGCAAATCCTCCATTTCTGTGTCAAAACTGAGGTGAAAAGTAATAAACCAAGGTAAATGAAAACGATCTATGGTGTGAAAATAAGAGCTCAAAAGAGTAGAGACTAGAGAGGACAAAATAATATAGGCTTTCGCATGCGTCGACCTCATTGATGCCATTTCCTGAATCATCATAACCTAGCTCATTCCATGCATGGAATGCAATCTTATCTTTTCTCTAACTTGTTTTGGCTATGAAGCAATATATGCGTGCTGACATAAGTGTTTATAAGTGGCTCGATTCCACTTCATGTTAAGCTGAATGATATTATTGTTGATTTTCATTGGGTTCTCTCAGCAGATTTTATTTCTTCATTCTATTAAGTAGCGGAAAAAATTGAGCGCATTGTTCTACATGATGCAGACACATCTGACTCTTTTTTATGGCCGCACTCCTCCTCAAGAATTCTGACAGTAAAAGAAGCTTTTGTTTTCTTCTCAAATCATGGAGAGCATAAAAATTGAGATAAAGTGATATGAAGTAAAGCAATTCAATCCCGCAAAACTCTTGTTGTTTGGAAGGCTCTTTATTGGCGTTTACTAACTGATGATGCTTTACAAAGGCGGGGTTTTTCACTTTCATCTCGTTGCTCCTTTTTGGAAGTCATGCGGAATCGGGTACACATCTTCTTTTGCATTGTTCTGAAATTGTGGCTTTATGGAAATTGGGTTGCCTTCTATTTTCTCATTCATTCTCGCCTTGGGTACCCTTGATGAAGTGCTTAATGATGTTGGTGTTTCAGCGTTCCCAAAACCTAAACGTCAACTTTGGTTTCTAATATCCTGTAATCTAATTTGGTTTATTTGGATCACTAGGAATCTGGTGCGTTTTCGAATGTAAGATTTTTAATGTGTTAGAACCCCAACGTCATCTTTTGGAATTGTTCAGAGAGTCTGCTATGCATTCTTTTCATTCTTACAACAAATATCACGAGATATCTATTTTCTCTATTCTTGGTATCTCATAACTGTCTGCCAATACTAACAGCTTCATCCCGTCCTTTGATTAAAGGTTTATTGGCTGAGAGTTTGCTATTTGCTAAAGGTTTTTATATCTATGGTTTTGCATGTGTACACCGGATTGAGTTTTTGTTTATCTTATTTGTTAGAGTTTATCAGACATATGAGGTCATGTTCCCCCCCCTCTTTTGTTAAATAAATAAATATGAAAAAAAAGACATAAGTGTTTATTATTTGGGACTTGATCTGGTTAGTGACATGCACAAGTGTCCAGCGCATTGCCTTATAATCAGAACTTAATTATGACATTAAGCTTCCGTCTCATATGTATATCTTCAAACTGATCTTGTTTTAGCAGAGAATAAATATTCTTTCACCAACCCAAATTCCCGTCAGTTCGATATGGTGAAAGTTTGGAAGGTTGAAAACACCGTCACAAATTGGTAGAACTCTGGTAGATAATGGTTCTTAGGTAGAAGCTGGCACACCCTGAATTTCCAAACACCAATTATGTCAATAAAAGCGATACAGTTTCCTCCCACCATTTTCTTCTAGTAAATGGGTCAATACAAATTTGGAAAATGTAATACCCAAGTCAATGATGAATGGTCTTCTTTCATCTCCTACCATCAAATTTTCAAACCTCACATTGCACTCTTCCACTCTTCAAAGTTGGCTGTCACTAAAAAATGTGGAAGAAAAAAAGAGTAAATAAGAACTAATCACACCTATATATCCTTTGTAATGTGATTGGCTAATATTAGAAACTAATGGCAGACCAAACTAAGTGGGTGTTTGATAATACAAACTTGCAAATCTTATGATAGACTTAAAAATTGAAATATAATCTGATTTTCCCTCAATGATGCACACTTTTTTGCCCATTATGTAAGTTGCAAGTGACCTTAAAAAGCTTAAGCATGTCCTATTGAAACATTAATCTAAGCTTAAATAGACTTGAAAGATAAGGCACCAAATGGCCCTAACAACACAAAAGTTAAAACTAAAGCAAATGGCTTTGAATTTTTTATTTTTTACCTTCTTACAAGGTCAACGGCAGTGACATAGTCGAGTGGACTGGGCCGGTAAAAAGCAGCTGGGCCAGTACAGCTAGTAGGATGGAGAAGCGTGCCACCAAAGACATGTATGTTTCTTCAGCCTGTCTCCCTGTGACACTTGTAGCGTGCGATTGAAGCCAGCAGACCACCTCGTGGTCCCACACGTGTGGCCCCCGTACGCGTGCAGAGAGAAAGAGTCTCTCACCCTAACCTTTTACAACCGGCTCCGGAAAGAAGACGCCGGACCGCGATGGTGTCTGACGCGCCGGTGGGTAAGTGGGGGGGGGGAAGAGGGAGAGAGGGACCAGTTAGAACAGTACGCGTGTCGCTATCTTTCGGTGTGTCAGAGTGAAAATTCTCTTGGGATGTGTGAATGAGATTGCGAGTTATTTGGGGCTTTACCTTCGTCAACGTAAACGGACTTCCAGATCTCATGAGTGTTGTTTCCGTTACTCCTTTACTATGACACGACGCATCTCTGTCCCCTTGTCCTCCCTAATTTTACTTTTTTTTGGTACTTACCCACCGGTTTTACCCCTCACAGAGGGTGTGGCAGTTCTCGCACCTATCAATTTGTAGTCGGCATGATCCGGAGTAACTCGCATAATCCCCAATATAATCTAGTGGGTGAACTTGTTGTAACATCTGAGAGTCCGAATTTTACTTCTTTTGTGTATTACCCACCGGTTTTACCCCTTCACAGCTGCCACACCCTTCACTCGCGGATCAATTTGTAGTCAGCATGACCCGGAGTAACTCCTGTCACATAACCCCCACAAGACGGCAATAAGTGAAAATATTATAACCCCGACAATAACCTAACGGATGAACTTATTCTAACTTTTAAGAGTCTGAATCAACAATCTGATTAGTCATTTGTAGAAACATAGTCGATTTATCCACATCTCTTGCATTATGAATCATGTCTAATAATAGTTTAAGAGGCGTTTAAATCTTGTCCGGTATATAAAAATTCGGAAGTTTTTCCCTCATAAAGTGGAGAGTGAAAAGAGATGCACGCGAAGCACAAGCAGTGGTAGGAAGGAGGCAAGGGATAGTAAAAGCTGTAGATTTGTGAAGAGAAGTAGGGGCACATCACCAAGCACAAGTAAATGGGGAGTGTGGAGATAAAGTGGCAATTGTAGACAGCGTGAGCCGACAACCAAATATTGGAGAGGGATCCAAAGACCGGCGTAGACCTAGATGCTGCTGGGGACCAGTTCAGAGGAATGTAGGTGACCGGTGATTATCTCCCCGACTGAATTGATTTATTCTCCCCGCCGCTCCAATCACCATCACATTTGTCATTTAAATAATTCCAAGGCGGCCAGTCGCCGGCGACGGCACTTTAATTTAACCTATCACCTATTCAAGCGACCAGCAGTGGAGATGTGACTGCGCTTTATTGCGGCTGACGATGAAGTGACGACTTCATGAATTGATAGGCCAGAATGAAATCTTTTGGGCTTCGGCCCATTCGAATACTGGTTTCAGCTCAGTGATCCAAAAAAGTTGGGTGTATTTTTTTTGAGAACCCTTCTCCAAAACAAAATGATCAAATAGAAGTGGAAACCTTTCTATAAAAGGGGATGAGAGATAAAATGTCAGGAAAACATGTTCCTTACATCTCAAACCATGTATAATCATACAATGATGAACCAAAATTGGAGGGACTGACACTGCAAAGTATACAGAATGTCAGATACTTATTTACCATTTATGTAATCGAGAAGTAGCAGGTCGAGCTTGAAGTACTGCGAAAGGAATCTCTGAAACACAAACAATCAATCCATACTCTCATCAGGATATCTCATCTTCCTAACAAAGCCATATAACACATCTTCATGGAGTCATTGTAAATTAGGATATGGTTTTCCTGAAACTCATAAGTTGGTACAAAACTTGTTGAACTATAATTTATTGTGGTTTGATTTGTTATAAGGTTTCAGGAATTATGTACTGAACTTCACTGATCTAGTATGTTATTAAGAAAGCCATTAGAAGTAAAGTGAACTAGAGTATCTGGCCTGTTGGAGATAAGATCATCTGAGACTAGATGTGTTGAAACTACCAAATGTCATTACTGACTAGTTCAACGGCATATACAAGATTTTATAATTAAGCAAAGTGAAAGAGACTGGGAAATTTAAGTTGCATATGAAAAGAAACAGCGAGGCGAACGGCAAGAAAGTTGCCAGCCATATCAGCAATTAAATGTTGGGGTACCTTAGTTATGGGTGAATGAGAACCTTTTGATTCAGCATCCAACTCCGGATAGCGAGAAACTTCAGATCCATGTGAGAATAATATATATGTAGGAAGTTGACTCATGCTTCCTGCAGGTACATAGTAATTTATAAAATTGAAGGGAACAAAAACCGCCAAGTAGCATTTATAATTACATATCATTTACCAGAGAGTGATATTCCAAAATACTCTGCAGCATTTGGGAAGAGACCAAGGTCAACTATTCCAAAAGAAAAGCTTTTGTTTGAGTATCTGTCAGTAAAGATGTACAACGTAAGCAACCACACTATTTGGTATGATAACTAGTAACAACCCATGGAAAAGCAATTCAAGGAGCAGAACTATACGATCCTAACAGACACAAATAAGTTTCAAATTCCACACTCAGCTTAACAGTATTCCAGGTGATACACTTACGTGATAGAAAGCTCAGGAAAGCACCGACTTGAGCGTATGCAAGCGGGTGAATATGAAGAGCGAAACTCCACCTGATCACGCCATTCACTAAACATATCAAGGGAAATCAAAACTGACATTTGACATCATCTTCTAAACCTACTATCATTATGCAAATATTGGTATGTCATCCAAAGCTCAATGAACCGGAACCACTTACCAGCCACAGCTTTGATGTGCTCCCTTCAGTCAGCAAGCTTTCTAGCTGCAATGGTGTTATTTTACTAGCAGTGCCTAACAGCATTCACAAAATTGAAACACCGAACCAACTTTGAGTTTACTACATTAGGAAGTCAAACCAGTTCAGAAAAACGATACAACCATCTCAATTACCTAGTTTTTTAAAAGCCGGCTGTTGTGTGAAGATATATATCACTGCAGTAAACAAAACCGCACAAATGTTGCAATTTAGAATCTAAGACACAACAATGCCGGATAAAAAATAAAATAAAAACTAGGATAAGAAACCTACCTGCGAAGATCACTGCGTACCAGAGAGTCAAGTGGTAATCCATTATCAAAGTAAGTGCAAGAAGAAAAATCTGAAATTAACCCAATAAATTTCGTTTGTTAATAACAGTTTACTGCTAATTAGTAAATCAAAGACGAAGAGCTCTCACCTTTGCAAAGAAGAGAACATCCGAAATAAAAGCCTCCCAGTTTTCTTCCCTCACTATCTGCAACAAAACAAAGTATTAAATGAAACCCAAAAATAGAGACTAAAAAATGAGCTATAGAATTTAGTTGCAATCAAAGAAACAACCTTAAAGGCAGCGAAGACACCCAAGGCCAAAGCGGCTTGGATTTCTCGGAGAAAAAGCCGGGAGGTGATGTGGGGAGAGAGGATTGGAGCAGCGGAAGTGCGAACTACAAAGTAAGAGAAGAAAGCCAAGAAGTGGAGGAGGTGGTATGGCTCTGTTACCACCTCGTTCAACAACTCCATTGGTTTGGTTTGCTTCTTCTCCATTCTATGCGCGCCCGATCTGATTTTGATTCCGGTTCTTAGCTATGAGCTCTCTCACTGCTTCCGTCGCATTTTACAAAGCTTTCTTTCTAACAGATCCGGATCATTCATCATTGTTTGTAATGGGCCCGAAATGATTGGATTTGTCTGCGCTGAAGCCTCACAAAACTGAGAGTTTATGGGCCTTTAATGGAAGGTGGAACAGTTCGAGTTCGAGATCTAACCGGCGATTCTATCCAACATGAACCGTTCAAGTTTATTATTGATAAATACATTTGTAAATACATAAAAATTAAGATGTAAATATGCGATCGTAAAATATGAAATATTATTAGTAAATACATTTGTAAATACCTAAAAGTTAAACAATTAAGATGTAAATATGCGATCGTAAAAAGATGAAATAGAAGTGTCCTCAACTAAAATGGTTAATGGTTCTCACCGGAAAGACTACAATATTAGAGAGAGAAAATATGTCGGCTTGTGATTAGTGAACTAAATGAGCTCGCCGTACCTTGGATTTGAGTTTGATTTAATTGCTTGGGTTTGTTACTAAACTATCCACTGTCTAAAATCTTAAACAATGGACCAAGCTAGCAAATTGCCGCAACTTTAATTGAGATTGATGGAGTTAGGCATGATCGTTCTTTAGGAAGTTAAATGAAGCTATCTGTGGTAATATATAATTTTGAGTAAGTTGGAAAATTGAATGACAATTAATTAGAGAGAGAGAGAGAGAGAGAGAGAGTGGGAACTGGTAAATGTGCATGTCAAAGACGTGAGACCAAGGCATGTTGAAGACTTGAAGGTCATCCTGTATAAATCAGAGACAAAGGAACCTCGAATCTCATCACTATCCATCCGTTTGAAACTCCCGAAACAGTTTTCCATGGCTTCTCAGTCGCAGCAGACCATAATCACCACCCAGAAAACCAAGCGAGAAAACAACTTCAAACCACAGGCCGGGTTTCCTTACCTTGATCGAATTTGCTCCGAAAAGCAAGAATTGCCCGCGCAGTCATCTCTTTGGAGAAACAAATGAGTAAGGAACCAAAGATGTGGTATGTGCTGCAATGCTCAATGCTGCTGCAGTTTTGAATCCATCAAGGTATCGGAGCTCCAACATATCCAAATGCAAAGATGTAACTATGTGCACATGTTCAAGCAATTATAAACGCAAAGAGCTTGGATATTGACTATTAGCCTAAACGAAACAGTAGTACATTGAAACTTGATGAAAGCTTCAAGCAACAAGGTTTAGTCAGCTTCCCGAGCTTGTAGTACATGAAAGCTAGCTCCTAATAGTTACAGCAATCCCACTGTGCGTCTGCAACTCTGCATTAAGAGAAGGAAACATAGAGAAGGTAGCAATGGAGAATAAGCAAACTAAACCAATGCTGCTATCAAACAAAAAGCGGAAGATTCCATTTTTTGGTTCTGTAATTTCCACTTCCAACACATCAATTTGCATATCGTAAGGAACTTCAATTATCATGTCGGTTCGTGATATCAAGTAGCTTATTATATTTCATGTAAAATTAAGAATTCAAAGACGCTTAATGTAGCACATGACAAGATAAACCACCTCAACAGCTTTCATGGCAACTCTAAATGGATATGCACATAGTGATCAAGAAGTAACATCACTTCTTTTTTTCTTTTTGGTTAATTTTCATTTTCATCAATCAACCATTATTCTGATACAAAAGAAAATAACTACATTACAACACGCAGCAACAGCTACCATGAATTCTTGATCAACGTGATGCCATGATCTAGGACTCACAAACCTCTTTTCCCATGCAAAAAGAACTGACCAAATTAATCTACCAGTTGGTGAAGAATTTTGGCATTGCCCATCATTTATCATATTGGCCTACGACAGAGTCTCCTTAACCGAACTTTTTCCTGCAGATAGATGATAATTCTCACATTGTATTGGGCTATTGGCTACGCCCTAACCTGACAAGAGAACTATATTGAAAAGAAAAAAGTAATTTCACACTTACCTCACTGTTGTCATGATTATATCGAATGAAAAAAAGACATCTACACCCCCTTATATCATGCATTCTTCGATGGATATCTATAATATGAGCATCATAGTAGATCACTTGATCTTTCTTCTCCTAATAACAGCCAAAAATACAAAATTTAAAGTGTTACCAACTTGAAAATCCATGAAGTATAAAGTTATACAAAAAGACACGGCAATTATGAATTACCAGTAAGCAAAGGACATGATCTCCAACTTTCAACGAACTACATTCTGAATTCTCTAGGGGAACAGACCGCTCTCGCACTGCTTTCTTGACATTAACCCACTCATCCTCTTCAGCTCCAAATCCAACAAATCTAACACGAACTTCCTTTAATAAATGACAAAATCCATCAAATGTTACAAAAATATATCCAAAAGAGACAAACATCTATAAAAGTTATCCATAAATTCAGTTGTTAGGTACATATAAGAGTATTTGGTAGACAACATAATTCTCTATACTAAGTGCAGGAACAGTTGGGATTTAAAACTACCCCAAAGTTCAGACCGACTGTTGGGTCAACTGGAAACATTTGAACAGTGTCCAAAGCAATACGAAAAAGGATGTGATATACTTACAGTTTCTCCCCCACTAGAAACTCGGTGACACAGGAACATGTCAACATCATACCTGTAAGGTGATAAAAGTAATTTAAAACATTTGGGAGTTCCCATTCAAATCAATGCATCAATGTAGCATTATCAACCAGCGATAAAAATTCAGCCAAAAAAACCATGTTGATGTAACATCAGAAGGAAGACATTTAAGGCAAATCTGAACCTCAGTTCAGTTGAGAACAACACCGTCTCCTCATAATAACTATCAGGGTGACTTTGTTTGCACTAACCAATCACAAGTTCACTACATACAATTGAAATAGGTGCAAACAACTAAGAGTCTTCATGACAAGAAATGATTTGAAGGGGGTCATGATGCATAGCCTAAGAATGAATATATCATATTGTTCATCATTATGATTCTAACATGCTCTGTCTCTTCTTTAAACTGAGATAGTTGAATCAGGCACAAAGTTATACTCAGTTCATGATAGTTAATTTTTTCTTAAGCAATCTTTCCTTCAAATCTTATAACCCAAGCCGCATATCAATCTTCTTATGATTAATTATATAACAATAATAGATAAACATCAGGTTGATAAATCCAAGAGGAGAAAAATAGAAGGACCAGAATGAAATTTTTGTCATTGTTTCTTGTAATTGCTTACCATGCCCCATCCTTTGATGACCTAGCTTCAAATTCCAACTCTGACTCTGGGATCTTTTCTTCTGCTTTGGAATTGGCTTTAGAAAAAAGTTGAAACAACAATTAGCAAACAATGTTATATGAAAAAGCCTTAAATTTGGCATTGTTGGATATAAGAGAAGGACAAATTTTCAGTATTACAGTATCTAACTAGAGGGCAAAACCCAAGATGAGAAAAGAACTAGTCAGTAAAACAGTTCAAACTTTGCTCAGCTAGCTTTCTACAAAACACTTTCTATTGCAATTTATAGTATATGAGTTCACCAGCCAAACACATGAATACATTTAATCAATTCAAGCAACAATGAGAAGCACCTTTAGGTTTGTCTTTGCATTTAGGTGCCTCAGTGGAAGGGCACACTCCCTGGAGATCTTTTATTATGTTTGGTAACTCTTGTATCCTTTCCTTGAACCAATTTTGCACCTAACACAACAGTAACAGAAAAGAGGCCACCACATAGTAAGAACAGCAATAACAGACTAAGAACAGCATAGCAATATTCCACTGCAACAGTAAAAGGAAGGGAAGGAAGAGAGATTAAAATGTGCAACCTGAATCCATTTCACAATTGGCTTTCCAGCACGACCAGCGGAGCGACTACACAGACATAACCAAACCAAATTAGCACTTAGAGAACAAAAAAACAATCTTGGGAATGATAACTCAATATAACTATGAAGTTTAAATGAGAGTAATGGACAAAATGAAAACTTACTTGAAACTCTTTGTCAAACTTTGACAAAACTCTTTGGCCAGCACTTCTTCTCCTGATTGCCTCACCAGTTTGTCCATTCTCTCCATCTGTTCATAATATGGTGAATACATATAAAGAAAAACCCTCAAAAGCTAATCATGAGATTACGATAACAGAAATTGAAGTCCAATTTTGCATGCAGGTTACCAAAGTAGAAAACCCAGTTGATATAGCCATATACAGACTTCAATTGAATGATCATACAACATGCAACTAATTACACAAGATAACTTATAATTGCCCAAATCTTCAATGATGCAAAAATCAAACAAATCCAATAGAACCCTGATAGCTATAGATATAAAGGAATTAAATTTAACATGATTAAAGAAAAAAGAAGAGAACTTTACACAAACCTCGCCCCTAGTGAAGCCAATAAAAAACTCCCTCTGTCTGGGACGAAGGCCATGGTCCATGTTACTCTGTCTCTTCCCTAATCTTGGTTCCTGCTGAAAAACCCTAGAAGCAAGCTGGGTAAGCGGCTTGGGAATTTAGCTGCTTTCTAAGTTTGGGATAGAAACAGGAGTAGCTTCCTTCTTAGCTTTGCATTGAAACGGAAAACACAACAGTGTGGGAACTGTCAGGTGTCCGGAACGTTGTTTTTGAAGGGCCCAAATCCAAATCAAAGTCAGGCCCAAATGGTGCAATCTAAATGCAGTCCACAGAAGATAAAATTGAATTCTCTCTCAGATGTTTGAAAGTACTTGTGCCGTGCAAGGATCGGAGACTCTCAAAGAGTCGAAGTCTCAAACCACCCATAACAGAACTGTTAACGTTGTGATTACCGGATGAGTGGTTGATCGCACAGTTAGGTATTAGTGAGTGTTAGTTTGACACGAGAAGTATAGTGGTTCACCTCCCTCTCTTGGGGTAGGCTACGTCCACTTGAATCCACTAGTATAGTCAAATAGCCTTAAGTTATACATGTAGTTATTCCCCTTCTAAGTGGGATGAGGGGTCCTTTTTATAGGTGAGGAAACCTCTCTCATTTACATATTCTTCAATGTGGGACAAGTGTCCTTCTAGGCTTACTATGGAGCAATCTTGATGAGGTTGGAAATGTGACTTCCTGGTGGTGTCTTGGTGAGTTCCGACTATCATTGGAAAGCTTATATGACGAGGTACGCTATGAATATCATGGTTGAGCCATATAGTGACTTGTAGATCCGCCTAGAGAGTAATGCTTATGCTCGGTGACATGCCATACTAGCTCTATGCTAGTACCCCCCCCCCCCCCCGGTAGTCCCTAAGTAAGAGGAACTTCTTGCTTTGGGAGTTTATCAATCAACATGTCACTGAGCATAAGGGTCCGGGTGGTGGCATACCCCTACCAGTCCCTGAACTCCTTAAGCAAGAAGGGACTCTCAAACATGCAAAACAAAGATAAAAGCATATGTGCACGAAGTATGTTTGTTGTCATGGATATCATAAGAATGTACTGGCGCGATGTGTGTTTGACACATGATGCGTGTGTATATGTATGGTCCCGAATATGATTTAGTACGCAAGTGTGCGTAAGTCCCCGAAACTCCTAGTCAGCGAGGCGGTTTTCGACTGATATAGCATATATGTGCAGTGTGCTTAGGCGAAGTAGTCTTCCGCGATGACGCTTTGGACTTATATGGCCACTACGGGCAAGTGTGGCTTCTATATGCCAATATGGCCTTTGAAGGCTAGTGCGGCCTCTGAAGGCTGGTGCGTCCTATATCGCAGTGCACGTAGGATGGCTTTGAGCCACTGCGGGCATAGTGTGTCCATCATAGCGTAGTGACCTACTCGTAGGACGTCATTTGGACGCTGAATTAGAGCGTGGTGCGTCCATCGTAGCGTAGTAGGCTACGCGTATGACGTCTTTTGGATGCTGACATTGAGCGTAATGCGTCCATCAAAGCGTATTGAGCTTTACGCGTAGGACGTCATTTGGACGCTGAATTAGAGCGTGGTGCGTCCATCGTAGCGTAGTAGGCTACGCGTATGACGTCTTTTGGATGCTGACATTGAGCGTAATGCGTCCATCATAGCGTATTGAGCTTTACGCGTAGGACGTCTTGAGCTCTATTGGGCGTAGTGCGCGTATTTATGCGGCTTGAGCCCTCTAGGGCGTAGTGCATCCATCGTAGCGTAGATAAGCGTTACGCGTAGGATGTCTTGAGCCCTCTTGGGCATAGTGCGTGTATTTATGCGGCTTGAGCCCTCTTGGGCGTAGTACATCCATCGTAGCGTAGATAAGCGTTACGCGTAGGATGTCTTGAGCCCTCTTGGGCATAGTGCATCCATCGTAGCGTAGATAAGCATTACGTGTAGGACGTCTTGAGTTCTCTTGGGCGTAGTACACGTATTTACGCGGCTTGAGCCCTCTTGGGCGTAGTGCATCCATCGTAGCGTAGATAAACGTTACGCGTAGGACGTATTGAGTTCTCTTTGGTGTAGTACGCGTATTTACGCGGCTTGAGCCCTCTTGGGTGTAGTACGCGTATTGAGCTTTACGTGTAGAACGTCTTGAGCTCTCTTGAGCGTAGTGCGCGTATTTATGCGACTTGAGCCCTCTTGGGCGTAGTGCATCCATCGTAGCGTAAATAAGCATTACGCGTAGGATGTCTTGAGCCCTCTTGGGCGTAGTGCGTGTATTTATGCGGCTTGAGCCCTCTTGGGCGTAGTACATCCATCGTAGCGTCGATAAGCGTTACGCGTAGGATGTCTTGAGCCCTCTTGGGCGTAGTGCATCCATCGTAGCGTAGATAAGCGTTACGCGTAGGACGTCTTGAGTTCTCTTGGGTGTAGTACGCGTATTTACGTGGCTTGAGCCCTCTTGGGTGTAGTGCCTCCATCGTAGCGTAGATAAGCGTTTTCGTGTATGACGTCTTGAGCCATCTTGGGCGTAGTCTCTCACTTTTTGGCAAAGAAAGAATTTCTGACTCCGTGATGTCTGAGTGTTGTGTGATGAAACAGCCTGCATAAGGAATTTAATTGTTCTCTTGAACAATGGTTAGAAAAATTTCTAGTTTCATTAGCACAATTAAGTTTGACATTCAAGTGTGTGCGTCACACATTCTCTAAGCATATAAGTGTGGTATGTTGTAGGCATGCTTCATAGCATAATAAAATCATGCTAAGACATGGTAATAATTAACTCTACAGTAGGAGTAGGGACGCATATCATTTTACTTATCTTATGCCGATGTGGAGTGGAGTTGCGCTCTATGCAAGTACCAAAATCATGTTGGAAGTGTCCAAGCATGACGCTCCCTTGCGCGGGGAATGATTGCAAGTAGCCGCTTTGGCTTTGTGTAAGGAGATGTCTGGTTTGAAGATTTTCCTTTCAATTCTCTGTGTTATGGTAGTGTTTTGTTGCGGGTTAGTTGGCTTTGCAAGCAAGTCCCGTAGTTCGTTGTGCAATGATTTCTTTTCTCTGGCGACTACGGAATGCTGCGAAAGTCAACCGTGGAGCAGGACCATGAAAACCCACTGTGGAGTAGGACCGTGGAGGTCGACTGTGGAGTTCCACCGTGGAACTATGGGAGCATCAGTCATGAGACTACGAGAGAAGCTGTGCACCGTGCTAGCAGTCATGGGACTACGATAGCAGTTGTGCACAGTGCTAGCAGTCATGCACCGTGCTAGCAGTCGTGGGACTACGGGAGTAGCCTTGCACCTTGCTAGTAGTCGCGTACTATGCTAGCAGTCATAGGACTACGATAATAGCCGTGGAACTACGATAGTAATGGTGGGACTACGGGAGTAGCCGTGCACCATGCTAGCAGTCGCGTACTACGCTAGCAGTCATGGGACTACGATATCAGTCTTGCACCGTGCTAGCAGTCACGTACTACGCTAGCAGTCGTGGGACTACGGGAGTAGCCGTGCACCGTGCTAGTAGTCGCGTACTACGCTAGCAGTCATGGGACTACGATAGCAGTCTTGCACCGTGCTAGCAATCGTGCTAGTAGTCGCGTACTACGCTAGCAGTCATGGGACTACGATAGCAGTCTTGCACCGTACTAGCAGTCGTGGGACTACGGGAGTAGCCGTGCACCGTGCTAGTAGTCGCGTACTACGCTAGCAGTCATGGGACTACGATAACAGTCTTGCACCGTGATAGCAGTCGTGAGACTATGGGAGTAGCCATACATCGTGCTAGCAGTCGCGTACTACGCTAGCAGTCATGTACTACGCTAGCAGTCGTGGGACTACAGGAGTAGCTGTGCACCGTGCTAGCAGGAGTATGGAAGAACGTGACCGTGGAAGGTGTGGACCAAGGGAGGGTCATCATTTTTTTTAAGATCTGACTGCACCGTAGTGAGCTCATGCACTGCGGGGTATGGGGGACCGTGGGAGGTCTGTTGGTGCTGAGCGACGAAGGTAATTGATAGCTTCCCACAGACGGCTCCAATGTTAACGTTGTGATTACCGGATGAGTGGCTGATCGCACAGTTAGGTATTAGTGAGTGTTAGTTTGACACGAGAAGTATAGTGGTTCACCTCCCTCTTTTGGGGTAGGCTACGTCCACTTGAATCCACTAATATAGGCAAATAGCCTTAAGTTATACATGTAGTGATCCCCCTTCTAAGTGGGATGAGGGGTCCCTTTTATAGGTGAGTGAACCCCTCTCATTTACATATTCTTCAATGTGGGACAAGTGTCATTCTAGGCTTACTATGGAGCAATCTTGATGAGGTTGAAAATGTGACTTCCTGGTGGTGTCTTGGTGAGTTCCGACTATCATTGGAAATCTTGTATGACGAGATACGTTATGAATATTATGGTTGAGCCACATAGTGACTTGTAGATCCGCCTAGAGAGTGATGATTATGCTCGGTGGCATGTCATACTAGCTCTATGCTAGTAGGGGTGCCAACAAGAACAATACAAAAACTTGATTTATAATTTTCATGGTCGATTGTGTCATAAACAAGGAGAGGAAAATGAAATTAGTAACAATATATTTCAATAGGTGGGTCGACGCGTTGATATATATATATATATATAGTGTGTGGGCGTGTATATATATAATTTGTAATTACATGTTACATGCTCTCACGACGTTATCATAACTATTAAGTGAAATGCATGAGCTTATTTGTATGCATATATATATATATATATATATATATATAACAAATTATATATATACACGCCCACACACATAATCCATGTGTATGTAACTATGTATCATATTATTCATATGTAGTAACCAAGATGTTACTTCCTTTACTTTCATACTCGTACAACGTTTGGGTTGAAGTGGTAGCTAGGTACTGTACTATGAAAGGAGTATCTCAAATTGCCCCTACGTAAAAATGACTAATTCAATTCTAGCTGCTTACAAAACTAATTAAACACTTTAGTAATCTAGTCCAAATACTAGCTACAGGCCGGCCTAAGGCCAAGGCAAAAAACTTAGGCCTCAACTTGGAGGAAGCCTCTATTTTTCTATAATTGTTCATTACATATATTCTTTATACGAAAAGCTACTTACATAAGAAAATTAGGTGAAAATTATTTGTACGGATAGATTTGACATTTTAGGTGAGATTATCCAAATAATAGAAATTATAATGTAGGCATTTTAGATTTTCTATTCTAGCAAACTTCCTACTACATTCTTATTTTAACATTTTATTCTATATTTAAAAACTACCTAATTAAATTGAACGTTAATAACCTCAACTTTTATAATTCAATTGCTAAAATGTAGCCTTATATTCAATGGTTTAAATATCGTTTATCGGTATCATATCAGTCGAGGAGTAAAACGATATATCGGAGATATATCGGGGATATATCGATATATGTCGGTTTTATCAGATTTGCTTATTTTCAATAAAATTTATAAAATTATACTTCAATATGTACTAAATAAACTAAAAAAATGGTACTAAGTAAATTAAAGAAAATAAATACTTGATTTTGTGACAATTAAAGTACATGAACGACATCTAATAATAAAAATAGGTATTTAAGAATGATTATTTATACTTGAAATTCATCATATATATTTAAATATATATAAATTAAAAATATATATGAAAAAATGAAAAAAATATATATAAGTTTTTCAAAAAAAGAGAGGAAATAAATATTTAAAAATTAAAAAAAATTGAAATAAATAAATCAATCAAAGTTTGACCGATATTTGACCGTTGACCATCATTTTTGCGTTGACCGATATGCCCTTATCGTATCGGATTCGAAATATCGGCGATATATCCGATATTTCGAACGCTTATAGCTACAATTAAGATTTATCTTACAAAAATAATAATTAATAATTAAGACATTTCAAAGTTTTGGCCTTATGCCTTGGGATGACCCTGCTAGCTAGCCACAACTCCATATGTGTTTGAGAATTGACTCAGTTGAGTATAGTTAGTTGGTACGCGAGGATACGAATTAGACTATAAGACATTCAGTTTGATCAACAAAATAATATAATATTATGACCAAAACAATCAAAATGATATTGGTATGAAAATATGATGGGGTACTGTAGTTCACTTTGTGAAATCACGATTGAACCATTAGAACGAGAACCTATAAATATGTTGCAATTGTATCACGATTTATGGTCTAGTGTTTTTTTTTTTTATAGTCACGGTTCCTAAAGACTTTATAGGCTCAAGAGATTAATCCGCCGACACATGTGAAATGATCCCGTATTCTTTTGGATGCGTGGTGGTACACAAACAAATTAAAGTGAGCGTCGAAGGGGCAGTAGCTAGCCCTAACAAGAGAAGAATGAATAGAAATGTTCAGATAATAAAGCAATTAGCACCATGTGAAACAAGAGAGTCAGATAACATGCAAGAAGAGTACAAATGGAAATGTTCGTAGGTGGAAGTCAAGGTTTACCGGCGAGCTACGTAGCTCGTTCCAAAGACGCGACGGGTTTGGTAAGGAAATCAAATATTGGATATAGCTTCACCAGTTTCCACCTCAGATTAGTATGAATGGAATACTAACAACGACCACTTCAGCGGTATTTCCTTTCTCAATTAAAAGGTCCAACAAACTCGAGCACGATGAGTAGAGAATCATCTCCATGATGAGTTTGGTCGATTCTTTCGGGTGGAATAATAAACTTGAACCAGTGGCGAATCTTGAAATAAAGGGGCTAAAATTTTCAGAAAGGCCAATATATATCAAAATATGTAATTAAATATTGATTTATACACAATTATACTGTAAATAGAAGACAATTATATCATAATAATTATACCAAAATTATATCAACTACACCTCATTTATAACAATAATATTATAATGTACAGGGGAAAAGATTTCTTCCGCAGAGACCACAACCCCCTCTTGTCTCTTCAAGCATCCGCCACTGACTTGAACCATCATCAAACTGACCAAAGTCAATTTCGACGTGAAGTAAAAATTATATTGATAACACTGCGCTCGATTCATATTTTCTGCATGCATGGCGCGATCATTATCTCATTAATTACGTAGTCATCAACTCAGATCGATCATGATCCATACGTATACAGTTGCGTATAGGAAATCAAACATGCAACAACTCGGAAACCATTCTGTGTATGTATAGATCAATGGTATGTGCGGAGATTAAGTATCATACTATCATAGTATCGATACCCTAAGCTCTTTTGATATATATATATATATATATATATATATATATATATATATTTATTTATATACAATGGATCTCATCAATCAAATAAACAAAGACAGTACGCCAACTAATATATATATGCTCACCACTCGCACGTGTTTTTGCATGACAGACATTTCTCTCTTAGGTAGCACGGACACGGATATGAGTGTCCGTATTAGACACGATTCGATACGTAGATATGATATATAAAAATTTTTTTAGACACAGACATGTGGTGTACAAGTTAATTAAATATTATTTTAATATATTTATTTATTAAAAATTATTTTATAAATTTGAAAATATTTATAATTTTAGATTTATATATATATATATATGTCAAAGTGCATTAAAATGACGAAAACATAACTTGTTAGAATGACTAAGGACTTGATAAGTACATTGAATAACCAATGTTCGAATCTCACCACAAACATTCTTATTTTTATCACGAGTTTTTCTCATTATATATATTAAAATGTGCATAAATATAACAAAAACTGAATATGTTTGAATGGTTGAGGAGTTGTTGAATGTCTTGGATGACCAATGTTCGATTCTCATCATAAGCACTTTCATTTTTATTATTAGTTGGTGCGTGTTCGCGTGTCCGATTCGAATACTCACGTGTCCGGACCGTGTCTAAAATTAATTCGTGTGTCCGAGCGTGTCTTTGTCGGACACGCAATACGGTGCCCATAGCATGTGTTCGTGCTTCATAGTCTCTCACACATATATATGATATATTACTATAAAAGAAAACATATGAACATGACATGCAGTGATAGAGCATAGAGGAAAAGTGAGTGTTTCTTTACTGAATTGACCATATTGATCGTTCATTTATCAAATTTCCAAAACCAACATTAAAAAAGATACTCCATCAGTAGGAGCAGTATTTGAAATGACCATAAACTTTAATCAATTATGAAGCATCATAATTAGGGAAGAGGATTATATACACCATGGAGTGCGAGCACTAGCCATTTTTTTAAAACTATAAATCAATATCAGCTATTAATATGTGAGCTCGATTATATATGTTAATTTGATTTTAAACAGTCAACTATCAACATAACAATCAACCACTCAAGTATATATTAAATGGAAATAAAGATATAACAATTATATAACCCAATCAAGTATAATTACGTAGTCCGAGAGCAAATTAAGATTTTGTCTATTAACTTCTTATTTGATGTTCTTTAATAAATTACTAATCAATTGGTAATTTATAATTTATATATTTTTTGAAATTAGTGTATGTTGCTTACATGAAATAAAAAAATAAAAAAATATGTGCATGTTAATTGTTATATTCAATTTTGCAAGTTTCAATATAATGATATATATATATATATATATATATATATATTTAAGTCGCATAAAGAACTCAAATGTTATATCAAGTCGTAATCTAACTCTTAACCTCTCACTTATGAAATAGAGATTATGTCACTGCATAAAATAATTGACATTGTGGCTAATTAGATTATTATTTATTTGGCTGACCCAAGAAAAGTAATTGTAATTATGATAAAATTTACTAAATTTACTCACAACATGTATGTGCTTTGATCTTGTTTTTGTTTTTGATAAAATCTAATAAGAAAGTGCTAGGTATAGTACAAACTGTCTATATATTTGATCGAGTGAGTCTTTACCTTTAATTATATTCTCAACTATTTAATCACCAGTTAGTTGGTTTTCTTAGTACGTATTATTATAAAACACGATATGTTATAAGTAGAATTTGTGAAGTCGACTCATGCAAAATTCGTTGTAGCATTTTAAATTATTTATTTGGTAAGGAGAAAAAAAGAATAGACGTTGTACTTAGGTAGGGTGACCGAAATGAAATTTAAAAAAAGAACAAAATTAGTTAATAGCACTACCCAAAAAATACTAGAGTTATCGACTTATAGTGGGTTCAAAAGTGCATCTCTAATTGTGATAATGTAGGTATACATTTTGATACACAAAAATTATGCAATTTTAATGACATATATAAACATTAAAAATTAGTTTTTTTTAAGGAAACATTAAACAGTAGTAAGTTATAATATGAATAGATTAAAAAATTTATACCAACCATATTTTAATATTCAAATTGAAATTTAAAAGAAATGTCGTAATTATTACATGGTTTACACCTAGCTCGTAGCTTAAAGATTACAAGACTGGAAATTGAGTTTGATTCTTTAGTGCATATCAATCTTCTTCAACATTAAAATATTGACTTGCATCATCTTGGGACCTTGATAATGAACTGCATAAACTTGATGTGTGTTTTTGATTTTATTAATGTGAAGCATGTCCAAAAAGAGAGGAATATGATAGATGATATCTTTGTTAAGTATAGTACCTCCTACGCTGGTTTCTGATACTATGCTGGATGACATTGTTGGTCTTTCTAGAACTAAGGAGTTTATGGCTTATAACTCTGGCTAGTTTATTCGTTGATTTTTTTTTACTTTGACTAATGGCTCATTTTGTACAAAAAAAAAGAAGAAGAAGTAAAAGTTAATCTAAAAACCTAGAATATTAAATTCAAGTTGCATTGGTGGATGTAAAAAATTAAAAAAACCAACGGCCACATTGAAGTTTGACTAACGTCCGTTTATTAAACCATCGGCCAAATCACCTATATCTGCAGGTGCCCACATTCCATGGTGCGCATAATAGACTCTCCAGAATTAGTTTGACTAATTGAATTACAAGTGAAATAAGATGGGATGCAATAGATTCACAGAATCACAGTATATGTTAAAGTTATGTTCATTTCTTCAGGCATTTCAACGCCTCACAGCTAAGTGGTTAGGTCTGTCATCATAGCATTAAAGGTCAAACTATTACCATTGAAGAGAAAATGACATTTAAAAACCAAATGTCGTAGGGTTGATTTGAGCAAACAAGTATAGATATGAGAACAGTGACAACATGATCATATTATAGTGCGCAGCCAAGGAAACTGATGTTATTATTATTATTAATTAGTGGCTACAATAGAACATCTGTCAAGTACTGCTTATAGAAGTCCATTCATCGTCAAAAAATGTGGATCTCACTTATTCTCACAGAAGAAGGAAAATGATCGATTTGGTTTGCAGCATATTTATCTCTTTTAGTCCGATCACGACCACCATATTTTGCTTTAGCAAAGGAAAAGGAGGAAGTCAAACTCTAAACAATTTATCGACGTACGTATTATTCATTTTCAACTTGAAATATTATACATTCATTATTGCATAGAGATGCCTCACCACTGAACGAAATGATAATATCTATGATCACTAAAGATGCACAATTTGTGTTTGTCACAAAAAAAAAAAATCAAAGTTGATTTGGTCTAATATGTTTGTTTCTCTTTGCCAAAGTTTGAAGTCAATTTTTGCTTCCTAGAAGCATCAAGGAAAATAATAAGGAGCATACATTGCTCTATGCAAGGCATGCAAGTACATAATGTAATCTTAGCTATCATATATAGGTTTGGACGGTTGGATCAACGTGCACATATATAACAGTTACGGTTTAAACTATCTAAATTGAGTCTGGTACATGCCGTGCACCAAAGAAAGAATGTACCATGAGATAATGACATTCCAAAATGAATTTATGTATCTCCCTCCCATGAAGTCTGGAGGCGCGGGTTAGGACTTACGAGTACGCAAGGATATGATAATATCTGCCTTGTCCTCTAATAAGACGATGATGTATATGAACAGACGCAGTTTCCTGGTACATATTTATTAATCATGTCATTGCATTCTTGCAGCACTTGGTGTCATTCCCTTTATTAAATTGTTTCAGCAGAAAAATAGAATCGCCTTTCTTTATTTTAGTTGAATAAGATCGTACACGTGGTTTCGTCCCCTGTTCTTCTCTTTGACAATGGAACTCGACTATGCTGTTTTCACCTCCTTTGTAGATTTGTATTAAAAAAGAGAGAGAGAAAAAAAAAGGCCCACTCTTTGCTCTTAATTCTGCTATAAAAGGGGGAGGCATTGTCCAAGTCTTTGCAAAACAAGCAGCTTTGCCCTGTTTTGGTTTCTGGGTTGTTGCGTATTATTGCTGTTTGAGTTTGTGTGGTGATTGCAGAAGAGATTAGTGGGTGTGGGAGAACCAAAGGTTTGGGCTTTCATGGGGAGTATAGTGAAGGAGATGGAGGGCAAGACTGGTTTTGGTGAGGACGTGTACGGTGAGGATTGTGCCACTGTGGATCAGGTTCTCACCCCATGGACTTCTTCTGTTGCTAGGTGAGATTGGTTTATCTCAACTCTCATGAAATTGTGGGATTGTGGAAATGCCAAGTTTTGATATCTGTGTTTGTATTCCCTTTTCGCTGTTGTTGTCCTTTATGCAAAGTTAAATGCTAAGTTGTCTCCTTTTGATTGTTGGGAACCATTTGTTTGTATTACGTTTTTAAAGAAAGATTGCGTCTTGAGGGTCATTACAGTTTGCAGGTTTGGATTGGATCAGATGGTAGAATTTTTTTATTTGAAATATTAAGGGAGTTTCTGATTTCCATGCTGAAATTTAGATCCTTACTTGAGGTCTCTCGGTAGATCATTTTCTTTCATATTCTTCTTGCACCTCAGATTTATAAGGATCACATAGAATATAGCCTTCCTTGGCATTACAGGAATTACTTCCGAAACAAACAAACAGAAAAAGTATCACTGTATCAGTACTCAGAATTTGTTGATAGGCACCTCGTAAAACCATTTTCTATCCTCCACAATGTTTCTAGTTACCGAATCAATTTTCAGGCACTTGCATATGTAGATTTATTGTTTTTGATGCAATACCTGCAATCTACATGTGTTACAGTGGACATACTTTGTTGCGGGATCCACGCTACAACAAAGGACTTGCCTTCACTGAGACGGAGAGGGATGCTCATTACATACGTGGCCTTCTGCCACCAGTTGTCCTTAGCCAAGAGCTTCAGGTTACAAAATGGCATTGCTCGAAGTTCATCTCAATTATATTGTTTAACAGATTTATCTACTCACTGGTATCCGTCTGCTTTTTGGTGTTTATCTTTTGCTAAACATTCTTGTAATTCTTTTTGGTGATCAGGAAAAGAAGGTGATGCACAATCTTCGACAGTATGAGGTTCCATTACAAAGATATATGGCCATGATGGATCTTCAGGTAAAATTTATTGTTTTCCTTTATTGGTTCAGGATATTATTGTAGATTGCAGATGTATTAGGATGGTACCCCATAAAAATTGATACCGCTGAGCTTTCAATGATACAAATTACTTAGTTAGGATTGTTGTCATTCATTTTCACTTACTTTAATACTTCTGTTTCATTGTACAGGAAAGAAATGAACGGCTGTTTTATAAGCTTTTGATTGATAATGTTGAGGAACTGCTCCCTGTTGTGTACACCCCTACGGTTGGAGAGGCTTGCCAAAAATATGGCAGTATTTTCAGACGTCCTCAGGGTCTTTATGTCAGTTTAAAGGACAAGTATGGCCAGTTAGCAGAATACTTTTACCTCCAAATTCTTATGAATTAGTTGTGAATCTGTCGAGCATATATTGACTTTTGAAATTTTCTAGGGGAAAGATCCTCGAAATATTGAAGAACTGGCCAGAAAGGAGAATTCAAGTTATTGTTGTGACTGATGGTGAGCGTATTTTGGGGCTTGGAGATCTTGGCTGTCAGGTATTTATACTATGTTAAAAATGTTTCTCTGAAATCATGTATATAGATCAGTCGGAAATTCTGTCTTTGTCTCTATTGAATTCTTTGATATAAATAGTCCAAATGTTTCAGGGCATGGGAATTCCAGTTGGAAAGCTATCTTTGTATACAGCATTGGGAGGAGTTCCTCCTGCAGCAGTAAGCATTTTCACCAGTACCGCATCCTTTTGTTTTTAGACATGTGTTTATAGTACTAATACAATCTGTATGTATTATGTATTGTTTATAGTGCTTGCCTATAACCATTGATGTTGGCACAAACAATGAGAAGTTGCTGAATGATGAGTTTTACATTGGGCTTAAGCACAAGAGAGCCACTGGACAGGTTTAATATTTTTGTATCTCTATCTTCTATATGTTTCTATGTAATTTCTTTAAAACTAAGCTGGACTATTGTGTTTATGATTTAGGAATATGCAGAACTTCTTGAGGAATTCATGACTGCCGTCAAGATGAACTATGGGGAGAAAGTTTTAGTACAGGTAAAATTGTTCTCATCTAACTTCTGAGTATTCTCAATCTGTATTCTTGAGCATTGATTAATCAGGTTTTCTCTCTGGCTTCACAGTTTGAAGATTTTGCAAACCACAATGCATTTGAACTGCTGTCTAAATACAGTTCAAGCCACCTTGTGTTTAATGATGACATACAGGTAACATGTTCAGCTTCTTTGGATTCTTGTTAGCAATCTTGCGTTAGGAGAACTATTTCAAACTGTGGTTTCTTTCATTTTGTATTCAGGGAACAGCATCGGTGGTGTTGGCAGGGCTTATAGCATCCTTAAAATTAATTGGGGGAGCTTTAGCTGATCATACTTTCTTATTTTTGGGTGCTGGAGAGGTAACCTCAAATGCTCAGAGCTAAAGAGTCTCTGTGTTATTAAATGAATTGTTTTCTGGTGTAGTTTCTCACCTTTGTTTCTTGTCTACTGAAGGCTGGAACTGGTATAGCAGAGCTTATTGCTCTAGAGATATCAAAAAAGGTACTCCCTTCCCCTCTTGCCCAAAACAAAGCCACTACCTTTTAGCTAAGGATTAGCTACTAATGATGTGGTAAACCTTGGCAGACCGAAGCTCCAATTGAAGAAACCCGTAAGAAGATTTGGCTTGTGGATTCGAAGGTACTTAAGATACGCTTAGAGTTCATCTGTAAAAATTGTGCGTTTACTTGATATATTTTAAAAAAGTAGCTTTCTCTTCAAAATTCTAGTTTGGGTTATAACTGGGTTTCATATATGTTGCAGGGATTGATTGTTCAATCTCGCGTCGAATCACTTCAACATTTTAAGAAGCCTTGGGCTCATGAGCATGAACCCATCAGGGAACTTGCTAATGCTGTGAAGGTGTGAAAATGATTTGAGCATTTTGTTTCATGAGATAATATATTTCGGAAAATTCCCACTTGTGATCTTACATTGTGCTCATAATTCCTCAGGCAATCAAACCAACAGTGTTGATAGGAACATCTGGTGTAGGAAAGCAATTTACACAGGAAGTTGTCGAGGCCATGGCATCTTTCAATGAGGTGTTCACTCTATCTGTCTCACTTTTTCCTCTATTTAAATGTGTTTGTCAACTTAAGTAGTGACATTAGTCTGGTGTTTGACATGTAGAAACCTCTTATCCTCGCTCTTTCTAACCCAACATCACAATCTGAGTGTACTGCTGAAGAAGCTTACACATGGACCAAGGTTATACATTCTATGATCTATCTCTTTTATTTTGGGGATAAAATAAGTAGTGGATCTCGTTTTGATAATTCTATCTCTTTTCGTGCTCAGGGTCAAGCAATCTTTGCTAGTGGAAGCCCATTTGACCCAGTTGAGTATGAGGGCAAACTCCTAGTGCCTGGCCAGGTTTGTATATCCAGCTCGAGCAATATTCTGATACGAGTCACTCTCTTCATTTGTAATTTACTTCAATAATAGGATCTTACTTTCCTCACTATCTCATTCAGGCAAACAACGCTTACATATTTCCTGGCTTCGGTTTGGGATTGCTCATCTCTGGTGCCATTCGTGTACACGATGATATGCTTTTGGCAGCCTGTAAGTACTGAAGGATGATTTATACAGTGACATTGATTATTTATGAATACTGGTGAAAAGGCTAGGCTCATTACATGACTTCTTCCATTCTATTTCATGCAACAGCTGAAGCTTTGGCTACCCAAGTTAGCAAAGAAAACTATGAAAAAGGATTGATTTACCCACCATTTACCAACATCAGAAAGATATCAGCAAACATTGCTGCTAAAGTTGCTGCTACAGTTTATGACCTTGGTAAGCTACCTTGTCTGACATTTTTCTAGTCATTTTAAGCACTTTACGAATAGTTTTTTTTATAAAAAATAAACACTTAGACTAATAGGTTTACTAACGTCGCCTTACTGATTGTATTATAGGTCTGGCCTCTAATCTGCCTCGACCAAAAGATCTCGTCAAGTATGCAGAGAGCAAAATGTACAGCCCACTCTACAGAAGCTACCGTTGAAATTCCAGTGTCTCATGTAGTCTGCAGTGTCTGATAATCATTATTTCCCTAAAATAACTGCTTTCAGTTTCATGGGGTTACTTCATATCTTCGATTCTTTTGCGTTGCTTCCACCACTACAAACCTGTAATTTTTTCTGTTTTTCATTACAATTTTGGGCAGCCATATTGTAAATTTTCAATTGGATTTCTTCACTATCAATATATCAAAGCAGTATCACAAACATATCGTGGCTCAGTGCCATCACTGCCATGTTATAGTTAGTGTCATTGTGAAAAAGTGTATACTATTTAGGGAGCTCGCGAAACAAGTCCCTATTGCAAAAGCATTCTCATATATAAAAACCATTTCACTTGGAATAGCATATGGGCTGATGTTCTACAGCTACACGTTTACAAAAGCCATGAAGCCAGAAGGATATCCGAACTACCTACCGCGACTACCTTTACTATGTATAAATTATGGGCAAGTAAAACGTTCTGATTTCAAACAAGATTAACTAGTGCGGTGTCAATAGATACAAGCAGCTAAATACAAATATAGCGCAGTACATAAAGAGAAAAAGGAAAATGTCCAGGTACGAGATATTAGTGCAAGTCATCAGAAACTTGGGAACTCCGAATCCCCCAAAACAATCTAGGCTTCAAACTCTTTTTCGTAGCTGTAAATAGCCAACCCATTTGAGTTTCACAGGTGGCACAGTTTGTTATTGTCCAGGCATACCTGCATGAATGGGCAAATTAGCATCTTAGCCAAATTTTAGACAACAATAAAATTCAGTAGATCACTCCAATCAATCAGTTCATAGAAACCAGCAGCATAAGAATAATAAAGATTTTTTTGTTTTGTACTTTATAAAAGCATCAAAAGAGAAAAAGAAAACCCAATAGTCTCTGGCCTCTAAGATAACATCATTTGAAACAATAATAACATTGTAAGGGAATTAGAAGAATGCTAGTACAAGGTCATACCCAGGAAACCAGCTGTATTCTTTCACTGCTGAACCTATGAGTGCCAAGCCACTTGTTTTGTAGAGAGTCATTATCTCATGTACATAACCACTGGGGTTCACATAAGCACCAAGTGGACCTTCACTTGACATCACCAGCATATCACTCCGCCTTGCGAAAACAGTCTGCATTGATACCATACATAATACACAACATAAGTAAATAGACCATATACAGCCAAATGGTATGTATTTTTCACACACAGGGTTCCAAAGCAGAAGCAACCTGACAAGTTTTACAGCAGATAAGATTAACAGTCTGAAGCAACTCAATTTCCCGACGCAGCCTATATGAAATACCATCAATCTCCAAAAGCTCCTGCCTTGTAGATTCAGAGACAGGAAGTTTACTAGCAATGTAAAACGACAAGAGATCAGGCTTCTTCACAAGACCATCCATTAATGGTATCCCAACTATCTGTTTCCACAAATCTGCAATACATACATGCAGAATCAAGTACAATTCATGAAAAATAACATGTTGAAAGGTGTGAACCTAGTAGCCTAAAACAACAAAAAGAAAAGTCACAATATGTAAAGCTAAATCCTTTAACTCTCTTCACTTAATTCATACATTATACAGCAGGATGTTGCAAAATGCTCAAGAGTAACCTGGGACTAGATCTTTTTTTCTCTTCTTATATACCGCCATGTATATCTAATACAGTCGATTGAAACACTATAGTTGGTATTATGATGATAAATAATGATTCTGCAAGTGTCATTGTGATTATAAAGTCAGTTCATAAGTATGCTCACATATAACTTAGATTAAACATTCCTGCATCACAAAGTGGACGTTATAAAAGGTCCTGATCATTTATCACTTTAGTTATCATTAGTAATAATCTACTAATATTTAAGGAATCTTTAGGAGCATGGAATCAGGTGAGATCCGAAGCAAAGTCAAGCTACCTGCTGCTCCTTGAGCAAGACAATAGGAGTCGTACATGCGATATACCCAATAGGGCCAGAATGCTCTAGGAACTCTACGTATCTGTTTAAAGTCTGTGTTTCTCCAACAACTACTTGGATCTTTCTGTTTGGATGATTGTATCTCCGATAAAGAACTGGTCCCAACCAAACTCTTGGAGCATGAGTGCAAGGAATCTGTGGAGTCTTTTGATTGGGATTGTTGAGATTGCAATTCTGACTTCTCACTATCAGTGCTTGTTGATTCATCCATTACATCAGACCCATAATAGGATTCAATTGCCGATCGGTGAATTTCTCTTTCTGTCAAAGAAAGTGCACTCTCAAAGCTTTCATCTGAATTTGGCTCCGAATCATTGTCCATATCCATGGATCCATTTGAATTCCTGTGAGAAGCGTGTGAAAGCATTGCACATGGGAAACTATGGGCTTTTCGATTACTAAAAGGTGCCAAATCTCCAAATGCAGCCCGTGGAGCCCTCTGTGGTACATCTTCTTTTATAATTTGGATTTCCCCATATGGCTGACAGATGAAAAGTTACAATAATTAGTCATTATATAGATGACTACAAATAGATTCGAGAACTGGAAATCTCTAAAGCACAAAATTATTCTAACCGCTCCCTCCACATCAATCCAACGGCGTTTGAGATGAAATCGCTGTTGACCACGGGTTACCACATTCAGTGAGCCATCCTCTAATCGCCTGAATTGGCGAATCTGTCAAAAAGAATAAACAAACGAGATGACATAGATTTAAATAGATGAGCACTGACAGGTAGAAAAAACTAAATATACCTCCGCAGTTGTCCCAATATTTGCAAATTTTATGCTTCTATTGTCAGGATCTCTGTAAACACGAATCTGCAAAAAAGCTCAGGAGAGAAGAATTACAGTGAGACACTAGAGAAGGCAATTCAATTGTGGGCAGAACACTTCGGCAGCTTCAAAAGCAATTCACATACCACACCAATGGTATAAGGAGCATCAACTTGATTTAGTGCTCCCTCAATAGCAGCTACAAAATTTGGTCGAATAACTCTTAATGGAAGTGTAGCGTCTGGAAACAGAACAACTCCTGCAATACACCACGTAGAAAAATCCAAGTTTCCTTTCAACATAAAATAACAAAAGAACGAACTAAATCATCGCGACAATATAAGTAAGAGGAAGAAAGCGTTCCCAAAACAACATCGGCGCCCAACTTAACTTTAAACCATCCACCTTCTCGGACATTTGGACTAAAATGGTTTATGGTCGCAATTAGGTAATGCTAATACAGAGTACAGAAGGCGAAAAAACCAGTGTTCCGAAATGTGGTAATAGTGACATCTCTTGGGAGCAAGAGCATTTAATCACACTACTACTTTAATTCTAAACAAGAATCAAAACTGCATATATACCAGTCTTTACTCCCCTAATACTGATCAGTCAGATAATTTTTTTTCATCACAGTACTCATAAATGTCGAACCGAACTATTGAATGTAACAGTACAAAGAGTACTAACCTTCAAGGTAGAATATTGGGAGGTTCAATACAGCTCCCCCGTCCAAAAACGCCATCCTATGATGAGTGTCTTCAACCTCTGTTACCAAATAACGCATCACAAACCAATTAAGCATCCAAACTTTGAAGCAGTAACAACTCAAAAACGAATAGAGAAAGATTCATACCGCCAAGATATGTATGCAGAGAAGCCAAACAGGTATTGAAGGTATACTCATCAGCTACGCCGCGACCACTTCCAGGTTAAAATTTCCACAACAGAGTCAGTAAATCAGAATCACAGTAAATCTCAATTCGAATTGGATTCATGAACCCTAGGTCACAAACTAGGCATATATGAAATCACACGGTGATGAGTTAGAGGCTAAAAACAAACAAAAAAGAGGTGGGAGGAGGATGATGATTACGTGGCGGCAGCAGCGGCGTCGTCGGAGGAGTCATTGTAGTCGTCGTCGACCTCCTCGACCTCGAGTTCCTCGAGATCGAGCGCTCGAATCTGCTCGATCTGGAGGCGCTCTCTGGCCAGAAGGCGGTCGTGGTCGGCCATCGTTGAGATGTTTATACCTCGCTGTGAGTTTCCGAGTGGTTTTGAAGTGGGAGAAATGAGGGATTTTGGTTACCGGCGACGGTGGAAAACGCTCCGGCGGTGGTTGTGGTAAATTGCTCCCGCTCTAATCAGTCGTTGTCTCCCTCCTTCACTGACCTGGTAGCAGTGACTCACACACATACCACTATAACTTTTTTTGTCCCGAAAATGGTGTTCTTACTTTTCTAACTTTCGTCAGAAAATGGTTTCTTACGTTTCTTGATAAATATTTTTTTTCTACATAAAGTTCGCTACAAAATTTCTTCTTAAAATGTTTTTTTTAATCATTGCTGCGAACTTTCTTCAGAAAATGGTAATCTTGCCATCAAGGTTTATAATCAAAGAAGGACAAAACCTATGTAGCACCGACTCGTGCCATAGATATTACGTGTCCGATACATATATATAGACACGATATATCTATGATACGCTTAAATACGTCGGTTTAATATCTAATGTGAAGCACTTTACTAAGTGTTCATTCTAGATTAGCAACCAGCACTGATATTGGATGTTTCCTAAGATCTTGAGTTGTAACAGCCCTATTAGGTTCTCTCTTAATTCTAGATTCATTTAAAACTATTTTTTTCCTCCATATATTGATAAGTTGTCCTCCCGCCCTGGCAAATAACTTAGAAAGAAAGTGCACGTTTGGTAGGCAATATTGCTCTGAATCACTCTAAAATTATTACTTGTGTTACTCTCTCGTGAGTGGGCTTACCTAGCACTAATACATGTCATGTTTGATGGGGAGGATTGTATAAGGAGTTACTACTCCCTACCATCAAAATTCTAGTTTAGACCAAAGATGAATCATTATTGAATATGATTTTGCACCCAAATTATTAGAACACAATGGTGAATCGATTTCTAGTTTTATTGTATAATCAATTAAAAATTAAATTTTGCAACTAAATTCTCAATTACCCACAAGTCTCCCTGCATGATTTGGGTTCATCCTTCTTCTTTATAAATCCCACAACCTCCGTAATCAAAGCCTTCCTCTCAGTTTCAAAACTAAATTTGAAACCCCACATAAATCCCACAACCTTCATAACCAAAACCTGAAACCCATTCTTTGTAATCAGTCCCGAAAATCAAGTATAAATATTTTGGTTGCCGACTTGATATGAGAGAGAGGGAGAGAGAAGACCCATATTCCATAACCCAATCTACAATCTCTAAATTCAAATTCCAAAATTGACTTCTAGTTACAGATTTGTCGAGGAGAAGAGAGAGAGAGAGAGAGAGGAGAGGAGGAGGAAAGAGATGGTAGTAACTTGGGAGATTGACACAACTTCTGAAGAATATCTTGACTGTAAAGTGAAAACACCATATGGAAGAACAAGACAATAATCAAGAGCAAAACACAGTGAAATCAGTTAACACAAATGTTTAACTATAGTGGAAACATTCCTCAAGATAAAACCATTACGAGACTTTTAACGTAGTCTACACGATCAACAATTCACTATTGATAAACCAATTTCAACTTGTTCAAGTAGTGCAACTAGCACTTTACAGATCAACAAAATCTACTTGATCAATTCTAATTTGACAACAGCTAACACCAGCAAACAAAGCAAACTAATTCCTTCTATCAACTATTGAATACAACCTTAAACAGTAGAACACAATCTAGTCTAGAATGAGCACCAAGTGCAAATAACCAGAAATAACAGTTATAATAATGACAGTAGCAAGAAGCTCTTTCACAAAGCACTATGGCATACAAAGAGTCCACCAGTCTATCTGCACATAGGCTCCTTATAGAATTTCTCCCCCATACTTATTGCACAAATCAAGCAAGATCAAATCGACAAAATATAGAAAATTTGACACTCAAAACTTTGCATATATTGTACAATGATGGTGATCCAAATATCATACAATTCATATAGTAAAACAGAATTAAGATCCAAATATCAAGCAGTTCATTTAGTGAAACAGAATCAATCAACAAAGTCAATGACTTAGCGTATTTTGTTATTCCTAATAGCACAAGGAAAACGAAGATACCTTCATAAAGAGAGTGAGAAATAAAGAGATAAACCAGAGAGGAGTACTATCTTGGGGTCTCAGAAAGGAGCACCCATGATAATACGACTTTGTGGGGCTGAGAGGAGGAACCGGTGCTAGCTTGTACCATTTATCCTAATACCCTTTTACACCAAACATGAGCTAAGCTTCTTAGTACTCCTTATGTAAGGTAGTGCCACATTGTACTGGCTGCCAAACATGGTCCAAACTCCTAAGCCATGTTAATGTTTTTTAAGCATCACTTTCCTTGATCCCGATCCCGCAACAGTTCTGCTCATATGATTCCGTTTTAAGCTATTGGGCAATTTACCTTTGTTTGTTACGATGTACAAGCTGCATTCAATTGATTGATGGGGAATAATCTAGAATGAACACCTAGTAAAGGCCTTGCTGGTTGTTGTTGTTATGCTTCAGGCCGCATGCCTTGTATTATTCGATATATTGATCGATGTCTTATAACCACTCAATTTGTTGATCCGCGAGGTCTTTTCAGTTTTGGACATGATCTATATATGTCACTTCACTCACTTGTTACCATATATTATTCCATCTTTGATTGAGGTGTTCCGTGTCATCATCTTCATTTTCTACTTTTGCAGGTTCGCTACGAGGAAATCATTTCTGACTCAGCTTACTTGGATGGGATTTTAGCAGATGGTGCCACAAAGGCTTCAGATATTGCTGATACTACTCTCAATAATGTCTTGATGGCCATGGGATTCTTGCGAAGATGAGCGGAACCGATGCTGCAGGAAGAATCCATGAGAAATGACCAGTAAGATAGTAACTTAAAGTTTGCTTTGGATGACGGGTGTCCCCACGACAATTTTTTTGGGAGTATAACAACCATAAGCATATTCGTATTGAGTGGAAACTGGAAAGATATTTAAGGGAAATGCCTCGAATATTAATTTGATGGAGTTGCCTTTGTCCGGATCATGAAAAATTGAAAATATCGTTAAAATTTCGCCAAAAATTTCATTTTTTCTCACATAAGGATATATATTTGTCATACTAAATTAATTTCATCCGATATTTTCTGATATTTTTGATATTTTCGATAAATTTAAATTTTGTGTATCTTTTAATATAAATGATTAAATTTATATATAATTAAATTAAATTTCACTACCGATTTTTTTTCTCGATTTTTTTGATATTTCCCTATATTTTCAATATTTTCTGATATTTCTAATAAATTTAAATCTTGTGTACCTTTTAATATAGTTTTCTATATAATTAAATTAAATTTCACTACCGATTTTTTTTCTCGATATTTCCCGATATTTTCAATATTTTCTGATATTTTTTGATATTTCTAATAAATTTAAATCTTGTGTACCTTTTAATATAGTTTTCTATATAATTAAATTAAATTTCACTACCTTCTTACTTACACCTTTCATGATCATTATCCTATTTTTTCATTTTCATGTCTTATTGGGTCCTGGATTAGATAAATAAAGTAAATTATTGTTAATTCTCAATAGTTAAGTATGTACCGTATCATGTAACTTATAATACAACTCACTACATGCATTTTGGAATAAACTACAAACTATAGCGAAGGAAAAAAAAGCGCTATGAGGGAGAAAAATTGGGGTCACAGTTCTTGTCCGGCGGCGTGCCTTTTGCCATCGTTGGGCGGGGCTTTTTGGCCTTGTGTGTGCTATGCCGGGATGACCCTATCGGTTGTCTTAATCGTATTAGGGAGTTTTCGGTGGTGGTTTGCGGGATGAGGAATGATGCGACGACGACTTGGATCTGGTATGCTCGGAGTTGGCTGGTCGACGATGGACATCTACCTCGGAGATCTGGTGGCTGTTGGGTGGGGATGGTTTCGTGGTGGTGCAACGTTTCTCTGTTCTGGATCTTGGCTCTTAGATCGGATTTGGATTGGACGTCGGGTGGTGATGGTGTTGCTAAGGGGGATTGTGTGTTAGGAGTGGTGGACCGGCGTTGCAGGTTTGACGGTGGTGGTGGCGAGTCGGTGACGACAGTCGGCGATGGCGTGTGTCAGGTTTGGCTAACGGTGGCTTTCTTTCTTTTTTCCCGCATTGATTCATGGGCCTAGGCTCATTTGTGGGTCCTCAATGGTGCTTGTTATTGTTTATTTTCAGCCTGTTTTTTTGTAGTTTAATGTTTATTACAATAATTCCATGTTGTAGTTTGATAGGAAGAAGTGGGCTTTGTCCTAGATGCTGCACTCAGCGTGCTATGTTTGGTCAAATGGTCGCAGCCTCCTTGTGGTAGAATTAAACTTAATGTCACTGCTATATGTTTCCAGTGGCAACATAGTGGGAAAGCTGATAAATAGAGTATTTTATGGCTCTACATGAGCCTTATCTTTCCGGTATGTCGCCGAAATTGTAAAGCAAATGGAGTTGCCAATGTTACAATACTTGCTAAATGGTGCTTGTTAGAATGCATAGGTTATGTTGAGAGGCCTAATATTATTTTAGGGTATTCTTGTAGTATGAAGTTTAGACTCAATGTCCCCCCTTGTATTATGCGGTTTCATTAATGGTTACGTTTTGAGGGCAACCGCTCATTTCAATAATACAACTCACTCTAACTATAAATTAATGTTCTCTATGTGGTATAAAGTCCTAATAATTAAAATTTTATACCTCATAGATCTTCTACGTTGTTCTAAATCACTTATGCAATTTCATGCTCAATGTATTATATTCATATGTATATAAGTTGTGATGACCTAACCTCTATTTGGGTTCCCAATCATAAAAAAAAAAGATGTTTAAACTTTAAAGTATCAGTTTTTCAAAAATCTCGACGATTATTTCACCTCAAATTAGTACAACTCATTATAGACTAATAGTTATACAATATTTTTTTATGAAATATAGAAGATAATTGATCAAAGAAGCATCTCTCAAAATTTCCATGTTTTAATATAATTTTCCATTTATTTTCTCATTTATTTTTTCAATATTGATATTTTCCCGAAATTTCCATCAAAATTTTCAATTTTTAGACCCTCGATATTTTCGTAATCGCCGAAATTTTACTCCTTGGTCCAGATATGTGCATTTTTCATTCAATTATTTTGTGACTATTGATGATTAATATTTTCTTCCTATATTCTGTTACTTGTCATTTGTCTACTAAAAGCCACGCCTATATTTTCATTGGAATACATTGCAATTATATGAAAAGTGAATCTTTAATGGTAAAATTATGATAACTTAAATGTGAGTTCTACTGTGCCACACTGCTACTCTTGGATCTGCTGAAGCTGAGTCTTATTAAATTACATCCATAGCGTCCCATTACGATGAGGCATGTATGAACCTCAGGTGGAATCATTGTTTAGTTAGTCATAATACGACTATATGGTCGCAGCTGATGATTTTATTTGTTGTCCAGACTCCAGAATGATGTTTTGAAAATGATCTACCAGGTTGTTTAACAGGTTGTCCGGTGGTAACAGTCAGATGATACAAATCATTTGTGCCTAGAAGGTATTTGTATGTTCACTTTGAACTTTTGAAATTTTAATTTGAGAAACTTTCTGGTGGAAGCTCGTATCTGCTTGAAAGAAACCTAAACCTGACAGCTATGACTAGTGACAGTAGTGAGTTTATCATATATGTGGAGGGATGGATTCTTATCGACACAAGGGATATGATAGAAAGAGAGAATATCAATCCTTCCAATCATTGGAAAAAACATAAAACACATATTCTCATCCCATTCAATCCATTCATAGCCTTATTTCTTTACAAAAGAGGAGATGTGACCACGCATCTACATAACAGACACATTGTGAACAAGTGCTTCTCCTCTCTGCTCTTCTTTCTCCCTGTCAACATTTCCCGGGGAGTGCAGAGAAAGAGAAAGGCATGAGAATGACAACTTGCCTTCGAAAAGGTTTTATTCTCATTTCAGTCATTATTACTGCGATTTATTTTCTTTATATTCCTCCTCTTTCTTTGCAGCCCTTGAATGTTCCAGTAGTCTTCATTACTTGAATCCCGTTATTAATTACCCTGTTTAGTGTTTACCGAAATGTTTTGAGTTGATTTCTTGGAAAGTTGATCGAGGACAGAACATTTGTGACATTCTCCTTTGTGATATCCTGTAAATCTGAAAACGAGAAGAGTTGCTGACGCCCTTGAGCAACTGGCCTCTTGTTTTTCTTGTGTTGCGAGGTTTTGACTAGTGCCGATTTCCCATCATTTCTTGGTGTTATAAAGCTGATCTAATACTACAGAGGTGTTTTTGGGTAATCTGGGATCCTTGATAAATACAGAGGATCAAAGATAATCTGTGGTCACTATGATCACATTTCCCACTATCATTTTCAGGACATATTATGAGGAATTATTTTGCAAATCATTTGCAACAAAATATGAGATGATGAAAAAGGTAGGGAGAATAAGCACCTCGGAACTTGCAAGCAGTATCTATACTGTTATATCTGCTGGGAAGCATTCTCAGACAATATCTGAACGGTGAGACGTTCATTTGGCAACAGTCTACATTAAGAAGAAAGATTCCAGGATTTGTTCCAAAGTCGATTGAGATCGGGAAAGGCCCTGAGTGTGTCATTTGTGTGCCTTCTAGCTAGTAGGTATTGTCTGTGTGACACGCCTTCTCAACAGAACATATATGGAAAAACATGTGTTTATCACCAGATTTAGAGCAATGTCAGTTAAGTATAAGTGACATGTTTATAGATTATCAAATGTCAAATGAGGTCGCAAATGCTCATTGATTCAATCCAAAATCATGTTATTGTTTATTTTGTCGATGAAAATGGATTTATCTGGTGAGAAAAGCTATATGACCAATTGTGCTGGTTAAGCAAGACATAAACTCTAAAATACGTTGAAAGTTGAAACTAAACTCCAATACAAGCTCCAATACTTGATTACAAAGGAAAAATTCCACTACATTATGGGGCTGTTTATATATTCTCCCTTTGATACCAGTAGCTCTGCGTATCATGCATATATATACATCATACCAACATTTGCAATACCAAAAATATGCCCAAAATGGATAATCAAGCAAGATATTTTGGCGACACGTACCCTTTTATTTTGTTCTCTGCCTTTAATTTCAGAGGGGTACCGGTACCCTTAATTCCCTTTTCTCAGATCATACTATAAATAGGTTGGCTGCCCATGATTCTTTAACATAACAATCAATCCATCGTGAATTTAGCTCTTTGCTCCCGTCCTAGTTTCAGTTCCTTATTTCAGTCTTGTTTATTACGAAGGATGGATAAAAACCAGTTGCGACGCCAGGTTGCCCACATGAGAAGTTCTCTCATTGATCAGGTTCGTAACTACTCGTTTTGTTTTTAAAAATTTTATGGGGTTGTTAGGTTTACACTCTAGGCCTTCTCCTTTGAAAATGAGACGCTTTCATGGTTTTGATGAACCATTAACCTATCATAATCTAATTCATTATTCTCTTGATTCACTACGCCATCAAGTGACTAATCGTAAGAACTTAACAACCAATGAGGAAACATAATGACGGCTTAATCTTCTCTTTCAAAATTTCATGAAACGAATAAGTATTTATTAACAACGAGGAAATCATCATTGTATGCTACTATGTTGATGAATATCCTTCACGTCATTTCTCTAAAGTTCGATCATCTTGATTATAAAACATGGCACACAGAGAAGTTTTGCTATCCTGGCGACGGTGGTGGTGTTGACTGTTGATGCCCTAGGTTTTGACTTGGGGTCGACTGTATTGAGGCCCAACTTTTTCATTAGAATAACTTCGGCCCGTATTTAGGCCCAGTACTCAATGATGCATTGTTTGATTAATCTTGCAGCATTACTTGGATCAGCAGCAATTTGTCCAGCTGGAGGATTTGCAAGACGATAGTAACCCAAACTTTGTGGAGGAAATTGTGACCTTGTTCTACAAAGACTCATCTAGACTATTCCAGAAGATTGATCAAGCACTGTAAGTCATCCAGTCCTGGTTTTATTATTCCTGGTAGTAATGATAAGGATGAAAAGTGATGACTTGGATGATATTAATTTGCAGGCATAGTATACCTATGGATTTTTTAAGGCTGGATGATTACATGCACCAGTTCAAGGGTAGCAGCTCAAGGTTGATCATTCTACTAAAACTCATACCTGTTCTTCATTTCGATCATAACTTTCTTAGCTAATCAGAAGTACTGTTTTTCGAACAACTTATGTTTCGAGAATTGGTGACTGTCCATTTTGAGTGATCACATTGTTACTCCACTGTACTAATTATTTGTAATTTCTAACAGCATTGGAGCTGTAAAAGTGAAGAATGAGTGCACACAATTCAAAGAATGTTGTCTGGCAGGAAATGCTGAAGGGTAAAGCAAACATATCTCTTACACAGTACTTTATATTTTACTGTTTCTTCATTCTCTGCCTGTTCGGTCCTCGATCAATGATTATGATTGATCCTTGCAGATGCTTCAGGGCTTTCCAGAGAGTGAAACATGAGCATGAGGCATTGAAGAGGCAGCTTGAAACATATTTTCAGGTAAACCTAGACTCGTTCTTTCTCTCTGGGAGTTATAATGTACGGCGTGTTACGCTACTTAAATAATTCCCGGAGCTATAATGTTGCTTTCTTATATATATATGCAGTTGAGAAGACAAGCTGGAATGGCACAAAGGACTTGAATGCCACACAGAGTATGGCAAGGAGGTGCCAAGTTGATTATGTGGAGAAACTAGTTCATGAAAACTATGTACTATGTCAATTTTGTGGAGTCCTAGCTAAGTACTATAACTTTTATATGCTCATTCTCATGTTTTACTCTGGAAACTAGAGGGCACCATATTCAAGTCCAGCTGCTGCACTACATATGCAGATGCTGAACTTTGGTTAGCCACATATATAGAAGTAATGCTCAACAAATAATGCAAATTTTATCAATAATCCAATGTTTGTTACTGTCATCGAGCTATACTGCAATATACATGTATAATGCTGTGAAGATCGTTCTTCTGTTAATAAATAGATGAAATTCCAGCTTTGTTGTTGTCATATAAGTGTAGCATGCAAATGTCAACTTCCTGTTCTTATGATAATAAGGGAGACCAGGTGAAGTAGGATCTGAGAAAACTTTGTACATATCTAAACTGTCTATTAGGATACTGATCGACACAAAGAATCGAGTTTTTTTTTGGAAATGACTTGAGGGGTCAATGAATCAAGCTATATAGTTTAAGACTGTCTTAATCACTGAAGTAGCAATCAAGCACTTGTAATGATCATAAGTACACCAGCAGAGCTGCCTGTTTCTGGTTCACATACGGTGAATCAGAAATGCATAAATACGTAGGTATGTGAAAACCATCATCAATAACCAGGCAAGACTTTCATTGTGCACATATCGGAAGGTTTGTTAGAGCGCAGGAAAAACCAGCAATGATGGCAACAATCAAGAAATGAAGAAACTAAAGGGCAGAGAGATGAGAAAGCAAAAAAAAAGGCCTAAAGTGAAAGTTGGGTTTATCAGGATGGACTGATTGAGAGCAGTGAGTGATATGATATCTTTATAAGTGGAATGTAGGGGGCCACCACCCACTAGAGATGGTAATTGCAAAAGGGTTGGCCTTTGCTAATGATGATGATCATGACTTGCTCCATCTGCAAATATGCTCAAAATTCATTGAACACTTGATCATCAGTACTTTCTCAGTTGCTTCTTTTCAAGAAAAATAATAGGCTTTCAAGATTAATTAGCATAATGATAATAACCTCAAAAACTATGAGATCAATTATCTGGTAATCTTTCCCCACCAACCCATCAATTGCCAGAAAGCCAAGTTGATCCTTCAAAATCTTAAGTATGTAAAGCAGCTTAAGCCTAATAACCAGGTAGTTTATCAGATCCCAGTGCCAAGTGTATAATGGCAAAGCAAGCTGGGTTTTAAAGAATGACACATTTTATTGTAGCTAAGATTATTAGCTAGCTAGTGGAGTAGAGGACCACTACAAGTACTTTCTAGTGACTAGGAAGTCTTCTGACTCTTCTCCATGAAAATTACATGATAGTGGTAGCTGTTGCTGCTACTGCTACACATATTTGACTGTTTCTTGAATCTACCCAAGCCTGAGTAGACTGAGTTACCACTTGAACATTTTATAAATTATATTCAATCCAGGTCTCCTATCATGCATACATATTTGGAGCTCATTCCACAAGTTAATAACTGATTGACAGAAATGAGTACATTTCACTTAGAAATGCACTAGCTTCGCCATTCTGGTGCGCTACATATTCCTTAACAGAATTAACTGTCAGTGAAGTTTACATACATAACCTTGTCAGCAGAACTCCAACAAACATAGTTACATAGGGGTAGATTTACACATGATCGAATTGATTAATCTTGTGGTTCTGAAGTTGACTGCAAGCCAAATTAAACCGAAACTTACAGTGGGTCTGAGCTGTACTTAACCTAGTTTATGTGTCAAGGCATGCATTATGAGAAAAAGAGCAACAAAAAGGGACAAAGGGCATTTTGAACTTGGTGGCTCCCAGATTATGGAATAAACAGGCATGTGCTTCTTTTCTTTTTCATATGAAAACATAATTACAAGACTCATCTCATTCACAGTCACACACGGACACCACACATACAAGCACATTGTGAATTTCTGAGAATGCTGTCTTGGTCATATATCATATTTAGTGTCATGTATGTATGACTTGCCCCATATTCCAATCTACGCGGCTTATACTTGCGTTTCAGACTGTACATTTCCATTTTGAGTCCAAACTTGAGCCTAGGAATCTTTCCAGCACTTTCCTTCTATTGCTCTATATTTGGCCTCTAAAAAAGGTCATGGGTGGCACACTTTGCTATATATTTTCGAATACAACCACTTTGGTTTTTGCTACCTACTTTTCTTAGGCTGAAAATCAATTAGTGTTCATTGAGCTTCTCTTGCATCAGGTTTTGTGAAGAGTAGTGTCCACAAAGAAATGGGGCAGTTGTATAATCGTGATCAACTCCATGTCACGGAAGAACCTCCTGTGAGAGCAAATAAGAGAAGCTGTGGTGTTGCTTCTGAAGAGAGAAAACTGGAGCTTAGGTTAGGTCCTCCAGGAGATCAAGACCGTTCTGTTCACTCCCAACTTGGTTTCACTACTTCTGATCCAGAAGCCAAAAGAGTCTGTCATGAATTACAAGTTAAGGCCAAAAATGAAGAGATAAAGTGGCTGGCAAACACAGCTCAGCATCAGCCAAAGTCTTCCTATTTCAAGTGCCCAGTGATACCTCAACCAGATAACAAAGCGTGTTCAAATCCTGCCACTGCTTCAAAGTTTCCCATTGCAGCTGCAGCAAATGGCTCTGATGAGAAAAGGTGCTCGATCAGTTTTTATTTATATTACTTAATTTATAAGGGTTACAATTACTAAAACACAAAGTAGTCAAGTAGTTTCCATGAAGTTAAGGTCTTGTGGTTGAGTGTAACCAAGTACTAAGAAGTGTCCAACTTTTACCGGATTGTGTTTTTGTTCTTCTTATGACTGGTTTATTACTTCTTCTTGCTACTTCAGTAAAAGCAGAATCACACAAGCTCCAGTAGTTGGGTGGCCTCCAGTCCGTTCATTTAGAAAAAATCTTGCAAACAAATCAAGCCTTGCGAAGCCTACTTCAGATCAGTCACTTCTTGAGATTGCGCAGGAGGAGAGTAAAGGAAAAACCGTCGATGGTATTACCAAAGAGCATATGTTTGTGAAGATCAACATGGAAGGAGTTCCCATTGGAAGAAAGGTTAATCTCAAAGCATATGATAGTTATGAGAAGCTCTCCTCTGCCATAGATCATCTCTTCCAAGTCCTTCTTGCTGGTTAGTCTTCTGATTTTCCAAGAACCCAGATATATGAAATGTTGTTTTAGATTTAAGCATTTATAGTACTGTTTTTGTGGTGGTATTTGACTATTTGCTATTTAAAATATCAGTGATTATGATAGAAGAATATGCATATATATAATTTGTCCTCGGTACGTCTTTTACAGCTCAAAGAGATTATTCTGCTGTTGAAAAGGAGAACAAGGAAGAGACCAAAGCAATTAGCGATTCATATACTCTTCTCTATGAGGATAATGAAGGAGACAGGATGCTAGTTGGTGATGTCCCATGGAAGTAAGCATTTCATCATTATAGATCTAAACTGGGATGTACTATTTTTTAGGATCTTTATTTTTTTCTTCTTCCTAGGGGTTAAGCCGTAATAGTTCACCTCTCATCTGACGCGCGCACAGAAATAAAGGTTATATATGAATCATATACCAGTTAGCACGGTTTCCTTAACATGCTCTAGCTTAGATTTACCGAACACGGCTAGACAGAATTAGCATGTTTGCTTCTTTCATTAGTAGGTCACTTGATATATATATATATATATATATGATGCAGTTGTAACGTTTAATGATCTTTCGTTTCATTCGAAAATTGCAGCATGTTTGTTTCCACGGCAAAGAGGCTGCGTGTGCTAAAGAGCTCAGAGCTGTCGACTCTACGATGTGAGATTATTAACTTTTAAGTTTTAATTTCTGATAAATTGAGAAGCTGCGCGCTAGTGATGTTAAATTTTGATGCATGGCTATCTAGCTTGTTAGCTTTAGGATCAGGAATATTTGCAATAATGGAAGTTTGCCTGTTTTCAGTGAACAGCAGTCGGCATGAAAAGACACCACTCGAGTCTGCAATGGAAACTGGAAGATGAGGAGGCAGCTGCTATCATTAGTGGAGAAATTCCCATATCCATGCATGTCGGCATCAAGCTCTATCTCTTTTAGCTGCGCTGTATAATTAAGGTCTTTCTCGTTTAGTTCTCTCTTTTCTTTCTAATGGCCTATATCTTGTATAAGTGTGCAGAAGATGATCAAACATAATCTTCATTTGCTTGTTTTGTGTGATTATCTTGTGTCGTTTTTGTACCGCCTAGGTTTTCCGTTTCGGATATATTTGAACACAATTATCAATCGTCATCATCATATATTTGAGTACGTCGATCTTTATCTGAAAAACACCATTAACATATAGCTTTGCAATATGGACTTGTAGGCTGGTAGAAAAGTTTACCGATTTTATCCTTACTGTCGCTGTTAAATTAATTGCATCCATTTGGAGAGCATGCAAAATCCTTCAGGGAAAAACTTATTACACAATTTTATGAGGTGAGACATCAGACATGGATGCATGGTACGTTATGATTCTATAATGCCAGGTATAGTGGTAGAAAAGAGCAGTTCAAAATCATGTGCATTGCAATTGATCTCTCAACCCTACACGATTGAGGAATGCGTACATACCCAATTGAAGATCTAGGGTTGTAGGTAGGCAAGAAAATCCGGACATTTGTGTTGGAAGTTTCTATACCGTAACTCTCTCCTTTAATTTGAGAGTTCTTGTTGGTTAGGTGACCACAGATAAAGCTACAGTATCTCATTAAAACCAATACCTAGCTTGGCTAGTGCGCTAGATCGACTCATAAACCATTAATTTTGTTGGGGTTGAGCACCTCTTCTGATCCAAGCTTACTGCACTCTATGCAACTACCCTTCACACCCAAATCAGGTACTTTCCCTTGATTTGCTTCTTCTCTTATCTCCTGCGCTTAATCACACACATACACCAATATATATTTGATATAAGATGCTGGTATAATCATGGAGATGCAAGAAGATATTTTGATTGAAATGGGCTGCAGCACTATTATGCTCCAGACCTCTATTTCTCTAATATTTTTTGATATGATATATACCAACTACTAACTACACACACAAAAATCAAAATTTAACTACTACTTATTTAACAGTTAAACTTAACTAGCATAGAGTTAAAAACAACAACGTACAAAGCATTAACTATAACATATTTCACACAAATGTATTATCGATTTATCGTGGTCCTCAAACGCTACCAAAATTGCAATATATATATATATATACAGTCCTTATTCAGAGTGAACCTTCACTCTGAAATTACAGAGTGAAGTTCTAATTTTGGCACACTTTTCGGTCATATGTTTTCACCATAAGTCATTCAAATATTTAGGTATGCCATTCAAGATCATCCCTACAAAATTTCATCCAATTTAACAATGGTTTGAGCTTTCAAAATCGAGATTTACACGAACGGTTCACGTTGAACAGTTTTAATTCGTTCATTGATTTAATCTAATTTCAATACCTTAGCAATGTCCGAATTTGATGAAATTTTGTAGAGATGATCTTGAATAGCATACCTAAATATTGAATGAATTATGGTGAAAAAAATTGACCAAAAAGTTTGCCAAAATTAGAACTTCACTTTGTAATTTTAGAGTGAAGGTTCACTCTGGATATATATATATATATACATATATGTATATATACACACAGATTTTCTTGGCTAAAGAGATCTGCACCAATGATTTTGGTGCGGATTTCCATTTTTGTTCCACTTTTGGATCGAATTTCTTCATCTACACCGTCTAGTATCTAGATAATATTATGTAGATCATCTCTGTAACTTTTTAGCCAATTTAGTGATCGTTAAGACCCTCAAAATCGAAAAATAAATGGACGGACTGAATTATGTCAAACACAAACCGTTCATGTTTTTGACAGAAAAACATAATTTGGAGGGTTTTAACGATCACCAAATATGTTAAAATTTTACATAGATTATCTACATAATATTATCTAGATACAAGACGGTGGAGATATGAAATTCGATCGAAAAGTTGTGCAAAAATAGAAATCCGCACCAAAACCATTGATGCGGACCTCCTTAGCCAAGAGACCCTATATAGCAAAATTGCAAGAGAGCATGGGCAATTTTCTCAATTTTCATATACGTGCCTTTGCAAAGGTTGGACGCAACTGTTATCATTCTCCATCTGGCCGCCCTGGCCTGCTATCATGTCATGCATGCAAAGATTAGTCCTAGCTTGATTTCAGTTACAAATGACTAATTCCAATAATCTGATGCAACTTCACCAACGAGAACATAAGGAAGGAGATTAATTAATTACTACGGTAGTCGTTTCATTATAAAATAAATGGAGTTTGCTGCTGGCCTCAGAAGAATTCCAAATATAACCACGCCAGTAGAGTATCCCATGTCTATCTACCTATTTATGGGTGTAGGTTGTCCAGATTTTGAATATCTGACTAGATTTACTAAACGAGGTCCTGCAGAAGTAATAGCCAGGCATTTGACTCGTTTCAAACTCTCACACCCCGAAAGATTCTATAGAGGGAACTATACTATATATCTCCTCTTATTTAAATAGGTGTTTCTCATCATTTTCTTGTAATCTCTAGCTGTGATTCCGAATACTCAGAAGTACATGCATGAAAGCGTGGTAGTCGATCGGAATGGCGTTGAGTGAGGTTGGAAGAATTTCAGCATGACTTATCAGAATCTAGAGAAGAAATTCCGGTGGATGATGATGGCAAACTCAAAAGAACTGGTATCTTCAATTTCTCTCTATCAGCAATTTTTTGATTTTTTCTGCCATTTCTGATGAGTAATGATTTTGAGAGAGGGACAGACTACTTTCCCTTCTCTAGCTAGGTCAAGAAAGACTATCAAATTAATTTACCTCGCTAGCTATATATCCTTTTACTCTTTTTTTTTTTTGTTCCTGGTCAAGATTACAAACAACAATTTAGCTTGAGATCTAGCTATTAGCTAGCAGGATTCAACAATGTAGTATATACAATTAAGGCTATGAGGAGAAAGTTTCCAGCCTATAACTGTCTTTCTTCTTCTTCTTCTTCTTCTTCTTCTTCTTCTTCTTCTTTTTCTTTTTAATTTTGTATGGAATACTGTCATTAATAGATTTATGAACGAATCCTCCATTTAGATACAGGTATTAATGCGAGCAAATGTATTAAAGTTCACCTACTGTCAAAGAGTCTGCATTAACTAAGTGAAAATAGGAAAGAAAAAAAGGCAAATTAAGTTGAAGATCATACATGGTGTAAATTTCACCAATTAATTTACAAAGAAGTTGAGAAATATAACTAAATTTGTTTAAGAAATTTCATATGCTAATGTTTCGTAAATTTATTCTTCTATATAACTAAATGTAGTGATTGCAGTCTTTATAACAGTCAGTTACTGACCGAGTGAACGAGATTGATCTCTATAATTGTATGCAAATAGACGTCGCACATCGAAGAATTAGTAACGATCGGTTGGTTTTGTATGAGCATGAAGGAACAGTATGGACTGCCTGTGCCCATATAATCACAGCATCAATAGGGCTGGGGTGCTATCTCTAGCCTGGGCAATGGCCCAACTCGGCTAGCTTGCTGGCATTTTCATTATCTTGTTCTGCACTTTTGCTGCTGGCTACGGTGCCACACTCTTAGCAGATTGTTACAGATTTCCTGACCCAGTTTCTGGCAAAAGAAACTACTCTTATTCGGAGGCTGTCAAAGTCTATCCAGGTAAGTCCGATCCATCGCGTGAGCAAAATTGTTATCACTATATAAATTTGTAGTTGTAAGTTTCAGTTATAAGTCTCTTGTTTGTATTAATTGCATAATATTGAAGTTTATTTAGTGGATTGAAATTCTTGAATTGAGAAAATTGTTGTCTAACTATTTAATGTCCAGGTGACACAATGCACAAGATTTGTGGATGGATGTTATACATAAACTTTGCTACCATTGGAGTTGGCTTCACTATAACCACCGCAAAGAGCCTGGTGTAAGTGTTCTTACTGAGAATCAAGTAATCAATACTAGCCAGCTAGTCACCATTTTACTCCTAATCCTACTAGGATTATTCAATCAATGCAGGGCTGTACAGAAGTCGAGTTGTCATCGTAGAAATGGTGAAGATTCTCCATGCATGTTTTCCAACATCCCACACATGGTTGGATTTGGGCTTGTCCAACTTCTCTTTTCACAACTCCAAAACTTTCACAAGTTGTCGGGGCTCTCTAAGCTTGCAGCCACTATGTCTTTGCAACTATTGGAATTGGACTTTCTCTTGCTAAGATCATATCAGGTACATAACTTCTCCGTTATATTTTTGAGACGGCCTTTGGTCATTTGTAGATTGGCACGAACCCTCACAAGTCACAAGATTGGCATGATCGAGCCCGCAATTTTTGAACAGGAAAAGGAGGAACAACCTCTCTTGCAGGGTTGGAGCAGTCGCCATTGGAAAAAATTTGGATGACGTTTATAGCAGCAGGAGACATCGCATTTGCTTGCTCGTATGCTCTTGTCCTGTTTGATATCCAAGTAAGCCATAGGCCATATCAACTAAACCCTTTCTGCGTTTTTCCTCTTTAGCTTGGGAAAACCCGGCCCCCTTGTTATTTGACATTGTACTTTGTCTGACTTAAGGACACACTGAAGTCGTCACCACCAGAAAACAAAGTGATGAAGAGGGCTGTCATGATAGGGGGTTTGACTATGGCATTACTGTTCATGATGTGTGCCACCTTGGGTTATGCTGCGTTCGGTAACAAGACACCGGAAAATTTGCTTGCTGGTTTTGGAGATGATATGCCTTGGGAATTCTAGCTTCTTGATTACCAAATTAGCTGAAAATTTGCAGAGGTGATATATACATTATTACCTAAGGAATGGACGGTGGAGATGTGAAAATTTGATCAGAAAGTTGGCAAAAAATGAAAATCCGTACCTTAGGTTAAGGTACGGACATTCGCATCTCAAAAGCCCCATATATATATATATATGTATATATATATATATAGGGTTACTCAGATGCGAACGTTCGCATGGTGCGGATTCGACAATTTCGGCCACCGGCGACGCGCAACGACGGCGCTGACCAATACAGCCGGACTCCTTTCCTCCCGACGCTCCTGTCTGTGCCGGCTGGAGCTGCAGCGCCAGCCTACGGCGGCTAGAATCTTAAAATTTTAAATTTCTGGGCACCGTGCGGAGATTTCGAGAATTCGGCCACCGTAGGCCGGCGTTGCAACTCCGGCCGGCACAGACAGGAGCGCCGAGAGGATATGAGTGCGGTTGTGCTGGTCAGTGCCGTCGTTGCACGTCGCCGGTGGCTGGAATCGCCGAATCCGCACCGTACAGACGTCCGCAGCTGAGAAATTTTGTATATATATATATATATATATATATATATATATATATATAGAGTTCGGATCAGAAGCGGACATCCGCAAAGTTGCAAAAGTGCGGATGTCCATCTTCACCTTGATCAGTGCGGATGGCGGCAATGCTATTGTTGAAGTGGAAGCAGACCTCCATTGGAGCCTCTTTTTGTTGCTCGACTTGTTAGTTAAGACTTCAAACTCGATCTTGATGGTGTTTGAGGTTTCATGCGAGCTCGCTGCTCTTACATACCTTCGACTCTGATTACTTGAGTCTTTTCTTGGCCTCCTTGCCATCCGAGATGTCCGAAGTCTTCATCAAGTTGCCAATGATGCCATCAAACACCTAAACGAGACTATGAGGATGGATGTCTGCACTTTTGCATATATGCGGACATCCTCTTTAGAACGGCCCTATATATATATATATGATACCAGAGACCACGGAAACATGTATTATAATGTTTTAATGATTATAACTAGATGACCATAATATTTACAGAAGATTTAATACAACAGAATGAAAACTAAAGGTTACTGACTAAGAACTTATGCATGAATTAAAAAGAACTATTACAATGAAGAAGCTCTCGGATTGTCCAGAGAATGAGAGAAGAGAGGAATTGGAAAATTCCGGGGTGTCTTCGGATGGGGGAGAGAGCCTCATATAAGAAAACGAATCTGTTTTTACTGTTGACTTTTGATTGTTGCTGAATAGTGGAGTGTCTGGCATGTGAGTGAATAGTGTTTTGCCGGTTGACTGTAGCTTCGGTGGAAAAGTTAATTTCTAGTTTTGACTTTGATTGAGATTGAGGTTTTGACTGGGTTTGAGATGTACTACTCTGTCTACAGTTCATACAGATCTTGACTGTCTTGGTAGTCAGCCCATCTGGTTGGTTGACTCGGGGCTGCTTCACTGTGGGCTTCTGATGATGAGGAGCAATTATCTTCATTATCTTTAGCTTTTGAAAGATTAGTAGCCTGTTGTGATAGAGTGACTGCTTGTTGAATAAGTTTCTCAGCCATTTTTTATAGCTCTAATGCTGTGGTGGAGGTTGATTTTGAAGATGTAGACTTTTTAGACTTATTTTTCTGACTGGAAGAAGATGTTGTTTGGGCCGTGCTGGCCTAGCCTGGGCTTATTGCAAACGGCTGGTGGGCCAAAATGACTTCTGCAGGGGATGATTTAATTGTGACCTGACCATGTGTTGACTGGAGATTGACCGGAGCTGTTTTAACTGTAACTTGACCGAGAGGATTGTCTGCAAATTCTTTTTCAAACTGGGTGAGAATTCTGTCGGTGTTTCTAGAAATACAAATTTCATTGTGAAAGTCGTAATTCCATTTTAAGATCCAAGGGATTTTGTATTTTGACATGAACATGATTGGGTCAAAGTTGTCTTCGTAAGTAGTATGGGGAACTGAAACTTCAAAATTTTTTACTGCTGATTGTAGGGCAGGAGGAAGAATATCATCAGAAGCACCATGGTACTCCCACCATTCTCCGAACCATAAAGGGAACTGGCGAATGAATTTACTGTCAAAATTGATAAACCAAGAGTGACTAAAATCTTGTTTTTGATGGAGGAAAATTTTATTCCAGGCATCAATATAATCATGATAGGTACATTCGAAGGTTGGGTGTTTGGAAAAAGCATCGAAACCCCAATCAGATAATGGGATAACCTTTTTAATATAAAGGGAATGGTACAAAATTTTCTTTGTTGGATCTTGATTTTCATAGATGGCTTTAATTGAAATTGACTCAGAAGCAGTGAGACAATTGTGATAGAAAGATAATGGTTTACCAGGAGGATAATGGTTGATTGGGCCATAGAAAACTTTCGTCATAGCAATTGGTGATTTTAACTGTATTAGGGATGGTTCAGCAAAGAAACAAAATTCTATAGCCCTAAACTGATAAGGTGATGATTTCAGATGATGGACATACGCCGGGGGAGGTGGAGCTGTCTGGAGTTTGAAAGGATCATAATCATTGACTAATGCTGACTGGTAATTGGGCCTAGGTTGACTGAGGGTAGTTCCTAGTAGACTATATATGTTTGTGACTGGCATAAGAGTATGACCTGTATGAGGAACAAGACTAAGAGATGGGGATGACTTGGGGTTTTCATCTTTTATTTCATTTTTACTGGTGATGGTGACTCAAGGTTTACTATTTTCTTTCCGGCCCTGTGGGAGCCGAGAGAGTTGAACCGTCGCATGATGAACCCTGCAAAAATTCTCGGGTTAGAAAATCTGGTATATGATTATCACTCCCCTTTATGAATGCAATTTCAAAATCAAAAATACTTAAAATTCCTTGCCATCTGGCAAAAATCTGTTTGCTAGCAATATTTTGAACATCTTTTTCTAAGACATCTTTTGCGCTCTTGCAATCAACTCTGACTACGAATTTTTGATTTAATACATCGTCTTGAAATTTACTGATACATAAGACGATAGATAAAATTTCTTTTTTATTGTACTGTAATTAGACTGGGCCGGGTTCCAGGCTCCGGAATGGAAACGGACAATTTGTTCAGGATGGGTAGGAGAAATTCGTTGTTTAAGTATACCACCATATCCTATGTCTGAAGCGTCAGTTTCAACTATTTTAAAAGCATCTGGAAGGGGAATTCCTAAACACGGCAATGTTTTAACATGACTTTTGATTTCCTTGACTATAGATGTATGAGTAAGAGTCCATGGAGGAGGATTTTTATTTAGTCTGTCAAATAAGGGTTTGCATTTCTTTCGTAGGTTTTGATAAATATCCGCTATGTAATTTAATGATCCAAGAAATCTTTGTAATTGGGTCTTGTCTAGTATGACATCTGGAAATTTGTCTGCAAATTGGATAACTCGGTTAATGGGTTGGATCTGTAAATGGTGGATGTTAAATCCTAGGAATCTGATGTTTGACTGAAATAGCTTTATTTTTGAAGCGGATACTACTAAACCATTGTTTTTTATAATAGAAAAGAATTAGTGAAGATGTTTCCAATGTTGATCAATAGACTGGGAGAAGATTATGACATCATCGATGTACACAATTGAAAAGTGACTGTAAGAATTAAAAATGTCGTCCATAATATTTTGGAATTCACTCGGAGCATTCTTAAGACCAAATGGCATTACATTCCATTCATAATGGCCGAGAGGAGTAACAAATGCAGTTTTATATTTATCAGCTTCATTGATTTGGATTTGCCAAAAACCTGATTTCATGTCAAATTTACTATAAACTGCTGATTTATTTAGTCTGTTGATTAAATCTCTTTTGTTGGGAATATGGTATCTAATCCATTCCAGGACTGTATTTAAAGGTTTATAGTTGATGACTAAACGAGGAGTACCCCTTTCAAGCTCAGCACTTTTTTGAACATAAAAGGCGGCACATGACCAAGGAGATTTACTAGGTCGAATTATTCTTTTTCTGAGTAATTCATTAATTTCATTTTTGCAAAATTCCATGATTTCGTGATTCATCTGTATTGGACGAGCTTTGGTAGAGATATTACTTTCGTTAAATTATTTTATATATGGTAAAGAAATGATATGTTTTTTTCCTATGCCAAAATACTGTAGGAAGATCAGAACACAGTTCTTTAATTATTTTTTCTTCAAATTTTTTAATTTTACTTTGAAGAGTGGTATCTTGAAGTTGGTTGTCAATTCTTTTAAAATTAATTTCTTCTTTGAGAAAACTAATTTGTTTAGTTTTTGTCTGGATACAATTGATAGTTTTTGTAACTGAATTTTCTTGTAATGCCTTTAAGGTATGAATTTCAGGATTTGAAAGAAAATTAAATTTGACTAGTTCGTCAAAAGGGTAAGTAATGATTCCATCATAATTGACAAGGAAATGGTAAATTAAGGTGATAAATGGTAGACCTAAGATGAGCCTATCAGTTAAGTTTTTTACTAGAACAAATGATGTTTTGTAACAAACTTTACTCTGGCAGATATGTGCTCTAGGGATTTCATATTTAATATTCATTTTTGAACCATTTGCTGAACTGAGAGATTCTTTAGATTTTTCAAAATATTTTGAAGGTATTAAACCTTCTTGGATACAATTGAGGTCGGCTCCAGAATCTACAAGGGCTATTGTTGTGAGTTCAAAATCTTTGATTCTGAGTTGGATCGTGGTATACCATTTTTTGAGTTGAATATGATTAATAACACTAAGAATGTTTTGTTCAGATGCTTCTTCATCATTTTGTATTTTATTTTCTTCATCTAATATTTCATTAATTGGAGGATTTTCTAAGTTGGAAAATGCATCATTTATTTTAATAATGTTTAATTCTTGTTTGATATTTATATTATCGTTTATAAGCTTAGAATGAGATTGTTATAAAACATGAATTTCTATTTTAAAGTTCTTAATTTCTTGTTGTAAATCTTGGATGGTAATTTCCTTTTTACTTCTGTTGAACCTATCAAATGTTGAGCTAAGGCTGACTTTTGGTGAGGGTGTTTTACCAACATCTTATTGGGTAATTAATTTTTTAATTTTTTGAGGTACTCAGTTTTTAAGTCAGGATTATCAATTTTAGCAATTAAATCAATTAATAATTCTTGTTGTTCTTCTTGTTTAGAGAGAACATTAATTGTTTTGCAACAAGCATCGTTGCAGCCAAAAGTGATTTTTTGAGAGGGGAAAGATCCTTCTTCTGATTCGGAAAAAGAGGATCCTGATAAAGATCTAATATCTTCACTTATGTCATTCTCTGAATCTGTATTTCTTAATTCTAATACTTTAATTAGATTATCTTTTTCAACCGGTGGTCGGGAAACAGTGGCGCCGCATGAACAGTAAATGTGAAAAGTGTTAATGAGCAGTAAATGTGAACAGTGTTGATGAACAGTAACTATAAGTAGTGTTCTGTAAAACAGTAAATCCAAACAATGTTTAGTAACCAGTAAACATGAACAGTGTTTTATGAACAACATTTTAGCTTTACTGAAATCGTCACCTGATATTTTACGTATCATTTTCTAAACATTTTATCATGCTATTAGGTGACCGACGAAACGAGTGAGAGAATCGCTTTCGGTGTCGTGGAACATGCACGTGGGAAATAAGGTGAGTAAACCTCACAATGATCATCATGATCGAAGTAGTATTATAATTATTGAATTTAGTTTGAGTTGTCACCATAGTCGTTGCATTACTAGTTTATAAAAATTATTTTAAAAATATGTTTTGGTTTAAATTACGTGAACTTGATCGTCTACGGTTCATGGGTAAGTGAAACGTTATTTTAATAAATAATTTTAAAAAAGTTTTAGTGATTATGAACTATGGTGAATGTGAGTATATCTCACTATGACGAGTCTACCCTTGGCGGTGACTCATATGTACGTTTTCTTAAAAAGATCGACCTATGACATGTATATAATATAGTGGGTTGTATATGTGTATAAAATGGTAAATATGATACATATATATGGGTTGCTATATTACATACTGTTACGTTCTTATTTCCAAATGAATTATACTGTGGTAATTATATTTATTTTATTTGAGCAAGAGTCGCTTTGTTGTAGTACGATAAAATGAGTGGATTGTTATTGTACGTGGTTTTAACATTCAGTCTTGTTAAAATGTTTCTTGTCTTCAGACGTGTTTTCTGTCTCCGGACGTGTTTTTCTGTCTTCGGACGTGTTGGCAGTAATCGGAACCAAGCCTTGGCCGGGTGTCGTTTACGATTCAGTTAGAGTTCTAGTATGTCTGTCAGTGTACTGCATGAGGGATAACAAATGAGTACCTGGGTCTCATGAGTACCTGGGTCTCATGAGTACCCGGGTCTCATGAGTACCCATGTTTTACATTATTTTAGGTAACCAGTTGGGTTGCCCAGTGCTTGTCGGTGTACTGCATGAGGAGTAACAGATGAGTTGCTTGAGTCTCATGAGTACCCATGTTTTAAATGATTTTGGGTAACAGATGGGTTGCCCAGTATCACATGAGTACGTTTGTTTTTAAATGTTATTTTACATATTTTCTTTTGTATAAGATGTATGTTATACTATTGGTTTACTCATACGAGCTGCAAAACTTACCGGGTTTGTGTTTATAATCACGGTACACCTATTCGATGATGTAGGAGATAGTTCTACAGGTGTGGATTACATATTCGGATGGCTTATTTTGAAGATTTCATTCATCTGTTTGTGGTGAGGATTGAGTGAATTTTACATTTCCATTGGTTATAATAATGAGGTATAAACTAGTTATGTATTATTCAAGTCGACTGAGTCATGCTATGGACTTAGTTTCGATACATAAGATGATTTCAAAATATTTGAGATTGTTTTAGAGTTTTCATAACTTCGACTTCAAGTTTTATCACTTGAAATTTCGTAACTACGACAGTTATGTGCGGACCTGTGGGTTGGACCCAGGTGATCAGCAGCGGTAATGATACTACTGTCAACAAGTTCGAAAATATCTAAGCGTCTCAGCCGTCACTCAAGACCATTGATAGTTATTGTGCATTTTTTCTCCTTGACATGCATATACATGATTGAAGACATGAATTAGCAGACTGCAGACTGCAGATGGTCCAATAGAATGTTCAACTTAGCAGCCCTTCATTATTTACATTCACATATTCTAGCTAACGGGGTTCTGCCTTTTCTCCTTCTGATAGATACATGCGTCTGTCACACTGTTGAACAAGCTCTCAGCAAAACCCACTACTGTTCTCAATCCAATCTCAGAGTTAAAACGTGACAAAACCAGGTTACCTAGAGCCCTAGAGAGTACAGAGCAACAATCAAAGTGGTGATCGATGTAGATAAAAATCATAAAATGAATGAAGCTAAACTATAAGAAGGCATGTTTATGATGATGCATTGATGCCTATGATTCATTGTCTGTCCTATTTCACCAAACAAGTTGCTGGTGTCGCATTACTTCTACACTGCATGCATAATTTTTGGAGTTTTCTGGTAATTCGAGCGTTTAAAAATTCGTAGGTTAATTGAAATTAATTTCAAACACGAGTCTTTGGGGCCGAATTTTTTTTCAATCCTTCTAGAAAACAACGTGTTAATGTTCAGTGGTATTTCTCACCTGTTATATTTTGACACGTGGATTTGTTACACCAAAATTATAATTTTACATATTTTTATTATTTGTGAAATAACTTTTATTAGTATTGATGATTTTAAACTATGACTTTAGAGTTTAGAGTTTAGAGTTTAGAGTTTAGGATTTAAGGTTTAAGGTTTAGGACTTAGGGTTTAGAGTATATGGTTTTAAAGTGTAGAGTTTACGGTATATAGTTTTAGAATTTAGGGTATTAGAGTGTATGGTATAGGGTTTTAGAACAAAACCCAAAATAGTCTAAATATGATTTTTTAATTTAAATCATGAGTGTCAAATGGTGATTAGAAATGAAGACCATTGGACATTACCACGTGATTCTCCAAGAGGACTGAAAAATTTCTCTTACTGTATTTGTCACGGTAATTAACCGTGATTCCGGGGTTTACATGTATGCAGAAAATTGTGCCAAAGTCTTAAGTTTCGTTTTCTTCTCATAATTAATTAGAAAGCTGAAATTAATTATATAATTGAAAAAAGGAGCAACTCTCAATAAAAACCAAGTTCTTGAGGACTTGGAAGACTTTTGTTCTCCACTGTTAAATTGAACGTATGGTTCTGATTTAAAAAAATAGCACAAAGCCTCTCCGTGTTCTTAACTTCCTGGAAAATCTTTTTTGGAAATCTTATTGATCTCGTGTTACTAAATTGAAGGATGACCCCAACTTAGTCTCATTTATTTTGAGAAGTTTATGGTTTTTGTACTTCAATTATTGGGTGTGTGTCAGTGAAAACTAAGAAGCTTAGTTGTTCTGATTTCTGTGTCACATCCGTGTTTGTTCAGATCTGCAAATTTCTCATTCTTTCAGACCTTTCTGATTTTGAAAATTCTCCATTCCTCAGGTTTCTCTTCTCCAATATTAATTTGCATGCTAAACTATAATTTTGAGACAAATAAGTTTTGGTTCTAAAATTCTCCAGAAATGTAATAAAGACTAGACTGAGGTTCACTGTTAGTCGTTAGATCCATGCATTTACACAAAAACATGAATTCTGCCAAAGAAAACATACGTCTTTGATTATCTTTTCTAGAAGTATTGGACGAGTCAAAAAGATGTTCGTTTTCTTTTCACAATCTTTACATCCTGAAGTGATTGGTCCTTGATTTTCCACACTGACTCTTGTGTTAGAAAAAGCTTGGGGAGCAACACATTCACCAGTCCTCTAGCTCGTTCAATTAGCAAATCAAGAGGAAGATGAGTGCGTTCGAAAGCATGTCTTTTGATCGAGGTCTTTCTTTGACTACAAGTTTTATAAACTACATCAGAGACTAATATTTTCTAAATTACGCTTACGAAATGTTTGATTGACGTAATTGTACACTAACTAATTTTTACATAGCGAGTGGATTAGTCTCGTACAGTCATGTACTAGTATAAAATCAAGTCGATCTATTCTACTACTACGTACATGTATAGTCGATATCCGGTTTGAAAGCAATTTATTTGATGCATCGATACCTTATGCGAATCTATATCGTTAGTCAAAAGGCCAAAAACCAGTAGCTAAGATTGAAATTGAATAAGAAAAACAAGACAAACAAAACCAACTATGAAATTTCCGCTCACCAACACTAACCTATTATCATCACTTTTTTTTTTTGTTAATTACCTATTACCATTATTAATGGCACCTTATTTGACTAGTAGAATGCAGCCGCTAGATTTGAGTCTAACTGAAAGCTCCACCGGATGAAGAGAAAGAAAGCCCACATTTCATTTCCGAACTACGGATGTGCCACTGGAAGCTGTGCTTTTTTTGTGAGAAGAAGCTGTGCTATTTTGCTCCTAACATGTGATTAAATTAGTCACTATCCTTAGTCGCTTTGTTTGTGTTTTAATATGTCCGGCTTCTCGAATCAGGGTCCAACTATGCCTACAACGACTTCTAATTAAATTATGCTTACCGAGTATTAAATTGTTTTCTTAGATTCGAACTAGATAAACACCAACAATCATCCATAGATTGTTGTTTCTCCTGGATTCTATATAATTAGTTTTATCACTTGAGCTAAATTTGTTTTTTTTGTATGACTGATAGCTGAAAGATTGAAATGTGCAATTTGAAATGTCACAAATCTCTCAAAACGTGCGTTTGAAATGTGAATATGTGAATAGTCTATATTACAACCAGGAATGAATAACAACTAATCCATAACTACATAATGTTGTTGGTAACATTTGCTCATCTTCTTTGTCTTTTCCATGAGTAATGACTATCACCTCTAATTGATGCGTGCTAAGATTAAACTCTGAGTCGTTGACCAACTCGTGACGGGCCTAAATCACAATCAGTGGCGTAACGTAATTACTAGCTAGTCCTGAGCCATTTTCGTAAACACTAACACATATAATAGCGCGGCTTCCTTGACCAGGCCAAAGTTTGATTTTGAATAGCAGCCCATATTTTCCCGGCAAAAAAAAAAATCACAGAAGTCGGAGCAACCAACTGAACATCCACATGAAATGGCCAAAACACTCCTACCGCTCTTCTTCTCCATCCTCATCTCCTTACCCTTTATCGTAATTTCACAATCACCGGACTCCGAGCAGTCCATCCTCCTCAAACTGAAAGAGCAATGGGGCGATCCACCGTCCATCCAGTCCTGGACCTCTTCATCCTCGCCGTGTGATTGGCCGGGGATAAGCTGCACCTCCGGCACCGTCACCGGAATAATACTCCAGGAGAAAGGCATAGAGAAGGAAATTCCGGCGGCTATTTGCGACCTTCCGAACCTCAACGTCCTTAACCTCGCCTGGAATTACATTCCCGGCGATTTTCCGGCGACTCTCTACAACTGCTCCAAGCTCCAGTTCCTCGACCTCTCTCAGAACTACCTCGTCGGTTCAATCCCCGGCGATATTGACCGTATTTCATCTCTGCAGTACTTGGACCTCGCCGGAAACAACTTCTCCGGCAATATTCCGGCGGCTGTTGGAAACCTAACGGAGCTGAAGGTCTTGAATCTTTACATGAATCTATTCAACGGAACATTTCCGAAAGAGATCGGTAACTTGTCGAATCTCGAGATATTTGACTTGTCGTTTAATGGTGATCTGATCGCTGCCGAAATCCCACCGGAGTTTGGAAAGCTGGAGAAGCTAAAGGAGCTACGGATGAGGAGGACGAATTTGATCGGTCAAATCCCGGAGACTTTGTCTAACCTTTTGAGCCTCCGGGAGCTTAATCTTGCGATAAACAATTTGGAAGGGAAGATTCCTGCCGGCTTGTTTTTGTTGAAGGATTTGAGGAATTTGTTTCTATTCCACAATAGATTGATCGGAGAGATTCCGGTCACCGTTGGAGCAATGAGTTTGGAGCAAGTTGACCTTTCTATGAACAACTTAACCGGCTCAATCCCACCGGATTTCGGCAAGCTGAGCAACCTGACTGTCTTGAACTTGTTTTCCAATCAACTCACGGGTGGAATTCCCACCGATTTAGGGCTAATTAAGACGCTGAAGATCTTTCGGGTTTTCAAGAACCAGCTAAATGGGACTCTACCACCGGAGTTAGGTCTTCACTCGGAGCTTGAATCGTTTGAGGTGTCGGAGAATCAGATGAGTGGTGCACTGCCGGAGCATCTGTGCAGCAAAGGCCTGTTGCAAGGAGCTATTGTCTTCTCTAACAAACTCAGTGGAGAGTTGCCTAAAGGACTTGGGAACTGTCGTGCTTTGCGTTCAGTGCAAGTCTACAACAACAGTTTTTCCGGTGAGCTCCCCGAGGGGCTTTGGACTTCACTGAATCTTTCGACATTGATGATGAGCAACAATTTGTTTTCGGGGCAGCTTCCCACGTCAAGGCTAGCTTGGAATCTGTCTAGGCTGGAAATCAGCAACAACAGATTTTCTGGTGAAATCCCGGTTCAAGTTTCATCTTGGGGAAGTTTGGTTGTTTTCAAGGCAGGTGGGAATCTGTTTACAGGGAAAATCCCTGTAGAATTGACTAGCCTTTCTCAGCTTAACACTTTGTCACTCGAAGGCAATCGATTTTCGGGTGAATTACCATCGCAGATCACTGCGTGGGGATCGTTGACGACTCTGGATCTCTCAAGAAATGAGCTTTCAGGATTCATTCCAACAGCTATTGGTTCTTTGCCTGACCTGCTTTACTTGGACTTGTCAGGTAACAAATTCTCAGGTCAAATCCCATCTGAGTTAGGCCACTTGAGGCTCAACTCCCTCAACCTATCTTCAAATGAGCTTTCCGGGAAGATCCCAGATGTGTTTGAAACCGTTTCTTATGAAAACAGTTTCTTGAACAATTCAAATCTATGTGCTAGTAGTTCAATTCTAAACCTTCCCAGTTGCTACACCAAACTCCATAGATCCCACAAGTTATCCTCCAAAGTCCTTGCCATGATCTTAGTCCTTTCCATTGCGGTGTTTATAGTTACTGTTCTATTGACATTTTTCGTTGTAAGAGACTACCGGAGGAAGAAGCGTGGCAATGACTTGGCAACATGGAAGCTTACCTCATTCCAGAGAGTGGATTTCACCGAGTTCAATCTCTTGACAAACTTGACAGATGCGAATCTCATTGGCAGTGGAGGCTCAGGGAAGGTCTATCGAATTAGTACCAACGGCCCACGTGAATTTGTCGCGGTGAAAAGGATTTGGAACAACAAAGAACTGGATCCGAGGCTCGAAAAAGAATTTAATGCTGAGGTTGAGGTACTGGGCGCCATTCGTCATTCGAACATTGTTAAGTTGCTGTGCTGCATTTCTAGTGAGAATTCGAAGCTTTTAGTGTACGAGTACATGGAGAATCATAGTCTAGATAAGTGGCTTCATGTAAAGAAGAGAAAACAAACGGCAGGGATGAATTTGGCTCATCATGTTGTTTTGGACTGGCCAAAGAGACTGGAGATTGCAATAGGGGCAGCACAGGGCTTGTACTACATGCACCATGAGTGCTCTCCCCCTGTAATTCATAGAGATGTCAAGTCCAGCAATATCTTGTTGGACTCTAAATTCAAAGCTCGCATTGCAGACTTCGGACTGGCCAAGATCTTGGCCAAGCATGGAGAAGGAGAGCCCCACACTATGTCAGTTATTGCAGGCTCTTTTGGTTATATTGCTCCAGGTGAATATCTAAATTAGCTAGTTTGATTTTGAGGCATCAACCTATACTGTTGCATTTCTTAAACATACTATTTTGTTGCTACATTAACTTTTGATCATGACATGCCCCGTGATGTTTTGCATTGCAGAATATGCTTATACGACGAAAATCAATGAAAAGATCGATGTTTACAGCTTCGGCGTAGTACTTCTGGAGCTAACAACAGGTAGAGAACCTAATAGTGGAGGCGAATACACCAACTTAGCAGAATGGGCATGGCAGCAATTTGGTGAAGGAAAGAACATTGATGAAGCCCTGGATGAGGGTATAAAGAAGACATGTTACTTGGAAGAGATGACTACTGTTTTTAAACTAGGACTCATCTGCACTAGCACACAACCTTCAACTCGGCCTTCCATGAAAGAAGTTCTACACATCCTTCGCGGGTATGGTCCGTCTGATGTTTATGATAGCAAAAAAGTGGGGAGTGATTTTGACATTGCGCCTCTCCTTAACACTGCGACTTACCTTTCCAGTTACAAGCACGGTAAAAAGAAAGACGATAGCATAGTTTATAGTGTGTAACGTGCTCTGGAGCTGTGAAGAGATCCCATAAACTGATAAAAGCACCGCAAAATAGGATCTGTGCTTTTGTATTTTTGAGCTTGTGTAGTAGTAAACTCAATTAGCCTTACACAGGATAGTAATGATACTTTCTTGAAGGTTCAGCTTAAAGGATTGTAAGACTTCTATAGTGCTGTTGTTTTAAAGCTTTCAGTATCAATGGCTATGGTCTATTGACAATTTGACATACTGTCCCTGCCAGCTTTATCATAGACTCCTGCATTTTATCAAATTTGGAAAACAGATTCCTGTTTCATCAAAATAGTGGGAGAAAGAGTCGCCTTTGCTTCATGTTTGTGTGCAGAGAGAGAGAGACAGAGACAGAGCAGAAGACATGCTTGTATTTAAAATTGCATTGCAAAAGCTTTACGGGTACAAACTACAAACTAAACAAGTTTGCCGAGTGTCATACAAGGTGAAAAATGCGAAGGTAACCGTTTGCAGCCCAAATTTTGTAGAACCTTTTTTGCCAAGAGCTACCTTCCCGTCCTTTTTAAGTCATGTGGGAACTCTTTCCATAGAGATTTAATAAATGCCGAGCAGCAGATCTTCCTTCCCACCCTGACCAAGTCCTCAAAAGCACCAGCATAGTCGGTTCAAATTCAAGGCGCTCAATGTCTTGCCACCAGGCATTAGGCCATCACGCTGTGAAATTTGCATTGCTGAACCTTCACAGGCACTAGGCTTGACATTTAACATGTGCCCACCTAAGCCATAGTGAAAGCCAGAATTTAAGCGGCACTTACCATTGTTCTGGCTCTTTCTCTAATAGAGACTCCCTCTTCAACAATTCGCCTCAGCTATGTCATTCCATTAATCTCAAAGTTAACCTGTCACATAACAGCCGCACAACAAAACACACTAGCATAAAAAAACAATTATTTGCATAATAGAACCAAGAGTTTCAAAGCAGGCCATATGTGGCTATTGCATAGATTCTAACCTAGCTCCAGCTTCCAAATTGACAGAATTCATGATTACAGTTGGCTATACAATAGAAAATCAAGGATTAGAAAGACTCAGGTTCTCAAAAATCTTGTGTAGAAAAGATGAAAGTAAAAAATGTAAAGGAACGAAACAGGATAGATATATAGATCTAAGCATAGTTGCTGGAAACAAAGCGCTTATAATGGTGGTGCAGGACCTGCCACCACAAAATGCACCAGTAAACAGTGTTCAGTGGGAATAGAAAAACAAAAGGGAAAACAAGTCTATCATTACCAAGTATCTGAATCGAATATGAAACAAAACAAAAAAAATCCTATACCAGCATGTAAAAAAGTGTTTAATCAAGTAGTTAGCACAAAAAAGGGCCACCGACATTAGAAAAAAAATTACGTATAGTGCAAAAAGAACCAAACATGAGAGAACAAAGAATAAGAGAGTTTATGTTCAAAACCTCCAACTCCACTGATCGGGCATTTTAAAGTACGCCTTGAAGATTTCCAGTGCCGCTTTTCCGAAGGAACTCTGCTCCTGATGAAAGAACATCATCCTGCAAAGATCCCCATGTCTCACTATCTCCAAAACTCTTAGTTTTCTCACTTCCATCCAGTACATGCCTAATCCACAATCCTCATATGGTAAAACTTACCTCGCAATTGAGCTTCCGATTGCTGGAAGTTGTTCCTAGTACATCTTCAGCATTGTCCACACCCAAAGTCTGATTACATTGTTTGACTAATTCTTGGTCAACATCAATAGCACCCTCTGTCCAATTCAGCATACTACCAGTAGAATCGGTCTCCATATTCTTCATGTCCACTAAAACCACATTTGCAGCTCTGTCCCCAGTTATTTCAATCTGGCTTGTTTCCTTAGATCCCATGAAAGATACTGCAGATGGATGAACCGACTCCTTACCCTGTTGTGAAGGCTTTACCCCATTCCAGATACTAGGGAATTCAGAAGCACATGTAGCTGTCGAGTCACTCTCGGCAATGGAATTCCTCACAACATTTTCGACAAACCCCACAGGTATCCCAGTACCCTTTACACTATCCAATTGTCCACCAGAACTGCTATCTGCAACTCTGGTCGGTAGACACTCTAACCTTCCAGCATCACTGAAGCCAGGTATTCCACCAGATCTACCTGCAATATTTTCTGGGGATACAGACTCCACCCGAAGTGGGCTGATAGAGGTCTGCTTCTCTAGTTCAGTCTTCGTATCCTGTACTTTTGGATTAACTTTCCTCTTTGTACGCCTCTCAGTAGACCCAGAAGGTCCTTCATAAGTTCCTTCATCTTGCTGGCTTACATGTCTTGATAATCGAGGCCGTTTATACCCATCAGGGAAGACAAAAGAAGGAAGCTGCTTCCGGCGAACATGGCATACATACATATCCATCCCATCTTTCCAAAAATCATACCTGTCTACATCATGCCTGAACTCCTCAACTGTCCCACGTATATCAAATTGCTGACCTTCTTGACCTTTTACTCCTTCTTTCCTTTGCAAACCCATAAAGAAAGCACAATGCGCACATGGTTTGGATGAGTCTATATATTCCTTTGGATAAGGATGGCACTGAAGCAACCCATTTGTGTCCCGCTCTATCTGTACGAAGACAAAAAACATATAAGGAAAAACAACAGTTCCAACCAATCAATTGTCTTGGTAGCCTTGCTTGGTGAAAATTACGAAAAACAAACTCAGTATCCTTTACTCTATGTGTTGTATCCCCTACCTTCAAGGTGAGCTGTCTAAGCCGAGATTCCACCCACCCCTTCCATGCCAACAGATCATCATCATCGGCTGCTACTATGTCCACTTGCAGATAATTTCTGTATGCCTCGAAGAAAATATAAGGATCAAACAGAGTGCTCCACTGGCTTTTCTTCAGCTCAATCTCCTGTAAGAAACCAATAAGCAATTCAAATCAACGCTCAACCTAGACAGCAAGCCAATTTTTAATTTAATTCATGTTCTTACCTCACATATCCTATTACCATGGTGGAACTGCTCTGTTATAACACGCAAAGTACTTACTGAGACATTGTAACTAGAGTTCATACAAGGATATGCAGGAGTTATTATCGGCATATGATGAAAACGATCCTGAGGGTTTTTACGAGGATCCCATACAGGTAATCCAAGTTCATTCTCTTCTATTGAACAAAGAAGTACAGGATTTGGCCAACGCCACTGAGTATACACTCTGAAAAATCGAGAAACCAACATACTGGGATTTGCATTGGGATAAAGCTGACATAACCGAGCAACTAAGATAGCCCAATTTACACCACCAAGGAATCCAGTTACCTACACCACATAAACCATCGTTCAAAAAGTGTGACCAATTATCTAATGACAAAGAAAACTTTACACCACTGCAAAACTTACATTAGAATAAACACCGCGCCTTCTGCCCCAAAACTTTAAACACCTGAGTGTCGTGCGGAAGTGCTACGATCAAATAGAATGTCAAGGGACAAATCATTTGAACAGAGAAATAAACCAGGGTATTGGATAAGACGGAATTCACCTCAACATTTGGGACAAGCTTAAGAATTTGGTCTGCAACCCTGCAACCATTCAGACTTCGAACAGTTTGCTCATCAACATCGCATAAAACAGATTCATCTGAGATGTCGAGATCCTATCAACGTACATGTTCCAACACCACATCAACATTACAAATAACACCAGGAATCAATATAGCAACTTAATGGTCCATCAAATGTTAGTAACGTCCAAATTTTTACAATATTAGTACATTGTATAATGTATAGAGTATAAGGAGGCAAAACCAGAGAATTTAATCCTCATAAGGTAATATATCCTCCATCAAACTTAGCTAGGTGAAAAATAGAATTGTATTTGTGGCAACCAACTCAAGCCAAGAACGAAACCTTAAATGGCCCTTGAAATTGTCCTCTATATGTACGAGATAATTACAACCACAACAAATTGGTAGATTAAAAAAAAAAAAAAACAGGTGTTCAGCGAGTTAATTTCAAGCTCACCTCTGGGACAACCAAGAGAGATATGCTTGCATACAAAAGGTCAATTGATATGCCCTGAAACTTGAATTTCATGACTGGAACATGAGCATTAGGAACTCGTTGAAGTTCAGTTACCTCTTCCATTTCACAGAGGATATCATGCAAAATAATAAAAAAATCCTCCTGAAAAAGAGAAAATCAAGTGTGAGGTAGAACCACAAGAGGAGGAGTAAGAAAGAATATTCATATACTCGGAAAGGAAAAAACAACCTCTCGATTCACATAAGTTGGTCCAACACACAAAGTATCTATGTCAGCTCCAGGCCCATGAACCTGCCAAGCAATTATTTTCTCTTCATTAAAGAAGAGTCTTTGGAAAACAAACACATTAAGAATAGAACATAATGCACCATGGGGGACAATGTTACGCAACAAAGGAGGCATTACCAGTTTCTAATAGTAAGAAATATGATCCCAAGTCGATACTTACTGCACCGCGAAAATAACAGTCAAAACACTTACCCCAAGTCGATACGATCCAAAAGTAAAAATGAGAGCATTCGCATCCTCCACCATCTGATCCGTATAGCCTCTCAGGCGCGTCAACTGCTTCACCCAGTCTTTCACAATCTACAACAAAATAACAAAATATATAGCCTCAGTATGATCATGAGATCGCATCGAAAGCAAAGAAAACTCAACAGCTGCGATTACCTGACCAATGCGGCCGAGAACCTCTTCTCTTTTCGCAGCCTCCTCTTGGCTCTCATACAGCCCCGAATCAACCAGGAACTAACTCCGAGCCAAAACAAGATCATAAATTTCCAAATCCAGGTCACCGCAATTACACAGAATCCATAACCAAATAGATACAATTACCTTTTCGAGCTCGATATTCCGTTGAAGATCAGACTGCGACGGCGAGGAGAGAGAAACCGGCGCCGTGATTCCGTAATTCCTCGGCGGCGGCTGCGGAGTCCCCGAAGCTGGAGACGAAGCATTTTTCCCACTCTCAGAAGCCGCCATCTCACCACCACCCAAAAACCAAAATGTTTCTACTTCGAAGCAAACCCTAACCTCGAACACCACCACTGTAGACCTCCGCCAAATTTAGCAAATATTCCCAAAATTGGGACAACACAGATTTCAAAACAAAACGAGTGTTTAGAGGGTGAGAATGCGGAAGGGCAAAGCCCAAATCTGATGACGGGGAGATCGGAAAACCTAACGAATTCCAGATCGGAAATCGGAATTGGGGGATTGGAGAAAAGGGTGGGAAGATCGAGAAGATGAGATGAGGATTCGAGAGAGAGGAGGAGAGGGAGGAGGGTTCGATTTTTGATCTTATGAGATGCAGACTTTTGATTTTTGATTAATTAAAAGAGATTATCCACGTTTCTTCCAGCACAGCCCTCGTTTTTACCATTTGTTGTGGTGCAATTACGATAACGCCCTCCACGGGTTTCAAAAAAAAAAAACACTTTGATTTAAACCGGTAACGTCGCCGTTACTATCGACTCTGTCGAAGCGCGAACCAACCAACCAACTATTCTCTAGTCTCCTCCGCCACTCAAATGGCGCGTTGCATCCCACGCGCCACCCTAGTACCCACCGCGTCAGCTCCGAAAAAACTGATCGTCCCGCGTGAATCGGACACGCTGTTTGGCGGTTACAAACGGAGAGACGCGGCGAGGCCGTTGGCGAGAGGACGAGTCTTTGCCGAGCAGAAGGAGCTTGAGCTCAATGGGGGCGTCCTCTATAAGCCAAAGTTCAAGTATGTCTTCTGTGACATGGATGGTAAGTTTGGCCTTGTTTTACTGTCACGTTGTGGAGTTTATCTGTTTAGCTGGTAAAAATAACTGTTTGGTGCTTACTTTACTGCTATATACAAGGCACCCTTCTCAACAGCAAGAGTCAATTGAGTTCAACGACGGCCAGGGCTCTCAAAGAAGCATCATCAAGGGGTGTGAAAATAGTGATTGCCACTGGAAAAGTAAGAACTTGTTCGTTTTGATGAGTTTCAAGATGTGATACTTGGAAATGTGTCCTCCTTTGTGTTTGCTACTATATATAATTTCATTTCTTCATATTCGGTTTGTTTAGTTACTTTGATTGCTGAATAGTGTTAACAGTGGTTTGGAACAGGCTCGTCCGGCTGTGATGCGCGTCTTTAAGATGGTAGATTTAGCTGGAAAAGATGGCATTGTTTCAGAATTTTCTCCTGGGGTTTTCTTGCAGGTTCATCCTTTCTCCTCTGCGGCTTTAACTGAAGCCTACTCTAAGTTGAATGTTATCTGTCACATGCTTAATTATTTTTCTGGCTATGATATGGAACAAAATGTCACAACACTGTAATACTAGGTCTTAAATTAAGGAGAAAATTAGAGTTAAACCCAACCCAATAAAAGAGCACTTCTTTGTATGTATCTAAGCCCACACTCATTTTCTCTTTTATTCTACACCCAAAATCATTTATTATTATTAATTCTCAATTTTGTATAAGTCTAATATACCCTTTTAACATATAAAAAGCTATATTAAATAATTTTCATAATCTTAGGTTTTTGGCTTTTTGCATCTATTTTAAATGTGAAACAAATCAATTCCATCCATAATTATATCATTGTATTTAATTCATATATGCTAACATCAATGTGTGTATATATATATATATATATATATATTCATCACAAAATTCAGTTTTGCAACTTCTTGTTCTTCTTCTATCAATTCGATTTTGCAAAATTGTACACAATTCTTATTTTTCAAGCAATAGAAGCTAGTTGTATGAAGATTATATTAGAAATTCATATGAAGGTATATAAAGTATTAAAATATCTTAATTCAGTATGTTCTTCTTCTATCAATTCGATTTTGCAAAATTGTACACAATTCTTATTTTTCAAGCAATAGAAGCTAGTTGTATGAAGATTATATGAGAAATTCATATGAAGGTATATAAAGTACTAAAATATCTTGATTCAGTAAGTACTAAAATATAAAGTGCTAAATTAAGTAATTAACTCTATCACATCATGTCCTTAACTCTGTGCCTTTACTTGACTACAGGGATTGCTGGTTTATGGTATTCAAGGTCGGGAAATTTGTAGAAGGAATTTAGATCCAGATGTCTGCAGAGAGGTAATTCCTCAACATGACATGCCAGAACTTGATCATGCGTTGTTATATTATAAATAAAACAAAATCCTTGAGATCCTTTTCTGCAGGCATGTCTTTACTCGTTGGAGAATAAGGTTCCTCTCATTGCATTCAGCAAGGATCGGTGCTTCAGTCTCTTTGATCATCCATATGTTGATGCTATGCATACTGTATATCATGAGCCGAAGGTATCAAAAGATCGATGCACATTTCATCCCGCTCATATGCATTTCGTTATTCTTAAGTGTTGGTTTATCTTGTAAACACACGCATTGAAAAGTGAAAACTTTCTTACATCTGATGGTTTGGTGTTTTGGTGATCCTGTTGCATATACACCACAACGTCCATTTTTATTTTCTCCTTTTTGTATATATGTTTTACAGTCGGAGATTATGCCTTCAGTTGAGAGCCTATTGGCTGCTGATGAAATACAGGTATGATCCTCGAGAAGGCAAAACTACCCTCCTTCCTTTTCAGATTAAAATCATTCGAAAAAGCTATAGGTTTGTGACTATCGTAGAGGTCAATATGTATATATAAAAACAAAAAGATTGAAAATATATGACAACATTGTACAATTAAGTTGCTGCATTTGGTTCCAGTATTGATGTGAACAACCTATCAATATACAGAAACTGGTCTTCATGGACACTGCTGAGGGAGTATCTACTGCTCTGAGGCCATATTGGTCAGAAGCAACAGGAGATCGTGCCGCAGTTGTACAAACTGTGCCGGACATGCTTGAACTTGTTCCCCCAGGAACCTCAAAAGGTAGTGGAGTAAAAATGCTACTTGATCATTTGGGAATCACTCCAGAGGAGGTAGGGGCCTTTTTTCCATTTCCAAATTATTCATATCAGGACCATGTACCTCCACTTGATCTGCATTATGATTACAAGTTTATGACTACTAGTACCTTGTATTCTTTAGATCATGGCTATAGGCGATGGGGAGAATGATGTAGAGATGCTGGAGCTGGCTGGTTTGGGCGTTTGTCTCAGTAATGGAGCAGAGAAAACAAAAGCTGTGGCCAATGTAATCGGCACCAGCAACGACGAAGATGGTGCAGCTGATGCAATCTACCGCTATGCATTTTGAGCTTCAATTCAGCCAAAGAAGAGCTTCAATAAAGTCTTTACAGATTGGATTAATCCATAGCTACTACACAGATGGATATCATTCTTTTACAATGTAAAAACTTACCTTATAATGGAGATGCTGTTACTGGTAAAAAAGTAATAGTAAATATTGGCAAGTAAAAAAAGCTTGGGTAGGTTTGGGTTTGAAAGTCGCTGTCAGTTTGTTACAAACAAAGCGCGAACCAAAACCAACCATTTTTTCCGTTCAAGACCTCCAAAAGGCCTCTTCTCTTCTCTATATGCTGCTCCATCTCTCTACTCTCCTCCGCACCATCCACCCACGCGCCCATTCTACTCTTCCAATGGCGCGTTACATCCAACGCGCCACCTTCATCTCCCTCACCCCCAGACTGACTTCAATCCTCCCTCCCCAAACGCACCGTCTCGACGCCTCCAAAGCCTCGCTCTTCTTCAACCGGACGCTCCACGCGCTCTGCCGCCGCGAGTGGAGAGCTCGTCCGAGACCGTCGCTACAAATCTGCGCCGCGCAGAGAGAATACCGGAAGGTGCGGCGGCGAGCCCCGAAGAGAAAGGACAAGGAGCTCGAGCTCAACGTCAGCATTTGCATCGAGGAAGAGTTGCCTGAAGATTCTGAAATCCTTGTATGAGTTTCAATATGAATTTCACAACGCGCACCTTAAGTGTTTGTGAAAATGTCTCTGAGAAATTTTAAAAACTGATAACTTGCAGGGCGTGGCTGAGTTGCTTAGGATTAATGTGCCGACGGCATTGAAGGTGGCATTTGATGGATTGAAAGACTCGAAGTACAAAACGAGGGACAATGCCATAAGCGACGTTGGAGGATTTCAGAGCGTGGGGCTTTCGGTGATGCTTTGCAATGACGAGTTTATACGAAAGCTGAACAAGGAGTGGAGAGATGAGGATCATGCTACTGATGTTCTTTCGATGTCGCAACATGTTCCTGAGCTCAGACTCCCCATTGTACTAGCTCATTTGCTCTTCATTCATGCTTGTGTTTATTTTCGATACATTTGAGTAGAATGAAGTACATTTTTGGTGATTGTTCGGTGTTTTTTTTTGTGGTTGCAGCTTATGTTGGGCGACATTGTGATTTCCGTTGAGACAGCTGCGAGACAAGCAGAAGAAAGGGGGCATACACTTCTTGATGAGATACGCATTCTGATGGTTGGCTTTGTTTTATGTTTTATAGCTGAAGTGTTTATGTTGTGATGACGAGTGGTGTTTTCATTTGATAATGTATTCACTGATCACTCTTGCAGATACATGGATTGTTGCATCTATTAGGATTTGATCATGAGATCAGTGAAGAAGCCGAAGTGGAAATGGAGAAGGAGGAGGAGCTTCTCTTGAAGAGCCTTGGGTGGGCGGGAAAAGGATTGATTCAAAGTGCGTCCGATGCTGATACCAATGCAATTTCTCACGAGGATAAACAGGATGGTAATTTTTCTTCTTTTTCCATTTTCACTTGACACCAATGTTCTTTGGACCTAATTTGGTTTGTAAATTGTATACATTTTCCACCCATTCTGTAGCTGCGTTTGTCTATTTGTGTCTATAGTGAGATAATCATCCAAGTTTTTGTTAAAAGACAGGAAGAGAGAAGGCAGCCTTCGATATTATAAACCAAAGTTCAAATATATTTTCTGCGATATGGATGGTAAGTGTGAGGCTTTACTGTGCTCCTAGGCATTCTTTGGCTGTGTTTATAATATATATTAGTAGCCTTATGTTTATTCTCTTGGTATACAAGGCACCCTTCTCAACAGTAAAACTCAAATCAGTTCAACAACTGTAAAGGCTCTTAAAGAGGTCATATCAAGGGGTGTGAAGATAGTGATAGCAACAGGAAAAGTAAGAACATTTCTATATATCTTGGTCTTGGTGTATAGAAAATTTCATTTATCTTTAATGGTCCATCATAGTAACTTTGGTATTGTTATCTGTGGCTGTTGATTTAGTGATTAATGGTGTTTTATTGCTGTTACTTCTTTGGAACAGACTCGCTCAGCTGTTATCAACATTTTAAAAATGGTAGACTTAGCAGGAAAAGATGGCATTGCTTCAGAGTTTTCTCCTGGGGTTTTCTGCCAGGTTTATCTTTTATCCTTGCAATCTTTATCTTTTATCAGATGCACACCAACTCTTGTGTTCAAAGAGCTCTTAGATTTTCAAGGGTTTATGGTAACCAAGTTCCGTCACTGTAAAGTGTAAATCATTACCCAAGCATTCTGCACTTCATTAAGGCACTAGGGTGAAGTGTAGTACCCATGCTATTCCGGCTTAAATATATCCATATTCTGTCTGTCATCAAAGTCCCGTGCCCTCTTGCAGTACACAAATGCATTATCAGTTGTTGCACATATTTCTCCTATCTTGTCTGGGGCTTATAGTATTAGTACATTTGAGCCTTATTGTCTGCCTCTTGTGATTCTAGGGATTGCTCGTATATGGTAAGCAAGGCCGGGAAATCTTCAAAGGGAATTTAGACCCAAATGTCTGCAGAGAGGTACTACCTTGTTGAGGGAAGCAAGTTTATTGTTTTAGTGTAATAATGCATTTGACAATCTCTTTATGTTCAGGCGTGTCTTTACTCTTGGGAGAATAGGATTCCTCTTATTGCCTACAGTGAGGATCGTTGCTTAACTCTATTCAACCACCCACTAGTTGACTCACTACATACTGTATATCATGAGCCAAAGGTACTAAAAGATTAATGTGTCAACCAGGTCAAAAGTCTTCTGTTATTTAGTCAGGTTCCCTTCCTTTTTGCTTTACTTTATGTTTTACATAAGAGACATTTTTACAGGGAGAGATCATGCCTTCAGTTGAGCACCTCTTGGCTGCTGGTGACATACAGGTATAGTCCTGAAACTACGAGCATGCAATTTTTTCTAGATTAATGCAACATTTGTTCCTGTGCGAAATTGATGTTAGGGCTACTATTTCTTGTCAAAAGCACTTGGTTTCAACTGTATGACATGATTAACTTAATCTACTGTACATGCTGCTTTTGCTGCATCTGAGGAGACACCTTTTATTGATATCCAGAAAGTAATTTTCATGGACACTGCTGAAGGAGTCGCAACTACTTTGAGGCCTTACTGGTCAGGAGCAATTAGAGATCGTGCTGCAGTTGTTCAAGCTCAACCAGATATGCTTGAAATTGTCCCTCCGGGGACATCAAAAGGGAGTGGAGTGAAGTTGCTGCTTGATCATTTGGGCATCACTCCAAAGGAGGTAACAACTAAGAACCACATAGTTATATTAATTCGTTAAAGGGTGTTATTTCGTTACCTCCACTTAACTGGCATTACTTTTGTCAGAGAAATTGAGAAAGGGTGTTCCGTAATAGCCTGGTAATATAAGTTTAGCTGAGTTACAATTAGTAGTGTGATACATAGACTATCACCTTCCTTCGTTTTCACGTAACTGGAACATGGTTTCGCCAACAAAGATAACATGACATGAGACTCTCTATTCAGAGTTGCATTCATTAAAATAGTATGTTAGCTATTTAAACCCACAAGTAGATTTTATTGGCAGAACATTTCCGAATTCACAAATGTGCCTTGTTTGTTGTAATATGTTCCCTTAGACCTTTTGTAACATACGATCATAGGAGTTATGATTTCATTCCTGATTTATTCTACTCTTTGTTAAGATCATGGCTATTGGCGATGGAGAAAATGACATTGAGATGCTTCAGCTAGCTTCTTTGGGTGTTGCCCTTAGCAATGGTTCAGAGAAAACAAAAGCTGTTGCTAATCTAATTGGTGCCAGTAATGACGAAGATGGTGCAGCTGATGCAATCTACCGGTATGCATTTTGAGCTTCAGTTCAGACAAAAGAAATTGACTAGGACACAGCTTAATATTAGGATGAGCCTGCAAGATTTTTTTAAGAGGATTCGATTGTTATTGTCAAAAATGACAAACTTTTCATTCTTTATGCTCCAAAGGATACCTGTGCTAGAGAGATTTATCTTAACACGGTTCTGGCCAGGAATCTGTTTATGGAGTGACCCTGTAACACTTTTCAATGATGTCTTTCAAAACCGAAAAGAAAACAAAGGAATGTAATTTTGTTAAGTTCCTTCATTTCTGTGTATTTTTCATGTTGAGAAATAAAGTGAAATCAGTGCTATTAGCATGGGTTATTATTTGGCCATGCTACTTACTGATGTCTTCAATATCAGGAACGGGGAAGATCAGCAACATTTAAGCACTGTCTTGGCGAACCCGCCTTCAGAATTCATCAATATTCCAAACAAAACACTTCAAAAGTGGCTGACAAGAATAGCCACTGATATGAACACAATGCAGATTAACAAACTGAAAATCTTATAGTTTATCGTAATAAAGGCCACAATGATCTCACAGTACCCTCAGCCGGCCAGCCTTATTAATGAACACATTATTCTTCTTTGGGAAAGAGAAGAAATGGAAAAAGGTCGGGTGCACCTAGTAAACAACAGGCTCCTCTACTATGCAGAACCATCATGTGGCACGATAAGTCATTGTATGGTATTCATATCATTGCGAGTTCCAGCTGCATAAAATCACTTCTGGCGGCTCAAGGCTAGTTGCAACTGTGCATTTTTTCTAGCACACTCCAAGATACTTCTATCAGCGGTAATGAAGTATGCAGCAATGGATGCTGTTGAGCAATGAAAAATTGAAAACTCAAGTTAAAACTTTCCAATATTGATTCAATTTCTTAGGGACATTGACTTGCAGCTGGTTAAAAAAACTTCCGAACAACTAAACTGCTAACAACACCTGCAATATATGAATTCAAATACATACCAGCAGATATAATCAGTGCTTGAGCAGTATAATTAAGGTTACGCTTTGCCCAAGGAATCATACGAACCGCAGTCAACTGAAAATATGACGATCAGATCAACCGTGAACATCAAATCTTTCCAAACAAACCTAAAATTCACCAAATTGGCAAGATCTGCATTGGATCCATAGTAACACAGATAGGCTATGTAAAAAAAGGCCTCAGCATAAGGCTGACAATACAAAATCCGGAGATGACAAAATATGCTACTGCAAGAAATAGAATTAACCAGGCTGTTTTAACAACTCAAACCTGCAACCGCTAATTTTGGAGCTAGGCTGCACGAAGAAGAAAAGGTATAGGATCTGTCTTCTTCAAAAGAAATTTTAAGTTGTGCTGAGAAACTTATTTCCACACCATATGTACTTGGACGACATTCATCATATTGACATTGAAGTTCATATAGATGTTCAGTAATTCACCTTCCCAAAAACCACGAAGGGAATGTCAACTAGTTTAGTTCATGATCAGTCATTCAAGTTTCTTCAATGCATCATCAAACAAATCAAAAAAGGAAATTGCATGGAACAAACAAATTCCGACTGAAAACAGATTCAAGAGTTGAACGAATCACATACTGTGGGCACAGCGCTGACAGCACCCCAGATGCAAGCTGCCTTGAATCCCTGACGAGACCCCTCTGCAATTATCATGAAAATGTATCACATAAGCGTCCTGCTAACTTCAGCATGACTATGGTAATCTCACAGAAATTCAGAAACAACCAAACACTAAAAACCTGATCAATCAATCAAAAAATATACAAATCAATAAAATGCTCCGATCAAACAATGAAAACCAGGAATTTGTGATAAAAAATGAAACCTTGAGTGCAGGTTTTGGCCCTCAAGGCCTTCAGTCGCATCTCGTCTTCAAGTGGAGAAGGAATCAGGAAAGCGTCTCTGCGGCGGGTGTTGACCCACATGTCTCTCATTTCCGATGGGATTCCCATTCTCTCCTCTCTCAAGGTTTTCTCAGCAAAAAGAGATTCAGAGACAGAGGCGTGTTTGTGTTTGTGTTTGTTCTTTGTTTACGATTTCAAGCAAATCTGAGACAAAATCGCTCAGCCGCCTCCACCTGCTGTTCTTGTCCGTTCGGGTAGTGCTCCGTTAAAATTTGATTCTTTTTTTTTTTACTTAAAAAATCATTTGTCACACTAATGTTAGTTTATCAAGTCTAACTAAATATGCGTTACTCTTCCCCAGTGCACTCTAAATCATATTAGTAAGGGGTGCGGTTATTGTACCCTACGCGGTATTTTTTATTCACTATACAATTATATTTTAATTTAAATATTTTGTTTTTATCTTTTAAAGTTGAAAATTTAAAAAAATATAATAAAGTAAAATATATTTAACAATAAATAATATTAAATAATTATTTAAATTTTAGTATTAAACACATGTAATACCTCTAACACCTCGTCATATGACCGTTTGATGTCATTTTTCTACATATTGTATTCTAATTAAAATAAGAGAAAGGATTAGAAAGAGTATTGCTAGGAGACTGCATTTCACTCAGGTTGAAGAGTGGTGGTTCTGATGATTTGCTCTTGGGAAAAATGACCTTCACTGCCAAAAACACTGCACCGGTTGATTATTTTGAAATAGTAGACTGCTGCAACGGTTTAGTTTGTCTGCATGGTACGAACAGGAGAAGTTTTGTTGTGTGCAATCCTCTTTATAACGGGAGGTTCCAACCAATACAAATCCTAATGAACCTAAAAAAAGAATTTGAAGGAGTATATAGGTTCACGTTCCGCTTAGTAATGGTGAGGAATTGGGGACTTTTGTAGGATTTGGTTGGAGCGCAGTGACAGATGAATACAAGTTGTTGCGAACTTTCTATCCACATAAGGATAATTTGATAAACCTTCAAGCTGAGGTTTATTGGAGAAGCTCCTACTATTGAGGAGGTTTATTTAATTTACCCTTCAATTCTCTTCTGAATAGAGCTATTCATTTTGGAAAATTATAGTATACATCAATATATGTTATACATCTGACGGTCGATATTGTTTTATGAGTGGGATCAAAAAAATAATATCGGTTGTCAACCGTTAGATGTAGGATGTATAACATACATTGATGTATACTAGATTAACCCATTGATTTTGCTCCCAATAGGATATATTACGTTCGCTCGATACATTCTTTCAATTTCGAAAAAGAACAGTTTCGAGCTCTGCCACCTCCCCCAGTTCACAGGCGGCTGAATTATACGTCTAACGGTGTAGCTTTAGGGAGAGTTGTCTCACATACGTCCAAGGGACTTCTACTGTGGCGTTCCATCAAATATATTTGCCTGACTCCGTAGCGCTTCAGAATTTAGACACAATACATGTATGAAAATGTAAACACGATGCCTACTAACACTTTGGACCGTCCTCAATGGTTAAAGATTGCCCTGCCGTATACACCAACAAAACTTCAACTGTAAAATCCACTTCTTTCTCAAGAAAATTATCATTTTTAGCACACTGCAGTAGCAGTAAGCCGAATGATTCATGTTTTACACCGAAGTCATATTTCTGATGAAACAAACTACCACAAAGCCAACAACATAGCATCAACACACTCCAGCAGAACAGTATAGAAATAACTCCAGTAAAAGTATCAATTGTAAAATCAAATACACTATCATTCACAAATGAAAATCCAGAACAAACGCCTCACACATATATCCATCACATGACAAGCAGCATCAGCTCTGTTCTCACACCTAGTTCACCATAATTTTCATGATATAGTAACCTGTACCAAGAATTCAAAAACACGGTTGATTTATCTCTGAAAACAAACACTTCCACAAAAAAAAACATGAATATACAACGAAGTGAAGAAATCATCAACTTACAGGAGCAATTACAGACCCTGTTCAACAAGATAATCGCCCAGCCTTTCAACAATCATGTTGCACTGTCCAGGAGTCATAGGCTCATCGTATATGCCAATGATCAACGCCTGATTGGTCTTCTTAACAGTAACACCACCAGATCCCTAGTATACAGCACATACATTAAGTCAAACGAGATACACAACGTAACAATCACATCTATATCATAGTTCCCAAATCTCACTATATTCTCTCACAAGAGAAAATTGAATAAAAATAACAGCATTATTAGCTCGGCACAGCGCTACCATCCCACACACCATTTCATAATCAAGCTACAGATTAAGCCACTCTTGCATTCCAACCAAATTCATAATGCATATATAGAATTATAGATTATGATGATACATCAAGATGCTAAAATAAAACCCTACCTTCTTTCCACGAATCACGGCACCGGCTTCGCCTTGAATCACCATATATTTAGTCCCTCCGAGGAATAATCCAGTCGGTGCAAGCGTTCCGGGCTGATCAAAATCTTTCATAATGGCCGCAATCTCTTCCGGCTTAAACTACAAACACCACACAACCAATAACGCCGATCAACAAGGATCCAAGCAGCATAAAACATACACACACAAAATTTATCGGACAATAATTATATTAATCAAACACTAGCTAATTAAATTCCCGTAATAAACATCAATTAACCATCTGATCTGATATCTAAAAGTTTTCAGATTAATAACAGCAGAAACACTTGAAATTTTAAGTTCATCGGTGATTGTTCTGAAGCTTGATCAGATCATAGCTAGCTAAGCTCCCCTAACAACATCAGATCGAGAGATGAAGTAAATCTGAAGCTTTAAAGTTGAAGAAAGAGAGGGAGAGAGAAGACCTGAGGGAAGTTGGCGCTCTGGGACCAAACGGTGCCGTCTTGGCCGAGGATGGCGGCGGCGGTGAGAGTGTTGCCGTCGATGTCGCACATCAAGTGCTCGTCCACGTACTGCTGCCACGACATCGTTTTGATCCTTCTTCTTCTTCTTGTTCTGGGGTTCACTGAGAGTTGGAGAGAGATGTGAGGATGGTTCTAGAGAGAGAGAGTGAGAGAGAGACTCAACGAGGAGATGGAACGTGCCAAGATTTATCAGAAATTAAAAATGTTGGTGACGCTTGCTTTTTTAAGACGACAGCTCTCTGATTTCTCCACGTGGCGCCATGTCCCCGTTGTGCTCTTTATATTGGACTATAATGTTGATGGACTTTCGGCCTTTTACGACAGGCTCTAAATAGGAGCCCACGACCCTTAGTTGGGCCGGTCAATGTTTGTTTTATGGTGCATCTTTGATGGATGCATGGATGTGGAATGAAACGTGTGATGAGCCGTCTCGTCTCATTCCGTCATGTTCCCATCTCTATATGAATGAACAACTTGACCATTTGCTATTAGAAGTTCAGAACTTTAGGGTAAAAATGGCTCTCTAGCATTTGTTCTAATAGAATGGAGTAGAAGAAAACCATTGTCATAATATTCTCTTAAATGCCAACTTCGACTAATCTGTTACTATAAAATCCATCCACTTGAGAGCAAACCCTCTAATTTTCTCCCGTCGTCACAGCCGACCGTTGCTAGTGCCGTTGTGCACTGTCGGTAGATACACTCCGGAAGCCCTAATTTTGGTTTTATGATTCAAAAGCCATGAAACTCCTCTCCTCTCCTCCTTGTTGAAACAAAGCCAAAGCCGGTTGATTGCGATCTTCGCCACTTGCTGTGTTGCCGTCATTTTCCATAGCAGCCCCGGTTGGTTCCCCTTTCAACAGCACCACATCAGTATAAATTATACTTGTTGCAACAAAATTGGAAAAATAACCCTAACAAGGTTTTACGCTCTTGAAGACAAATGGGTGAGGGTTGAGACTCAAATGCTATACATGACAATCACATGTTATGCCGAGCTCACCGCACCATGTAATTAGTACAAAACGAAGTTTCATTCCGAATCACTACAAGCATTATGAAAAATGTGGTGGAAACAATTTCTTATTCACATATTCAGATAATTTACAAGAATTATTTAGGAACGACTTCTAGTCGGTAGAATGTTTACAAGTCGTACTACGAATTATGAACGACCTAATTTCAAAGTCGTTGTCCATCTAGATTCTAATTCTAGACACCGATGTGAAACCACATGATTATTCCTCGCTGCACTTGTCCCTACCCAAAACCAGGTACTATAAAAAGCAAACCACAATTACCTGTAATCCGCCACCTGTTTCCCGGCATCAATACGACGTCGTCCCATTCCTCCTCTTTCCTCTTTCCACTCCCAAAACCCGCCTCTCAAAACCAGCCACCCGGTTTCAATATCAACGACACGTCGCTTCACCAACACGCCCTCACGTGCCGCGCACACTTCAGTTGCTCTTTCCGGACCTCACGGGCCCAATCACCGTGTCCCTTAAATACCCCCCCCCCTTAATCTTTCAAATTTACCTTAAACTCCTCGCAAAACCATTTTCCCCCGATTCGATTCTCGCTTCTTCTCCAAAATTCTAATCAATCTTCGCCGCTGGTTTTGCTTATTCCAGAGCAGCAATGGCGGTTCCGGTTGATCCGAAGTTGAAGATCGTCAAAGGCGACGCCGGTTACGTGCTCGAAGACGTGCCTCATCTCGCCGATTACCTGTCCGATCTTCCTGTAATGTTCTCTCACTCACTCTTCTTTCACTCTTGGGATTCAAATTTGCTGTATTATTCCGACGCTGTACTTAACGTGGGTGATTTTGGCTGCAGACTTATCCTAATCCACTGCAAACGAATCCTGCTTACTCTGTAGTCAGGTACGTTAAACTTTTCCTGAACTGTAAAATTTATACTGAGGCTTTGATTTGTTGTTAACAGTTCAATACACTGAATCACTCTCCTTTATGATCTAATGTTTTTTCCTCCAGGCAGTATTTCGTTCACGAAGACGATACTGTTACTCAAAAGGTAACATTCTTTTCTTACTAGAGATTTTGAGCTTTTCGTATTGAGATATATATTTCAGTTGAGATCTCACCACTCTGAGGAAAAAAATGACTATCTTTAGTTGGATCAGAGTGATATTTGATCGTTGATCAACACATATAAGCATATGCTGAGTTTTTTTTTTTTTTTTTTTGCGAACTTTGTTTGTGTGCGGTATTACTTGTGTTATAGATTGTTGTCCACAAGGATAGCCCAAGAGGGACGCACTTCCGGCGAGCAGGACCACGCCAAAAGGTATAATGTTGATGCGGTTGAAGTAAATGTGGACGGAAATGCGATTTGTGTTTGTTTGTGCGTGGATTTATGGGTTGTGTGTTGGTTTTCAGGTGTATTTTGAGGCGGATGAAGTGCACGCGTGTATTGTGACGTGTGGTGGTTTGTGCCCTGGGCTCAACACGGTGATCAGGGAGATTGTCTGTGGACTTTATTACATGTATGGTGTCACCAAGGTTCTTGGAATAGAAGTGAGTAACCATATATGCTCATGGACTTGATGTTTTATTTATTTCCATGATATCGTTGCAGGGATAAGTGTGATATTTACTTTTCTGCAAGAGTTGTGGTTCGCATTCCATGAGATTTTTACGTTAAGCTTACAAATTGTTTTATCTGACTTATATTAGGGAGGATATAGTGGTTTCTATTCCCGAAACACTATTGATTTGACACCTAGGATTGTGAATGACATCCATAAACGTGGTGGTACTATACTTGGAACATCGCGAGGAGGCCATGATACCTCGAAGATAGTTGACAGCATTCATGATCGTGGAATTAATCAGGTACGGCCTAGCTATTGTTTTTGCTTGATGCATGCCATACAATGTGAAGTCAGACATTATAGCTCATAGCTCATGCACATTGACAGATTCTCATGGCATTGTCTACTTGTGATACAGGTTTACATAATCGGAGGTGATGGAACTCAAAGAGGAGCATCTGCCATATTTGAGGTTAGTCTACTCTTCCTAAAGGATTCAATTTGATGTCTTGTCATTGGAATATGTGTATCTACTGCTAAATGTAAACTTTGTAGTCGCACCGAGGCTACCTTAAAACTATAGGGTCAATATCAACAATTTGCTGCTAAGTTCTACTGTTTCTGAACCAACTGTAGACGAACTCTATGCTTATCTGCATTTGACTCATTTTGGTTATGTATATGTTACAATATCATTTCTCTATTTGGTGATGAAAAATAATTCCTTATTACTGTATTAGTTACCTTGCTAGTCCAGCCTGCATAATAACTAGTTTGAAGAATACAATTATTACTTTTTAGAAAGTCATGGTGGTGGAATGGGTTATTTTATGGTTCTTTGGTGCTAATAATAGTTGGGTGCCAGAGGCTTTCATGTATCAATATACAGACTCTTGACTATCATATAAGTATATAATTATGCATATGTCCATCCCTCCCGTATAGTCCAATGCTTTATGTCAATTTTGTAAAATGAAAAATAGTGTGTTATATTGTTTCTCGTGTCTTAGCTATTCATAAAGCAGTCACTTCTGATTGTACAGGAAGTTAGACGCCGAGGCCTCAAAGTTGCTGTTGCAGGAGTTCCTAAAACAATAGACAATGACATACCGGTACGTCTTTGTCACAGCGCAGATCTAATATTAGTTTCTGCTTTTGTATCTTTATGCATTATTTTTGTTTTCTTGGTTCAGGTTATAGATAGATCCTTTGGCTTTGATACTGCAGTCGAGGAGGCCCAGCGTGCCATTAATGCAGCTCATGTGGAAGCGGAAAGTATGGACAATGGTATTGGTTTAGTGAAGCTAATGGGACGCTACAGTGGTAATGATTCACATTTCATGTCTATATTTTTCATATTCTTCTTCATTGTCATGGAACTAAATATTATAATGTTTAAGTTTTTTATTTTTATGTTCTGATTCTTTATACAGCTTTTATCTTAAACTGGAATTCCTGTTGCAGGTTTCATAGCTATGTATGCTACTCTTGCCAGTCGAGATGTAGACTGTTGTTTGATTCCAGAGTCCCCCTTCTTTCTTGAAGGAAGAGGTGGGCTTTTTGATTTCATTGAAAAAAGACTGAAGGAAATTGGACATATGGTTCTTGTGATTGCTGAGGGAGCAGGACAGGATCTTCTTTCAGAGAGCTTGCAATCCATGAACCAGCAAGATGCTTCAGGAAACAAGCTACTTAAAGATGTTGGGTTATGGATATCTCAGAGAATTAAGGTATTATTAGCAATTCTTTGTATGTTCTTCTTTACATCACATGACATCCCCTACATGCTTGTCATCTGAGTGGAAATGAATTAGAAAAAAGGAAAGGAAATTGATCTATGTTCTTCCATTTTCAAGAAAAGTGTGACGTCAATTGAGATATTAATATCGATCTCTGTTGTTTGCTTTTGTTTCAGGATCACTTTGCAAGAGAACAAAAGATGTCTATTAATCTGAAATATATAGGTCAGTGGCCCCAGCTTACCTCCTGTAATTGTTTATATTCCTCATTTTAAAAATCCCTAAACATGTATAAAATCCTATTTTAACGAGATATTTTGTTTTCCAGATCCTACATACATGATTAGGGCTATTCCAAGCAATGCAGCTGACAATGTTTACTGCACACTGCTGGCTCAAAGTGCTGTTCATGGAGCAATGGCAGGGTTCGCGGGCTTTGTAGTTGGACCTGTCAATGGAAGACATTCTTACATTCCCTTCAATGTAGGTTTTCCAGAACTTATGTAGTTTACAAGTTTGTTTATTCTCACACTTGAAATGGTGGAAGCTTCTGCCTTTAACTGTTTTTGTTTTTATGTGTGCTATTTAAATTGTTGCTCTGATTGATCTTAATTTTGATGTACAGCATATCACTGAGACCCAGAACCAGGTTGTGATTACTGATAGGATGTGGGCACGTCTTCTTTCTTCAACCAACCAGCCAAGCTTCTTGAACCCCAAAGACGTTGGTAAAATCCAAAAAGAGGAAGAGCCTCCAACTCAACTGCTAGAGGGGGAAAATTGTAAAGATAGCAACTTTGCAACTAAAGACATTCTTATTTGAAAGCATGAAAACATGAGACCGTCTTATTTGAAACCTTTTGTTAAAAATCGTCAGTATCCAGATCTTTCTGTGATGTCCTACCGTCCCCAGAAGCTTATGGATTTCTTTTTCTTGCTAGTATCAGATGAATTCAATTTACCATGTCCTACCAAAGAGATTTCTGCTTGGGATGTATCTTTTGGTAGAAGCAGCAGTGGCTTATCTGGAATGGTATTAGCTTGTATGAGTTTGTAATTACTTAGTTCATCGGTGTTTCTTTGTTTTAACCAGTGATGATGGTACTGCATTTATTCAGTTGGAAGGGATGTTCTGAAGTTGAAAGTTTCTGTTCAAGAGTTTTTAAGTTCATAACAAGTGTTGCTATGCCCTCTGTTCTGTTCTGAGTTCTGTAGGTTCATCTTTTACATATTTCCTGCTCGAAACATGAACACAGAGAACTCTTTGCTGTCTCCCAACAACTAAGTTCATAACAAGTGTTGCCATGCCCTGTGTTCTTTTCTCTGTCCTGTAGGGTTCATCTTTTACACATTTTCTGCTCAAAACCTCAACATTTGCTGTGTCCCAACTAGCGAGTGCCACTTGGCACAGAGTTGAATATTATTGAACTGCCTACTAAAGAATTGCAAACTTGGACCGCAATGGTCAAAACAAAGAATTTATTATTAACAAACAATTTGTTATCAATACAGGATATTGTTTAAATGCTCATATTGGATTGTTACATAGAATGAGAAGAACCATTGCCATTCTCCCTTTAGATCTTATAGACGCCAGATGGCTCTGCGTTCTGAATAATCCATGGATGTTCTAGGAGCTTGTGTAATGGCAGGCGATTGGAAGAATCCTTGACAAGCATCTGCATTTACAAGAAAAGTGTAATATGGCATTACTACTAATAACCCCTTCATTTTGAAGATACATTGAAATACTACAAGTACTTGAACTGATTAAGTGCAAACTGCTAATCCAGTAGGCATACCTCACTTATAAGGTCCTTTGCAGCAGATGAGACAATTGGTTTAGGAGGAAACTTCAGATCCACTTGAACAATTCTGCAAAGGCAAAAAAAGCAGAGCCAGTTTAGCCAATTATAAATTTTATGTGATATTCAATCATTTTGCAATCCACACTTTACCTTCTATATGTGTCTGAATGCTCCTTGGCCTCAAATGGAGGGACTCCATAAAGAAACTCATAGCACAGGACACCAAGGCTCCAGATGTCTACACTAGCGTCATGCTCAACACTCTCAACTGTATGACAAACCCGCAAGTGTTAGTTAGGTAGAGTAGTTGTTACACAGCAGGTGAAGACAATAAACAAAAATTCTTTTAGCATATGCAAAACACTTTTTGTTCTTTAACATACCCATCTCAGGAGGGAGGTAATCAAGAGTGCCACACATGGTCCGCCTGCGGTTGAATGTGTGCACTGACCACCCAAAATCTGCTATCTTGAGTTCACCCTGACAAAGGAGACCACATTGACATAATAAGCAACAAGTCTGCATCAATAAGTTGGCAAATGGAAACATATAACAGCAAATAAAGGCAGTCAGCACCTGTTGACCAATGAGAAGGTTTTCTGGTTTGATATCTCGGTGAATTACGTGCTTTCCATGACAGTATATAAGGGCTCGAGCCAATGATGCAACATACTGCAGATACACCGCACAAGTAAAAATATCAGTATTTACACTAAAAGAGTAATGGATTCAGATACACCAGAAATACAACTTACTGTAGCTGCACGTCTTTCACTAAAGTATTTACACCGCTGGAGTTCTTTGTAAAGTTCACCTTTGGCAGCATATTCCAATATCAAATAAACTCGTTTCTGCATTAATAACGATTCCACCACCAGGGTCAGTTACACGGTACTAATATGGTTCCATTTCATAGGAGACATTCAATTTGGTACAACCAAAAAAAAAAAGAGCAGCATACCTGATCATAAAAGTAGCCGTAAAGGCGTAAAATATTGGGATGGCGAAGATGACTTTGTATTTCAACTTCCCGGCGAAGCTGATGCTCAACCTGCGATTGTTGCAACTGGCTCTTGAAGAGGACTTTAAGTGCCACTATGTGATTACTCTGTTTCAGGCAAAGATTACTATCAAAATCTGTGTATAAACACCACTAAAAGCAGGCAAATAAAGGTACCACACCAAGATGATGCACAACAACCCATTTATTTCCAACTCAAAACTGCAAATCATTTGACAACAAAGCAAATTATAGGCATATATCATATCCTCTATTCATTTCAGGCAGCAAGTTTACGAAAATCAGTAGATCACTAACATCTGATCACCTATGTCTATATTAATCACTGGAGTTCCTTTTGTCAACAGCTACGAAAGATCAACTCTATACTCAACAACAATTCGAAAAGATACCGAGATGGCAATCGAAAAAAAGCTAAAAAAAACAGCTAATTGAACAGATACATTGCCATAGTCAAGAAGAAGGAGATTACCCTCTTCTCTCTCGCCAAATAGACATGACCAAACTTGCCACGCCCCAGAGGCTTCCCAATATCAAAGTCATTCAGCGTCCACCTCTTCATCTCCGTCGCCGAAGCCTCCGATGAACCCTGTCAGCAAACCAAATCCACAATCAAAACCCTAACAATCATCAATCAGCTATAAGCCCCAAAGTTTCGAACCCAATCAATCCCAAATTCCTCAAATTAATCTTTCTAGGGTTCGTAAAACCCTAATTCCAGATGGGTTCTCTTTCTCCCGACCACAATTGGATAGTAACGAATCATCAAGCATTATAATCTAATGCGTAGAATCAAAATCAAGAGAGCAGAAAAGAACAGAAAACCCTAGGATTCGAATTGGGGGGGTCTTCTTCCAGATACAAAAAATTAAAATGTGAAATGGTCAATTCGATTCTCACCTTCTCCGGGGTCTGATTCTCGGTTGCAATCGCCATTTTCCAGAAGAGAGAGAAAGAGAGATTGTGTAGAGAGAGAGAGAGTGGGGTTTCTAAAGACGGGGGTGATTGAATAAGGCCAGCACTTCGCAACGGTCGAAATTCCCAGATCTAGCCACGTGGCGTCCCGCTTCTGTTTTCAAAATTTAGGCCAAAATCCGCTATTCTGGTCTGTAGCTTTTTATTTATGAGCCTGAGATATCAACGGTGTATAACTTTATAGCTTTTACTTGTAAAACAGGAGACAGCCGCCAGATTTTCTGTATACTGTTGAGGAGCGTTTTTGATAGTCACCCCAATATAAGGACACCTGGCGATTTTTAAAGCTGCCAAGTAATGTAACCATGCATTTCGTTCTTGTGATGAGTTTAGCTCCCAAGAGAACTCAATCTCACATTCCCACCGCCACTAGTACATAGTCCCCTTAAAACTCACTCCGGCCGTCTCGGTAGTTGAAGGGTGAAGTTTCGTCACAGAGTTGTGGATCATGGCGGCGATGGAATCGTATCAGAATCCGGAAGACTACTTGGTCGGCGAGACGGCTGGTACTACTGTCAAGTTTTTTGGCTCAATCGTGCTTGGTATCACGCTGTATTTCTTGTCCGGGATGACTTTAACGGCAACGCTGATAGCACTGGTTGTGGTTACTCCGGTTGCGGTGTTGTTTAGTCCGATACTGGTTCCGGCTGGCATATTGGTGTTTTTAGTCGGAGTGTGTTTTGTGTTGTCTGTGGTGGGTGCAATATGGGCGTTATCGTTGTTGTTCAAGTACGCGTTGGAGCAAAAGAATTGGACGCAGTTTATATTTGATCTGGGGCATAGTCTTTTGAGGAAGTACTTGAAGATGAGATTTGGGTGGATTGGTTGGCTATGGTCTTTGTGGGAGTGGATTAAGTGGTTTCATGAAATTTAGTTAATTTGTTAATCTACATAGTTAATCTACTCGATATGTAAGAGTCGATTTCTTTTGCAATTAATATATGTATTTGTTGTTAAGAAAAAGTGCTAGCTGTTACAAATTTACACCATGACTAGTTACATAATCCTAGATACAATTAAGAACGTACAAATTATAAATTAGTACTGTGTTCATGTAATCATTTTGATGTTCAGTTTCTGTTCTACAAATGCAAGTATATATTATGTTATAACAACCTGCGTCTAGAACATCTATTTTTGCCCTTTTTTTAATAAGAAAATGAAAAGAAGTACAAGCAACTGATATGACTGAACATGTTCTGGTCTGCAAGAATAACGATAAGCAAAAGCGACCAGCAACTATTCAACTTTCGTTTCGCCATTTCGTGCTCATCTTCGATCTTCTCTAGTTTTGTTTGACATTTAGACAAATGCCGTCACACAAGTGCCACCGTGCCACCACCATAAGCCACCACTGAGTCAATTGCAGGCATATAGCTACGTGTTTACAGTTTAGACTCACCACCGTGCTACGTAACATGCATTAAGATACAAGCCTCTGCTTCTTAATTATACATATATATACAGAACCAACCCTAACCTTCTCATCGATCAGAGTCTCGATCACATCACCACTGTTGATCATGGCCACGGCCGACTTTCATCACAAGCACGACGTCGCATAACCAGGTTCTTGACCGCCGGTGCAGTTGGCTCCACACTGTTAGGCTTGTCCGTGTTAACTTTAACCGGGACCGTGCTGGCCCTGATCCTGGCCACCCCGCTTCTGGAGTTCTTCAGTCCGGTCCTAGTCCCGGCGGCGACGGTCACTATTCTAGTAGCAGCTGGTTTTGTTTTCTCCAGCGGGTGTGGCGTGGCTGCCATCGCGTTGCTGACGCGGTTGTACAAGTATGATCCAACTACGTCTCTGCTCGGAGAAGGGATTACATTTATGGGGGTTCTTACGCTCAAATTGGTCTATGAAAGTGTGTGTGCATATGTTCCTTCTCGAAAAGAAAAAAAAGGTCATGTGTGTGTTTATATATGTAAGTGCAAGCGGTGGTGTTGTAATGGGATGCATGAATTATGTGGATGAAAAACTCGATCATTAAAGTTCCGGTATGGTTTCATACATCCACTTAAACTGTGGGCATGCAATTGTGAATCCTAATCAGACCTGTTTCTTTCAGCGGGAATTAATACCAAAACTAAAGAAAGAAAGAAAGAATAAAGAAGCAAAAGCTGATCGACATGATATTCCATGCAATTTATCTACACAAAGAAAAATAAACCATGAGCATGAAAATGCTGCACGGACCCATATATGTACGAAACCGCTGGAAAGATGCTAAATGAATATGCCAGATTATAGAGGAGGCCGGCCGTAATATATATTGAACAAATTAAGGTAACTTGTTACGAACCTAACTACCTGAGGCAAGTGATCAATGAAGGATTGAAGGTGTTGTGTTTGATCAGGCACGTTCTTTTTGTAATTTAATTAAGGTGGTTTAAGGCAATTGCAAGTATACAGAATTTGGAAAAATGATCATGAGGATCGTCTTGTAGTACTCTTGTTAATATGACTTTTAGCTCCAGGCAATTGCAAGTATATAGAAAATGAAAGATGATCATGAGGATCCTCTTGTACTCTTTTTAATATGAATTCCAGAATGTATAGAGCTGGCCACTTGTTCTTGCATCCATGCACTCATGGTGACGTGTTTACACTCCAGGTGAACGCAAACTTATGCAACCTGAATATATTGGCTTTCCTAGTTAAATTAGGAAATATGCAAAACTCAAACACTGTGAGATCTTTTTGTCTCTTTCTAACATGAATCATTCATGGTTAAAATGTTTATCTGGAAGTCATCAATTATGGGAGAGTTTTAAACCTTCAAGGAAGAATCGGTGTGCTAAAAATTTTACTTTCTGAAAACATGTTCCATGTTCTTCCACTGCTGTAAAAAACTGTTCTTTATTTTCTGGGAACATGTTCCCTGCTATTCTGCCTCAACCTCAGTAACATATACATGTCTCCCTGCTAAGGTTTTTATTTCATTCTAATGATCATGCTTATAAAATGATTGATTGACATTTCTTTTGTGTGCAGGTGAGATAGACAGCCAAGTGTGTAAAAACCAGATCATACTGCATCGTGGTATGCAGGAGTGATATGTGAAGAACACAACAGCTGAGTAGATAGGATGAAATAACTGATCATCAGTCAAAATCATAAAAGTAAAACTTGTGTGGAGACCAAGACTGTGACAAAGAGTTATTGTTCTCCTAAAGAGGTTGCAACTGTGATATAGAGTTATTTTAGAGAAAAATCTGTTGTGTATAGAGTAGGTTTTTCTTATACTTAGTTGTGATATAGAACTAAGATGTCGCAACAGTGATGTATTAACAGCTAAATGAACTCTTTTGGTTAAGACAAGAGATCAAATTGACTGATTGTAAATCATTGAGATTAATTTCCTCAAAGAGGTTTTTGCATTGTGAATAAAATTCTAACACTATGATTTACAAACTAATATTCTGTTTGTGCTGCGTAAGAGTTGTTTGTTCACTCTACACAACCTCAACACCTAGGCACCTAGGCAGTTACCACCATCGATCGAAAGCCACAAAACATGGCTAAATCATCACCGGCCAGCGTTCTACTCCTATAAATACGACTTGTTTGAATCCACGACTCTTTCATACTTTGCAGTAGCAATGATCAACACCGCGCCATTCGCCTCTTCCAAGAAGCCCGATGAGCCAGTGGCCTCTCGCGACCGGACCAGCACGGCCAAGGTCTTGACCACAAGAGCAGTCGGTGCCACTTTCCTAGTCTTGTCCGTGTTAGCTTTAACCGGGTCCGTGATGGTCCTGATCTTTGCCTCCCCAGTTGTAGTGCTGTTTAGTCCAATCCTAGTTCCGGTAGGGATAGTCTTGTTCCTTGCAGCGAGTGGTTTGATTTTCTCCGGCGGATGCGGCGTGGCGGGGATTACGGCACTGTCATGGTTGTATAGATATGCATCTGACTACCTCGCTGCCAAGAGAAGGGCTCAAGCATATGGGGCTTCCTTCGCGCAAATCGGTTTATGAAAGTTTCATATGTAACTGTTGTATTTCTGTTACGTTCTTTTAGTTCTTCTGTAAATGAATGTGGTGTGTAAGCTCTTAATAGTAAACCCCTTTCTGCTTTCATATATAGCGCATATGTGAAGCTAGCTTAATCAAAAGTGTTTTTGGCACTACCAAACTGATTAAAGAAAATTGAGGTGGTCTCTTGATTTCAACGGCGGCATGCATACCAAGTTTACCATAATGTGGCTATCTACATATAAAAAGAGAAGGGAAGAAATTCTGATGCACTATCTAATCATTTGTAAGAGAGAAATAGAAGAGAGACGCATTATCGATGCCCAGAAGTGATTCAGAGAATACTATGGCATCAAATAAAGACATTAGAAATTTGACGGTGGCAACCACTAGTTTATTTCAAGAATCTTTCGAAGCATTCTGATCGACTGCTCTCAACAAAAAGGGTGGAAGAAATGAGGGAATGATGAACGCCAGAACCAAACACACCACCACAAAGCCTACAACCCACCAAGCCTGGTGAGGAATCCCCAGCAATAGTTCATCACAAACTGCTTCCAATAAGAGATGAAACTTTGTTATGCAAGCAAATTATATGAGGAAACATTTTAATCTTCTTCAAACACTAGGGAAACAGAACATACGAACCCCTAAAGCTCAATTTAGTGAATGAAAATTACCTATATTGAAAATGATGTCCTCCCTCTCCTGCGCATCTGGTATGGCAACAACCCCCTCAGGCTCCACAGTCACCAACACATACATCCCACCCTGAGCAGTATAGTAACATAATAAGGATCATATATTCCTGGGTATCTCATGACAACAATGCATTAAAAAGGTACAATGACGCCAAATCGAACCTCATCATTCCAGTTATTAATGAAAATCAGCTTCTCTGTGTTTAGTAATCTCCTGTTGTTCCCATTCAGAGGCAATTCCGAGTCCCCTCTCTTGAGTTGTATGGAAAAGCTTGCTGGTATCTGTTTAGTGTTATCACATACCAATACAAAGTTAAACCAGTACACAATGGAACTGGTGGAAGACACAAACTAACTCCTAGAAAAGTTTGGAAGTACATACAGAAGCTGGATATGATATCTTCACTTCATACCAAGTACTAGGCCTGATCCCCTGAAGCCGGTAAAGCCGAGAGCCCATTCTTAAAGGCATACTCTCCCTCCGCAGCTCTTCCCCTACATTCAGAACCTTCTGGTCTACCCTGTAACATGTAACAATATAAACAACACCGAATTCAATTCAATACCATGCGCCTAAATCAAAGCAGAAACACATGCATTGGGGATTGCTTCAACACACTCACAAATCTCCATAGCTCAAACTCGACCCGCAGATAACAATCCAGACCATGTACACAGCGGTGATCACAACATTACCAGCACGTATCTGACACATTATGAACCTGAAACCCAAACACAATCACGCATTTCAGTTATTCACTTGCGCATTTTATCAAACACGTGGTGGGCAGTACAGAAATACTCGTCAATCCAATACCTCCTCCGGTTGCGAAAACACGAACCAAACGAATCGTTTTGAAGGTAATTGAGGGTTGTATTACCTCTCTTTGTTTGAGTTTTCTGGCTACTAATCGGAGCAATAGCCGATTCAGAACCTCGCAGTCTCCGACTCCATGAAAACTGATGTGTTTAAGCACTAACTAAACGCACCGTTTTGACGAAAAAGGAAAACTAAAACAGCCAATAAGGAGCCGACACGTTCTCTCTTCTTCTTTAAACACACACACTCACCGGCGTTTAGCTTTTTGTTTGCCGTAAAAAATCTCCCTCCCTTTTTAAAAACCCTAATTCCTTCCCTCCCTCTGTAAATTTCAAGTTCCTCACGGTAGTAGCAAACCCCTAAATTACTGCTGCTACAAAATCCGGTCAGCGATTCAAGATGGTGCGTTGTCAATTGAAATCTCTCGCTTTCTGATTTTGAATGCCGCAGTTTTCCGGTGATGTAATTCTGAATTTCGTGTTGCTTTTTATTTGTTACAGTTCTCGATTGCGGCGATCAACGATACTGACGCCAAAGGCACATGGGAGCCTTTAGCTCCTACCAAAGAAGCTCAGGCATGCCTCTCCATCTCTCTCTGTGAAAATTAGTTACCTGTTTCTTCAATGATGAATTTTGGTTTTACTGAGTTGGAATTGTTGACAATTGAGTGTAATTTTTAGTGTTTAGGAAGCATTGTGAATTTTAGAGGTGATTGATTGGTTTGGTTTTGGTCAGGAGTTTCATCTGTCACAGATTTATCATGAGGGGCTCCACAAGTTACAGATTAAAGAGTACAAAAGGGCTGCTGAGTTGTTAGAGTCTGTGCTAAAAGATCCTTTAATCGAAAACGCGCAGGTATGATTTTCGAAGAACATACTTTTCGAGATGGTATAACAGTTCATTTGTGTTAATGGATAGCCAGTTGAGCTTTATGTTATGCCGTGCAGGTGGATGGTAGTGTCAGTGATTGTCATCTGTTGCAGCTCAGGTATGGAATAATGCATTATCGCAGAATCTGTTACAGTTTTGCAATGCACATAGGATGAATGATGAGACTAACAGATTGTGTAGGATGATAGTTTCCGAGATATGGTCTCTTTAGTAGTTCTCAAGAATAATAGAGATAGAGAGAATTATAAAATTTTTTTTGCCGGCTGCAGATTTTTGGCACTGAAGAACCTTGCCAATGTTTTTCTTCAACTAGGTTCAGCAGATTATGAGAGTGCCCTACGGTGTTATCTTCAAGCTGTTGAGATCGATACAAAGGATTCTGTTGTCTGGAACCAGCTGGGAACATTATCATGCTCGATGGGATCTCTGAGTATTTCACGTTGGGCTTTCGAGCAAGGCCTTTTATGCAGCCCTAATAATTGTGAGTGTTTGTTGATTAGTAAGGTTAATATTCCAGTACCTACTTCGCTTGCTGTGTGATTACTCTTTTTTTTTTGTGTGCAAATAGTGAATCTGAAATTGTTTATGCAGGGAACTGCATGGAGAAATTGTTGGAAGTTCTTATTGCTATCGGTGATGAGGTTGCATGCCTTTCTGTGGCAGAGTTAGTTTTGAGACATTGGCCATCACATTCGCGTGCTTTGCATGTCAAGAAAACAATTGAAGAGTCAGAGCCAGTTCCATTTGCTCCTAGAGGTATAGATAAGCTTGAACCTAAACATGTCCGTCTTAAATTTGTTGACAAGAGAAAAGCAACTGAAGCACTTCTAGAGGACGGCATTGCATCCAAGAAGCCAAACCAGAGCATGGATTTGAACCTTGCAGACACTACTTGGGCAGCTCTTGCTGAGGCACTCTTGGATATCTTACTTTCTTTAAATGGCTGTAGATCTGAGATGGGGGATGCAAAAGAATACAGATCTGGAGATATCAAATTGATTATACACTTACCTTCTAGTTCAGAAGGTAACAGAGGGTCTGAGGAAAGGAAAAAACATAAGCTGACAACGATTGGTGAAAGTCCTTCTTCTGGTGATAGCAAGACTGGAAAAACAGGTGTTAAAGATAAAGACACAACTCTTCTAGAATTCCAAAAACAGGAGAGGCGGAGTTCTCGCCTTGAAAGGCTTAGAAGTCGTAAACCAGGGAAAGAAGACCTTGACTTTGCTAATGGTAAAGCTCAGGCCAAGGTTGTTATTCAGTGTCTAGAACCTTTTATTGCTGACGGATCAGGAATCAAAGATTCCAATCGTTCTAGTAATGATTCTGTATCATGTCCCGATCAACCTAGTCCTTGGGATACTGAATGTGGTGATGTTTGCAGATTTATTGAAAAAGTTTCAAAAAACTATGGTGCGTTCCATCTGGCTCATTTGCTTTTAGAAGAGGTCGCAAGTAAAGGTCTACTGGTTCAGGATTCATTTGTTAAGTTTCTGGACTTGGAGAAGATGACAAGGAATTGGGGGAAGGATAGGACGACAGCATTTCCTCACTGAGCTTTATTATGACCTTGGTTCATTATCTGATGCTTCAAAGCTATCTGAGTTCATGTCTGAGGCGTCTTATCATCTTTGTAAGATTCTGGAATCAGTAGCTTTGGAAGATGAAAGTATCTCTGGGCTTAAGAGATTCTTTGATAATAATGGAAAATCAGCCGACAATTCTATTTATCGGGATGTATCATTAGGTGATAAGTCGTTAACAAATAGCTCCTTCTGGGTTCGATTTTTCTGGTTAAGTGGACGATTATCTATTTTAGACAGAAACAAGGAAAAAGCCCACCAAGAATTCAGTATTTCCTTGTCCCTTTTGGCAAACAAGGAAGACATCAGTGATTCACGGCGTGTAATCTGCCTCCCATATTGCAAGGTTGTTAAAGAGTTAACTGTTGATAGGATTCTTCATGAAATCAACATCTTAAAGGTTGATTTCTTGATGCAGAAGACTTTAGGTGAGATGATTGAAAAAGAAATGTATATGGATTGCATGACCTTGCTTGTTCCGCTTCTATTTGCCACAAGAAATGTACCCACAGATGCATTACCTCTACGCTTAGCTAATAAAGGAGGCGGAGGAATTTCTTCAGTTGAACTGTCAGCACTAGACATTTTAATCAAAGCTTGTGAGAATGCGAAACCTGTGGATATTGACATATATTTGAATTCAATGAATTGTCATCGTCGAAAACTGCAAATTCTTATGGCAGCTGCAGGAATTGATGAATGCCTGGCTTCCTGTAAATCATTTCTTTCTAAATCAGGTTCAAAAGATCGCTTCCATTCTGTCATAGATTCAAACAAAAGTTTAAGCAAGCAGAGCTGGAATCTCTTGGTTGCACAGGAAGTAAAGGCCATTTCTCGATGTGTGTCCCAAGTGAAGAACTTTATTGATCAACCCGGAGCTTCTGTAAGTCTATTATTTTATGAATAGATAGCTCTAAATCTCTAATGTCACATTTATTTTTCTTAGGGCATGGATCAGAGAAAGAGGGGGGTGGGGGTGTTGTTGTTGCAAAACTTATTATGGTGTTAATAACTATATATCATATTTTATAGTGTCTGATTATATGACTTACATCTCATGCTTGCAGGACATCAATTCTGTTCCTATGAGCAGCATAGGTGATCTCCAGTGCTTGCTCTTGTCAGTCATGTGTAATGTTGCAAGCATATTCCTCTGTAAGAAATCTTCTGAGCTAGTGATTGCTGATGAAATTGAACAAAGTTGCTTTATTGAAGCTTCCATTGCATTCTGCAAACTTCAACACCTCAATCACATGATACCTGTTAAAACACAGGTGAGTAAATTATTCTCATTTTCTTTCCTGATTATATTTTCATTTGTTCTTTCCTTTTCATCTCTCTCTCTCTCTCTCTCTCTCTCTCTCTCTCTCTCTCTCTCTCTCTCTCTCTCTCTCTCTCTCTCTCTCTCTCATTTCTCATTTGTTTTTTCCAACTTCGCATCTCAGGTTGACTCAATTGTCACAATGCACGATCTACTTGCGGAATATGGACTCTGCTGTGCAGGTCAAGGTAGTGAAAAGGAGGAAGGGATGTTTCTTAAATTTGCAATTAAGCATCTATTAGCCTTGGATATGAAGTTTAAATCTAACTTAAACTCATCAAGTAAAGAAACCACTGAAGACAATGAGCTGCTGGACCTAAATAGTCCTGCCAAAATAACTCTAAATGAATCAAAATCAGATACACTAGATGTGGAAATGGTTCACACAAGTAGAGGTGAAACTAGTGCTGCAGGGAAAGATGATTATGACGCAAAATCGTCAAAAAACCTGTCAGCTGATAAAGCCTTAGATGAAGATATTAATACGGAATCAGAGGGTAGAAGGCAAGATGGTTCTGGTGGTAAGCACAACAGAGGTGAAAAAACAAGCGACCAATTGAATGAAGACGAAGATGAACTCGTTGAAGATGAACAGGAGGAACTTGAGTTAAAAATTGATTATGCCTTGGATCAGTGTTTCTTCTGCTTGTATGGTCTGAATATTAGATCTGATTCATCCTATGAAGATGATTTAGCCGTGCACAAAAACACTAGCCCCTGTGATTACCAGACACAGGAACAGTGTGCTGATGTTTTTCAGTACATACTCCCTTATGCAAAGGCTTCTTCTGTGAGCTCCTCTCTCTCCGACTGCTTGTATATGTTTTATAGTTTCCCATTTATATAGTTATGCATCTTACTTGAATACATAGTTTTCTGACCTCTATGGGCTGTAATTACTCTTGAGTGTTACAGAGGACAGGACTAGTCAAAGTTCAAAGAGTACTCAGAGCCATTCACAAACACTTTCCACAACCACCAGAAGATGTTTTGGCTGGGAATTCAATAGATGAGTTTTTGGATGATCTCAATCTATGTGAAGATAAGCTCTCAGACGAGGCTGGGTCTGATGGTTTTCTCGAGACCATAACGAAGTTGATCCTTCCTGATGAGAGAAGGCTTAAACTACCAAAGTCATCATCCCTTGGGAGGTAGACGTATCTTCCCTTTTGTTTTCTTCATAATGTAATTCCTCATTCTCTATCTTGACGGTCAACTTCAGGAATCATGAACTAAGATGTAACTGACTGCTTGCAGCTCTGAACCATATCTGGATGTTTATTGCAATTTGTATTATTTCCTTGCCCTGTCTGAGGAAATCAGTGCTACAGACAAGTGGCCTGGCTTTGTGCTTACGAAGGAAGGGGAAGAATTCGTGCAGCATAATGCAAATCTCTTCAAATATGATTTACTGTACAACCCCCTGCGTTTTGATAGTTGGCAAAGACTGGGACAAATTTATGATGAGGTAAATATCTAAGGTTGCTCTTCATTCTAATTTGTGAATGCTGCACAAATATTTAATGCTTTAAGTGTCATGTTATGGGGTTGTTTTCCTACAGGAAGTGGACTTGTTGCTAAATGACGGCAGCAAACACATCAATGTGGCAGGATGGAGGAAGAATGCTACATTACCTCAGAGAGTTGAGACAAGTCGAAGGAGGAGTAGGCGGTGTCTGTTAATGAGTTTGGCCTTAGCAAAGACATCGGCTCAGCAGGTTTCACCCTCCTTTCTTTATGTATATATACTACATTGGTTCTAGAATCTGTCTTTTGCTCTTAGTTGAATAGGTATGATATATAAAGTCCTTACATGGGGGCTTTGTCCTTGATCTGGTAGTTTTACTGATTGTATCTTAATTACTATTTTGGGACTTCTTCTGATTCTTCCATATTGTTGAGAATCTTTTTTGAAGATAAGAATTTTATGGTTGGGATTCATGCTCTTTTGGATCCCAGAAAACTTCTTAACATACTACGATATATGTGTCATTTAAGTCGTAAATGCTCTTTCCTCGATGAGTTAGGATATTTCTTACTTTCATGTATAAGATAATGATTTTTGTTTTCCAATATGTGGTTCAGAGTGAGATACACGAGTTGTTGGCATTGGTATACTATGATAGCCTTCAAAGCGTGGTGCCATTTTATGATCAGCGAACGGTAGTACCCTTGAAAGATGCTGCATGGGTAGTGTTTTGTGAGAACTCAATGAGACACTTTAAAAAGGCTTTTGCTCACAAGTATGGACTTTCTTCTGCAGTTCCTTTTAATGGAATTACCTATACAGACCTCATGTGCCAAAATTCAAATGGATTTTTTAGTGCTTTTATCTGTATCAGGCAGGATTGGTCCCATGCTTACTATATTGGGAAGCTCTGCGAAAAGCTTGGGTACTCCTATGAGACTTCATTATCATATTATGATAAAGCTATTGCTCTGAACCCAACAGCTGTAGATCCAGTTTACAGGATGCATGCTTCGCGCCTGAAGTTACTTTCTACATGTGGAAAACAAAATCTAGAAGCTTTAAAGGTTTTGCCTTTTTTTTCCTCTAATATTTTATTTATTTATGGTTGTCTGGCTTTTTGTTCCAGATTGTTTACCTTCTATCTCCTCAGTCCTTTGGACATCCAAATGATATCTTCCCAATTTGGTCCGTCTCTATGATGGAGATGTCTTTGTGACGTGCCTTCACTAAATTGATTTGTAGACTTAGAGGCACCTTTTCTCATAGTTGTGTATATCCCAAATAATCTTTGGCCATTTCAGGTTCTTTCAGCATATGCATTTAGTCAATCAACGAAGGATGCTGTCATGACAATGTTAGGTGACATGGATGCGGAAATCTTGAACTCACCAAAGGATAGAAGAACAGAAACAGACTCTCAGAAGGTGAAGCATGAAGATTTAGTTAAATCAGAGGCCTGGAACATGCTTTACAGTGACTGTATTTGTGCCCTTGAAGCTTGTATTGAAGGGGAGCTTAAACATTTTCATAAAGCCAGATATATGCTTGCACAAGGTCTGTATGAAATAGGAGATAGTGGTGCGTCTGAGAAGGCAAAAGATGAACTCTCTTTTTGCTTCAAGTCATCTCGATCATCATTTACAATAAATATGTGGGAAATTGATAGTACAGCAAAAAAAGGAAGGTACAATTGTAAATCTATGTGCATCTATGTTTATGAGTTGGTATTATGTAGCTTGAAACTGTAATTTCATTTGAAACTAATCAAGTTATGTCTTTTGCATTTACCAGACGAAGGACTCCTGGAGTTTGCGGGAGCAAAAAGCCCCTTGAGGTTAACTCACCAGAGAGTTCTAGAAAATTTATTACTTGCATTCGCAAATATCTTTTGTTCTATTTGAAACTGTTGGAGGAGACTGGAGACATCTGTACTCTTGACCGTGCTTATATCTCTCTCCGGTCTGATAAGAGGGTAATGATTAAATCCATTGTTTGTTTATCAGTGACTGCTATGGCTGAAGCAATTTCTTGATGTTAGTTCACTGCTAGCTAATAGCAACCACCACAGCCATGAAAATCTATACACATTTATGCATGAATTATAACTTTGCCGCATATAAATCTGCAGCTCATCAAATTTGTAAATGGACGAACTTTTGCCATTTGGAGTACAAATTTTGCAGCTTTGTGCATGACTGTATATGGATTAGCTAGCTGAGCTTTTATATCTGTCTTCACTGTCTCTATAATTTCTCTATGTTTACTAATCCTTGTAACTTGTCCATACAGTTTTAAGTAGTAGTAATAAATGTCCAAATAAGCAAAATAAGGTGTTGAAACAGAACCATCATTATCATTAAATAGCTCATCCTCTGTTCGAAATATCAGCGATATCGCCGATATATTCCCGATATATCGCTGATATTTCGAATCCGATACGATAAGAGCATATCGGTCAAAATTTATCGGTCAACGCAAAAATGATGGTCAACGGTCAAATATCGGTCAAACTTTGATTTTTTAATTATTTTTTCAATTTTTGTTTAATTTTTTAATATTTATTTCTTCTTCTTTTTTGAAAAATTATATTTTTTTTTTCATTTTTTCATATATATTTTTAATTTATATAAATTTTAAATATATATGATGAATTTCAAGTCTAAATAATCATTCTTAAATACTTATTTTTATTATTAGATGTCGTACGTGTACTTTAATTGTCATTAAATCAAGTATTTATTTTCTTTAGTTTACTTAATACCGTTTTTTTAGTTTATTTGGTACATATTGAAGTATAATTTTATAAATTTTATTGAAAATAAGCAAATCCGATAAAACCGATATATCCCCCGATATATCGTTTTACCTCTCGACCGATACGATGCCGAAAACGATATTTAGACCATTGAGCTCATCTCATTCTATATATTGTCTGCTTCTTTCCCTACCAATTTAAGATGATCTAACTTAACCTAAAAACTGCAGTTTTCACTATGCATTGAAGATCTTGTTCCAGTTGCCCTTGGGAGGTATGTAAAAGGCCTTGTTTCATCCATCCACCAAGCTGAAGCTGTTGGCTCTGGTGCTGTAGATAATTCCGAGCATATATTGGAGAAGGTGTTTTCTTTGTTCATGGAACAGGGGAACTTATGGCATGAAATATGTGGTTTACCTGAGATTAAGGTCACCGAAACATCAGAAAGCAGTTTATATGGGTAATTTACATACTGGTGTAGCTGATTTTATTTTCCGAATAGTCCTAAGCCCTACAGAATAGCTGTCATTTCTTTCTAAGTTGTTGAAAACTTGATGGAGGTCTTAGTTTTTTTTTGTCTAGCTTTATTGATGAAATGAACTGTGGGTTTCAATATGTTTGTGGTTCATGTCATGAATTCTTATGGACTTCTTTTCTTTTCTGCAGTTATCTTCATGATCATATCATATCATTAGAGGAAAATGGTAAACTGGACACTCTTGAAGCCATAAATGAGAAGATTTGAAAGCGTTTCAAGAATCCAAAATTGTCAAACAGCAACTGTGCGAAAGTTTGCAGACATGCATCTATTGCTTGGTGTAGATCTCTTATATTTTGGTTGGCACAGATCACTCCATCACAGTCTGAATTACCAAGTGAGATTGAGGCTCTAAATCCTTCAGATGGTGGGTTGGAAAATAGCCAGCTGCTCTGTGTTGATTTGCAGACAGATGAATTGTGGAGTTCAGCTTTTGAGGACCCTACCCATTTTAAAAAGCTGGAAGCAAAACGAAATCCTATTTTTTCTAAAATAAAGAACTTAGTTGTTAGAAAGGCCGCAGATGATAATTTAGAGATTGCCAGTGGTTTGCTTCGATCTTCGTACAACTTCTATCGTGACAGCTCCAGTGTAATGCCTTCATCCGGTGTCAACCTGTATTTGGTTCCGTCATGGTTACCAAGGGATACACAATTCAGACCAAGCACGGACGGGGTTGAAATCCTTGACCTGAGCATTCCAAGGAAGCTTCTTCTGTGGGCTTATACACTTCTACATGGCCGCTATACGAACATCTCTTTTGTTGTAAAACATTGTGAAGAAAATACAAGGGTATGATTCTAACATTTCGATGGATTTTCCTTGAGGTGCTGAAATATGTAAATTCTTGGGTACATTATTTTCTCCTTTTGGAACTCGGGACATGCATTTCACAACAATTCTATTATGTTAACAAACATGTCCTAATGCATTTAGAATATTATGATCAGGAAAACGCCAGAGAAGATCTTCTGTACTAGTTTCTGGTAGTAAGAACTGACTAATGTATCACCTATTTGTTGTTGTCTTTTGCAGTCTAAAATGAAAAAAGGAGCAGGAACTTCATCCGTACCCTCAACCACAAGCATGGCAAACACCAACACTGCTCACACAGGTTATTTAGCTTCTTCCATTGTCTTTCTCTGTTGAATCATTTTAGTAACTGTATATGGAGATCAGGCATAGAGATGAAAGGGAGTTAAAACAATATTCTTATGTCTTCAGAATTTTGCTCTCTGCTTTTTTGTGTGTGTGTGTGGGGGGGGGGGGGGGGGAATGCATTTTCCTGACTAGTTTCATATGTAAATTTATTTTCACTCTCACTCTGATGGTTGTAGCTACCGCAACGGTAGCAGCTTCTGGCAGGGATGGAGTCTACCATAGTGGAACCAGCGACACAGATCCAGCAAACACTGTAGTACCTACCTCATTGCCTGAGAGCACAATGCAATCTACAAATCAACCACCTTCTGAAATGTACCAGACAAGTTCATTTGCTGCTCCCCCACTTCACAATTGCAACAACACCGTTACAGAGAGGATCAATGCAACAGCAGCAGATGAAGAAGCTTCAGACAAAGTGGATTTATAACCTGAGAACCACAGTTAACTAATTCTTTTAACAGCTGTGAATATCTCCTCATTACCAAAAAAAAAAAGTAAATATCTCCTCCTGTTTCAGTAACACATATCATTAGGCTAATGTCACGTTTGATGTGATATTACGACCATAGGAATTCAGCACATTTGTAATGTGAAAGGCTGAGGCTGAAATCTGAATGGCTGATGTAAAATATGCACCCAAACTTGAAACTTCTATAGAAGACACTAGTGTTCTTTCCTTCTTTCTTCTATGGAAGTGGTTGCCTTGTAATTTACCAAAAAGGATAAAACTGCCGTTGCATTCTCATACCTAGAGGAGGTGCGAGGACTAAACTGTCATTCAGAATCAACCGGAATGGGCTCTTTTATTGGGCTTTTGGGCTGGTCCCTTTAATGAATTATTTATTACCAAAAAAAAGAAAAAAAAAAAGGGGTTTTGTGCTTCAGGAACTAAATCTAAATCCCAGCTGAACCATATAGATATATAGATAGGAAGCTCAGAACTCAGAAGTAAGAACCAAACTGATAATCAAACAAAATGGGAAGTAGGGCTCTGCTTCTAGTAAAAGAGGTGTCTTGTTGTCTCTTACCGAAGAATCATTTATCATCCAACTTGAACTACAACCGGAGATCTTCACAAGTGCTTCACCGGCGGCGAAGTTTCTCAACAACCACAACTGCTGGGTCTTCTTCCTCTCCTCTGGAACCTCTGGATGTGCCACGTCTGGCTGAGACTGCTCGAATCTCTCTGACCCCTCAAGAGGTTTGTAACCTCCTCTTATCAGAAACATTCTGTTCGTTAAATTTCGATTCTTTAATGTTTGATAGTAGTTTTTTTTTCCCGGTTTTCAGGTTGAAGAATTTGCTCCGAAAATTGGACAAGTCATGGAATGGTGAAGGCGTAAAGCTTAGTGTTCTTTTTCGATTACATAGTGTTGAAGTGGTTCCATGCCTTCTTGGTTGTTCTGATTGGTTGGTGTTCCTGTAGGTTCGGACAGCTTCAGGATGTTGATCTTGAAAGTGTGGAGCCCTCTATAAGAGCAGGTGCACTAAAACCCTACCATTACCACCTCAATTTGAGTTTGCACTTCACATTGTTCATCAGGGCTTTGTTTTATGAAAATGAAACTAGCTATTCATTTCTTAATGGGATTGAGAATCCAACCACATTGTTTTCTTAATGTGTTTTGTGTTCAAGACAAGAAGCTGAATGTTACTGTCGTATTCGTTAACACTTGCAGCATAACTTATTCCCCTTTATGTTTATTATCAGATACTGAAGGTGATAATTTCCGTGCTGATGTTCCTGAAACATTTGAGAATAGGTAAGATGGTAGTTTCAATTCTTCCAAAATCCAAATGGGCAAAAGCAAGTCTCCTTGTATTCGAAGCATGCTGATACAAAATTTTATTGTCCAATAGGAAGGCCATAATTGATGCTATTCCAAATTATGAGGAGCCATACATAATAGTTCCCAAGGTCTTGAACAAGGAGTAGCAGGTTCCTGTTTGTGGACTCCGCATTCACTCCTAAACTATTTCAAGACAGAATCAGTGCCGGTATGAATAGCTCTTTTTGTCTTCATCAGATATTAGAGATGAGTCTATGATTTTGATCATTGTAGATTTGTAGTTGGAATTTTTCGCCCTCTCGTACTCTTCATTTTTATGGTAATAGCTGATTTGTGCGAGCGAGTTGTGTATCTCACTCTTCCTCATCTTACGAAATAGCAATCGTTGTTGTCTACCAGATTGGCTGTAGGAGCTGAATACTTTCTCCACCATGTAAGCAATTTGTGTTGTCTGGGAAGACTTGATGGTTGAGACAGCAAGAAATTGGATTCCAGAAGGTTTCACTTGATATATTCAGAATCTTGACAGCATATGTCGCCATAAACATGAATTGACGCCATGTTAAAAGGCCAAGTTCACGCCACTTAAACTGCCAAGTTCACTTAATGAAGCATACAAAATCTTTTGGAATGTTTATCGTTGTTTGAGACAGGTCGGTTAGGATGTGAAAATGGATTTTGAGGAAAATCAGCCTGAAACAAAAACATTGCTTCTGGCATGCGCAACGTACTTCCAAGTTCATAGAGAGCAATGTGGCAAGACAAAAAGTTATACAGGGCACATATAATAGTCGCATATACCACACACCTCTCCCTCCTATTTTCTTAGTAACGAAAACAGCCATTGCAAAGGAAGTATGAGCACTTAAAAAGAGGCCCGAGGGAAAAGTAAAACAAGAAAATTTACCAGCCTGAGACTCAAATCCACTAAAGAGTGGGCATATGCCCCAATTAATATATATGTATATATATACAGAAAACTGCATCATTAAACTGCATCATATTGTTCAAAAGTGGTTACATTACTGTCAATGCCTATCTTTGTCTCTTCTATTTCTTCACTTTCACAATTCATATCCAACACTTTCTTTTGCTACCTGCCTACAGTCACTCCTACTGTCAAAATAGAATACAGAGGAAACGTATTACAAAAGGGCCAAAAACCGTGTTAATGTGGAAAAACATTCTCCTGTTAAAAAATAATCAGGATTGCCAGAACAGCTCAAAGTCATTGCTGTACAAGGAACGGTCTTGAATCTCCAGGTTGGCGACATGCCAATTGATTAGCTGTGATTGAAAAACTTTACAAATAACCAAACCAGCAGGAAAAATCCACCATTCACTGTCATCCCTGCAGTACAGCCACAGATTATAAAGGCCCACAACAGATTAGTTGAATACAATGTTGCTGATATAACAGATACTTGAACCAAGGAGGAAAAGCTTTCAGCAACAGAATCCTCTTACATGCTTATACTCCAGGGTTGTAATGGATGTTTTTTACTTGACGCTTGACTGTTAAAGTGAGCATATCCACAAATGAAAGCAACCACCTGAGAAACAGACAGCACATGATCAATATGCCATATCAAATCAAATCATTCCGGGATATGTAATAATTCGCCATTTTCACTACTCAGCTAATACGGTAGCTTTGTTGATGATAATAATTTGAAAGGGCCCAAAGAAAAACTGTTGGAACTTGCAAAACTGGACCAAATATTTATTCCTTTTAGAAGCAAACGAATCGAATTACTAAAGAGCAAGTAGTTCCTTCTTTCTTTTTTATTCAACTCAGAAGATGGACTTTCAAAATACTAATTAAAAAGCAGCAACTTACAACATTAATTAAGGATGTAAGATTCCACAGAGCATGTATGCGGGCGAGGCTGGCAGAACGTCTGGGTCCATGACTGAAGAGAGCATTAATACCAGCAGGAAATGGGAGAAGAAAGCCGAGCGGTAAAATAAACAGAACCAGAAAGACGTCCACTAATGAAAATGAATACAGCTGGAGTAATGTGAGCAAAACTAAGCTAAAATCTCCTAAAAGAAGCATTGAAATGACTAAACCAACAAGATCCTGTAGATCACAAAGAAAACATGTTCAGAATAGGGAGATGTGATATGTAAAAGACAATACTATTAGATAGATACATGCATACATAAATTTAATTAGTTACGGATTGGATGAGAGATACCTGGTGTCCAACAGGTTTAGTATTATGAAGCATAAAAGAGAGAGGATAAAATATATCTCTTTTATCCTCGAGCATTTGTAGATTGTTGGCATCTACAATCCTTCCATATGCTTTCTTTCGCCTCACATGACTTCCATTGCCTCTGTGAGACTGGCTTACGAGTGGTTCTTCAATCAAATGACCAGATGAATCCTCTTTGTAAATGCTATTTGTACTGAAACCAAAAGAGCAAAAGTAAAACTCAGCTATCACCCAAGTGTTATAATTTAAATGTAACTCAAAAATACAGGCATTTGTGGGTTATGAAACCTTTGTTTGAAAGCAACACAACCACGCTATCACTACATCTATGCTCTATACAACTTATGCATATATGAGTCCAATTTTAATATTTCACCAAATTTCTACAGAAATCTTTATTTGATGTCACGACTGCCCAATAGTTCTTGTATTGTCACTTTTAATCTTAGTAATCTATGTTCATGTATTTGCACGGTATCTTGAGGTTATCCTCACATTAGTCAAAGCATGCCAGTTTGCAAGGAAAGGGTGATTAACGATAAAACACTAACCTAACATGTGGACAGGATAGGCAGAGGTCAAAATGAGAAGAAAAATAATAATAATAATGCATATTTATTTTGATAAGACAAACATCACAAGCCATTACCGTGATTCTTCATTTCCAATAACACCATCAATGCTCCTAACAGATACAGGGTCATTGTCTTCTTCAAGAGCATACACCACAAGTCCATAATGACGATAACCACAAGCAGTAGCCTGGAACCACGCAAGATCAACACGTACACCATAAATCCTCAGAGCCGGATTGGCATGGCTTTCAAGCCATCTAAGGACAGGAAGGAGTGTAACTCTTAGCCTTCCACGGCAAACTAAGCGTAATTGCGCATTCAAACCAGCCACCATACGGTACCATGTGGTAGGAGGGATCGACTGCAAAAGAAAGCTTTACAGTTATATAAACTGTACAGAAGTTATAAATGGAAAACAGAAAAGGTTCGGCCTACTGGCCTTTGAATTTGTTATCATCTTTCAACAAACCTGACTCATGAGACTTGTGACAATATTATCACTGTGCAGACAGAAAGGAGCCATGTAACTTCCATCACCTCCACAAGGTAATGACATAGGAAATCTTTGATGTAAACGAGGAGGAAGATCAGTTCTCTTTTCATCCCCACCAAGGAAGAAGTCCACATAAGCTAGCATTAAATCAGAGGTTGCAGCTACCTGACAGTAATACAACTAAAATATTACAAGGCTTTCATTGATTATGTATATAATCAACAATTTAACAAAAATAAACGAGTCATGAAAGAGTTTCAGAGAAAACAAAGGAAATATAAAGCTGCAAAGAAAGAAGTACAGATATTAACAACATAACAGCTCATCAAGAGCATAAAAATAATTTCCCCTACATCAAATTAATTTCAAGCATCCTTGTATGCATATATGTGGAACTATCACATCTACGATGAATATGTTAGGAACATCGCGATATTAACCAGGAAATATTGATACTATAGATGTGGCCAATCTAACCTTAATTCCTTCATAGAGAGCGCGTGAACGACAAGACTGTAAGCAGGCATGATCATATTCTGAACGAACAAATTCACGCAGGCGTTGCAATTTCAATCTTCGGCGCCACTGTTGCCATGAGCAGGCCAGGGGGTATGCAAGAACAACAAGAATGATGTACATTGCTCCCTCCCACCACTGGTAAGTGGCTATGGCGTTGATCTCATCAACAAATGTATTAAATGGACCCTCATATCTGCCAGATCAGAGAAAAGTTAGGAGGGAATATTGTATTGGAACCTAAGTTGATCCTATATACGTAACTCACAGATTTGCTCATATATTTTAGTAAATATAAGTAACTCACACAATTTCTTTTATTTGCTCTGGAGGAGTGTGAGGCAGATGCCAAGGTTCTGCGAAAGTATTTGGACCCATAAAATACATTCTGTGGACATGGCTATAGGACTCCTCAGCTCTGTTTGTTTCCAAAACCTATAATACAAACACCAGCTTAGCAATCCCTAAAGTAGGGGTATATCAAGTGCCAAATCCTTACTTATCATGCAAATTAGTACGGAGGCAAATCCTATAATGCAAAGAGTGTAACCTCATTCAATGATTCAAGGAACGGAAAAGAATGGTCTATTTGTGAGCCATGCTGTGTGGGAGCTGGGCCTGGTAACTCATCAAGCCCAACAAATTTCATACGTGCTACACTTAGCACCAAAGCTAACAGGACGAGGAGACCAATCAGAAGAAGACCAAATAGCCAAGGCCCACCAAATGTATAGATCAACTCTTCAAGAGCTGTATAACAGTTTGGCATGTGATATCTATCTGAAATGCATTTGTAAGGACACGGTGTCTCAGCAACACCACCTGATGAGAAAACAATGAGTTTGATAGATTAATTACAAGAAGAAACACAACATGGAGCTGGAAACAAGATAAAAAGAAAGCAATTCTTCTGGCTACACTTTTTACATGGAAGTACCTCGGACAGAAATATAAATTGCACGTTGGGGAAGCTGTTCAGCAGGACAATTTTGACAAAGTGCCCCATCAGACCCAATGACATTCTTGAAAGTGCCAGCTGGACACTCCTAAACAGCAAAATATGATTTTCAAATTCTCAACTGATCTAGTTAGTTTCAGCAGAAGTGGGGGAGAGAAAGAGAAGGAAAAGAAAAACACTATCCCCAAGTGATTAAGGGATATCATAGTAAATGTCACAACAATCAGGCATCTAAAGTTTTTACTATCAGATATTCAAATCTGTGAAAACGAGCAATCGTCAAGTGGTTTAACAAACGAAACAGCAGAAAACATCGATTTCAACCATGTCAAAAAACAATGTAAGTTACCTCACAAAAAGTCCCGTAAAGCCCTTTTGGGCATGCTTTTCCCGTCACTGTGCCATCTTCTCCAGGATTACCCTGGTCTCTGCCTCTCCCACCCCTGCAATAATGATACACAAAAAAGGAGGATTGATATTTAGAAGTGTCCTGCTTATGGTGGTATGTAACAAAAAAAAAATATTAAGCACAAACCGTGCATGGATATTCCCCTCCACACTTGCAATAGGCTGATACACATCTCCAGTGGGAATGTCGGACCAATGAAAATGAATTCTTCCACCACCCCCAGCACCTGCCCCATTGGAACTTCCATATCCACCAACACTTGAGAGATTGGCAGATTCACCAAGAGCTAATGTTCGCAAGAAGAGAAGTATGGTTCCACCGGACCCACCTCCAGGATGTCCAGTTAAATTATCAGCAATAGAAAGATTTCCATTTGCTGTGTTTCTTTCAAAACTTTCACCATCAGCTGTCACCAAGCCTTTAACAGTCAAACTTGACAAGGGATGTTCTACAGAACCCATTACTGAAAGAGGGAAATACAATATCTAACTAAGGGAAAACGAACAGGAAAACAGTAACTGTGAACATAAAGTATGAACAGGTCAAAACATGAGAAACAACATAAACCATGATAAAAAAAACAAGCTTCGTGAAAGTGGCAGTTATTAGTTTTACACTTTTACTTTAGCCTGGACATGTGCTGGGAAGTGAAACCTACCACTAACAATACTTGAATTAAAAAACTTGTATCACGTAAACCACCTACCCTATTCAACTCAAAACATAAGCTTACCAATTATACCACCACCAGCAGTTGAACCAGCTGGAATGTCATATCCACTTCCACTACCAAGTTCACAAGGCAACTTTGCATTCCCATATGAAATTCCACCCTCAACACAACTACTATTATAACAGGCAGCCCCACCTTTACCACCATGCCCACCACCACTGCCAATCCCATTGCTCAGAACGTTGCCACTCCCAAAACCTCCTATGCAGCCTGCTTACAGATAAGTATGAAATCGAACTAAAAATTATACTCTGTTGCAAATATATTGGGGGAGGGATGGGTTCTTAAAAGCTTACCCATTCCTGATGCACTTATCATTCCAGTAGACCGGACAGCAATGGTCCTTGCCCTGTGAAAATGAACAACTGATCCTTTTATGTGACCTGCGATGTTGATGTCCTCAACCCGGCATATCTGAAAAAGAATAAGTCACCCTGTAAAACTTGTTTCAACCAGTTAATTTAAAGCTCCATGACTTTGGTAACCAACTAAATCAGACCTGAAGTGTAAAGGGCAGTGAGGAGTTCACATTGCAATCTTCAGGTGGATGAAGTAGCTCTACAGGGCAATCTTCATTCTCACAGTAGAGCTTTGGTGTTCTATGAAACATGACAATAGGAAAAATCAATATTTCAGCGAGACATAGATTATATTCACAGTTGTAGAGAAGGAAGATTCAACAAGACTAGAGAACAATTCAACCCCGGTAAAACTTACACAGAATCAGATGTTGCGTTCTCTAAGGGGCCACGCAAAACAGATCCAGGCCCAACCTTCACAAAGGCATAGGCATTATAAGAAATCATGCAGTCGAAAACTAATGACAATTTGTCTAAGCAAACACTTACATGAATACTGTAGAATAATGATAAGACCAGACGTTGTGCTTGAATCCAATCTCCTGGTCCTGATAGGTTCAGTAACCCTTGTCCATGAACTCCCAAATTTGCATTAGAGTGTATCACAGATGACTCCTATTAACAATTACTTGTTAGACATAAATGTGCCATGAGCAACAAACTATTTCAAATGCTCATAGATAGTAGGCAAAATTACCCTGAGAACAATCAAGTTACTAGCCTCCAGTAAGGATGTTGCAACAGCTTCTTCTCCACCACCATCTATGAGCATCTTGGAATTCCACATCAAGAACATTTTTACAGACATGCGCAGAGCTCCGTACACCTGAAGTTGTCATAAACAAAAGGCTAGCTTGTCATCAAATCATGACTAGCATTATATATAGTTGATGTGCCAAAAAAATTGCAAAAATGAATCCCTCTCAGTGGTGCATCTGTCTGTTAGACTACAACATTATATAGGACGTATTCACATGAAAACGAGGTAGTTCTAAATTCTATAGGTGAGTGCATATAGACTAAAGCTGCAAACAAGAAAAATCTACAAATTCACCACACCTTTAATACAGAATCGCTCATTAGCAATTCTTCAGCCAATAACTCAAACTCTGATGAAGCAAAATGTTGAAGTCCGAAGCTTAGCACACCATCACAGAGAAGACTTATCTGCCCTTGCACCTGTACATAGCATTAATGAATGAGTGGACCTAATATCTCATCTCATAATATGCATACATTCATAATAGAAACTATCACAGATTAGTGGTGTGGTATCGCATCTTTTGTGCCATATCTAAAGCCGAAATAACAGGGATTGAATATATATTCATTAGTTTGTCCATTTCAAGTTTTTGCCATATCAACATTTGGCATTAACACAGCACTAACTTGGAAACAAGATGGAACATCAACAAGGGAGTTAGAAAAGGAATGCTAATACAATAAACATGTATTACCTCAACAAGAAAGTGTATACCTAAGCCAGTCTATGAGAATTTAAAGGGAATAAACACCACCACAGCAAAATGTTGGAGCTTTCTAACCTGGACTCGACTCCAAAGCAGAGGGACAGAAGCCCTAGCTTTATTTCGAACATATATATTTGTCCAAAGAGGCTGATAAGGGAACTCCAAGAGAAGTGTTTCTGTGTCTGTTGACTTGTTATGATTGCTAATAATAAGGCTTCGAGGAACTGCATCATATAAAGTACCAGCACCACCTGCATTTTCTGGACAAGCATTGCTACTTCCACCTGCAAATGAGATGATTAAGGTCAGCTTATATGCATATATAGAAAACGAAAATCCTTCATTTCACAACAGTACCTACCAACAAAATGTTTTTCTTTCCCAAGGCCACTAACTATATAACTCATTCAAATTATAAATATAAAATCTATATTTCTCCAAACTTTGAACCATATATTCAAGGAAATAACCTGATTGAGGTGTCATGTAGGATATACTTTCTAGGAACTAAACAAAGCAATTATTCAGAGCAAAGCGATACGACTAAGGTACACCTATCAGATAAACTAGCCCAAAATTCTCAATTACATATAATTAATTGTTGCAATACATGTCTTACCGTGCACAAATACTGCAGGGTCATCATGCCTGCTAAAAACATCAATCGACACTCTTCCACCACCGCCACCAGCATAGCCATTACCACCACAAGCAGTTATCCTGCCACTCCCAGTCCTGCACTCATAATAGCGCACACCTGTTAGAAGGCATTCATGTATCACAAATATATAACAGTGCTCTGACTTTCAACAGATGAAATCATAATCAGCCAACACTCTCACTAACAAAAGCGAAGGATTGATCAGGAAACTCACATTCTCTGAGCCTTAATGTAGATGCTGCCACCAGAACCACCTCCGCCTTTCGCACCGCCATCACCACCATCAGCCAAAGCACTGCCATTCACCTCCAAATAATTCGTAACCATCAGCTTCACTATCCCTCCCCCTAAACCTCCATAATCCACCTCCCTGCTCGTCGAGCCGCCTCTACTCCCAAAGCTACACGGCTTCTGCAGCGACGACCACGAGTAGGTGTCACCGCCCCACACGTCCTCCGGAAGCTTAGAATGGTCCGCCAAGCAACACGCGCCGCGGCCTCCATGTCCCCCGCCGGCGCCGTCAATCCCCTGCGGAGTCCCGCTCGTCTGCGGCGGCGGCTTCCCCGCCAAAGCAGTCGTGTTCACCACCGAGCCGTTGTGGAAGCTGGCATTGAACGCCACGAGCTCAAAACCTCCGGCGAAAATCGACGACGAGTTACCTAAGCTAAAATTACCAGTAATGTTAACGATTATGGAGCAACCAGGCGTAGCGCAGTGGAATCTCACCCCGGGCAGGATATAAAAGTTTCCTCTCCCTTGTATATACACGTCTCCGGTGAGGTTCGAATCCGCCACTATCTGACACGTGGTGTCCAGCGACCCGACGCCGCCGAGGTCGTCGGTGCACGACACCGACGGCGGGTGCGGCGGCGGCGGTGGCGGAGCAGGCGGCGAGTAGTCCTGGTGGAAGAGATTGGAATAGGAATCGGTTAGGGAAGAGTCGTCGTGGTCATCTTCGGAAGCTCGGAGGAGGCTAGGGTTTGTGGTTAGGGCTATGAGGATGAAGCAAAATGCGAAATGAAGAAAGCGAGCCATTCACTATTGGCGAGAGTCATTACTCATTAGATTGAAGCCTGGAATTGGATTCTTGAGCTCAATTGGATTTCGATTTGGAGTGGAAATTCAACTGAGCAAACCCTAGAAATCGCTCTGCAGATAGAATAGAGGAGAGAAAAGCAAAGAGGGGAGTTCCATTGAATTGAAGGTTTGGGAAGATGATGGCACTGATCCTCTGCAGTCGGGTACATGTGAGGCTGTGGCCGTGTCAGGTGCTGCTGGTTGTTCAGTCGAGTGGTGGAGTGGTATTGGTGATGCGAGTTGGTGTATCGTAGGGTCGAGCGTGCTGGATCGAGTATCTCAGATCGAAGACACGCAGCTGTAATGGAACGTTTACGGTTTACCACAGATAACGGATAACGGATAGCGAACAGAGTTACATAAACGTGAAAAACGACGCCGTATAAGGAAAAGGGAGGGAGATGCATGAGCGCGCGGCGCTTGGACACGTGAGTGGAGGTTCAACTGCTACGTCACCCGCGGGGGAGGGTTGTTTGCGTGACCTGACGGAGGAGGTGGTGCCAGCAAGGTACCGACGTGGGCTGCTTATCTGAAGGTTTGACTGCGTTAGTCAATGGAAGGGTGGAAGTGTATTGGGCTGTGACTGCTCTAGGGAGAGAGCTCGGTGATGGAATTGTTTTCTTGACAAAATGGGAGTGAAAAGGTAAAGGTATGGACACGTGGATGGGTTTGGTGAAGGCAGCTCAGTGGAAGCTTACGCTGCTCAAATTTGTGTGGGACAGTTACCCTTTTTTACTTTTTTTAAGGGATAAAACGGAAATCACAGGCGGTGGGCTAGGCCCAACAATTTATGGTCTGTTACGGGCAGTGAGTAAGAGCATCCAGCAAATTGCAATATAAACTAGTTGTCAAAACAAAATTGCAATATAAACTGAAAATTTTGTGTTTTTAGCGATCGATTTAACAATGTCTCTATAACAATAGTCGCTAAATATTATGTATTATCAAATTGAAATTTTGACACGTCGGAAACGAATATTTAATTAAAGGTGGATTGGTAAGTATATCAGTCTCATTTTTTCAATATATGTATTAATCAACATATAATTGGCATGAAAAATTCACCATTTAAACTAATTAATAACGTTGGTATACCAACTAATTGGTACGTTGGTGTTCGTACGGTTGGTAATGGGTTTCTACTAATATGTTTATGGCCCAAAAATTTAAAGGCTAAATCCAAATAAGTAATAGCAAATAACAACACAAATACAAAATTTTATACAACTTCAACCAAATTATCAAGTACAAAGTCATAAATTAAACATACCAGAGTCCAAAAATTATAAGTTTAACAAAAATCTACGGTTGAGATTTATTTTTCACTAAATCTACGGCTAAAATATTTATTGATATATATAGTTTTTAAGAATAGCATGAGTTGTTGTAATTACAATAATAATGTAGTGGTAGTTGGTAAGAGTGGGTTCGGTACAATACCACCTATATGTTGGCGTTACCATCTACCAACCAACTATGGTTGGTTTAGAGATTTTTGCTACCATTACCACCCACCGAAGTCGATATACCACCTTCTCGGTATACCAACATATTCAGTTGGTACGGTTGGTTATGAGCTCGTACCAACATATATCTGCATAAACACAATTTGAAACACAAGCACCTATTTCAATTACAAATCAGCTTGTCCTAAATAAAAAGTACAACTTATAAATCAGCTTGTCTATAATTTGAAACATAAGTAAACATCCATAATACAACATAAGAGTTTCCTAATGAAGTCCAATAGCGGCAACCAGTGTTAGTTGTTGCATATCTTGTAGGGCTGCTACAATGCCTAAACATTAATTTGGTTGGAGCTGCCAATATTGGTTGTTGCATATGCTTCGCCAAGCCTTGGTTAAAGGAGTTCTTTACGAAAAAACAAAAAAAGATGTTAAAAACACATAAATCTTTCATTCATATATAATCTGCAAAAGACAAAAAAAAAAGGACAAGTCTCAAGTCTCAACCTCTTTCAAGTTCCTCCAACTCATAGTAAATCTTCAATTCTTCTTCAGTAGGGTCTTTGTAAAAGTTAGGAGGATCAGCTCTTAACCAATCACTGGTGCAAACAAGAGCCTCCACCGTTTTTGGTGTCAATGAAGCTCTGAAAGGATCAACCACTCTTGAACCTAAACTAAAAGCATTCTCAGATGACATTGTTGAGTATGGAATAGCAAATACATCATTTGCTAGCTTTGATAGAATTGGATAAGTTGCCTCATTGCCTTTCCACCACTTAAAATTTTCAAAGTCCTTGCAGACAAGACTGACATATCTATCACTTAAATATTGATCAACCTCATTCCTTATGCATTGAGACTGCACAACCATTCTCTCCATTGCTATCTCCCTGCTGATTTCATCAAGACCTTCCAAATTCTCTCTTTCTAATGCTACTTCAGTTGTATTTGGCTCAGTAGTGTCATTTGTCTCACACCCTTTATATTCTTCATACATCTTCATCAGTATCTTCTTCAAATAAGCTTTTATTGAAGAAATTGTCTGAGGACTTGCTTTGACCTTTTGCATTGCTGTTGTAGCCTACTGTAGCTTGTACCTTGGGTCAAGAACATTAGCTATCATGATCACCTTATTCATAGTCTCAAAGCTTTCCCAATACTAGTTGAACTTGGCATTCATTGAAGTAGCAATCCTCTTTAACACCTCATCCCTTGAAAGACATGCTCTATCAATTTCAATTTGCAATGTTATCTTCTCCACAAACAATATGTTTGCAGTCACTGATTTCCATGCACTCAACTTCACAGTTGACTCATAAAAATTTCTTCAAAAACAAACAGAAAGCTTATGCATTTCTCCAGTCATCATACTTTGGAGGTCCAACCTTAGTGTTTACATTCTTGTCTTTCTCTTGGAAATAAGCATTAAATGCAACATCTTCATCAGCCATTCTTGCAAACACAGTTTCATACTTCAGCGCAGCTTCAAGCATTAGAAAAGTGCTATTCCATCTAGTTATCACATCTAGTGGAACATTAGCACTAGCCTTGCATTGCTCCAAAACAGCAAACTCCCTGAACTTATCAAGCCTAGACGCCGAACTCCTAATATATTTAGCACAATTCCAAATAGTTGCAACCTCATCCTCTAATTCCTTCAATCCATCCTTACCTATCAAGTTAATAATATGGCAGGCACATCTTAAATGCAAATGATCTCTGTCAAACATCAAAGTATTGTAACTCCTCAACCTTCTCTTTATATAACCCACAACAACGTCATTAACACTAGCATTGTCTATTGTTATGGTAAAGACTTTAGTGATCTCCCACTGCCTCAAACACTACTCCACTAGTCTGCCAATATTCTCTCCTTTGTGACTGGTAATTGTACAAAAGTTTATGATTCTTTTGTGCAATTTCCAATCATTGTCCAAAAGTTTATGATGTTTTGTATCGACGTCCACGTGTTGGTGGTGATTGATATCCTAGTATCATTGGCCTTTAAACCACTCAATAGAAGAGCCTTCTCATAATTGAACTTGTCTAACACACCCTTACCAACCTGCTTTCTATCCAACATGGGTTATTCAGGTTCTAATTCATGACAAAATGCTCTAAAACCTTCCTTCTCCACAAACCTAAATGGCAGCTCATCTTTGATAATCATTTCTATGCACCTATCATCACACCTCTTTCTATTATACTTGTGGTATTTCTTTGCTCTAGTCACATTATCATTATGCAACTTGGATTGTTTAGGATTTTTGTTCACGTAATTGGGGTGTAAAATACATTTCCTAACATGATTATACATTGAACTAGTCCCATTTTTCTTGGTTAAAGACAACACTCTCTCATGACAATAGTTATATGTGCACCAACTTGTGTCTAATGTTTCAGAGTTTGGGACCATACATCTAGTAAAAGTATCCCAAATAGGGCTTTTGTTGGCAGGTTGTTTTCTTTTCTACCCAACAATAGGCTCATATTCTGGATTATGTGGTTGGAGTTCAACTGACGGTGCACTAAATGGAGGCACATGTGGTGATTCATATAAGGCTGCTACTGTTTCAAAATTTGGTGCAAATGGGATAGATGAGGCTTAGCTACTAGCATTCATACTTCCATTATGTGAAAAGTTTGAATCCATAACTAAAAATAAAAAAAATAAAAACGAATTTGAGAAAGAAATCAAATAATCAATCATACACAGAGACTAAGACACATAAGTTCATAAGCAATCAATCTAATTCCATGATAACAATACATATACGATTTCAAACAATTAAAAGGCATATCAATTCAATGATTCATAGTTTCTATCAAATCCATTTTCATTTGATTTTGATTGAAGAGTAAGGACCAGCAATGAAAGAAAACTTACCAGAGGAGAAGAGAAAAGGAATCGAGTTGTCGAGTAGGGGTGGGTTCGAATGCGTTCGATAACTCTCTCAGTGACTTAGTCTCAAAACTCTCTGTGTCGAAGAAGTGGAAGAACTTTCTCAAAACAGCAGAACTCTCTCTTTCTTCGATTGTTCGAAAGGGAAAGAGGCAGTGAAAGTGAATTAGGGGAGCAACATACCCTAAAATCGACGGTGTAGATCTGATCATTACATATATTTAGTTAAATCTAATGGCTTATATCAATCTATGAAATACTATGTACGGTACAAGAATACCGTACTCGACGAAATTCAATACCATTGCCGTACCACCTACATTATATTGGTACGATAATACCGTGCCACGAGTTCGGCTACCGAAGTGTCGGCTACCGATCACGGTGGTTCGGCCGGTATCTCGGTTGGTTTTTTTGGATCAGCTACCATGCCCAGCCCTAGTAGTTGGCTTCAACTTGTATGGAAGAAGACCAAATTCAACTCACCATGAATGCATATATTAGGGTTTTTTTTCATAAAACTTATATTTCGGTTGGTACGGCATACCATGGTACATGAAAAATTTGTACCACCCACCAACCATCTTTTGAAGTATAATACTGTCTACTGTACCGTGTACCATGTACCAATTGGGTAGTATACCAATATATTTGGTACGGTTGGTATATGAATTGGTTGGAATAAAATTATGTACCATTGCCACCCTTATATTTAGCTATCACAACACACTTGAACACGTCCATCACAGTAAAGAATGAAAAGAATGTGATGTGCAACCTGATCCGGAAGATTACTAAGTCTCTCACTTGTATTATGCGCTCCTAAATCCTAAATAAACTGTAAAATGATATGTACATAACAGTATTTATATCATCATATGTACTAGTGACAATGGCACTATACAATCAACCGAGAAAGGATCTACAAGAACAATCAGCATGCACTTGAACTTATCCTTACCAGTCCAGGAAACTGAAAAGAATGCTAACATATTGGGCCTTATAATCCTCAGGTGGGAGAAACTAAAATTCCCATGGTAGAGTTGTCAGCTGCAATAGTGATGGTGAGTTTGTGTATTCTATTATGTTTCCCAGAAAGTAGTGACAGTGTCGATATCTGATGACTATTCATACAGCCTAGCTACTAGCTCTGATACAGAACCTTGAAACTTTCCGAGTTTCAGTTAAGACTACTCTGAAGCTTACCACTGCTTCAAATAATGGATCAAGTTTTTGTTGGTTTCTTCATCCCTTAGCTTAGTCAGAGCATTCTTTTCTATCTTTCGTATCCATTCCTTGCTCACATGAAAAAGCCTTCCAATCTCCTCAAGTGACTTGGGGTTGCAGTAGTTCAGACCATATCGCAGGGCCAAAACTTGCTTCTCTCTTGAATTCAAGCCTTCCAGCAGATCATGAATATCGTTTTTCATGTGTTGCCGCATGACAGATTCTTCAGGACTCTCTACTGCTATATCCGGAGTAAATTCCTGGACCAAAAACAAGATCTCCGGTCAATATTTTTAATAATCTTCAGCACCATAAAACATCACCAGGGAGCACGAATATTTTGACTTCCAAATCGTCACATGTCTAGCCGAATCTGTTAGATGCATGAAGTCTACAAATAATATAGTATGCTAATGATTCTGAACTCCATTTTGCTTTTTCAGTTATATTCCCATTAAACCATAAAATCCTAGAGAAGGAAAAATATGAATATGGAATTATACATGCATATGCAAGAGAGACAAAGAGAATTGGCTAGATTAATATACCATATATGTTCCAGCTGAGCATTCCCATATCTTATGATCTACCGAACCCACAACTCTCAGACATCTGCTAGCCGATCTGATTTTTGCCAAGGAAAGACCTGTAATCTTTGCAATTGCTTCATCATCTGGGTATTTCATGTGGCTGTTGTAATTCACTTTTCGAGCCTTCTGTATCTGATTTATTGCCTTACTTAGTGTGTTCTAAAATGAAAACAAGTCAACAAGTCAACAATCAACCACAACATTCACCGACAAGCATATTGTTTGTTGAAGTTGAAGTTCTTTAAAAAAAAAAAAAGGAGAAACATACAGGAATTTTAATTCCTCTGGCATGTTGTGCCACCAATCTTGACATTGACTTTCTTATCCAGTACTGGACATAGGTTGAGAATCTGTAACCCCGCGAGGGGTCAAACCTTTCAGCACCCTGTAGGAGACCCATGTATCCAGCCTGAGCAATACAGAACATAAGTAAGAGACAAGCAAAACAAGAGTAAAAATACATAATCACATAGATACATGCAGTAATTCCGTTAGACGAAATTCACTAAATGAATTTGACATCTAAAACATAACCTAGTAATCATCTGTCGGAATGTCACTAACATGTAGTCATTCATCCTTCTCTTCAGTTCATATTTATGTTCAAACAGATGACTCGATCAAACCCTAATAATGCTAATATAGTCATGTCGAATGCAAACATAGCCTCTTCTAAGATATTCAGGGTAAGGCAGACTTGGAGATTTTTTTTTTTTGATTGAGACTTGGAGATTTTTTTTTTTGATTGAGACTTGGAGATATTCTTATAAATAAGAAACAAATTAGTACTGTATTAAAAAAATTAATAAAACAGTGAACAACTACAAGAATATATGTTAAACAAACCTGAAGCAAATCATCCAAGGCTACTCCAAGTCCTCTATAGTTTCGAGCAAGGTATAGAACTAAGGACCTAGTGCTCCTTACAAGCTCATCTTGGCAATACCAACCAAACTGCAATTGTTGTTGCAGCACCTTTTCATCAACTCCAGCTGCTTCTGCCCAGCATCTTAAAGACGGTACTTTACCGGTGTCCTTTTCCAATGTTGCTTTAAGCCTCTCCAAGTCAGCGATCACCTGTGACAATATGAAATTATAGCTGGTATGAAATATCTTTGAAGCATGTAAATTTTATTCTAAATCCATATCTTTGAATATCAGTACTACCTTAACTCCCACTGACATTTCTGCCTCATTTTTAGCCATCATTACTCTTCGACTTCTAGAATTAGATGCTTTTCTTACTGATGAAGGAATTGGCTTTTTAAAACCTTCCTTCATTGGCTTTAAAGGCAACGAATCTGGTGGTCTTTTCCTTGATTTCCGTTCTTCCTTTTTGCCGGAACGGACGATATTCTTCCTTTCAATCTTATTCTCTTCAATCGGTTCAGTAGGTATGTCAGATAAATAAATAAAACTCGACGTTTTAAGTGTTCTTGATAGACAAATATCAAATAACTTGAGAGCTCCAAGCCTTCCTAATTGCATAATGATCTCCTTTTCCAACTGTAACACGTTAGAATCAGCAAAAGTCTCCTCCAAAACATTAAGATTTTGCAGTAACAAGGTAAAATGAGATGTTCTTAACCCTGCACTGGACATAAAGCTATGTTCTTTATCATCAATCATGGTTAGTGAGCCACTTTTGGATATCCTCCTAATGTTCATCTGAAACATAAAAGCTACCATAAGTTTTTCTCCAAATAAAAACTAAGAAAAAGAATCCAACTTTCCATCAATAAATCAGTGCAAGGTAAAACCTTCTCTTCCATTTCTGAGAAATCATCATCTACGAGCTGCGCGGATGCAGATGGACACGTGTACGCTTTCAGAGGATCCTTACTCGAAATCTCACATTCCTCAGATATAACAGACAGAAATGAGAGCCTTGCTGAACTGAAACACCCCTCCCTGCCTCTAACTGTATCAATTTGACAGAACAAAAATTCAGGCCAAGACACATTTGGGATTACTTTGATTCTTAACTACAACAATCAGAACATGCTTTTCCAACAAGGACTATCTGATCATGTGACACACTATAAACTCAGAAACTAACAGAGAACAAGTATTGGTTAACTTCAAACAACACTATCAAAGCAAAAGTGTGATCACTGACCAGAAGTTGAAGAAAGCTTGGAAGGAGAATTGGTTTGCCAGTGAGAATTATGAACATGAAAACCACACTTGAGGTTCAGCCTAAAACCCAAACCCATTGTTTTCCTTGGCACAAAAGTGGAGGAGCAATAGAGTCCATTAAATCCTCGGGGAGTCACCAAAAAAATATCCATGGAGTTTTGACAACTATAAAGAATAAGTTTACAACTTTGCTCTCCTCTCCACCACCAGTTCTTCATCTCTTCCACATAGCTTTTCACCTCTCCCATTCGTTCCCAGCAGTTATTCAGCAGTGAACATTTTCTTTGGGCTTTTGTTTATTGGGCTTAATTGCCTTTGTTTCGCCATAATTCAGTAGTCACTAGTTCTGTTTATACAGAAGTTAAAAGATCCACTTTTCGACATGTTTTCACTGGTTCCAGTAGTACATAAGTACATTCGAAATTTCGAACCAGCTTACTCCTAATAAATAAACACATTAGAACCATCTTAACTACATCTGCAATTTGGTTGAATTTGGTTCCAACTCGAAGCTTTTACAACTGGAGTGGAAATTCGGGCTCAACACGTATTCACATATAGTTGAAACTTGAAAAAGCTTCTTATTTACACAGGCTAGAACGAGAACTTCGAATAGCAAATAAGTAAATTCAATCAATAATATTAATCTTCATCATATGATTTAAATAAATTGAATCTAAAGAATAAAAAACTGAGCACGACTCAATTTGAGCGTACAATCATTTATCGAGACTTTGAGAAAACGAGAACACAAAATGAGAAAATTGTGTAAGGTAACACCTACATTTCCAATATACCCTCACTATCCCATGACTCAACCCACAACTAAAGCCCAAAAGAGTAAACATGGACGGAAAAATCAATTTCCGGCGGGTAATCCCGGTACACCCACACCATTCATATGATATTTCAAAGTGTCAAGTATTCAAGTAAAAGAAAAGCCCGAAACCGCTGTCGACGCAATCAAGAAGAAGCAATCAGACAAAACATAAGCCTGTCTCCCATTTGAGATCAGAACCAGCTATTCTCATGGCTTCGCTGGAATCAGAGACCGGCTCCGTAGCTGTACGGACCACCGAATCTTCCAATGAAATCAAAAACAGAGCCACCAAAAATAGGAACAACAACAACACGAAGACCAAAAACGCTGCGTTTCGTTACCTCCCCAAATTTCGGTGCTTTAGTCTTAAATCTGCAACTACTGAAGAGATGGGGAGTTTCAATATGGAGCTGGCCGAGGAGGATGATCAAACGGGTCGGAAAAATAACCCGACCCACCTTGTTATAATGGTGAATGGGCTTGTAGGCAGGTTAGTGTTTCTGTGGATTTGTGAATTGAATCATTTGAAATGTTGCATGGTTTAAAGTTTGAGTCTTTGTGTTTTGATTTCTATTGGGTGCAGTGCTGAGGATTGGAGGTTTGGAGCGACCCAGTTGTTGAAGAGGTATCCAGAAGATGTGGTTGTGCATTGTGAGTTCAAAGTTTCATTCTTTTTCCAAGTTTCTAATTTTGGAAAGCTTTTGATTTTTTGCATTTTGATAAAGGGATGAGTTTGGATTGCAGGCAGTGAATGTAACTATTCAATGTTGACGTTTGATGGTGTTGATGTAATGGGAGAGAGATTAGCAGAAGAGGTTCGTTCGAGTTGGAATCATGTTGTTTTTATTTTGTGCTCGTTTGGCTTGATCATGTTGTGTGGGTGAACTTTTGTATCATTGTATGTGATTGGATGCAATGCTGCAATTTCAAGCTAGCTTATAGTTTTTGTTGTTGTTTTCTTCAGGTTAGAGGTGTGGTAAAACGCCACGGGACTGTTCAGAAGATCTCGTTTGTTGGTCATTCATTAGGGGGACTTATAGCAAGGTATGCCATTGGAAGGCTATACGAACGTGACACCATGAGGGGACGTTCTCGGGAAAATGTAGAATGTAGGGACAATGGAATTGAGGATCAGCAGCGGGAACAGAAAGTGAAAGGCAAAATTGCTGGACTGGAGCCGGGGAATTTTATAACATCTGCAACGCCGCACTTGGGGACATGGGGGCATAAACAGGTCAGTCTAGTTGGTTATAGTTGCATACTTGCTCTTTATTATACCAGATGTTCCATTTATACAAATGTGTTACATTTTGGTGCCAGTTGATAGTGAATTTTTTTTTTAATAATGAAGAGTTAAGTATATGTTTATAGCAGAATTAATTGAACTGTGAAGCTTCAAGATCTTCTTTATGAGGAAAAGCTAGTGTCTAGATTCTCATTTGGATAATCAGCTGATTTATTATTTTTCAGGTTCCAGTGTTTTGTGGCTTTCAAATGCTTGAAAAAGCAGCAGCTCGTTTTTCGTGGTGTCTAGGTAGAACTGGAAGACATCTTTTTTTAACTGATAGGGATAAAGGAAAACCTCCCCTCTTACTCCAGATGGTTTATGATTCTGAAGATCTTAAATTTTTGTGAGTCCTTAGTTCCTAATAATAATTGCATTTGTTTGGTAACATATGATCATAAATTGTTCGTAATGATTCAATAACTTGCCATCAAAAACATTTCTTGTCTCCTGCAGATCTGCATTGAAGTCCTTCAGGCGACATGTTGCCTATGCAAATGTTCATTATGACCGTATCCTCTTATTTTATTTGACTTTCTGTTATATATATATATATATATATATATTTCTTTTTCTATTAATATGCTCTTCTTGATAAAGAAAGTGTACATAAATCCGGTACTTTGCCATCAAGCTCTGGTCTTGAAATGTAGATAAAAGTTTTATCCTTGAATTGATGCCTACAAATTTGGAGTGCATCAATAAATTCAATTTGAGACTTAAACCTTTTGTTTCTATATCTATTACTTAATGAAACACTTAACTCTTATAGACCTGGTGGGATGGAGTACGTCTTCTATACGCCGTAAGAAGGAGCTGCCGAAGGTAATTTTGTAGCTACCTGGATTCTTTGATTATATCTAGATTTAATCTTACCATGAATTTTCCACCAGCTTAAACATTTATCCAAACACGAAAAATATCCACATATTGTAAATGAGATGACAGACACTGCTGGTACTCAAGAAGAAGCGTCTTCAGAGGACGACACCAGTGTTGACTTTGAAGGTATGCTAGCGCTAGTAACTTAGTACTAATTACTAGTGATTAGTCGTTATTTAGGCTTATACATGCCAAAGCTAGAGTACAACTTCAACTTGTTAATAATCCATTATTTCATGTGATTGGATTACAGCCCTTCAGAATTCTTGTTCATTTCATATATTATTATTAGAATGTGGATAGTTAGTTTTAAGCTTATGTCAATCAGTGAATGCATTGGTTCAAGCTCCTTATTTCATAACATGATTACAGAGGAAATGATCAGAGGTTTGACCAAGGTGAGCTGGGAAAGGATTGATGTGAGTTTTAGTGGGAGTAGACAAAAGTACCTTGCGCACAGTACCATTCAGGTAAATGTAAATTGATTTTTCTTAAAGCTCATTATGTGTCAAGTAAACTCTTATAATACCATCAGTGAACTAAATTACCTTCCGGTTTTCCGGGAAATAAAAGTTACCTTCCAGCAATTCACCGTCACCAATTTTTAATTCTGATTCACCATAATCAATTCAAGACCAGTTCTCATTCTCTACTGAATCACTGATCAGATCTTTAATGCTCTTTCCGTGCGTCAGGTGAAAATTTATTATATACATTCTGATGGGGCTGATGTGATCCAACACATGGTGGACAACTTTCAAATATGAAATGGTTGATGAATAAATTTGCTATCAGTTGAAACCCAGCAAATCTTCTATGCCCTACGACAGCCTTTTCTTGGCAAAGAGGGGGGGGGGGGGGGGGGGAGTAAGGGAGTGTTGTCAACTTTCAGCCTCAGGTGAGATTTCAAACCTACATTGAGCGTGTGAAACGAAAGAGACAGTCATGGAGAATACATACAAAGAATACAAACATAGCCCCTGCTGATTCCAGATGTACATGTCCCTTTTATGAAAACAGCATTACTTGAATGTGCTCATTAGTTGATGTGATACTACAAGTTACTTTTCTAAATTATCATTGAGATCATTCATTAAGAACTTAATGCCGATTGAGCATTTCGAATCGATATACTGCTTCTGAAACATTCATGAACAATTAAGTCATCAGAAATTATACACGTTGTTCTAACTTTTTACTCGATTAAGTACGTGTAGCCCACACAATTCACACATTGAATAAGAACAGAAACAGTTAGAAGGGGGACTGAAGATTTATAATTTCTAGCAAACCTGGATCAATGTGGTCACTACTAAATTCCGTGGAAGAAGAAGGAAGTAGCATTTTTTTAACAATTCACGGGGGTGATGATATTAATTGTATAGATAGAGCTACATTTGGCTTGGCCTTCACTACCTTTCAACTTGATTTATATTCATGCACAAAATGACTCTCAGTCTCTGCCACTTTCGTGCTCCACATTACCTTCTGTACCAGGGACCAACTTCTTCATAATCGACCACACACCGTCTATTCAATTATAGATCTTTAATTTATTCAATCCCTCAGAACTTTAGGTACCTTTGAGAGGTAAAATTACTTTAATCAAAGTCATGCAAGTCTGATGTTACATTCACCTGATTGTTCAAGTGCAACGTTACTGTTACATTCACCAAGTTTCTTCATTCAAGCGTTAGGACATCTCTAACAGTTTGAGTTAGTTTAATAGCTAAATATGGCTAAGAATGAACTATATCTAGCTTGTTAATGAGTTATTTTTAACAAATACTTAGACTCAAATTAAGTTATAAATTGAACATTAGAAAATTTAGTAAAAAGTTATTCTTTCTCTCAATCCTAACTAAATTTAGCCTTATCTTTTAACTGAAGCTAAAGTTATGTACATTTTTGTTATTCTGCTTAAAATAAAATTAGCAAAAATCTAGCCGAATTTCAAAATATTTTTGAAATAACTAGTCTCTTAGAGATGTCAGAATATGTCAACTTTAAATGATTGTTCGGGGGAATGTTACAGTTACATTTACCAGATTTGTTCATTCGAGCATTAGAATTTCAAATTTAAACGATTTAGCATTAATATTTACATAATCCAGTGATCTTGTTGTTGCTGTGATCTCTCATAAATGGATTCTTAACTGTAAAATTTTTGAACCTCTGTGAAAAGTATAGTTCTGAAGTTAGAACAATGCACTAAATTACCCAATTAAGAATGTCTCCAATCCCAAGTTTGGGGCTCCAAGTTTGCCTTTCTCAAAGCTTAGGCTAAAAAAGAAGCATCAATTAATCAAATGCCTAAGGAGCACGTAAGGTATCTTGTTTCTGAAGCCTAGGCCAATAAATAGCTTGGGGACTTGATGATAACTAATCTCATTATTGCTTCGATCACGACCTCATGATGTAATGCAAAATCTAATGCAACCAATTATCAAACCAATCAGTGCTCTGACTCAAATCGGCTCATGGATTCTCTGTTAAAAAAATTAAAACTAAAACAACCCCATTTACGTGTATGTTTCCAAGAAAAACGAAGAGAAAGAGAGACATCAATATCCGACTGTAGCGTGTGAAAATGGAAGAGCAAGCTTAGCTTAGCACAGATTTCCAGAAACACAAAGCCAGCCATTGAAGAAAGAAACCAAAACCAACACCATATCCAAATCCAAGAGAAACGATTTTCATATCCACAGTGAATGAAAACGACCTCCCAAGAAGCTAGTCGGTATCGGAGTTGCGCTGTCAATGCTCTCCTTTCCCAAAAAGCAAAGATCATCTCTTTTGCACCAGATTTTTGATAATTGATTGTACAAACCTGGTTTTCGGGAGGGGCTCAGAAATCGAGAGCTTGATGAGGTCCCTCTGGCATTCGTCTCTGAGCTCTCACCGTTTTGTAATGTAGCCTGTTTACATCCACGTCGAATTGATATTCCATAAGATCGTTCACTATATATAACAGAGTACTTGGCGAGGTGAAAGTGAAAACTGATCGACACAGAGCAAAAACAGAGCCTTCGTATTTTTTTGCATCATGGAGGACCTTGGAGGTGGTGGCATTCAATTTCTGAAAACCTCTCTTCCATCGCTTTTCAGCAAAGTTTTTACATTCCTCTAGCAGCTGTCACTGCCACCATTCACCTCTTTCTCTCTATTTCCAGCTTCTATTTCTCTCTCTAAGTGTATCCTCTGTTTGTATATTACCTCTCTCTCTGTCTCTCCTACTTGTCTTGCTCATAAACTGCTGTGTTTTTGCGGCTCTGCTCCTGAATTCCAAGTCCCTCAATCAGCCATCCTCTTCTGAAAAATGGGCAGCTCTCAAAACTGGGTTTGTTGGCACAGAAATAGACATGTAATCATTCCCATCCTACTGGTTTTACTTTCAAGCTTCAGTGATCATTTCAGTTTCATAGCACAAGGTAAGTTGTATCCCATATTCCCACCTCATTATCCAAATTTCAGATTCTGGAATCAATACATTAACACGGCTCTTCCATATATATTGCAGCTACTAGACCAATCCCAACCAAGCTACCTGACGTTGCCACAGTAAGAGTTCACATCCTTAACAACCAACTCTTTCCTTCTGAAGTTTTTCTTCTATAAAATCTGATAGTTAGAGTCACAATTTCTCAGGGAGAGCCTGTTTTGAATGAAGAAGATACAGGCAGAGGGGAAAGGTTCGACGCTCGTCAAATAGGGTCAAGGCCGCCGCAATGCCGGCGGCGTTGCGGTAGTTGTGGGCATTGTGTGGCGGTGCAGGTCCCGGTGGCACCCCAAAAACGAAGTAGCAGCCCTGCTGCTTCTACTAGTGAAACAAGCCCCAAGAGGACGGCTTATTCCAGAGGAGGTGACGACTTGTCGAATTATAAACCCATCAGCTGGAAATGCAAGTGTGGAGATTTGTTCTTCAATCCATGATTTAGTGTGTTGATTGCTTTTTTGATTTAAATAACTGTATGAATCGGAAGGAAATATATTTGTACACTCTGCTTCTCTGTGTATGATTTTGAAGTGTCAGAATGTGGTTTTTGTACCATTTATAACGACCTTACTGTTGTCCCAAGTCACTTGCTACATACACTCAAATCATGTAAAAAGAGAAAATAAGAGAACATTTTTCATTTCGGAAATGGAATATCAGCATTAAGGTCGGACTATGTGAGTAGTGATGAGAGGGTATGAAGATTTATGTGAGGATGTATCAAGTTTGATGTAACAATGTATAAGAATGTGACTATGTGAGTAGTGATGAGAGGGTGAGGACATGGAGTGAGATAATAAATGAGTTAGGAGAAGAGGGTGAGGTGCCTCAAAAATGTGTGTCAGAATCGGACCCAAGACTGTTGCGTATCCCACAAGATATCTATTACACAATACACAGAAAGCTGAAACCCTCTGCCATGTTTGGACGCCTCGATTTGATAAACATTTAGACGTATGTGATCTCATCATCGTGTGCTTTTCTTAGTTTCGTCTTTACAGTTTACACCCCTGATGTCATTAAATTCTGATCAGCCTCCATTGTAAATAAATACAACTCTTCAGCTCATGAAATAGATGCGGCTGTTTTTCAGAACCAAGGTAAAAAAAAAAAAAGCTAAAGGGAAGGACGAACAAATTGAAATGTTAAGAGAAGAATTCATCAGTAACTCATGGTCAAGTTTCAGAATTTTATCAAGGCATTAACACTACATTACATGAATCAAAGCAGCAACGGCAAAGTTCCATGAGTGATCCAGTCACGGAGGCCTAACTAGCTAATAACTAATAGAATTAAAAGATGAACATGGCGCATAAGCCGCAACATGAAGCTCTCAAAACTACATTAGTATCACTCAACGAGGTGCAGCATACATTTGGCTCGAGTCGTACTGAGCGTAGCCAGCAGGCTGAGGTGACACTGTTTTCCCATAAGCACCTGACTGCGGGACCGACTGATCGTAACTCTGTTGAGTTGTTGCTGGTGCTGGCTGGGTGTAGCCCGGCTGCACCACAGCTGCTGCAGGTGCTGGTTGAGCGTAGCCCTGTTGTGCAACTGGAGCCGCACCATAGGCAGGTGCAGAGACACCTCCATAGGCAGGATCTTGAGACCCTTGGTACCCATAACCGCCAGTGTATGAGGCAGCCTGCTCAGGGTAACCTTGTTGAGCCGTTGGATATTGTGCATACCCTGCTGCAGGAGCTGCTTGTGCATAGCCAGATGCAGGCTGACCATAACTAGCAGGCTGCCCGCCTTGCTGTGGATAACCTGTGCTTGAAGCAGTTGGTGGCTGATTGTATCCATCAGTAGACGGGGCAGAACCATATGGTGGAGCATACGTCTGTTGAGCAGGTGCAGTGGATGCATATGGATATGGCTGTTGAGCAGGGGCATTCTGACCATATGGCTGAGCTGGGTTCTGATAAACTTGTTCTCCTGGTTGGCTAGCCATGGGGGCAACATAAGGCTGGGGAGGTGGTCCCTGAGATGGCATGGTATATGCTGGTGGCTTACCAAAATGCTGCGGTGGACCATAACCTGACTGAGCTCCAGTTTGTGGATACGGCTGAGAAGCTCCATGTCCGCCATAGGGCTGCTGTGTTGGAGCATGATTATCATATTTTGGTTCTTCGTATCCATGTCCATAGCCATGCTGAGGAGGTGCAGAATGAGAATAAGGAGCCGGATGCCTGTAGTCTGAACCATGTGGCTGTCCATAATAGTTAGGTTGGGAAGGAGGTCCACCCATTGTAGGGTTGGGAGAAGGGCCAGGAGCATAAGAAGGGCCATGAGCAGAATGTTGCGCCAGACCTTCTGCTCCGTGTCCGCCATAGTAATCATAACCACCACCATGTGGAGGCATCCCCTGCATATTTGGAGGTGGCCTTTGCTCCCACCCAGAACCAAAGCCACTTCTAGGACCCATATGTTGAGGATGATTCCCATATGTAGGAGGGTACTGAGTATTACGACTCTGATATGGTCGCCGTTGCTGATAGTCATATGAAGAGTGCTGGGATGGACGAGCACCTACTGGACCCCATTGGGGACCACCTGGTCCATGGGACCGATAAGTCTGATGGTTAAAACCACCAAATGGCCTCACAGTCTATTAAAAGAAAAGCGCACAAAGAAATCATCAATACAGGGAAATAAATTATTCCAAATAATAAATTGAGAAAAAATGAATGTCGAAATTGTCTTTAACGACATCTCCTGTTTTTAAAATTTGAGTTCTCCGGGGAATCTAATAATTGAGGGAGATAAACTCATTAAAGCAATCGGGAGAACAATTGAGAAATTAAATTTATAACCATGACACAAAATTATCTAAGAAAAAGGCCCCAAAACAGCATATAACTGACATCTCACATATAGAATATATCAGAAGGAAAAGTGATACAAATATAAGATGGCAAGCTGTGGGCTACCAAAGAATTTAACTGTAAACTCAACAAAGAATAAAGTATTTGACACACCAGTCCCTCTCTCATTAGCCAAGTACAAATAAAACATATTTATTTGAGAGATATATCCAGATGATTTAGGAAATATCTTTGTAAGTTTGAACCATTTGCAACCCTTTGGCAGCCTCCAGCAACGTTATCAAATAATGCCCTAGATCAGGAACCAGTAGTACTGGAACTACATTTCAATGCAATGTAATTGTTAATTACTGTCACTAGTATTCGAGAGTAAGATTAATCTTTATTTGTCTAGTATTTCCTAGTCATATTGGCCATAACTAATTATTCAAATTTTAGTGACAACAATTCTAGGACTCAAAGGATTCAAGAGATATTATTAATCACAGTTGACAAGTCAGGATATAGAGAGAACAACTAATAAGACCCCCAATTTAGCAATGGATGGAAGGGAACATGGTTCACTCAATACTCTTTCTAACTATCTCAGCTCTAATTGATGTATACATGCAATATTTTTCGGCATCTTATCAACACATGTATTGGGGTCCATCATACTTGGAATCTATTCTAACTTTCGATTGACGCTAGAGCATGCATACCAGGTCATATGTTTCCATATACTTTGATTACAGAAGCAAAGATCAAAACAAATCACCAGCTATATCTTCCATGGGCGTCCAATGCATAGTACAAGGGAGGAGGTACTTATGAGCACTAAGGCCAATGCAAAAGTCTTACTAAATTATGATTTTCATTTCAGGTCTCAGAGCAATCTTACCAACTATAAACATCCTGCAATTGCGAGTTATAAGCCTGATACCTCTCTTCAGTGGATGAGAATGAATAGTTGTTGTCTAAGCCATGCTGACCCCATGGACAAGGCAATAGCCAATCTGCATTTTTAAAGCCAACCAACTCGAAATCGGCACTTCAAGACAAAAAAATCAAGGCAACCGGCATCTTTGATTCAATACATGATCTTCCTAACAGCATTTTTACGTGACCTTGGCATAGATCATTCATGAATATTGCAAAATCTTAGGATCACAGGTTCAGGCTCTCATTGCCATGGAAAGGTGACACATGCATGCAAATATTGTTGATTTGACAGCTCTAACCATTCGATAACCATAAACGATTCTTGCCAAAGTATAACTTAACCAATCTTCTGACATTGTTACTTAGATATTGCACAGGGCATATATACAATGAACTAGATGATCATGATTATACCTATTTACTAACCATAACTTATGGCAACTAAGACATCTCAATACCTCAGATTCATTGCTACACAAGAGACAAAAGAGTAAATGAGCTTTCTAGCACAGCTTACAACAGCAATCATATTTATATTATTCACATATCCTAATCCTCCATTCTATGATCCATGATTAAAGAGCATCCATATAATGGCCTTATGGTAAAGAGCAGGCAGCCATACTCCCGCAAGACTTCTAGTTGTCCCCCCCCCCCCCCAAACACGAATCTCAAGTTTACAGATGAATTAACCATTTGTTGTATAGGAAGGAAGGTGCTAGACAGAGTACAAGATCAGGATGAGGAACAAGGCACCAGAACTCAAAACACTACACCAACACCAACAATAGTTCTAATAACCACAATATCGGCCCACAACGAAAGTTCCACATCACTTCCATAAAATATAAAAATAACCACCACAACAGCACAAAATAGAAATAGAAATTAAACACTAATCGAGTTACAATTTTAAAGAAATGACCACCAGGCCACGAACTAACCTGATTCATAACTTCCTTTATCAATTCCCTGGCCATGTCAATTTGCTTCTTATCACCAGTTACTCGCACTGTCCTTTCTTTGGATTCATCACCCTTTGGAGGATGTTGAGGTATCAACTAAATTAACAAGTAAAAATAGGTCCGTAAGGTCGGGATGCCAACAATAAGCAATGATTCTTCCATGCATCAAAACACGGCAAGACACACAAACTGAACTACCTGAATACGGGCCCCTGTTCTGGCCTGCAGGCCTTTAATGGTGTCCCCCATTCTGCCTATAATCAAACCAACCTGGCAAACAAATGAAATGCCTTACATACTGCATTATTGAAAGGAAAGCCACCAAAATGTCACTAATAGAAGTTACCTTATCATTTGGTACTTGTATCTGAACTTGTTCTGCTGCTTCAACTGCCTGTGCAGTAGCAACGCCCCTAGCCACCAGAGAAGGAGAACCCCCTGCATCCGCCTACCAAACACGTACATTGAATTCAGCATTATATGAAGATATAGATATCCAAATGTGAATGCTTGTAAGAATAAAAGTACAAAAAATTAAATTCAGAGACAGCACCAAACCTCTGCAATTACAGCATTTATAAGCTTTTCAGCTTTGCTGATACTTTCCAAACTTCCTGTTATCTCTACAGGCCTTGTAGGTGCATATGGATCTGCTTCAGCATCCCTTGTGATTTGAATTTTTGCTTTAGAATTGTATTGCAAGTACCGAATAGTATCTCCAGCCTTACCAATCAGAACCCCAACCTGCAATTTACTGCATTTATCAGAATTCCACGGAATATGGATCCTTTTCAAGTTAATTCTACTGTGGAATTCCACAGTAGGTAAAGCTAGGTCTCGAGTGTTGCAGGAATGCAGAGAACGCAACGACAGTGTCAGAATTTTGACTTTTTGGTTCCTAATTTAAATGACATTGTAGGTAATGCGGTTGCAGTACATCATGATTGTACAGAATATTCTCAATACATAATTCATTAGCACAAAATAATATAGGCATATACAGCAGACCTTATTATTAGGAACCTCCATTCTGCGCGTGACAGCCTCATGCTCAGAAAACTGGTCCTGTTCGGCAGAGAAAGCATCCCCTTGATCTTGTTGCCCACCTTGCTCTTGTTCCCCAGGGAAAGCTTCCGTTTTCTCTTGTTCCTTAGGGAGAGCCTCTGTGGTCTTCTCTTGTTCCACGGCGTCCCCTTGCTCTCCGGTGTACGGTGGAGGCTCCTCTTCAGCATCCTCAACAGAAAGCTTTTGAATGTCACTCGTCTCACCATTAGTGTCATCGCGTTGATCGTCGACTGCTGTTTGCGTGGGGTCCACACATTCAGGCTGAGAAGTAACAAAACTCCCCGTTTCGATCACCACTACGTGATCTTCCTCGTCATTCTCCTTTGGAGGCTCATCAAACTTCTCCTGGTGCCCATTCGCCCTCGCTGTCATCATCAAATTCAAACCAAATTCTAATGAACTCTAATCAAATTCCTGAGCTCAAAATGCAGATAATCAAGCAAAATATTGCAATAGAAACAAAAAGAAATCAAAGAAATAGAAACGAATAAGCTACAAGTAGCATAAAGCCTTAAACACTAGAGAAAGATGCAGTGGAGCTAAAAATGAAGAGTACCTAAATCGAGAGGTAGAAAGAGTACCTAAATCGTCGGAGCTGTCATCAAGACGGGGCCGTTTGGCGTCAGATTCATCGGACGGCTGCGACACCTCAACTTCATTAGCCGCATCGGGCTCGGCATTCGAGACCTGAATCTCGCCGGAGGATTTAGGCGGCGCTTCGAGGACCAATTCTTGTTCGGTCTCCAATTCGTCGAGCTTGCGTTTGTGATCCGACGGCTTCGGGCTGGCGGCGACCACAAGAACCTCCTCCTCCGCCATACGGATCGGAATCTAGAGTGGGGGGAGAGAGTTGGATGAAGTCAGTGAGGTGAGGAATCTAGGGTTTTCTTCAATAAATGTGAGCGTCGTATTTGAGAGGTGGATGGATGGAGGGAGAAGGGAGTTGATAACTTGATATATCAGGAAGAGATACCACTGTGGCTGTGCCCTCTGCGTGTGAGCGTCCCATGGTTTAAGGCCGAAGTTAAGTAGGCCCACCCTTCAAGTTTAGGGTTAGCAGTTTCTTGGGCCTTATGTATAATATGGGCTAGCCAATTGCGAGGCCTGTATAGTTCGGTGTTTTATGGTGTTTAATTTATAAGCGTGAATAATGAATTTCCTTTTAGCATATGAGCATATCCGAAGATTTAGGTGGTCTCAGTGACATTTCCATACCCATATAAACGTAGAGAATACACTCCATACAGATCTGATGACTTTATAAAACAAGTCGGTTCACGAAGTACAAAATAAAAAAGCCAGCTAATGAGCGAATGACTAGCTCACTTAACAGCTATGTTTTCAATGTGTATTCTAAAGTAACTCTTTTTAATTTGACGACACACCAAGAGATGGGCAGAGTAAATGTACATAGCGTGTTGTGAAATGTAACGCGCTGTGAAATGTGACACTACAAACCTAGGAAGCACCGACACGCGGACAAGGGTCCGTATGTCGGACACGCTCGCTCAATTTGGACACGGCCCGGACAAGCATAATAAAAATGAAAGTGCGTGAGAATCGAACCTTGGTCACCCAAGTCACTCAACAACTCTTTAACCATTCCAACAGATTCAGTTTTTGTTATATTTATGCATACTTTAATATATATAAGGAGAGAAACTCATGATAAAAAAATAAGAATACTTGTGGTGGGATTTGAACCTTGGTCATCCAAATGATCTAACAAAACCTCAATCATTTCAACAGATTCAGTTTTTGTTATATTTATGCACACTTTAATATATATACATCTAAATACTTTTAAATTTTTAAATTAATTTTTTAATAAATATATATATATATATATTAAAATAATTTTAATTGACGTGTCTACTACGTATCCGTGTCAAAAAAAATTTATATATGCCGTATTTACGTATCAAATCGTGTCAAATACGGACACTCGTGTTCGTGTTCGTGTTTGCGTTACATATCTACAAACTGCTGTATATTAAGGCTTGTACTTCCATTTTTATGTTGTGAATAGATAAAAAAGCAAGAACCAGACAAATTAGAAGTAAAAAATAGCAGAAAAATATAGAAGATGATGATGGAGAGGAAAAGGAAATGGCACGCAACCGCCAAATCGATGTGCAGCAGTTGTAACCCACCTGCCATTCAGCGCTGTCATTCATCCGAAGAAGATTCTCGCTTCCCTTCTTCTACCCCAGTCATGAAATTTCCACTCTCTCCTCACGCATTTGGGTTTTGCATTCCACTTTCTCCAGCTTCCTCTTCCGCCTCGCTTCTCCGCAGTCTCCTCAATTCCTCTGGCCCTTTCTCCCTCACTCCGATCACCTGCTGTTCTCTAATGCCGCCCCTATCTTTCTGTTTCTGAGCGCCGAGGTCGCCTCCAGAGTTTCGATCATGGCGGAGGATGCCGGAGCACCGCGGCGTCCGCCGGCCGAGCAGTCTTTCCCGGATTTGCTGAAGAACACGCCGTCGAATATCCGCAGATTGGAGGATGAGATTGAGCAGTGCAAGGGCCACCAGAAGTATCTGGCTCAGACTCTCAGCCCTTCCGACGGCGGCGATGTCCGGTGGTACTTCAACAAGGTCCCTCTCGGCGAGAACGGTAAAGCTAGGGCTTACGTCAGCTTTCAGGTTGTTAGTTGCTGAATTTCGCAATTGAGGCTTGTTTTTGGTTTGCAGAGATGGCTGCTTCAGTTCCGAGGACTGAGATAGTCGGCAAGGGGGAGTATTTTCGGTTCGGCATGAGGGACTCTTTGGCGATTGAGGCTTCGTTTTTGCAGGTTTGGTTGAGTTTGTTATGATTTTTTTTTTAAGCTGAAGTTATGGTTGGAGTTGGTTTTGATTGATGTGGTGGTTTGATTTGCAACAATGTAGAGGGAGGAAGAGTTGCTTTCTTGTTGGTGGAGAGAGTATGCAGAGTGTAGCGAAGGTCCGAAAGAGCAGCCTGGTTCCAGTAAGAAGGTGGAGGAGACGGCCAAATCCTCACTAGAGAGAGCTCATTCGGTTCCGTTGAGTGACGAGGAAGAAGAGAGAGTTGGTGTTCCTGTTAAGGGAGGGCTTCATGAAGTATGTCTTTTTTTTTCTTTTCTTGCTAGACTTGTGTGGAAAGTTCAAGCTAATGTATTATTGAATGTCCCAGCGTTTAAATGGCATTATGTAGAGGTGAAGCATTTGAGCTCGAAGTGGTTTAGGGATGATCATTTGAGTTGAATTATTATTATTGCTGCAGGTAGATTTAGTGAAGCGGCATTGTTTCCCTGTTTATTGGGATGGAGAAAACCGGCGTGTGTTGAGAGGCCACTGGTTTGCTCGTAAAGGGGTTGATTGGCTGCCACTCCGTGAAGATGTTTCTGAACAATTGGAGATTGCATATCGTAGCCAGGTTTGCCTCATGTTGACATGCTGCATTGATTTTCTAGTTGGTACTCCTTTCCAGGTTTGGCGCCAGAGATGAATCTGACTTCCTATGCAGGTTTGGCACCGGAGAACTTTCCAGCCCTCTGGACTTTTTGCTGCTCGAGTTGATTTGCAAGGCTCTATTTATGTAAGAATTTTGATGTTGTGTACAATTTTCTCTAAGTTACTATTGTATTCTTAAACACATGTTTGCAATGCACCTATAGGGAATGCATGCACTTTTCACCGGTGAAGATAATACCTGGGAGGCCTGGCTCAATGCAGATGCTTCTGGTTTTTCTAATGTTATTTCTTTCAGTGGAAATGGAATCAAGCTTCGGCGTGGATATTCTGCATTTCTCTCTCCAAAACCCACTCAGGTTAGTGGTTTCAGGGCATAAGTTGTGATACTGCCTAAAAATTTCTGTCTACAAGATGGTTCTTTTTTTTTTCCTTAGTCAATTCAACTCGCAGATGCTTTAGAGTTTGTCTGAGTATCCCACTTATGCATATCTGTTATTGGTGCTCGTATATACTTTTATTTGTGTGTGAGCTTTTCTTTTGTTGTCATTTTAATATCTTGGTGTCTATAAGTTAGATTATACTGGAAGTTTTAATATGAAATTGATGATTTTGTGTCTAATAGAAGTCAGAAATTCTGTTCAAGATCTGGTGTACTTGTAAGTTTCATTATTTCTATAATGCCAATAAGAGAAATGAAAAAGGACAATGGAAACTATTACTGTTGACATCATGACAGTTTTCAAGTTTACATACATTTAGTCTTGATGGGTAGGTGTAAGCATCTGGAATAGGGTCTCATTAAGCAGCTATGTTCAGCTCCTGTGTGGTGCATGATTACTGTCATTATTGTCAAGAACGTGCCATTACCTCCGGAGTTTCACAAGAGTATATGTTGATCATTGTTTGTTGACATACCAGTCTTGTTGTATCCTGATCTCCACTAAGATAATGTTATCAGTTTCTACATCAGAAATCCTGTACAAAGCAACTTATCCCCTTGCTTACCAGGGTTTTTTTTTTCAATAGAATGAATTACGTCAGCAGAAGGAGGAGAAAATGGATGATTATTGTTCACAGGTATGATTGTTTCACTTCTAAATAAAGATCTATACCTGATTGTTGGATCCTTCTATAAACTGTATAAAGTATTCTTTCCTCGTAGAATCTCTATATAATATATGCATTTTTTCCCTACAAATGAAGTTGCACAGATCTTAAGAGATATATAGTTGTGAACAAATAGCCTGCGGAATGGATACCTTGATTCTGTAACTAGAAACACATAGCAGGGTGAATGGCAACCTTGAGTTGCAAGTCCACGGGTGTCATTTTGTTATTTACTGCACGGCCTGCGTGGTTGTGGTATGGAAATCTTGTCATAGTGAAGTTCGTAGGCTGCAAATTGTTGTGAATACCATTGACTAGTTCTATAATCGATGTATATAATGCCAACTTCAACCATATGTGATATCCCTGAAATAGAAATTCATGTGACCCATAATTCTAGAACCATCCTGCCTTTTCTGCATCAGATTATTATAATTAGCTGAAGTTTAATTTGATATTCAGTTTCCAGGTCACAAACATGTGATATTACTATTTGAGGGTGATTGTGCTATACAAGCCGCAAAAACTTAAACTTGTTCACCCAATCTTTAAAGTTTTTTCAGAGAAGATATAAAAGTGCCTGGCATGAGTCTGTTTCGGTCTTTTGAGTTGTTTATCTGTTTCTTACATCATCTGGTTGTAACAGTATACTCTCTTGTATTATGATTTGTTTGTTTATTGGTGATAACATTAACAGCTGCAGTTCGCATGTAAAAGCATTTAATATTACATTTCTGGGTTAGGTTCCTGTTCGACATCTTGTGTTCATGGTTCATGGTATAGGCCAAAGATTGGAAAACTCCAATCTGGTTGATGACGTTCGTAACTTTCACCATATAACAGCAAGTCTTGCTGAAACACACCTTACTTCACACCAACGTGATACTCAAAGGGTTCTTTTCATACCATGCCAGGTAAGTTATTACTTTCATTAATATCTATTATGCATCTAGCTACATGATATCTATTCTATAACTGAACCTTTATCTCAAAAAGCATGAGACAGGAGAGTTTTGTGATCCATGTTAATTTAATATTATAATTTAAGTGACAACATACTCTCTTGTTGCATTTCTGTGAAACACAATCTACATAATATTCTAAATTGCTGCTATTTGCATTTCAGTGGAGAAGGGGTTTGAAGCTTAGTGGTGAGACTGCAGTAGAAAAATGTACTTTAGATGGTGTGAAGGGTTTGCGAGTCATGCTGAGTGCAACTGTTCATGATGTGTTATACTACATGAGCCCCATATATTGTCAGGACATCATCAACGCGGTAGGGTCTACTTGATTGTTAGATTGTCAGTATATTTTCCTGATACACTTGTGATGATATTGTAAGTCTAGTTTCTTATGAATGTCTTCTTGGACATAAATGGTGGCATTTGCACTGCACTCAACTCTTGCGTCTTTGCCTGACCAGGTGTCCAACCAATTAAATCGGTTATATTTAAAGTTTCTTAGAAGGAATCCAGATTATGATGGAAAGGTATGTGGTTGAAAGAGAGCTAATATATTTAGTCAAGTGATGGCCGTAATAGTATGAATCAAGTTTAGTGATCTCTCGTTGTCCTTACATCCATGTAGGTTTCCATATATGGTCATTCTTTGGGAAGTGTCCTCTCTTATGATATCCTTTGCCATCAAGAGAATTTGTCCTCCCCATTTCCAATGGATTGGATGTACAAAGAGTATGCTAGAAATGAGATATCTTCTCCTGATATGAGTAATCAATCACTTACTGATCACTCTGTTACTAATTTGGGAGATGTAGTCGCTTCTGTGTATAATCAAAGTGATGGCATGGGTTCGTTTGTTGAAGGAAATCTGAATGCACTACCAACTGTAGTAATGCATGAGGAGGGAGTTGCTGAAGATGCATTTAATGTTGTGAGTTATGAGACATCAGATTTGAATGAGTTCAAGGCAAGTTGTATGGACTTGAAACAAACACAGGGTCACAGTTATGTGCATGAATCTGTTTCTGAAGATGGTGACAAGTTTAAACAGAATGTCTCGGATGGAACTACTAGCATGGAATGTGGAGTCCCAGTTGATCACATAGAGAAAGTGGTTGAAGAAGTATGTGAAGAAACGAGCAATAAAGACGAAGTAGTCAAATCACTGAGGGAGGAGGTGAGAGGCATAAAGATATGATACAGGCTGCCTGGCGTTTTTGTTGAATGTATAGGTGATATACTCGGTAGTTTTTTGTATTTTTTATCAATATATTCTTTTTCTGATCCAGATTGATTCTCTAAAAGCCAAAATAGCAGAACTGGAAACCAATTGTGATGGTAGAGTTGGTAGTCCAGGATTGAATCAAGGTAATCTCTGATATGTGTATTATCTATTATTTATTTCATTTGATATGTCTTCTTGTGCAATGATATGCATAACCTGCACAGGAAATGAAGACATTCTTGCTTCTGCACCACAAACATCAATCTTGGAGAAATTGCCTCCCGGGCAAGAGGGCTCAACTCAGAGTTATACCCCTTATATCAAATACACGAAACTTGAATTCAAGGTGCAAGAAAAGGAAAATTTTATTTCTGTACTATATACTCATGTATCTCCAGATTAACATGTGCAAAGAAACCGAGTTTTGAATAATTCTTTTGAAAGTTAAGATAATTTGGATGGCAGTCTTAAAATGCAAACAGTGAAACTATAATTTTTTTATGCACTCTGTTACTCATTGTGTCAAACTCTTCATATATCAGGTTGATACATTTTTTGGGGTTGGATCACCCCTTGGGGTCTTCCTGGCCCTCCGTAATAAACGTATTGGAATAGGTAATGATCAGTGTGATGTATTTATATGCTTTACTTGCTGTTTCTTGCCCTTTTGATAACTTTCTCTGTAGGATAGTTTAATTCTCATCTATGCTTATAATATATAGTTATTGTTTAGTGGGATAATATTCTAGATATGTGCTGAGATTTGTGTTGATTCTTTTAATTAGGAGTTCTCGTGTAAGCCTTCTTGTTATATTATGGTGCTAGGCTGATGGCTGTCCAGATTTGGTAGCTCAGATATTTTCTGCCTCTGAGACCTCTATCAGAGATTTAATGTGCTTTAATTCCTCTCTGTTCCAGGCAAGGGGAAAGATTATTGGGAAGAGGAAAATATATGTGAGGAGATGCCAGCTTGTCGGCAAATGTTCAACATATTTCACCCCTTTGATCCTGTTGCATATAGGTCTGTTGCAGTCTAGTTCTCTTGATTCAAAAATTTCAAATATGAAATCTAATTTGCACCAACACATTAGCAGACATCATTTTTGTTTTGGGATATGGCTCATAATGGCAACTAGTTGGTGAATATAGTGACATGGTAGCTTAAATGACGTGAAACAGAAATTGGAGTGTCATAATCTATCATAAAATTCTTAGACCATTATGCCTGTTCAAAATACCCTGTATCTCTGTTCAGATTCTTATGACTTTAGTTTTAATTATATTTGGTGCAATGAAGCATTTGCATTGGAATTCACATGTAAGTCAAACATAAGACTTTTAACCGCTAAATGCGGAGTCGTGCACAACTAAAGATCACATCCAGACATCTTTCTGGTTAATTTAGACATTTCAAATAGTTCTACTTATTATTTTGAGACATTTGCATTTGGTTCTTGATAATTCTATTATTTCTCGTTTTCTCTTATACAATCTGTCTAATCTGGAGAGGTTGCGATAATTTTTCCTCATTTTAAAAACAGAATAGAGCCACTTGTGTGTAAAGAATACATTGGCAGGCGACCTGTTATTATACCCTACCACAAAGGTGGAAAGAGGTTGCATATTGGATTTCAGGTAGAGGAATTCATCATCATATACAGAATTGTGGAAGACTTTTCTCTCTTTATCTCTCTCATACCCTGAAGTGCAGGAATTTACTGAAGATTTAGCGGCTCATTCTCAAGCAATAATGGATCGTCTAAACTTCATAAAAGTGGGTTCCATTATACTGTTCAATATTGCTATTATTATCTTCTTAGCATCAACTGCCGACTTGTGTCAATACAATGATTTTGTGCAATTACCAGTTTAGAAATACTCATCCCCATTGGTTGTCAATTTTTTGACCAGATTCCATGATTAAAACAAAATTTCACTCTGTGTTGCACGCAACTTGAGTTATTCAATTACATGTGTTTTGGTTTTATTATTTGTAGAGTTATTTCAACTCTAAGGGGACTTACACTTGTACTCTGTTTGTACAGGTTAAAGTTCTGACAGTTTGCCAGTCAAGAAACACGGATATTCTAGAAGGTAACAGATATTTTGTTTTACATCTGCTTGTCAATGACAGTGACATATAGAACGAAGGATTTCTTCATACTATAGAAAAGAAACAACACAATGGGTTCAGGGTTAAAACTTAAACTTCATACCCTAAAATAGTAATACTAAAACGTAGTACTGCTATTCTTATCCAAAATTCTTTCAGAAGATTACTGCATTTGTATTTGTTTATTTATATTTGGTTAAATTACAGAAGAAGAAAATGCCGAAGAACAAGAGGAGAGATCATATGGCACTCTTATGATGGAAAGGATAACTGGAAGTGAAGGAGGACGGATAGATCATGTGCTTCAAGTGCGTAACCCAGCACCCTTTTACTCTTGAAACATTCAAGCATTCAGCCACTCAGGCACATCAAATTTACACACATACATTTGTGCATCCACATCTCATTTTTCATGGTTATCTTTCTGGAAATATGCCCTGCAACTTTTTTCTCCCATATGCTTCTAGTGCTGTAATTGTATGTTTTTCTCTTCTCTTCCTATATGCTAAAATAACCATTGATTTCCCACCTCACAAAGGTTGGGAATCCAAATAGGTTTTAGATTGGTTTGGGGAGGGGGAGGAGAGACATTGACAAGAGATTGGACTAGCATGTGTTGTTGCATGGTCCATCAATTATAAATTCATAAGTGACGAACTTGAATGCTTTAGTTGCTTTGTTTGAATCCGTGAGAAATTTACTTCACCCCATGACATACAAAAGATGCGAGTGGTGATTTAATTTGAATCCTTTAGAAATTTGAATTCTATTGAAAATCCTTCTTTCTGTTTTAAATTATTTGTAACGTATGTATCATTGTTTGCATTGTTGCCTTGTTTGCATATTTATCTCTTGTTTGTAACTGGTGCAGCTACTTTTTCTGATTTCTCAATAAGTTTGTGTTGATAATGCAGGACAAAACATTTGAACATCCATATATTTCTGCAATAGGAGCACATACGTAAGTACCTAGTCAACTGTATTCTTGTACAATCAGACTTGCTATCCTTACCTTTTTCTCCATAATTTGTTTGCATGGTTGATGCAAACTGTCATACTTCTGCGCCAGCACAGAAATCATCGATTAAACCCTTGTCAAATGTCTCTCATATTGAAATTGTTTATATATACACACACACACGCACGGCCAATCAATTTTTTGCTAAGTTGAGGTCTTGAGGCACTTGTTCTTTTCAGAATCACTTTCTGTTTTTATTTTCTTGAATGTTATTAGGTTAGAGAATTAGAATGAACTCCATCAATAAGATAAGGAAAGAGGTAATAATATTACCGGTGGAACTGTTAAAAACTGTTGGGTCTTCTATATTATCTGTGTCCCTTTCTTCAATAAGCAATATGAATTTATATTGATGTGGTACCTCCAGTACATTGTGTATAAAACTGTAAAACACATCTGTTATATTTAAATGTTCATCATTTGAGGTGAACCCTTCATGTGCAGGAACTATTGGAGGGATTACGATACTGCCCTTTTCATAATGAAACACTTGTATCGCGGTATAGATGACAACAACTTACCCGTGGGATCTAGTAGGGAAGACTCAAAACATAAAATGGGTTTACCTGGCTGGTCAGATCAAACAGAGACAATAGATGAGGAGCTTTCTCTGACATTTTCTGAAAGAAGTATGACCAGAATTTTCTTTGAGTCTTAAGAACGTTTTGAGCATCTCATTGTAACATAACTCTTTCCTTGCATGTTTTGCAGAGTGAAGATACTACAGTAGGGACATTTCTATGACAGTGTTAAGAGCATGCAGCCCAAAGCTTTTTTTTTTTTTATAAGAACTCAACTCATTGTATGCGGCAGTGGTAGCTTCCTCCCCGAGCTTCCTTAGGGAGCGTTGGTGGTGGTGGGGGCGGTGCATGGTGATGTAGACTCATAGTTCCTTGCAGATATTGATGATATGGCTAATCCCCTGTGATTGTGTACATAAGAATAATGTCGTCTAACATGCTAAACCAAATCAGTTTTAGAGAGTTGTACATACTTTGTAATTGAATCGAGCAGAGGAGCTGTTGTCGGCTTATTTAGCCAGGAATTGTACACAGAAAATACATGGATTATAAAGAGAATTATTTCAGACTGAACAATGAACACTTCCCCATCGTTATTCTGCTTCTTGTGTGATGCTACTCGTTAGCTTATCAAAACAATCAGACGATTATCTCCCATCATTTACTGGTAACATGATGTGGTTTCTCATTGTGTCGTACCCAGAACTCGTATCACCACCGCCTCCATGGCTAAAGGTTTCCAGTGATATGCCTCCAAGCAAGTGTTCAATCTCCTGTGAATTAGATTCATCATTATTAACCCACGGATGATACATTGCCGTCCTTCTCAGTCCCTCAAGCTCGCTTGCTACTTCCATCATGGTTGGTCTCTCTTCTCCTTTAACTGTCAAGCACCTCTTTGCAAGGTTAGAAACTTCCTTGAGCTGATCATCACTTGCTCCATTCACAACAAACTCATCCAGCACTTGCACCAACCGGTTTTCTTTCACTGCTGAAAGAAAGAACATGGCGAGATTTCTGACCTCCTCTTGCCTGTCGAACGAAACCGCCTTCTTTCCTGTTAGTAGCTCCACAAGCACAACACCGAAGCTATAGACATCACTCTTGTCAGTCAACTGGCTTGTTTGCAAGTATTCAGGGTCTAAGTACCCGAGCGTGCCTTGTACCATTGTCGATAACTCAGCTTGATCCAATGGTACCAATCTGGAGGCACCAAAATCAGCCACTTTTGCTGTAAGGCTTTCATCTAGAAGTATGTTAGTGGACTTGACATCTCTGTGGATGATAGGAACAGAAGCTGCCGAGTGCAAGTATGATAGCACTCCAGCAGCTTCAGCAGCTATCCTTAATCGTGTCTCCCAAGCAAAGTTGGATGCCTTGCTTTTGTTGTGGATGTAGTCGAATAGCGTACCATTTGTGACAAACTCATAAACTAGTAGGGGGACTTCTGTCTCGAAACAACAACCTAAAAGCTTCACCACATTTCTGTGATTGATTTGGGAAAGCACCAGTACTTCATTAATGAATTGCTCTATCTGGCTTTGATCAACTACCTTGGATTTCTTGATTGCAACTACACTTCCATCTGATAAAATTCCTTTGTACACTGTACCGTAGCCTCCCTTCCCGACGATTCTAGTCTCATGGTAGTTGTTGGTGGCCTTGTCAAGTTCTTCTGCCGTAAAGATTTGTGCAGTTTGGTTATTGGCACCACCTTGTCGTTCTGAAAGTTGTTGCAACATTAGTCCTCCATTTTGCCTGAAGAACTTCTCCTTCAGCTTCATGAGTTTCCATCTTCTGTAGCCCAGATACAACCAAGAACTACACATTAGGAACGAAATGAGGCCGACAGCGATTCCTGCATTTTCAAAAGTCTTGAGCATCAACCTCTATAGCTTTCACAAATGTCAAGACATAAACTATCTCTTGTGTCACCCCTTACTTTATATGAAATTTGAACTATCTTATGTTACCAAACAGAGCATCAACAATAGGGTTTAATTAATAGCTTTACTCACCAACGGTGATTTGAACAACTAATGTTCTGTTAGCAATGCAACCTTCTTCCCCTGCTATACCATTGCCATGGTAACCTTTGCGGCAAAGACAGTTATGACTTCCCTCTGTATTTACACATCTTTGTGCACATTTATTGAGTTCTGGATACTCACATTCATCAATATCTGTACACATTATATGACAATACATGAAAACATTAGTATTGTAAGCATAGTTTCATTTCTAACCAGCAAAGTTTTGTGGTAAACCAAATAGAGAAGTTGATCGATGGATACCTTGACAACCGTAAGAGAGGTATGGATTCCCTTGATAACCATCTTTGCACTTGCATCGGTAGCCCGATCCGCTTTCAACATTTTCACATCTGCTGTTACCTTGACAGGCGCTGCCTTCAAGTACTTGTTCGCAAGTCTCATTTCCAATTGACCAATCAAGCACAGCTGGAAGTACTGTAACATCCTGTAAATCCATGAGCATAGCTGAGGTGAAGTTGAACTTGCTTTCTTCCACAACAAAAGCGTAGCTGCATGGATTGAAATACCAAACACCTGTATGATTTTCGTAACTATTCACATATACTTCAAAATAGTTTACACCTTTAGCAATTGATGTCCGGCAGCATCCTATACCGGAACAAGAATAATTGGTAACATAGTCAATGCTCTCACATGTTGAGAGGCAGCCGCCTGTGTACTTCTTGATCTTGCCCTGGTAGCCTCGGATCTCAGCATAAGTGTCACATCCAACTGCAATGAACACATTATCAGTGTAGGAGATACTGAATTTGGAGAGGCGGAGCCAGGGAGAATTTTTCTTTGTACGCACACCGGATGATTCGTAGCAGTCGTGAGCTATGAATTGCATGATATTCAATTTGCCATCAACAGAAATGTTTGTGACCTCAACAGTGCCTAGAAATGGTTTCGGAGGATCATATGTGGTGTTGCAAAATATAAGGAACTGTTCATCATGGTAACAAGCCTTTGTCGTACCAAAAGGGTATGGTATGCTAATATTGCCGCAGGTAGCTCGGCAACCAGGCTTCACATCTTGATCAGCTACTTGTGCTTGTGCTTGTGCTGCTATGGCTACTAGTACTGACCCTAACAGAAGTTGGAGAAGCATGATGTTTCTGTTTGACTATGGTTTCTTCTTCGTTGATAAGTCGGAAGGTAGAATCGCAGACTGTAGATATCTCATATCACACGTTTATTGAAAGGACGCTCATAGAATTCCAAGTTCATCCAAGTCTTGGTCACTAATGGACCATATCAACCAAAAATAATGAAGCACAAAATTCATTTCTAATTTCAAAGCCAATAACCCGAACGTTGATTTGTCATGATTCATGAGCTGTATGTTTTTCTACAAGTTGTTCTGGTATCACATCAATGATACGTACTAATTAATCTGTAATTTGTTGGTTAATCAAACAAGATATAAACAAATGCAAGGTTGAATAGTCATCCATCTGAACCTTAGGCAAAGTTTCATATGGACTAATATTCCAATTCGAATTTGAATCAGTCCTACTTTGTGACCTATCAAAGAGATTCATGCGCCAATCAGCTGAGAATTAGTACTCACAATCATTTTTACATGTATTGCCATTTTACTGCAAATATTGTCATAATAAAGATCGAGGACATGGCATTCTGTCTGATCGATACTGTCACTAGTTTGTAATAAAAACACATAACACCCTTCAAGCATATAATTCAGAAATTTCGATGTTGATCATACTTGATCTACAGATTCTGAACAGAGCGATGGGTGGCCATACCTTTCAGTGACTAGTGTATGGAATTCGGCTCAAAGTAGGGCCGGAATTGGAACTCTTGTTGTGGGGTGGGCTTGGGTTTGGACCTCTATAATTTTGTCTGTTCAACAGAAAAAAAAAATGTGGGATTTGCAGCCTCACCTTGCCGAATGGATCAGCTAACTCAGCATTAGGGTGAGACAAATAAAATTGGGTTGCGCATTCCCTCTTTATATCCAATTGACCAATCGATCGAGAACCACCGGAAACTGAGAGACGTTCCTTAAATCGAGCAGCTTGTCAGAGGTGACGTTGAACTTACCCTCTCTATTGCAAGTAGCACAAATAGCAGCTCAAGCACTCTATCTCCGCTCATAGACATGGCTAGCTAATCTATAGATTCGTTATTGAATGAGGAATTTGGCTGTGGAATGCTAGTAAGAGAGTTATGGTCCTCTTAAATTGCAGCTTGGGGCGAGTTAGGAAGACTTGTTTGAGTCTTTTTACTCGGGAAGGAAGACTTGTGAGTTGACTGTCTAATCAGTAACAGTCACCGGACGCGTAAGATCAAGGTCTAGCGAGTCAAGCTATGTATGAATTATGACCCCCGAGTTCTTGTAATATCACTTACCTTGCGATTGAATTATCTCCCATATATATGTCCTGCAAGGCTATGGTGCCAAAAGATTCGTAAAAAATGCCTCAAATTAAACAACAACCCTCTTTAGTTAGAGTCCCGTTTAATTGTGCAACTTAATTATCAAGCGTATGGTACGTTGCGAAACTAGGTTGCATGACATTAATTACCTGATTAAGAGGGATGTGTCATGTGTGCATGCATTTCAGGTATAGCTAATTAACTAGTCTTCGATCGGGCTGAGGAACCTGCCCAGAAAATTGATTGGTAACAACAAGTTTTAGAGGGATGTACATTTGTAACGGAATTTCTGCATAGAGCTGGTGTTAATTAGGAATTTTACACAGATCATATTGACCATAAAAAGTAAATTATTCTAGACTGAACGGTGAACGTATACTTCCCATTGTAGCTGTGCTTTGTTCCTAATACCGACTTACTAGGCTGAGTAAAACTAACACAATTATCTCACAGCTGTTGCATATGCCTAGCAAGGCAATCACAGAGACTAGGCACATTATCAAATGGACCAGTATACAAGCACCAGCGGCACAATCATCTTCGATCATCAACTGGTAATAGGATATGGTTCCTCATGGTGTCATATCCAGAACTTATAACGCCACCTTCTCCATGACCAAAAGTTTCCATTGCTATTTCACTGAGCAAGTGCTCACTCTCCTATGCATTGGTTTCATCATCATTAACCCATGGATGATGCATTACCATCCTTCTCAGTCCCTCGAGCTCCATTGCCACTTCCTTCATGGTTGGCCTTTCTTCTCCTTTTACTTTCAAACACCTCTTTGCAAGGTAAGAAACTTCCTTTAGTTGCTCGGTTTGCCTCATTCACAATACAACCATCAATTACTTGTAGCAAGCGATCATCTATCAGCGCAGAGAGAAAATACATGGCTAGATTTCTCTCCTCCTGTGGCTTGTCGAATGAAAGCGCCTTCTTTCCTGTCAGTAATTCCACAAGAACAACCCAAAGCTATAGACATCACTCTTGTCAGTTAACTGGCTTGTTTGCAAGTACTCAGGGTCTAAATACCAATGTTTTAAAAGGCTAAGGCATAGCCGAGTCGTTTTTGGAAGAGTCTCACCAAGGCGTAAGCCTTATATATGAATTCATAATTTCGTATACTTGTGCATTGATTAATCTTATATGTAGTCTTATATGTAACATGATTTGTAACCAAAATAGACATGATAAATAGTTATTCATTCGTAACAAATACATATCAAAACCATGCAATTAATCAAATCACCTTGCATAACATAAATTTATATATTAAAATATTAACAAGTCTTGAAATTAAAAAATAAGAACAATGTTTGGACTAACTTCAAGCTTCAAAATCGTCATCGTCATCAATTAGAATATCACCATTTAAATCATCATCACCATCACCTCCAACACCGACACCTCCAACAACATCATCTCCAACACCAACATAGGTTTGGTAGAGGGGATCGGTAGAGGTGGTCTTTCTAAAGTCTCAATCTCAAAACCTAAAATACCACATCCAAAAAAATAGTTTTTTAAATATAAAAATTGTCTATTCAAAAAAAAAATCTTGAACTAAAAATAATAATTTTTTTGAGGTTTTCGCCTTTTGCACCTCAAAACGCGCCTTGGTATGCGCCTTTTGCGTCTCGACGCCTAGGCAACTAAGACTAAGGCCTTTTAGCCTACGCATTGCGCCTTTTACGCCTTAAGGCTCGCCTCAGGCGCACTTTTTAAAACTATGCTAAATACCCTATCGTTCCTTGCACCATTGTGGATAGCTGAGCTTGATCTGACGGAACCAATCTCGAGGCACCAAAATCAGACACCTTTGCTGTAAGATTATCATCCAGGAGTATGTTTGTGAACTTGACATCTCTGTGAATGATGGGAATAGTAGCTTCAGAGTGCAAGTGTGATAGCACTCCAGCAGTTTCTGCAGCAATCCTTAAACGAATGACCCAACCGAAGTTAGACGTCTTGCTTTTGTTGTGGATGTAGTCGTATAGCGTACCGTTGGTGACAAACTCATAAACTAGTAGTGGGACTTCTGTTTCGAAACAACAACCCAAGAGCTTTACTACATTTTTATGGTTGATTTGGGAGAGTACGAGACTTCATTTATGAATTGCTGTATTTGGCTTCGATCCACAAGCTTACACTTCTTGATTGCAACCACGGTTTCCTTTTCTCTTTCATCTGCTGTAATCCCTTTGTAGACTGTACCAAAACCTCCTTTGCCAACGATTCTGGCTTCACTGAAATTGTTGGTAGCCTTCTTAAGCTGGTCTTCGCTGTAGATTTTATCCCTTTGGTTATTGGCCGAAAGCTGTTGCTTCAACATGTGTCCTCCATTTTGGATGAAGAACATCTCCCTGAGCTTCATAAGCTTCCATCTTTTGTGGACCAAGTACAACCAGGAGCTGCCTATTAACAAGGTTATGAGGCCAACACCGAGTCCTAAATTTCAGACACATCTATGCATTACTATGTCTGATGTTTTTCGTAGCCAAATGGAGGAGAGTGCTACTGCAACTTACCAACTGTAATTTGGACAACATTTGCTGGGTCAGCGATACAGTCTACCGAGCCTGCTGTGCCATTGTTATGGAACCCTTTGTGGCAAGCACAATATAGCTCCCGTTTGTATTTATGCATCTTTGTTTGCACGTCTTAGCAATCACCGGATCCTTGCATTCATCAATATCTGCAAAGCACGTAATATATATATATATATATATATATAGTAGTTACAGATATGAACCAACCAGCAAACGACTAGGCAAGTAGCTTATTGTAATTCAAGTTTTTGAGAAGTGAAATAGGTAGTTAGGTATCAGTGCAGCCATTTAGGTATGGATTCCCCTTGTAACCTTTGTTGCACTTACATGAATTTTTCCTTGTATCCCTGCATGTCTCATTTCCAATTGACCAATCGAAAACCACCGGAAACTGAGAGATATTCCTTAAATTGTGCAATATGTCAGAATTGAAGTTGAACTTACCCTCTTGGACAAGAAAAGCATAGCTGCAGGGATTGAACTCCCAAACATTCGCTTGATTCTGATCTCGTAGCTACTTACGTTGATGTCGAAGGAAGTCATTCCTTTAGCAATAGCTGTTTGGCAACAGCCTATACCAGAGCATGAATAATTGGACACAAACTTTGTGGTTTCGCATTTGAGAAGCACCCACGCGTGTACCCATAGCTTGAACCGTTGAAGCCAATAATCTTGGCATAGGTGTCGCAACCAACGCCTACGAATTTGTTGTCCGTGTCTGAGATGTAGAACTTTTTCAAAGAGAGATATGGGTTGGAGCCTTCCGATGGCTCATCCTTCTCGGTAAAATAAGCCATGGCTATGTCTTGAGTAATGTAGAGCTTCCCATCAATGGATATGTTCGTGACCTCAATGTCACTCACTCGAAGAAATGGCTTTGGAGGGTCAAAACTGTTGTTACAAGTAATGAGGAAATTTTCATCATGGTAACAACCCTCTTCTCCAAACGGATAGGGAATGCTAACGTTGCCACATTTGTCTTGGCAACCCTCTCTAATCACGGAAGGAAGACTTGTGAGTTGACTATCTAATCAGTAACAGTCACCGCGTAAGATCAAGGTCTAGCGAGTCAAGCTATGTATGAATTATGACTCCCGAGTTCTTGTAATATTACTTACCTTGCGATTGAATTATCTCCCATATATATGTCCTGCAAGGCTATGGTGCCAAAAGATTCGTAAAAATGCTTCAAATTAGAAGTACCGGGGAGGAAATTTGTAACCAGGGCCGGTCCTAGACATTTAATGCCCTTTACATAAAAAACTTTCATTAAAAAATAAAAGTATTTTTTTCCTATCATATATTCACAGCAAATTTTGTAACATAAGAAAAAAAACCTTTGAAAATTGATAAAAAGAAAGAATGAAGCTTGGTGGTGTCATTGCAAGTCTTGTCCAAAGCTTAATTAACTGGAGCAAAAAAAACAAAAAGTTTGATAAACAATATTGAAAATGCTAGGCTTGTGAACATAACCAAGACAATGAATAATGAATGAAGGTTATGAAGCCAAAGGAAAAGGGAAAACCTCTTGCTCTTCAATCCCGAAGCCGGAAACAAGAACAAAGTGAGCAACATCAAGCATCCTTACCCAATTTTTCAAAGGGAGAAAAACACAACAAATTTTTAACTCCAACTATTGAGAGAATCCATCTTGCATATACGAAACTAGGAGAAATTTGAGCAATTTGAATGATGGTGAGAGTTTAAAATTGAGAGATGATGAAAAAATTTGGGTAGATTGTGAGCAATTTATGAAGAGAGTAGATTGTATTTAATTGATTGTGGAGAAGATAAATCGTCATTTACTATTGCTACAATGAAAATTTTTCATAATTGATACAATAAAAGAAGAAGAAGAGGAGATTGAAGTTAACAATTAATTTTTTTTCTCTTGTTTAGAAGTCGGCCTACAAAAGCACATATACAAAAACCTGTTGTGCCCCTTTTGATTCTGTGCCCCGTGCGGTCGCATGGCCTGCACTGCCCCAAGGCCGGGCCTGTTTGTAACTAATTATGCGACAATTATGTAATAGTTTCTCCTCTTAATCTTCAAATATTTGTAACTAATTAAACGAGAATAATGCAGGAATTAATTAAGCGACAACCCTCTTTGGTTAGAGTCCCGTTTAATTGTGCAAAACTTAATTATTAAGCGCATGGTACGTTGAGAAATTAGGTTGCATGACATTAATTACTTGATTGAGAGGGATGTGTGCATGCATATAGCTAGGTACAGCCAATTAACTACTCTTCGATCGATCGGGCTGAGAAACCTGCCCAGAAAATGAGAAAATTGATTGGAGTAACAACCAGTTCCAGAAAATTGACGTGAAGAATCAGTCTTCTTAGTGTACGAACTTGCATTGATGTGTAGAGCCCATTTTGAACCCTAGTGAACAACATGCAAAAGCCACCCCGTAGTTAATTTTCTCAACTTCCAGCTGAACTGATCGCGACTTAGAAATCATGCCAATTATTCCACGTGAAACTTCAAGCAACTCTCCAAGTGTTTGCCAAAACATTGGTCATTGGATCATCTATTTCATTACCCTAGCCATGTTTGAATACGTCATAGTTGTTAATTAGATCTTGTGTAGAAATTTAAATAGTTCCGATTTAATTTATTTCTTCAAATTTCGTTAATCATATTATTGTACGTGTCCAATACTTCATGCCAAGAGTACTAAAATGCTATTGTCATTGTAGTTGAAGCCACTAATTTACGTGAATACCTTATGATTTGTACCTCTACAGTTCGCTAAAATTATCATTGAATGTGATTTAAAAGTGTTAATTGACTGTGTGAAAGTGTGCGCTTAACTAGAAGCACATCTACTCATTTAGTGTTAACATTTATGATATAAGATATTACTTAGTTTGTTTATCGGTTTTATTGTTGTTATTTTATCAGTGATGGATCTTAAAATATATTTCCGAATGTGCCAAAATTTTCAAAAGACGAAAAAATACCAAATTTTGAAACTAAATTCAACATTTATACACAAATATATCATAATTATATAATAATTAAAATATTTATTTTCATTTGCTGCGGGGGCCACAGCCCCGTCTGTCCTCCATTAAGTTGGCATACAGCCGCGTACAGCAGATTTTTCCCATTAGGGTTCATCTGCAGTACATTGCTATATGTTATACAGCAATGTTTTAAAGACAAAAGAGAGGGGAACGTGAGATGCACGAGAGGAAGTGTGTGAAGTTTTGGGAAGGATTTGCTGTATGTATGGCATACAACCGCGTACAGCAGATTTTTCCCATTAAGTTCCGCCATTTTACTTTATACATGTTCATAACGAAGCCAAATTTGTGGCGGATAAATTTATTACTCAATATTTAGGTTTTAGTTCCTCAACTTCTTTTATTATAATGGTTTCATTGTCATCTTCCTACGTACGTAAATTTTTTTTAGCGTTTCGATCATTTGGATCAATTAATTAATAGAGAGGTTGTTGGTGATTTCATGTTGTTGGTTTCACATTTCTTATGCTTTTCTAATTAAACTGATTTTCAATATTCCCCTCTTGCTATAAAAGCTGCACTTATCTCGCTTGCTATAAAGTTTCGGGTATAAAATGATAATAAATTCCAATTTCTCCTTGATTCTTTTCTTGACTGTCCCAAGTCCCAACAGTCTTCCTCTCGCTCCCTCTCCCTCTCTACCAGTACCATGGCCTCTACTATTCTGTCGTCACCGTCTAAGCTCCAAGTTCAACAAACCAGCCGAGGTTCTATTGACTCTTCCTTTCTGCAGCGGCAAACCCAAATTCCCAGTGGATTCATCTGGCCAGAAGCCGACTTGGTGGCGGCTCACGAAGAGCTCAATGAACAGCTGATTGATCTCAAGGGCTTCTTCAAGGGTGACAGTGTGGCAATTGAGAGTACTGCCAAGCTCATTAGGGCTTCTTGCTTGAGCCACGGCTTTTTTCAAGTCACCAACCACGGTGTAGGCTCCAGCCTCATCAAACTCGCTGACAATCATTTCGACAAGTTCTTTCACCTCCCCATTAGCGAGAAGCTGAGGGTAAAGAGAGTCCCCGGCAGCCCTTTGGGGTATTCCGGCTCCCATGCCGACCGATTCTCCACCAGACTTCCCTGGAAGGAGACACTGTCTTTCGGCTTCCATGAGAATGGTCCGGAGAAAGTTGTCGCGGAATTTTTTAAATCCAAATTAGGAAATGGTTTTGAACAGACTGGGTAAGTAATATGGTCTATATATATCCAAGTAATCATTATACTAGGTTTCTTTTTTTTTCTCACTGAAACACAATAGTTAGTCCTTTCCTATATATAGCATATAGTTGTGTTGTCAAGCTGATGTACGTTGTCCATTCTATGACTTTCATTCAAATGAATTAATTGTCGATAAAACCCAATGGTCACAATTATTCCATTTCATCTTTTGCCATCGTCTAACAAATGTATGTACGTGGTGTACGTGTTCAAATAATCGTATACTTGTATGTGCAGCTAGTTTTAGGTATATGTATAACACATAGCTAGTTATCTGACCAATAAGAAAGCTTATACATAGTTAGACAACGTCTTTACTTTCAAAGGCACGTACATGCAATATATATGGTTTTCTAAATTCAATTAAATTTGCAGGAAGGTGTATCAAAAATACTGTGAAGCAATGACGAGTTTGGCTCTATCAATAATGGAGCTACTGGCAATCAGCCTAGGAGTGAAGCGGTCGCACTACAGGGAATTCTTTGAGGATGTTCATGCTATCATCAGATGCAACTACTATCCGACTTGTCAAGAACCAAAGCTTTCTCTTGGGACTGGTCCTCATTGTGATCCAACATCACTAACCATTCTCCACCAAGACCAAGTTGGGGGGCTTGAAGTGTTTGTCAACAAGAAATGGCATTCTGTAAGACCCATTCAAGGTGCTCTAGTCATCAACATTGGTGACACCTTCACGGTACATATCTTAACCTAGCTAGCTAGATTTTAAATAACGTACTCGATGATTAGTACGTACAACGCATAGAGACATGATAATCCCAATTCCAACCATAATCAAACAACAGATTTGAATCGAGAGAAATGCCCATAGAAATTGTACGTACGTAAGAGATAGGTACCAGATCACTAGCTTGATAGTGGCCGACCCCAGATTGTGTATGATGAGATAAGGTTTTCGCATGTTGAACGATGCTAGCTCTATGGTTTGAGAAACTACTTAGTTAACTAGCTTTTCAAGAGTACGTACCAAGCAAATCAAATCATCACATGCATTACAGAAGTCCTTTCAATATTGTGAAACTAATAATGTAAGTTCTCAAAACCATTGAAGAAAATATGTGCGTTAACGATAAATGGAGATTATTCAGAATGAAATGTTCAAAGTATAAATAATTACATAAGTCATTTGAATATTGTGAAACTAATAAAATATATAAATGTCACTAATAAATACAAGCATGTAGCATTTGATTGATCTGATGAACTTATGAACTTACCAATAAACCATTTGGTAATGGAGCTCGCTCGCATTCGAATTAATGTGTATGGACATGTCACTACGTACAGGCACTATCGAATGGATTGTACAAGAGCTGCCTACATCGCGCGAGCGTGAACGCCGTCAAGGAACGGAGATCTTTGGCATTCTTTTTGTGCCCCGAAGATGACAAAGTGGTGAAACCTCCAGAGGAACTCGTTACCCAAGTAGGGACAAGGAAATACCCAGATTTCACTTGGCCCGAGTTGCTTGGATTCACTCAGAACCATTATAGGGCTGATGAGTCTACCCTCAACCAATTCTTCAAGTTCATTCAGTCCGAAAATTCAAATCAGTTAATTAAAAGCAGCTGCAAGCTATTCTCTGATGAACTGACAAAGATTGCCTAGCTAATATTGATAGTGGTTCTCATGGGGGCGGCCATGATTGTCTTCAAGTGTTGCCGTTGAACAAAGCTTCCCGGTTTTCAAAAGCCTCCAAATTTCAAATTCGTATGTATATATATGGACACCAGTCATAATATTTGTCTGCGCATATTAATTACGCATAAATTAATGTTTATGTAGTCCAGCCGGTTAAATCAAGCTTTCACGTTTAATAATTGTTCAAAATCTTTATTGGCTAATTGCTGAATTATTTATCATAATTGGGCCTGAGTGAGAGTAATTTTTGCAATACGTACTCAAGTCCGATCAAAATCCTCAACATCAATTGCCATGCATGAAGTTTCTCAAACTAATAACTCTTTCATATCGTTGATACACACTAATCATGTCATGATACGTACTGAATCAGTTAATAGTCTCCAATATTCGATCAGTCTTTCATATACCTGCAAGCTAGTTCTCCTTGATTTTTTTTATATGTTTCCTCGCTCCTTGACAGTAATAATTTGTATCCTCACTGTGCCTCAGTATGATGATCATGATCAAAGACTTTTCACTGTGTAGTGTGTACTATACTAATGATTAATGGAAGTATATATGTATCTATATGGGGAACTCTAAACCCGATTCGATATCCCGAAATGACACTTATAAAACTCTGAGCTACATCCTATTACCTTCGTTGTCGCAGCCCCTTCTGCAAAGTCCAAAACTATATATCATGCTACAGAGATTTACTGAAACTGGGAATCGAGTAGTACAGAGTTACAAACATTTGATGGATAGCCAAAATGCAAAAGGACGACATTAATATCCCGTGTTTTATTCACAATATATTTATGTACAGAGATATGCAGGGTAATACGACAATGGAAAAATTGACGTGTCGAGATTACAGATCAATAAGTAGTAGGCGCTGCAGACAGGGATTAGGTTGCAGCCAAATTAAACTTAGGACAAGAGAAATCCTTTGCTTCCCAACCATCTCAGATGGGCATGCCCCTCGGTCTAGGGCTGATTAATAATTCTGGATGTTGATTTTCTCATGCCAATAACACTTACTAATTATTCCATGCATGCAAGAATGATGAAGATCGGCCTAGGGCTACTTCCCTTTGCAAAACCATATATATATGCATACAATCCATAAATGATTTGTGTTTAATTATTGTATAGATGATTCTGCAATTATTTAGATCTTAATTGTGATACACGTGTTTTAATCGCACGAATTTATATAATTTTATTTGAAGTGCATTCTTAAAAGATAATCTATTTATATAATTATGATTTTTACGAAAAATAATTTTAGTAAAACACATTAGTGAAAAATATATATTTTTTTACGTAATTTTCCTTCTGTCTAACTATATGTGGGGAGAATATTATAAAATGAGTAGATTTGTTAGTTCACAATTTGATAAAGTTTTGGAGTACTCGCTTTATAGCTAGTAATAAAGATATGTATATCGTTCATCGATGTACTCGGTAAAACTTTCTTCTTCTATATATAAGTAACCATCCATCCCCAATTCCTTTTTAAAATTAATCATTGGAATAATTCGCATAACAAATGATATATTGAGATCGATCTATCGCAGCAGTCCAACAAATCGACGACGGTCGGATAGACACTAAACCCTAGATTGCATACAAACACCGGTTGACGTCACTACAAAAAATATAGGTAAATGACACATGTTTTGTGGCCATGTAAAAAAAACTCACACTTCTCATGCAAATGTGGTTTTTGAATTATTATAATAATAATTAGCCACATTTGCATGACAAGTGTGAGTGTTTTTTACATGGCCACACCACTAAAGACCAGAAAACATATGTGTCATTTGTCCATACTTTTTGTAGTGCGTCTTTACGTCCTAAGCTCCGGGGAGCTGTGTGCCGCTGTGTTGACCCATTTTGATTTAGTACGTACGCATGTTCTAGTATACTTAGATCATATCACTTATGACTCCCATAACTTAAATATTTTTTTTCTTAGATGCAGACGTCCGCATGGTGCGGAAATTCTAGTGACTAGTGACGCGCAATGACGGTACGGATGGTACCGGCCGTATTCTCCCTTCCCGGCGTTCATGTATGTGCCGACCGGAGTAGTAGCGCCTGTCCACGGCGGCTGGAATCTTGAAATTTTCGGACGGTGCCCAAATTGAACTTGAAAATTCGAGATTGTGGTCGGCACATACAGGAGCTCCGGGAGGGGAAGAATGCGGTCGACACCTTCCGCGTCGTCGTTACGTGCGGCCGGAATCGTTAAATCTGCACAGTGCGGACGTTGAGAAACTCTATATACCATATATATATAATATTCTTGGATGTATTAAAACTTCGATCTCACAATGAGAATATATAGTACCTTAGGCTTTTGAGGTTAGACTGTTGGGGCCAACAGATATATAAAAGTTCGATTGAGCCGACCAATAAGAGAAGCCAGCTAGCAAGCTACGTAGTTCCATCCATATAGAAGAAAACTTTGGGTCGTTTTCAGATTCCTGGATGGGTATGAAATGGAAGAGAAGATAGACATGAGAGACCCCACAATCCAATTTTGACCGGCTGGATGATTTGTATGAAGTAGGTTTGGGATGAGGGGCAATTTTTCTAAGGTTTCTCCTAAATCGAATTAGTTCATCAACGTAGTAACTAGTTCCACCTCCTGACGACTGCCGACATGCGTATCTAACGAAACTTCGTCCTATACGGCTATTCCAATTTGCGGGGCGCATCACCCGGCAACAATATGCAATTATGCATGTCCTACCTGTTTTAATTTGAGAAAATTAAAGATATATACTCAATATTTGAGTCATTTTCGAAGTTAAACCCACACTCAAATAATTTTTCAATCTACACCAAATTTTTTTTATACAAGTCTATTCTACCCTTTTGATTATTTTGATTTGTTTAATCTTAGCATCTATTTAAAATATTTCATTGTACATGTTTAATTCAAACATTTCATTAATTCTTCATTACTTTAAATTGCTGAAAGATTTGATTTCATATTTTCCTTGAGAAAAACTTCTTTATATAGCTAATATCAAAGGTTCAAAATACAAACATTACTACAATTATTATAGATCATACGAGAGATTTTCAAGCTTGTTGTGTATTTGTATCATTTGTTCGTTTCAAATTTTTGAATCTATAAATAAGGTATGTTATCTATGCAATATGTATGTATATATGTTTTCTCAAATATTTCCTTTTCGTATCATTTTACATGAACTTTTGTATGGTAAACCTTTGTTCTAGGTTTCAATTTTTCATTTTTTACACTATACTATTACCTAATAGATAGAAACATGTTAGTATAAATTTCACATTCAACGCACGAAAAGAGATTTTTGGAATAATAAAATGTACCTAAAAGCAGGTTGATGTAAAAGTCCCTAGAATAAATTTAAACATCTATATAGATACATATCAAATCATTAGGTTGTAATTAAATACAAAACTTACTAAATAGGGGGAAATTTATATATATACTTTAAACATAGGTTGCATTGATGAAATATGAACAATATCTACCTATAAAATTTAAAATTTAAAATTATTCAAAAAAATGGAAAGTTTATATCACCATGACGTAATTTCGATATATATTTAATTGATTCAAAATTTAAAAAACTTCTGATTTCTAGATATGTAATTAAGGAAAGTTCAATTATTTCTATTACTAAATTTATGATGAGCAAAAGAAAAACTGAAATTATTCAGGGATTATGGAAATCTATAATTAAGGTAATAAATGAGAGCATAATTTGTTCATTGACTAATCTATATCAGTTTTTAATAATAACATTTTGTAATTTAGATTTAAGTGAAGGGCAATAATTTGGTTAATAATGAAGAAAAATATAGGTGAGTTTCTCTTAAAAGAGATTCTAAAAATTGGGTTTATAGTGAAATACCCCTTTATTTATAGGTTTAAAACTTTCTTTATTTCTTTCTTCTTCTTCTTCTTTTGCGATTCTTAATTAGACATTACTTAATGCCGCTGGTAAGTTCTGGTGGTAGCATAGTGGGAAAGTTGATATACATAATATCTTATCGTTATTCATAAGCATTATCTTTTCAGTATGCCGCCAAAATTGTAAAGCAAATAAATTTGTTAATGTTGCACTATTTGCTAGTTTGTGCGTGTTAGAATGCATAAGTTGTATTGTGTCTCTTGATATTATTTCAGAATGTTTCTATGATATGTGATTCAGGTTCTATGTCCCCCCTTATATTCTGCGGTTTCCATTAATGATAATATTGTGAGGGCTACTGTTATAGTCCTTCCTTAAAAAAAATATTAGACATTACTAAGATGGGACTTGGGAGACACGTACTTGGGAGGATTGACAAAGGATCAAGATATAAAAGCTTATGTGTTTAAATTAGCTAGGCCATTTAGGCATGACATAACGCCCCTCGTTTGGTTCGCAAAAAAGAAAATAGTCCATTTGTCTTTCATACAAAAAAATGATGAAATTAAAATAAAATAATAGGGTGTAGGTAATGAGTGTAAGAAAAAAAATAGATTGAAATTAGTAAAAATAAGAAATGAACAATCTTCCATTTTCTGCTGCGAACAAGTCGAGACCAAAATGATATGTCAACCTAATTGAAAGTTGAAAATTGAATGTTAAAACACATGAGTGCAGTACTACATGGAATCTTATGGGTAGCCTAATGCAGCAATACTCCACACATTCCACAACAAATGAAAGGCGAAGGTGTAGAGATCATTCACTCATTCGGCCCAAGTAAGGGGATGAAGGCCTTAGCTAGGTGTAGAGCGCAGAGAGGCCAAGAGGGATCCAGTCTGAGATTGAACATCAAAACATTTGATCGAAGAACGATATTAGATACGAATGATACGTGCGATACGATACGACATTGAGAGTACTGAGTACAAAGCAAGAAATCAAACCAACCAAATATACCGGAGAGGCCCAGATGTATGCAATTGATCGAGGGTAACAAATGTGTGCAATTAAATGAAACCTTTTCTATTCTCTACTACACTCGACGTTAACTTTTCTACAAGAAAATAAAAAAAATCCAAAGAAATTAGAGGGTTATCAATGTCCTCAGGAACAGACTCCATATAATGGTCTTGAGCCAGAGCTTCTCTTACAGCAACTTCATCGATTTTGGAACTGATCCTGTGAATCCTTGTCTGCGTATCTCTCGCTGGACTCTTCAAACAAGGCCGAGCCATTTATCCACTTGGGTTGTTGTTCGGGCTAGCCGGTCTGATATTTGAAAAGGTTTTTGGCGGGTTTGCCGTAACTGCTCTTCTGTTTTTTTTCTGAAACATTGAACCTTCTACTTAGAGACGGCGACCTCAAGCTTCTAGGACATGCAGAGATCACGGGAATCTCCAGCTTTTTACGGAAGCTCTTCTGTCGCTTTAAAGTTGGTGAAGTACTTGTGCGGACTCTCTTCTGCGGCGTCGTTTTAGCATTCCCATTTCCTCTGTTTATTGGGCTTGGCTGCTCCTGTTTTCTCAACGTTGCTGCCGAAACTGGTTTTTGTGCTTCCTTGATTAAAGCAATGCGAGATATATGCGGGTTTCCTTTGTAGCAAAACCACAAGAACTCGTTGGAGAACGATCTCTCGATATTTGAACTGCTCGAAACCGAAGAAGCGCTACTTGATAAGGTTGAGCTCGATGAGCTGAGGGTTAGTAGTAGTGTTAGTGGTGGTGGTGCTGGTGCAGTAAGAGAAGGAAGAAGCCGAAGAGGAGGAATGTGAAGGGGAAGAAGGAAATTGTGAGATTTTGTTTGAATGATGAGAGGGAATTAGAGTGGTAGCCTGGTAGGTTTAGGAGGCTGGGTTGAGATTACCAGTTTGCCTTGTACATTGTTGCAGAACTGATCGTCTGCTGCCACTTGGAACTGGGATTTGGGATTGGATTTGCTGATGCAATAACCCATGTTTTCGCTGGGTTTTAATATTGCTACTATCGTGGGATTTGTAGTAAGAGAGTAAAAGAAATTTGGGTTATACGTGAAATAAGCATTTACATCATACATCCGACGATTAATAATATATATTATTTTTTATCTAACTCACAAAACAATATCGATTGATTAAATATGAGATGTATAACATAATTAATATATATTAGAATTTTCCGTATAATAAAGGGAAATGTGTAATTTAGTGTATGTGTTTGCGGCTTTTGCTTTTGCTCGTTTTCTTTTCACACATGAATTTGGTTGCCGGGTATGAAATCCGCTGGCAACGGTTAGGTTGAACATGTTGCAAGATATCATCACACCAAATCAAATTAATCTAAATGCCTGTCCAGTCTCCACTTTCTAGAATGAACATGGAGTATGCACATAATTGTAAGTTTGTGACATCACATTCTTTATATTTACATGCAATATCGCGAGACACGCTCTATCACAACTCATCCAGATGAAACGGTGAGGCAGTTAAACCATGTCAAATGCGAAGGGTGGAAATGAGCATAATCAGCAAAGTCAGGGGTATGCTACAAAGTTATCCTCTCATGACATATGAAGAAACACAATAAATTGATGAAATTGTAGAGGTTGATGATGTCCTGAACAAAGTGAACATGCATCGTGCGTAGGCAATATATGAGAAGTTTTGAACCACCTTCAACTACCACATGTTTAAACTGATTAAACAAGGCTGAATGAAAACCCTAACGAAAAACAGTGGCCTTTGCTACAAGAACTCCACTTGCGCCAATTGCTTTACAAAAAGGATTGGGTAAACAATCCAAATTGTAAAAAGCGACCACGTACCAAGTAGGCCAATATGAAAAGTATTTAATATTCTAGCTCATTATCTTGCACTAGTCGATCACTTGTCCAATACTATACGAAATATCCCAACTTTTGCCGTTGGTGATACTGATTCTGAATTTTCTCCATTTGACTGTTTGAGAATTCAGATCCCTTGCAAAAGATGAAAATATTGAAGACAAACAAGTCCTTAGACTTGATTTACCAAACTAATTCCTATGTTAGATTGCTAGAACAGAAAAAATGTCAAGATCCGACTGAACCGATATTGAATCATAGGATTATTCCAAATTAGATGAAATCTATTAAGGGATAAGGATAAGCGCACCTGGGCAAAGAAAAAGTATGGAGTCATCAAAGAACCATTAGAGATTTTAATTTTCAACATTTTACAAATGTTGTAAACACGAAAATCTCTGATATTGCTAGGAAATTAAGTTAAACTTAATAACTGAGTCATGGTTATTTCTGAAGAACAAATGAACAATCAAGTTCCGACCTAAAAGACTAGAACTCGTGGAATTAAGGAATATTGTACAACTAGCTAGAAAGAGCCAGAAAGCAGAGAAAGAAGCAAACCATATGAAGATTTATTTATTCTACAAGATCATTTTCCACATTAAATCAGGTTAATCAGTACAAGCCCTTCAGCTAGCTCGTCTCATCCCTAGCTTAGACAATTCGATTCCATCATGCCTAATGCCCTCTAGCTTCACCATAAAATCAATGGGGGCCGGGTTGATTTATTCAAGTACACTACGTACGTAAAACACAAAAGACTGACAATCATCAGAGACATATATTTGCACAAGAAAACTACAACAACAAAAGCAGCACCATGCCATAGATTTGTAGAGATTAAAGATAGCTCGATTGCTTCATCATCATGATCATGATCGATGAGAATAACCAGGAAGAAGCTAGCTAGATCACTGGAAAATGGTAATTAGCTAGCTATCTACCTGAACCAAAAAGAATGGTCTTAATAACAGCTCCTCTTGGTGGCACAGGGCCTCTTCCACTAGGACCTTGGGGCTGACCACTCGTGTTCCCGCCGTCGTTACCACCAGTTCCACTCATCTTCAGACTACTCCGGCCACTCAAGCACGTACCACTCCCTGGTGAGTACGACTAAGCTAGCTTTGTGTGCTTCGTCCAACTATATAGTGGACGAGTCTCTAGTTCTAAACGTCTGATGAAAGCGACAGGCAAAGCATGGAGACGAAAATGCACATGGCGAGAGGACCACAGCTCTCTTATTTACAGTCCACAACTGTTCACACTGCATGCTTCTGTTTACCATCAGCGCCGTTCATCCATAGATCAATGACGTACGAGTGGTTACGTCATCACGTAATTTTGTGGCATGTGGGCTTGGTGTTCACGCCTTATCCACAGATATATATATATATATATATATATACGCAATTGGAGCACCTAAAGAAAAACCAACTCATACTTTGTTTTTTATATTGGATGGAGATATTCTGTTTCGATATGTTCATCAAGTGACAAGGAATTTTCTGGATAACCCTTCAATATTTTTATTAATTTACTCTATACTATTGGCGCTGAAGGTGGTGAGCGGTGACTGTAGCGTACAGAGTTGGGCCGGGTGGGCGTCATTGTATTCTGTATTTAGGGCCCTAACTTGCCAGATGTTGTGTTTAGGCCCGGGATTTTAGACCCACAAACTATTTTAGTCATTGAAAATCACATTGAAATAATTGATTTGATTCGATTTAAAAAACTAATTCTAGAGGAACCGCACCGAAACAACTGGTTCGATTCCACTACGATTCTTATTTTGAAAATAATTTAGAATTGTTAGAACCGTGTTCTCACAACTATATAAGAAAAAACCCTTAAAAATTGTCTTTTGTCGCCGCTCCCTCATCACTTTCTTTTCTTTATCTCTTACACTCTCACTAACCACTTATAAACTAAAAACCCTATTTGTTTTGCCTTACGTCCTCACTTCCTTATTTTATCTGTCTCACTTCCTCTATTATTCTATTACTCGTTCAAATTTACATTGTCCTAGGTTTGCATTCTATCTCTTTGTTCTTTTTTTAGATAATTATTTAGGGTAATTGTTGATCATTGGGTAATTGTATTAGAGATTTTGCTGACGTTTTGTATTTACATTTAGAAGTTGGCTTATTATGTGGTTATTGTAAGGGTCGGCAATGGGCCGAGCCCACTACCACCAGGCTTTGACGATTTTTTTTAATTTTTCGGGCCGCGCCGGACAACCTAATAAAATCGAGGCGCACGGGCCGGGGCCTTACGAGCTTTTACGGACCGGGCCTATTATATCTATGATTCTATGTGTAATGTATATTTTTTATAATAAAAATAAAGAAAAAATAGGATATGGTAATTATTTAGCTAAATATAGTAAAAAAAAGAAGAATTATAATAAAATAATTTAACTAATTAACATATACAACAAAATAAATACATATAAAATTATTAATTTTAAAAATGAATGGCCATTAGGCGGACTTTTGATCGGGCATTTTTAGACCGGGCCAGACTATGGCCTTGTGGCCTCCAACGGGTCGGGCTGAGGCTTTGAATCCGAGGTCTTCCGGCCTTATACCCATAAGGCTGGGCTTTGACCGGGCCGGGCTACCCACGTGGTTGTAGGCATACGGGCTGCCCATGGGTTTTTAGACCCGCGGGCCAAATGATGACCCCTTGTTATTGTTTTATGGCTTGGAAGTAAATTGATGTTACAATGAATTTTTGAAATAGTAAAAACCCAATATTTACCAGTTCCAGTTCCTTTTGGTTTTGAAAAAAATTTGTGATAAATCCAGATCAATTTTTCTTTTCTGATTCTAGAGAAGAAGAAAAAATCATTATTTTATAACCGATCACATGCCTAATTGTGCTCATCTTCCTTCATATTAGTTGGCCACACCTCTCTTTCTCTCTTTCTCTCTATGAAAACGAATAGAATATGGTTCTTTACTTGAATTAAGGTAAAAAATGGGTTGGCAAGAGATTTGTTGCTTAACAGTATTGCAATCTACTGAATCTAGGATTGCATTAGTCTCGATCGAACTGATTAGTTTAATTTGTTTGACCGTCAACGCGATGGTGGTCTTTAATTGGTAACCAGAAGAAGCCCACAGGCCTAACCTACAATTCCAAATCCATCTACTCTTCTTTCAGTTGGGTCTGCAACAAAAGTATACCGTGCAATATAGCCCACTAATCTACATGTCTTTTTCTCTCTAATGGATTTGGTTCCTTGTTTGAATCGTAATTAGTACCGTCACAAGTCTAATGACCTGACCATATCTTGGGCAAGACACCACATGGGCTCCTAGCTTGTCCATCATTTTCTCTGAAACTAATAAAATGAAAATATTTTAGCGTTATAATGTAACATTAAATTCAGTGCCGCAATGTCATGTGACATATCACGTCACTTTGTCATGTCACCAATTATAATAATCACAAAATGTCATTTTTAATGAAAATACAATCGTATTCTTATTAATTCAATGACTCAAAATTATTATAAAAAAATTGTAATTTTATATCATTTATTTTTTTCAAAATACTTTCAAAATGTAATAAAAAAGTATTTTCAAAATACTTTCAAAATGTAATAAAAAAGTATAATATATATAAAATATGCTTGAAATGTATAGATATATATATATATATATATATATATGCGCGCGGGGACGAGATATATATATATATATATATATATATATAGTGCCTATATGGTAGTTGTATTAATTAATTATAGCCATTAATTAATTATAAATGTAAATTAATTAAATAAAAAAATCATGAATTTTGACATATTTTTCACTAAAAAGATTACTATTGACGTAATTGTATTAAATATTATATTAATTAAGATATGTATACTATAGAAAAATAACAGTTGTTACCTTACATATCCCCATAAATTAATTATACTGTAACAAAATAATATTTGTCACATCCCGAAAAGAATGCAAGCAGTATATTTGAGATAATTTAACGATTAGCAAGCATAATACAAGTATTACACTCACTAAGATGATAAAAAACATGTAACTAATTTTTTTAACAATGGCAAGAGGAACAAACAACTATAAACATTTCTGCGAATTCTACAAGTTAAAGAGTTTACAAACAAAAAACGAAAGATGGTGAAATCTCACCGGCCCAAATTTAACAATATACAACAACCCATGTAAAAATAACAAGTCCAAAGGTGACTGAATATTCTGAGCAACCTCAGAGAAACTTTACTCAAAAACATAAGATACAAATGCGAAGAATATAAGTATGAAGGTATAAGTGAATGATGACTCCCTAAAGATGCTTCTAGCTCCATAATAAATATCAGAATTTGCATGAACACTATAGTATGGGTGAGCGTCGTCCTCGTTTGCCCAGTAGGGGCTAGCCCACCCATGAGTTCGAAAACTAAAATCGGGTAAGGATAAAAAATAAGTTTTAGAAAACGTTGAGGGTAAGTTGTTTGGCAGCCAGTAAAATTATTTAATAAAACAATGCATGTTTTACAAATATCATGCCAAAACAGTAGGCCAATTTTTCATAGGATTGTAATAGATATAATGGAAATGCATTACTGAACCTAACGACTAGGAGTCGAACGAGTCACTTCTTAAGTCGAGGCCAACCGCCTTTATTGTTAAAAACAATAAGGGAGCGAGATTGTCGATTTAAGACAATACCCTAAAATAAATGAAAAGCGTGCAAGCTGGAATGGTAACAGGGCATTGCCCCTCCGAAGGTTTTACGGTTTCGACACTGAGGGGTCCTGGACCGGTATCCCATAACCCCATTACTCTCAAGTTTATAACATTCTAAACAATCATATTTTAAAAGTTGTCTAGTCTCGGATTTTTGTAAGCATTTAATGCATCAATAATAATTTTAATTCTGAGTCCTACACTATGAATTTCATATTTATGGCCAAAGCAACATGAGAGGATTAGCTTCCTTACCTGGAATGACGTGCATAAATCCCGAGTCTAAAACATAAGTTCCCGCTCTAATCTTACTGCTGCTCCAAGGATCGAACATCTCTTGTAAATTGTAACACCTTTTCTGAATTCCAACGAAATTAGAAGAGTCAATCTCAAATTCGAGACTCGTAGATTAATGACTCGACCTTCTTTCCTAATTTGACTAGGGAAGTTAAAGTTTGACTTTTAGTTGACTAACTCTTTCCTAGTTTGACCATGAGTCGATTATGTTGACCTTGGTTGACCTTTTATCGATTAATTGTGGGATAACCCGAAAACAATATAATTTTAGTCGTCGAATGATACTAAGCATGCTTTAAGATATTAAAGACACTTAAAACCATATCGACAATTAATTTGATTACCGACACATTTTCTAAATTCAAGAGTTCTCGATTTCTGAACCGGACGAAAATCGGAATTATCGTTTAATATTCGTCGCCAAGTCAACATTATATTTTCACTAAGTTACCTCTAGTTAAAAAGTAAAAGCGTAAAAGCCATTTAGTAAAACAATAAAAATGTAACTTAGATTAAATTGTAAAACAGTACAAGAAATTAGTGAAGTGGTAAGTCTCTACCAAGGGTAAAAGAGTAATTTCACATGAACAGTAAATTAGTGAAAAGGTTACTGTAAATGGTAAAAACCAAGGATTTTAACCCTCTTGCTATTTCGATATGAAAATATGGCAAAAACTCCATCTCTGAACAAACCAACGTACTAACAACATTTTGCACTTCTCAACAATTCCAACAAGCACCAAACCGATTAAACAGAGCAAGAGGAGGCGGGTTTCTACCTCGTTGAACTGCCGAAAGCTGTATCGATGATGGTTGAGTTCTTTGCCTTGAAAAACGAGTTGCTGCATTCCAAGCGCACCTCAGAGTCTCCATGCGGCTACCATGTCATGCAGAAGACAGGATCGGCTCGCCGGCCAGGTCACTCCATGACCAAAATCGAAACAGAAAATTGGGATAGGGAAAATTAGGAATTAAGACCCGCTTTGAAAGATTTAACAAAGAAATTAAATTGGAAAGGAGGGAACATGGTTGGGCTCACCACTAGCAATCCAAACATGTCACAGAAGCTAAGAAGCCTCGCCTGGAAGAGAGTTTCCGACGGTGAGGCATGGCGGCGACGTGGTGATGTTGATGCAGAAAAGAGAAATTGAATTAGGTGATTGAGAGATGAAACGAATGAATAAATTGAGAGATGAATTGAATGAAGATGATTGGGTTTACCCAAAATCGATGACTAAGAGGTTTGTAGGAGCTTGAAGGCAGCGTTGCAGCTCCGGCTGATCTCCACTGGTTCAACTCCAATCTCCACTAAAACATGGTTGCAGAGATGGTCCAAGCATATGGTTGTGTAGAGAAGAGAGAGGGTATTTGATGGTGATGACGCATGTGGGCTCTCTTGCCGAACGACAGCGGTGTGAGGCCAAGAAGGAGTTGGTGGTCGGTGTCGGTCTCGGTGAAGAAGAGAGAGATGAACTCTCTGTTGAGTTGTCAAGCGGAGGGAGAGAAATGAGAAGAGAGAGAGGAATGAATTGAAGGGAAATAAGGCCAAAATTTGGGCCCGGGTTTTGGACAATTGGAGAAGGAGATTGGGCTTCTTTAAAACCCAATTCGAAATGATCTAGAGTGTCAACGAACGATGAAGACGAATGACGAGAATCTCGCACGTAAAATCAACGGTCACGAATAAAATCGCATGAAAACAAATTAAAGTAAAACATATTTTTTTTAAATGAAGAAAATATTTGTAAAGTCAATAAAATAAATTTGAGCGTCAGAAACACTCATGGCGACATGTAGTTTAATATTGACGTATTAAACTACATTACTCGGCTAATGTCGATTAGTTAATCCTAATGTGTCGGTTAAACGTGATTAAAAATCTCGAGTATTACAATTCTATTTCAGAAAAAAACCAAAAGAATCTTACCAAAAGTTTCATCTAAATATAAATGTTGTTGTTACCTTACATCGTCTGAAATTTTAAAATAAATATATGTTGTGAATATATATATATATATATATATTTTTAAATATATTTTTTTTAAAAAATATATTTTGTGCATATATATATATTTCGCGCGTTCACACATATTTCAAGCATATTTTTGTAAATTTTAATTTTTTTAAATTGTATTTCAGAAGTATTATTGTGATGAAAATGTAGAAATGTAAAAAGAACAAAAAAATATTTTTGTAATAATTTAGAATAATTTGATTAATAAAAATATAATTATTTTTTATTTAAAATAATATTTTAAAATAATTTTAATTATTGGTGTAATAATATGCGGAATGAAACGTATAATTGCGGCACCGCATTTACTATCACAAGAGTACTCTTAAATCAATTTAAATTCAACGGGAGTACTCATGAGTCAATACTGAATTCTTATATAATTTATATAGTAAGGAGGGAGCACCGTAGTCCGTAGATTCAGATGACTCGTAAGATTCTGGGGATGAGGAATTATGTATATGGTATTGTCAGGGTCAATCATCTAGCCCATAATAGCTGTACCCTATTCCTCCTATAACTTGATTAGCTTCATCACTGATGATGACGACAAGCCATGTCTCAGCAGCTGATTCAATCAGAGGATTCTTGTTGTGTTTGGAATTTTCAAGGTACCAAGTTGAGCATTGGCTCATCCTTCTCAATATATTCATCTTATTCTTGGATTGATATCATATCATAGGGCATCTCATTCAATCTCAACTTGGAATTGTAGAATTGTCAACAATGGTCTGGTAGTAAATTGTTGAGATTCACTGTTTGCCGGATTTCTGTCTACGGAAACACTGAAAAGGCTCGAGGACGTTTTTCCGACAAGTGCTTATCCTGGACTCTGTTAAACACTCCCAAAGACTTAAGATTCCAACTTTCCCGGTCACCTTTTACTCTTCCTCTTGTCTTTTTACCTTCTCCAGGGTTCCCCTCGCTTTAAACCTAAAGACAAATACTCAAAACAACCCCCTCATCCCTCTCCTTTTGCCTCTTCCTGATTCTCTCTCAGATTTTCAAATCAACCGAATCTCTCTCTCTCTCTCTCTCTCTCGACAGTAAATAGTGTGAGAGAGAATAAACACTAGCTATAGGCCTTCTTTCTCTCTCTCTCACACAGGTCATGAAGTGACCGAAGCCTTTCCAAGAATATCAGAATGCACAAACCCGCGCCATGCATTGATTATATTACATTCTAGGTGACCCAAAGATTTGCTCTGTGTATTTCAAGGCCAGTTTTGCTCTGATAGAAGAACACATTTTTAGTCTCTTTGGTGTTCGAAGAAATGTCAAGGTCATATGGTGAGCAGCCTCCTCCACCTCCGCCACCACAAGAATTTGTAATACAGGGCGGCGAAGCAAGCACTTACTCCCCCCACGGCTCGATTGGTGCAGTGGTCGGTGTGCTAGTAATGGTTGTAATCCTCGCCGTAGTTGCTGTTGTAATCGGACGGCTCTGTTCCGGCAAGACTATCATGGGCTACGGCCATTTCGATATGGAGAGCTGGGCTGAGACCAAATGCTCATCTTGCATTGATGGAAGGATCAGTATCTCACTTTCCAGACCCAATGTGTCAACAACAACACCACCAGCTCAACCATCTGAGCAATCTGAAGCTCAAACATCAGCACCTTCTGCAAATACTTAACTTGCAGGAGTACTTCTAGCAATCGAGCTAGCTAGCTTCTGTGTTTTCGATTAGATATGGTAGGCTATTACAACCCTTCTGTCATTTGTTTTTTGATGTAATTCTGGTGTCCTTGTGAATCCGCAAGACTCGATCTTTGATTTTATGAACTTTCTAACAAGCTCATTACACCTTCAGCTGTATTGTGCACTCAAGTTAATGTCAGTTAATTACTACATTTGCTTGATCATTGACAAAGTCAGGTGTTATGTTCGATCAGTTTAAGCTACTGAAAAGGAAAGGGCATTCCCATTAACTCTTATATTAAGTGAAAGAATAGCTAGGTGGAACCGGTAGTTTTTTTATCTGGTTTGAGTGTACTTCTTCTTGTTCCATCTTCAATCTGCAATTCAATTCCTATACTTGTGAGTTGCTGTGGCATTAATGCAATGTGTGTATGGACCATGTGATGAGTAGTACTACACTTGTATTCTTTTGCAGAAGCAGCACCAGAAACAAAATCAAATCATATATTCCCATCATTGTCTGATAATGATAGGTACTCGACATTGTTAAGTTTATAATGGCAAGTGGGGTTTGGTGAATTTTTTAATTTCTAGTTGTTTTTTCCCACCAATTCAATGACATTATATTCTGGCATTTACAGTAATCACATTGGCAGCTAATAACAATTACCGGGTGCCAGCTAGCTGGCCTTACCTGGCCTGACCTGCTGATTCCATACACAAAGCTACCAGCTACGTACTGATGACATGAAACATTACTATATATGCAATTTTGCGATGGGTTGTCAATAATATAGAATCACATTGCGACATTGCCCAAAGGCTAATGGCACTAAAAATTGTCACAGAAGGATCAAGTAATTCATTAGTGTAGATTATCTCAGGCGCGGCTAACTTGTAGTTGGCCAAACCCAAATGAGGAGAGATCTTAGGAGTATGAGAAACCATGTATTAAAGAACTTAATATGCAAAAAAGATATTTGTCTCAAATAAAAAGATTGATCCTAGCCTCGGATGGATAAAACATGAGATGTTGTAGAATAATAAATTCCGAAATTAGGAGTGGTCCTTTATCCAACTTCGTCATGGGATATTGGAAATCTTGGCGATGGAAAGAGCAACTGAGCAAATGTTGATCTTCCCTCTCCGGCCACTCAGAGAGTCCCTCTCCTTCTTCAAATTCTCTGAAGCGCACTACGAGCTAGCCTGCGTACTGAGAAATTAAAAATGACGTTGGCTGACCGTTGCCTTACTCTGACCTTTTGAACCCTTAATGCGCCAGTAATTATAGCCACTCCAGAAGGTCTTTTCTTAGTGGATGGGAACCCAAATCGCCATGACCAAAACCATTCGTCAACCATGCATTTTACTTTTGTGCCCTCCGTTTTACCTGATTACTGAGTCTTAGGATACCCTAATGCTAACCTCGCTAAAATAATATTTTTATCGATTTTGATTCGGTCTAACATATTAAATTAATATTTTATTAAAATTTTAAAATAATAGAAATTTAAGAATTCATATATATCCCAACAAATATATAAATTAATATATAAATTAATAATGACATAATTTATATGATAAATTTTACATTTATAAGGATTTCATTAAAGAATTTTGTTGATTTAATTATCATAAAATAAAATAATACAATATATCGAACAACATAATATTTTGATAACAGTATCTGTGATAAATCCAACAATGTGGTGTATGAACAAAAATTAAAACTTTTTTTTATTTGAAAAGGTGAAAGAAAATATTTATCATACTTTAATAAATTATTAATTAATTAATATATTAATTTATTATTAATTTATCGATATATAAATATCTCACTAAAATAATAAATTTTATCAGTTCTGAGCCTATTAATTTATAGAGATTTTACTGTACCTCACTTATCTGAATTTTGACAGTTCAGTAATTACCAAATGAGAAAAACGGAGCAGAAGATCACCATCTGGAATCTGGAAATAAGAACATCTTGAAATACTTGCTTCAAAAGAGACTCCGCATTTCATCACCAACCATTTTAATTGATAGACGCAACAGTCAGATTGTTTTTCTTATATAAACCCTATAAGCGCTTATCTCTTCCAGTTTATACATTTTAACTTAGAACATTGAACGTTGAAGTTGAAGGACAACTGGACAACTATACTACTACTTAAAGATACGAAAATGGCTTCCATCAGTTACACTACACAAGGCTTCATCCTCCTCCTAGCTGCTGCTTCTCTATTGGCAGTGAGCGAGGCCAAAACCATTGTCGTCGGAGGGAGTGAAGGATGGCGTTTCGGCTTCAACTACACAGAATGGGTCCTCCAGAACAGCCCTTTCTACATTAACGACGAACTGGGTAAGTTCCATTTGAATGCACGTACATTGCATCATTTGCATGTATCATGTATGTCATTTATTATCGCTAACCCTGTGATTGTTAAAATGCTGCAGTTTTCAAGTATGATCCCCCAAGTGAGAAGAACAGCGACTAAAGCGTGTACCTACTGCCCAACCTCTATAGCTACATAAGCTGTGACTTCAGCAAGGCCAAGATATTGGCCGGTCCAAACCAGGGAGCCGACGAGGGCTTCAAAGTGGAGCTTAACCAGTGGAGGCCTTACTACTTTGCCAGCGGTGACAAAGATGGCTACGATTGCAAGGACAGACTCATGAAGCTCTTCGCTGTGCCACTTCTGCATTGGAACAACTGATGATTCATGTTCACAATCAGCATGATCCGCAATGGAATAACTATACGTACACACATACACATATACACATATATACCCATACATTTACAGTCTTACACATACCACACACACACCCCATATTGATTAGAATTATGTGTTGAATAATTCTGGAAGAATCTGAGTGAGAATAATGAAGATGGTGATCGATCTTCTTCTTTCTTTATGACAATGCTTGTATACTTGGATCTAGCTTGTTTCCTCATCCACATTTACATAGTAAAATAGATTTTGTTTGAGTATTACAATCTTCAAAGTTCAAACTGTCTAAAGTAATAAATTCGTTAACTAAGGGCAACTGAAATATATGGCACAAATGGGGGTGTTGTCTCATTTTTGGGACCTAAATGAGATTTGGGTATTCTCCGACAATGGATTTGAGGAGAGCTGGTCTCTCATGAAATAGGACTTGGTGCTATCCTCTTGACTTATATTTGTTCAGATTTCAGAACTGAGCTAAAATGAGACTGCTATCCCCAACATTAATTACTATTGTGCTATCAACCATAGTAATATAAGACTCATATAACACCTCATTGTTGGAGATAAGATGATCGATCGAGTAGTGTTATAAGAATGTGCTAAAATGAGGATAGTGTTAACCACGTAAGGGTACGGTAAAGCTATCATTCTCTAGTTATCCCTATTTACGCTGTATAAATAGCCTTGTGTTCTCTTGATCAATGACATACAATTTGTAATCTTTAATTACATTTTCTGCCTTGAGTAAAAACCTAAAATAGTACACGAACTATCGTGAAATGTACTTTTTGGACATACGAATTTTTATTACCCATAATAGTACTTGAACTATTGTATCGTTACCAAATATGGTAGCTCAGTTAACTTTTTCATTCAATTCATGAGGTGATGTGTATTTAGAAGGACAATCCATATCATTACCAAAATTCTTTATTTCCTCCCTCCCAATTTTTATTTATTTTCCCTCTAAAGTTACCAAATTAATTTCAAATTTGCTGGACTTAAAAAATCATACATATATTAATTTAATTTTTTTAATAAAATGTGTAAATTTTAGATGAAAACCAACTCTTGTAACACAAAACATAACACAAATTGTAATATATATATATATATATATATATTTGTTTAGCAATAATAACAAAATACATTTTACAAATTATTGTTTTAACTATTTATCATTTTGGTCAAAAAGTTAAAATACATGTTACATCATTGATTTAACGGAAAAAGTAATCAAAATATCATATTTGGTAATAATGCACTAGTTTAGGTACCAGGTAACAAAAATTTGTAAGTACCACAAAATATTATTCACAATACTTCAGATGTCCTTGTTTCCTATAAGATAGTACTCCCGAATACATAATGGCTGGAGTTGCCTACAGACTTTGTTCGTGACCTTATGGATATCGGTAGCTCCCAACTTGGGCTTCCGCACATAGTGATACTTGGTTTTGGGTTTTACTCAATACAGAGATTAATGATAATAGATCATAAACCTTGTGAAAGCGCAGCACGTACAGATGAGGAAGACAGTTATTGACTTCTTTGTTGTCATGCACGTAACTCACGTTCATGGTTCTTTCCGATGAAGGTTCAAGGCATTTAAAACATGCATGCACTATAGAAATAGCATATGCATGAATCAAATCAAATCAGTTTGGCAAATCCAAAAGGCGAAAGTGTGTGTTTGTTTGTTTAAAGTAGGACACAAGTTTGAGTGCCAGTTCATAGTTGTTAGCTTCCAACTGCTCCAAGGCTATTATAATCTTTTAATTGGTTAACAACATGCTTAATCACTTTTCCAGGTTTCTTCATTTCTTCCCACTTGAACAAATCAACGTCCGATTCTTGACATGAGAGACCAGTGATGGCCGGATTTCAAAAAGCACGTACCTGAACTTGTAATATTCAGATACAAGAAAGATATTGTGCTTGAGAGATCACCGTATGCATACAATTTCATGCTGTGTCGATCATTTGTCTTCGTTAGAGCTCCTAATCAGGAAATTAGTATGGCGACAAATACTACACTAAACCGGACTATGTATGTATCAAAAATGCTACTTACCGATCGTTTGAGACATATGAGACAACTAAAACAAATGTGGCGGTCATGTTATGTGAGGATATCGAGCTTTTATATGGTGATTAAACATACTAGGAAAGATTAATGTCTTCGTCGATACTCCACGGATCTAGTACAATACCATCGAAAACTCATGCATGTCCTCCATCATTTGCTTCTTTTATTGTGGTCTATATTAACACTTTCAAAATTTCTAAGTATGGACATCTTGATTTAACTCACTAATAAAGGAGTACATTGATAAAAACTCAAGGATGTAACTAATCTAAGAATTATCGTCTAACATAATTGTAACCCTTAACTTTATAGCTAATTACTTAGTCTCAGGTTAAAAGGGACTGGACCACTGTGTGACAGACAAATTACAAAGCAAGTCATCGTATACACAAATATCATACCTCTTCCTAGACCCTGGGTTTTATAATGAGATTCAATGCCACACTATATATCCGTTCTTATCCAAACCATAGTACCGTGATTCTGTGGATGTACATATTCAAATGAATCACATCTGGGTCAGGGCATGACTGGGCTCCATAATCCCAAGTTTCAGAAACTACCAAATAACATGTTAATTATAGAAGCAATGGCGACGTGTAGTTGTTCATACCCATTCAAAATTTTCAAACCAATTGGTTAGTCACTTGTTTTCATCTAGTCACAGTTGAGAGAACTAAAGAAAAAGCAAAACCATGCATTGCAATTTGCAGAATGAGAACACAGCATTGTGAAACCTCTTTATATATATATATATATATATATATATCTATATTGCAAAGTTTTGAAATCAGGAGTGATTAATTAAACACTTAACATCCTCTTTTTGTCTTTTCGAATCTCATCGAATTCCATAATATTCGTCCGTTGCTAGCTTACAGCCTGTAAATCCATACCAGTTTCATAATTGAAGAATCTAGTAGGGTTCATTTGATTTGAACCCTTTGAATTAAACCCACCAAATATTAACAAATAAGAACAATTCAACCCGGAAAGAGAGACAAAGAAGAAGATGATGATGATCAACGAAGCCCAGAAGTTTCTGAATATGACGAGCTCACGTAATCCCTAACTTCCCTTGCAATCACACCCCTCATCACATCCCAAAACCCCGCCGGAGGAAAACTCTCGCTGCTGCTCCGATGATGGTTGTGCTGTTGTTCCGACGACGACACCACAGAGCCACCGATCCCCGGCGTGGCCAGAGTCAACTCCGTCAACGGGTCGTCTAGATCCATGGAACCATTATGCACTGAGGCAGCTGAAGCACCACTAGTAGTAGCAGTACTGTTACCATTACCGATCGTCATCACCTCAATAGCTGCATTGCCAATATTACCTTCACCGTGATGATCCATTTCTTGGTGTTCCTGCGGTTCCCTCGCCCTTCTCTTCAGGGTAGAGTTCCAGTGGTTCTTGACCGCATTGTCGGTCCGGCCAGGAAGCAGCCGTGCAATGGTGGCCCATCGGTTGCCGTAGCGGGAGTGCGCGGCGAGAATAGTCTCATCTTCGGCTTGAGAAAACGGACGGTGCTGGACATTGGGGCTGAGCTGGTTGCACCACCTAAGCCTACACGACTTCCCGGACCGGCCCTTAATGTAACGGCTTATCAGCGACCAATTCCTGGGGCCGTAGCGTTCGACGAGACGGGTGAGAACCCGGTCCTCCTCGGCGCTCCACGGCCCTTTGATCCTCTCAGTCTTGTTTGAGTTTCTAGGCTGAGAGGACTCGGAAGAAGAAGAGCCGGAGGTAGAAGTAGAGGAAGAGCACATATTCAGGGCGATATTTGCATCCATTTTAGGTAGGGAGTGTGAGTTTTGGAAGATGAAGAGGGTTCAGAGTTAGATAGAATATCAATATGAATAAGAGGGAAGGGTTTAAGGTGGTTATTTATGAACTAGGAGGAATGAGGAGTTGTGTGCTTGGGTGTCCAATTAATGGGTTCGAGGGTTATATCACTTATATGGGAGGAAGGAGGAGGGTTAGGTTAGGTGTTTCCAGGAAACTGGGTTTTGTGAAGTGGGTGGGGTACTAACTGGAACCCAGTGCGTAGATGCGCACCCCGTTACTCATTTTCTTTCATTTTTCTGCGAGGAGATTTGTCTCAGTCTAGTGTGCTTTGTCTCCGGTTGCTGGTTTCGCGATTTTACTACTATGTCCTTTCCATGATATTATAGAATTGTGATTATCCAAAGTAATTCCAAACTCCCTTTTGTTATGATTTTCTTTAATAGGAAAACAAATGAGTTGGATACACGAAATAATAAGTCGTTGTTGTTGAAGATGTTACAAATGTGTTTGATCGTGACATCTGATAAAATAGAATAATACAGAGAACATTAACACGATCTCTATTAAAAAATAACATACATAAATCAAGATGTTTCAAAAATATAATTAAGCATTTAGAGAATAAATTTTTAAATTTGTGTTAAGCACGTTAATTTTTGTATATAATTTATATATCACTAGTGATGCTACATTGATGTTGTAGAACCAAGTCACATTAATCATGTGTATAATTACTTCCAATGGAAGTCTATGGATGTCATTATCTATCATGTCTCATTTCGTCCAATGCATGCATTTATATGTATGATGTATCATAAATACCATTGAATTCATTATCGACACAAATTTGGAATAATGTTATAATTGAATATAAAAAAGTACTAGCTTTCATAGTCTTGTATATATGCATTGACTAAGTTGTTCTCATTATGACGTTCACAGCTCACAAATTCAGGAGCATACAAGCCGATTTATGTAACTCAAACATTTGAGAATTATTTGATTTGCACTGCAACATTAGATCCAATTTGGATTTCGCTGTGTTATAAAATTGTAATGCATGGTTGCACCACTTATGCGCGAAGAGATTAAATTCGGGCTCTACCGAGTTTTTGTGCTATCAATATAAATAATGTAGCATATATGAAATATAATTACAGGAGTATGAAGCCATGAAGGGGTAGAAAGGAGAAAGCACTTGTTTGTAGCAAGAAATCCCAATGCCGCAGAAAAAAAGAAGTGATAAAATCATTCTCGTACAAGGGGACAAGTGAAATAAGAAGGAGAGCGCGTGACCGTTTAACACATGACAGGAAAGTCGGAGCTGTTTAACACAATAGAAACGTTTTAAAACGGAACGTGGGGCCCTTGCGACCCTTGTGTTTTTGACTAATTTTGTTGCCACTCTCTCTCTCTCCTACAGCTGTAAGATCAACGGCTTTGGATGATGTGATGAGATCATATCAGATAAAAGCAGCGGCCTGGTGAGAAAACTTTAATAAAATAAAGAGTGATTGGATGACTTCAAGGTCTACCACGTCGGAAGACCCCATTCCCAGCCTGTAAGAATCTCACGTGTTTCTAGTTGAATCCCTTTGACTTTCTACTTTCCTCCCTACTCCTCGTATAGTGTTACTCTCACTTGGCTAGATTTTTTCTTCACCGGTTTAGGATTCATTTGCAATAATTATTATGGTTTAAATCTAGCACGAGTATAAGTATAAGTGTATAACCTATATTGATGAAGCTTCATATGAAGGTTTGATTGACTAGAGAAACCCCTAAACCACATGTCAAACACAAAGTACTAGAAGTAGATCATATATTGTAATTGTCTTTACTTAGAGCTTGTGTGGATGAATGGATTGTGTGATTTTGTGTACTTGTTTCAGCACTAGTAGGCAGTGTGCTACTCGCTCTCAAAACCTGTAGCGTAATTTTGGACAGGAGCAGTTGGGCAGTTGATTCTACAGCTGGCACCAAATCCCAACCTCACCGACTGTCAAGATTTCCATTTTTACCGCTCTCCCAGTCTCCCACTAGTACCAAGCTCAGACTGACTCTCAAGTTTTACCCAAAACAGAAATTTACCGTCTATTAAAAATAAAAATAAATAAAGGTGACACAGTTTCTGGTTTTGGAAAGATATCTTTGCAAAAGATTTTTGGGCCAAAGTTGGGGTGTTGTTGCAAACTTGCAATCAGCGGGACCCAGGGTGTTCCCTTCCCACCCAATTGCCGGTTGGGTTGGTCCCTCTCTCTCTACTATTTACAACTATTAGACACAGCCCAATAACGCGTTAGAACACTCGTCTTCAATTTTAGACTTCTGATGAGATCCCTATTGCCCTTCTTGTCAACCACTTTTGGTTATAGTAGTAGATGAATGAACTCGTGTTCTTCTTCTCCTCCTCCTTCCATTTGATTTGGGGTTTGTTGATTGCTTATCAACTTCAAACTCTTTTAGCACAACTTCAATCTGTTTACTACGTTCTATTTCACATTATCGATAAACAAACGTGTGATAGAAGTACGAAAAAAATACAGACATATTGCTGCGAGTTGCTCTGTTGGTGTCCGATTTCGAAATCGATCTCAGTTACTAAACTAATTTTCACACAGCCAATTGGTTCTTAAGATTTAGCATACATGATGTCAATTTTTATGTTTGAAGTATCATTATCACCTAAATTCCATTCAAGCTATAAATAATTTTCAACAATGTCTCTATTATGCTAAGCTGGATTCTTTGCATACTCTCTCATCTAGCTTCAACTATTCAACATTTCAACTTGCTATATTGTCAACCATTTTTCTTGACTTCATTTCTCTTTCAACCACTATCGGTTCTCCTATGAAATTTTCTTCCTAAGTTCCACCCAATATAGAAAATAATGTCCTGCCACCTGCGACTACGACTAGATATTTTTATAACGGTGCTTGCTTGTCAAGTAATTTCAAACCCGGTCCTCCTCACCTCCAAGGTTCCAAGCTTCAAATCCACCTAGCTAGGTAGCTATTTAATCTACAAAATTACAAGTTGCTTAATTTGTACAAGTATACGCATAACTGTTGAAATTTGCAAGCTGTTAACAGTTGGACTTGAATTAAAATAACAAGACCCCTCAGTCCTTTAGACTATACAATTATCTAATGTTTTTTTTTTACCAGTAGTCCAGTACCCACCTCCTCAATTCCATCCAATGAAGATTTGCCTCTATTGGAAGGTCAGGTTTTGGTGATAATTTGACCATGCATGTTTTTATTTAAGGTTTTCTATGTTCAGACAAAACTAAGCTAGCTGTGTAAGACTAAAGATGAATCTCGGACTGAGTATTGTAAGCTTATGTAGGTTTCTGCAATTCTGAAGCCTATTTCAGCTGCCCATGGCTGTTCTTGGTGAGTTGAATCAGTGGATGAGTTCATTAGAGATTCAAATGTTCCCTTCGTATCCAAATGTGTAGCTGCTTGCCACTTTGCCCATGGTATGGCTTTTTGTTGCTTGAGACTTATGTGAGGTAAGAAATCAATCTGATATGTAAAACCCCGGTCGTGTTTTGAAGGAAGGTTGAAAGCTAAGTTGTAAAATGCTAAAATTGTAATTTGATTTCTGCTCAACCAGTTAGAGCCAGGATATGCGGGCCTAAACTGACTTGGACCCCCCAAGGTAATGGCCAAGGCCCCTTGGACTTCATAGCATATCGCACTAACTCAATCCTGTGACAAGTCCCAACTCTCTTGAATCTTGATACATTTTCATGTTCATCCATTTACTTGCATGATCATCATGATATAATTTCTGAAGACAATCGAGACGGTACTGACTGCTGATCATACCCCGAATGATAAGTATTTTGAGTGAAACTTTTACTTGACATTGTATAATTTAGTTGAAAAGGTGATGCGTTAGAGCCCTAAAAATCGTAAGGCCAGTCCCTAACTGGTTAAATTCTGTTAAAAGTAAAAAACGTTCTTAAATTTAAAAGATCAAGGCATTTACCTAATTTTAGTAATTTGATCCCTGCAAAAGTGAACCAACTATGGAGTTGTGTCTTATGTTCTAGAATGTAGATTCCATAAAAATTCAAGAGCGTCTGCCTATGTTTGGAAAAACAAGTCCAAACAAAGGTTATTTAATTTAAAATTCAAGGCTTCTTTAAGACTCATAGACCAACAGATATATTGTTCTAAGGCTAAAGTGGAACTAGAGTACTTAATGAAGCCAGCAATTGGGAAGTATATAGATTGCAAATTCTACATAAAAAAAAAACCTGTAATATGATTGTTACAAGATTTAACATAGATAAGGGGCACGGTGAAACTACAACTAGTTGCTAAAGAAGCAGCAGCAGAGCACCGCCAAACTCTCACCATACTTGCACAAGTTCAAGCCATCAACCCCATTGTCACAACTTTTCTAGTTCTTTTCCGCAGCCTCGGCCTCATCTGATTTAGGGTCTCAGAATCCAGCACAATAGATTTCAACGATCCGCAGCGAAACACCAAATTATCCAAATTATCCCCACTAATATTACAAAACCGCAACACAATAGATTGTAACAACTTGTGACTTGCAAATGCCCGAATACCAGCTCCCGTCAGTCTACAATCACTTAAATCAATGACCTCCAAGTTGAAACAATTCTCAGCAAGAGCAACAATGGTGCGGTCCGTCACTTTCACCAGGGCAACCAAACTCAATTTCTTGAGGGTCGAAATGGCCGAGATTGCCACACCTCCCGTGTCCGTGATCTTTCGGCCACAGTTAGCCAAATTCAAGTGTTCCAAGCACTGCATTTCCTTCAAATGGACTACCCCAGCATCTGTAATCCTTTCACACCAAGCAAGTATCAATGTCTTTAGGGTTTTAGAACAAGACCCATTTACCAGAAACCCCAGACCTTTATCAGTAATCTGACAACACCATTCCAAACTCAAATAACTAATCGAACTACCAAACCCAATTGCTTCAAGCGACTTGTCAGAGACCTCTAAGCAACACCCCAAGTCCAAATACGTCAAATTTTTCACCAAGTTCACAAGTGAAACAGATATCTGATCTGTAATAGAGCTTCTTCCAGTAAGTATAACCTTGGACAATTTCGGACACCCATTTGCCAAAGCCGGTAGACCTAAACATTTGAGACCGAGATCCAACGACGTCGTTACAAGATTAAGGTTGAGGACTTCGATTTTGGGACATGTCTGGGAGATGAACTCGAGATCGGTGTCGGAGATTGAGTTGGGTGTTTCGAACACGACTAAGTTTGGAAACCTAGAAAGTGTCAGACGGAGAAAATCAGGTCGGAGAAAACGAATCGATGATCGGTTGAGACCATCGACTCGAAGCCACTGCTTGCAGACTTGGGAGAAGGATTTTCTATCAGATGGGTCGAGAACCTTGGTGAGAATTAGGGCAAGTTCTTCGTCGCAAAGGAAAGAAGCTTTCCCTAATTTTTTCGCCATTCTTTTTCTCTCGGATTTGGTTGCGTGCTCTGTTTGCTCAGACACCCAACTGACGACGTACTTGACCAATTTTTCAACTTTCGGTGTGGGATGCAGTTTATAACGACACCTACTTTCTGTCCAATAGTTGGGACACCTGTGCTACACATGTTTTTTCACTTTCTGGTAACCCTAAAGAAAAATAAAAGTTGATTAACATTGACGGATCGAACATTTGCTCTAGTGACATATCGAGATCGACTAATACCGTGTTGAGGGCCATTCTAGTAAGGAATCTTTTTTTTTTAGTTTTAAAAATGATGTAAGTCACTTGAATAACATTTTCAATTACATTTTGTAGATCACATCTATAAAATTTCAACAAAATTAGAGGTTTTAAGACATTTAAAACGGGTATGTAAACTTATAAGACAGATTTGACGCGTTCATTGTTTTTACCACATTTGATACCTTAATAATCATCATTTTGGCTGAAATTTTATAAAGGTGATATACACATTAAACCCTAAAAGTTGAAAGGTGGAAATATAATTAAAAAAGTTAATTAATGAGCTATCTTAAAAAAATCCCTTAGTGGAGGACCCTCACAACATGTTTGTTATAACATTTTAGTTGTTTATCAAAATTTTGGTGATCGAAGATCTACTTATAACCTCTAATTTCGAGTTTTAGAACATTGAAGATTCTATCAGGTGTAGCAGTATCAAAATTGGTGATCCGAAACTCGTGACTGATAGATAATTTTCTCTCAATGAAGATTGCATAAAATTATTTAAAGGGTTAAATACTTGTGACACCCTATACTTTAGGTGTAAAAACCGTTTTGTCCTTCTATTTTTAAATTTAATCTGTATATCCTTTAACTTTTATTTTTTAACAGTTTTGTCCATTCCGTTAGTTGACCGTTAAAAAATTCCGTTAAGCCGTTAAAATGTCTAAAATACCCCAAATTCAAATCATATTTTTTTTTCTTTTTTTCTTATTCCTTTTTTATTTTCTCTTTTGGTCTTTCTTTTTGTTTTTCTTGTTTTTAAATTTCATTCATCAAATGTGTTATTAAATATATATAATTGTAATCAACACAAATTATCAAATTAATTGTAAACATCTTATAATCAATTGAATAATCAGCGAGATTGCCACACCCCCAAAGTCAATGATTCTATGCCTTGAGCTTTTAGCTAGACAAGTTCTGGAGCTCTAAGCATTGCATTTTTTGCAAACTCGACACCCCAACATCAGTAATTCCCTTACACCGAGCAAGTATCAATGTCTTCAGCGTTTTTGAGCAAGCCCCATTTGCAAGACCACACAACCCATGAGCCGTAAAACCACACGACTCCAAATCCAAATAGCTAAGTGAACCACATCACCCAATTGCTTCGAGGGCTCTATCCGAGATGCTATAACCAGTAGCGAATCATAAGTTAGAGTCTAGGTGAGCTTGAGTTCTCTATTAAAATAAAAAATTACAATGATAAATCTCGACGGTGTGAAAAATGTATATTAATTGGAACAAAAGATACACCAAGTGAAGGCGGGGAGACGACATAGTTAGTCTGACTTCTCAAATGCAATATAAAAATATAAACTAACTAAATCTAACCTTACCGTTAGATAAATTTTCAGTCATAAATCACCAATTTAGTATTTGAATGTTAGGAATCCAAATGCTAATATGTCATTGTTTGATTCCTCTCACTCCATGCATGCATATGTCTAGGGACTCTAGGTACAAATCTAACAAAATTCGAAACAAACTAGAAGAGAATCACATCAAATAAGATAACTCAATTAATTGTTCTACTCAAATTGAAAATAATAATAGTTTATACTTGCAATCTGTAAATTACTGGAGAAAGAAAAAGATAGAGGAGTCAAAGAAGTAGAATTTGGTGAATTAGTCTAACAAACCATGATAGGAGTCATAGGACCGTAGGACTATGAATTTGGTTGAGCCTCCTCAACAAGTATGCTTTAACATAGAGACTGAGAGGTCTAGAGGAATAGATCGGGAGTTGCTTATGTCTAATACTGTATATATATAACCGACCCTAGGCTTTGATCCACCTCTGGCTATAATACCCTCCCAAAGCACCAAATTCAGTGCGAACTTTACAGGCGCAACAATAACAGGGTCAGTAATAGACCTCCTTCTGTTTAGCACAACATTGGATAACTTTGGACATCTCTTGGCTATCTCTACGGAGGCCGAACCCACGGAGAGGTGGATGATTTGTGACCTGACGTAGTAAGGTCAATGGTCATGAATTGGGTACATGTTTGGGCTAAGAATTCGAGGTCAGCGTCGGTGATAGGCTCGGAGGTATGGAATGTGAGTAAATTGGGGAATCTAGGGAGAACCTTACGGAGAAATTGGTGTCGGAGTAGATGAAGTGATGTTCGGTGTAGACAATCGACTTGAAACCATTCCTTGCAAACTTTGGAAAAAACGCTAATCTGTCAGCTGGATTGGTGAGCTTGGTGAGGATTAGCCCAAGTTCTTTGTGACAAAGCCACTGCATTCTGTTAGAGAGGTGAGATCCCACATTTAAGAAGTAACAAAGAAAATCAAACTTATAAGTGGGTGGATAATAACCAATTGTACCGAGGCCTTTTGTGATTAAAAACCCAACACCTGTGAGGTGGTTAAGTTGTGACAATATCGGTACAGTTGGTCCACGGGCCACGCTTGTCGCTGTTTAACATGGTATCAGAGCGGGTCCCTCTCCAGTCGCGCCTCCAATCTTTCGTGGGCCCGAGTTGGGTGCCACTTTGTCATGCCATCGAAGGATTTCCGATTGGATGACCACTAAGTGTCGTTGGTTACTGGACCTTAGTTTCTTTCATCCCAGTATGTGGGATGTTAATCTGTCACGTGCAGACCTAAAAATTAGGTTGCACGTGAGGGGGCGTGTTGGAGAGGAGAGATCCCACATCTAAGAAGTGACAAAGAAAATCAAGCTTATAAGTGGGTGGATAATAACCAATTGTACAGAGGCCTTTTGTGATTAAAAACCCAACACCTGTGAGGTGGTTAAGTTGGGACAATATCGGTACAGTTGGTCCACGGGCCACGCTTGTCGCTGTTTAACACATTCTCCCAATTTCTTTCTTCATTTTTGGCTGCAAGTGTGAAACACGAAATTGACGCTTGAAATGTACTGAAACTTTGAAAGAGTGAAAGCTCAACTTAGGGGTGGGCATAAAAAACAGAAATCTCGATCCCGTCTAGAAATTCATAGGGACGGGACGGAGGTCTAAAAACGTTTGTTCCGTCCCGTTTCATAATAGTGGGACGGGACGTGAGACGAATAATTTCTATCTCGCTTCGTCCCGTCCCGTTCCACCTTTAATGAAAACTTAAAAATTCTGATATATTTGTATCAAAATGAAACTAATTTATGTTCTTAATAACTCTAAAATTATATCAACTCAAATAATAATGGTAAATTATAATATTTTGAACATAATATGCATTTTCTTGTTAAAATTTCATTATTGAATGTTACTTTGTTAATGAAAAAATAAATATATAGGTTTTTATTTAACTTCATAGGAATGTGGGATTTGTCTCATCCTGTCCCGTCCCGATTCAGTCCCGTCCCAACCGGGATTAATCCCGAGTGAGATGCATTCTTAAAAACTGTCGTCCCGTCCCGATTCAAAAAAATGGGATGGAACGTGGGATGAGCCCCGTCCTGTCTCATCCCGTCCCGTGCCCACCCCTAGCTCAACTTGTTGTAGTTAACCTATTTTTGGTCACGTAGGTTGGGCTAGGATTTTGATGAACAAATTGAACATGCTCAGCAGCTCAACCCAACATAATAGTTTTTTCTTTTCCTTTTTTTTATGTCTGTTAATCTTAGTCTTGCGAAGTGTCGAAGTAACTCCCTTGGCTAGTGAAGCAACAATTGCAACGAGAGGGACATTGAGCCAAAACCTCATGAAATTACACATGTTCCATAACATCTTCAACTGTGTTAGGAGCTTGTTTAATTCCCAAGACATCTAAATTGGGAAAACTTTGGGAAAGACGGAAATTAGATCGGTTTGAAAATAGAGGTTTTGAGGAGAGCATATGTTGGCCATAGCAGTATCAATACAATAATCCATACGATCATACTAGATTGACCAAATGCGCAGTACCTCCTTTATGTTCCTGACAGCTCATCGCTATCTTAGTAGAGTTTTATAGTGACATGTTTGTTTTTCCAGCTCTAACTACAAAAAACATGAGCAATGAGCACATATCAATTGTGGCTCAAGTGTGGCTCATTTTTTTGTAGTGTAACAATTAGAATTATCATTTTTTAATTGTGATCACATGATTTTTCAGACATGTTAGTTTTAACAATGCTTATGAACTTAAACGAGCCTAGATTTGGTTGTGGCAGTCATATGCCAAACCGGAAGTAAGTTTTACATCTTTTATTTTTAGAAATATTAGTTTTCTAATTATATTATTGACCACCAACATACTGTATAAAATTTTCAATGTTTTGACAAGATAGTTTTGAATTGAACAGTTATACTTTAGTAACTCAATCAAATGATTCAAATCTATATCCCAATCATTGAACTTTAGGAGATCTCAAATCACTCATCTAAACCTTAATTTACATTAGCAAAATCTAAATCAATATATAGAAGTGGTACATAATTAACATATAAATTATTGAGCTCTTACAAAGAATATACTCAATTCTGGGCCAGCTGCACCATCTGGATTGATCATGTACAAAGACTCAGAATCCTTTGATCCAACAACCCTATCAAACCTTGCTCTTATATATGTCAACTCCCCATCCGCTGCATATTCCTTGTCCGATGGACTTGGAATTACTCCAGCACCCATTGAAACCCCTCTCAAAGTTTGCATAACATGAAGCTCATCCTCTGACATTTGCTTCCTCCTAATTGAATACCCAACTTTTCTCCCATTACAATACACAGCCCAAACAAACTCCTCCATCAACTTCTTCTTGTGCGTCTTGGTCTCGCTCTCCAGTGCGATACGGACTATATCGGATGTCATTTCCTTGTGGAAAACATTGCTGTGCATTGGCAGCTCTATTACAAAGATTGGCATGCAATGAGGGTCTTCTTGTATTGCCAGGCTCACTCTGCCTTTGCGGTAGCCGAAAATTGTACCTGTTGTGGCATGATCTTTGAGTAGAGGCTTTCGGGGTCTGCCTAAGAGAGCAACCATTTTGCAACCTGATGTCAACATGGGGAAGAGTTTGAATATCTTAAGTAGACCTCCGGATGATGATGATGAAGACTTTGATGATCGCTTCTCGGATGTGGAATTGCTATTGGTAGTAGTATGCCGGATCAAAGAAAAGAGGGCTGAGTTCTCCATGTTATAGAAGGGGCTAGATCGCACAGATGGCATTGTTGAATTCTGGATATGATATCAATTTCAAAGGATACTAGAAGAGGGTATGTTAGATTTGAGTGTCTGTTGTGTACGCTAATTGGAAATATATATAGACAAGGGAAGGTTGGAAACTTGCGTGGCACGTCATCATGCTGATGCTAATGACCCCATTGAAAACCAATAATAGAATGACTCTCAAAGTCATCGTGAATATGACCATTATTCTGGTTGAGAGACATTTTACCGATTACTTTAAGCGCGTAATATGTGAAGCTTATTTAAATTAAATATCAAGTGTTCGATGAAATGTCTCATAGAGTTTCCTTATAACAACATTATACCGACAAATTCCTAACTTCGCCATCACCAATACTCGTCACTTGGCACAAGTTAAGCTAGAGAGGGGGTCTGGGGCCTTGTTCGGAGTGAAAGAGGAGCTGGCATGGAGATTAGTTTGGTTGTTCGGTTAGGGTGGGGGTGTGTTGTGTCCTTGGAATCTATGAAGGTGGGAATACTGAATGGACTCAATAGAGACATTTCAAGTTGGTTAAGAGTGAAAGGAAACTTAATGGGACTAAAAAAATTGATGTGACAGAGTTTAGTGAAGGAAATACCAAGAGATCAGTTGAATGTGATAAGATAAGGAGAGATCGGACCACACGGATTGTGGGGAAGAGAAGGAAGAAAAACAAACTCAAAAAGCATCAACTGAGCTAAAAAGAGAACTGCGGCAATGTTTGTTTAGCATGTGCATCTCTGATCATCACATTGAACATCAATATCACTTGCTTTATTGCTTTCCCAAAACCCCATCCCATCCTAAATGCTCAATAATTTCTTAGATGCAGCTCATCTCTCTAAATCTTCTGTTTCTGTTAATCCAATCCATGGCAACTCAACCCTGCTTTATGCTATTGTTAGTGACCATCACTTTCCCTGGCTCCTTTTGAGTTCCTCCCTCTTCTATATGTCAGACCATGGTCGTTCTCTTATCAGAAAACCCATGTTAGGCGGCCAAGGGGTAATCATTGATCGAAAATATACTTGGCCATAGCTTCACTGGTCTGGTTTGTGCAGTTGCGGATCCAAAATTTATTTTCTTCTAAGGCTGAGAGAGGATACAGTCTACAATGCAAGCATAGTTGCATGTGCTTAGTCTACATGTTAATGGCTTACTTGTTTGTTGCACTTGATCGACAATTTCATCGAACACATTGTCGTCTTAACGCACCCTCGTAATATACTTTCCTCTGTACATGTTCAATCGTCTCCAACTCGATCAGGCTTTAAATATGACCTACTGCTGCTTGCCTGCTTTGAATCCACACTGCTCATTCTGCATGCAATTTTATCTGGCAGTTACGAGTAAGCTAAGATATATATGGGAAACTAATCCTTCAGTTTTAGTAGCAACTAATCGAGGTTAATAATTTAATTAGGGTTTTGCTGAGTGTTAATAACACATTCCAAACTAAAACAGAAGGAGATAGGATCGCTGTCCATGCTTTGGCTCCTTTGCCATGATCAATATATATAATGAAGCAGTGATGTCGGCATCGCCATAAATCGAACCAATATCATTTGACAATATTATACAGCATCTGTTGCATGATATAGGCACCTTTCTATGGTGCCCACAATCACGAACTCAAGTTGGAGTTCTTTTCAAGTATGTGGGTTGGATTTTTATAATTAGAAACGAAGCATTGAAGAGATAGGAACAAGGCTTCCACTCTTTTTCTTTCTAACTTCTGTTAACAACTAAGATTCTACCCGATCATGTTACGTCTAATTCTTCCTTCTAAAGAAACAAGTGATACTGAGGTTTCACACATAAATGCATGAAGGCAACTACTAATTACACAACTGACAGCTCCTGCTTCTGTATGAGATCGATGAGCTTAATAATGAAATTCAAGACCTGTGGCGTCAACAATAATTATTCTGTGGTTTATTTATTGAGATATTTCTTTTTTGGTTACAATATTTATTGAGATATTTCAACAGACATTTGATAATGTTCTGAGAAAAATATGAATGAAATGGGTTGAGGTGGAGCCATTAGTTTCACACTTTCACTTCTGGATATAATTCATGGAGTTAGCAAGCCTGGGAAGAGGAAAAAAAAAAGAGAAAGTAAAAACCCTTTTTAGCATATTTAGGATCGATGCACTATACTGACTATAGTCTATAGGTTCCCTGCAGCAAAGGTGGGTTCCAGATCCATATGAATTTGCCAAATGAGAACATAGTCTGCACTGAAGCAACATAAAGCTAAATGCAAAGCAGAAACAATGTATGATCTCCACCACTATCAACAGTGCAAACCCAATAATATTGATTGTTTGATTGGTGATTTAGATGTTATTGAGATCAGAATTTTTCAACATTTTAAATGAGAAATACAACTTCTCTTGTACATAAATTACTTGGGTTTTGAATCATATATGATTATATTCAACAGGTTATGCTTGGTGGAGTGCTATATCATAAGTTGAAAAAAAAAACATGGGGAAGATTATCTAGAGATTTTGAGTGGTATTGGCGAGCTACGATAGGGTTCCAGCTAGAAAAGATGCATGTTCGTTAGAATTATTAGGGCTAACTACATCGATTGGACAACATGGAAAAAAATAATATACTATACGTACCTGCTGTTATACTTTGATGGTGCATATCTATCTCTCCCATTACTCAATAATTGACAATATAAAGTTCTATTACAAAAGTGTTGGATAAGAAAACAATCTCTAAGAGGGTGTACTTATAATATCCAACTAATTGAGATGTACGTGTTATGTTGTAATTGCAAATAAACACTTTAAAAGTGGCTAAGTTGAGACAATAATAGTAAAATAATGGACTACATACCATACATGTTACTATTTAATATTACTATCATACTACCCCTATAATCACCATCAAAATGACTCACATGTAAGGTGCGCGGGTGTAAGATAACAATTTTGATAGAAACTTTACAAAATTGTAGGTTTATGATGACGAAGACATGAAGTCTAATTATTCTCCTATATATTCTACAAATGGGGACTTTGATACTCTCTTTATGAGAGATCTCCTCATATTGCCTCGTGTTTCAATCTTAACTGTTGATTTCAATCTCATGCTCGGTATTCATTTCTCTACACTTCGTATTAGTAAGTGTATAAACGGGATTACGGTACTTATCGGACCAGAATTGGTTTGGCAAGTATCGGCCATCGTCGGCGGACCAAGTATTTCCGGTTCCCATATAAACCCGGCCCAGTTCGTTTTTTTGGTTAGTCTTTCACTGTCGAATTGTCCAAAGGTCCAGTATCTAGCGTGTGTCACAATACCAGTTCTCGGTCCAATAGTCCTTCGCATAGGTAGGAACCCCTGCAGTACCCGGCCCAGTTGTTAAGTCTTTTTTGGAAATAATTAAATGATTAAAGTTGAAAAAAATAGAGGTTGGTCAGTCAAAATGGTTCTCTCGTCCATCGCTACTCTCACTCGCTTCTCTACTTCTACTCCTCCTTCCTCTTCTCACATCCACTCATTCCACTCACGACTCCGACTCCGACTCATCGCCACACTCCCAACCACAAGTCACACCGCCACAGAATGACGTCATCTTCGTCGGAAGCCAAGCAGCAAGAGAAGAAGAAAATCACAGCTCCTTTCGGCTCCTGGAAGTCCCCAATCACCGCCGATGTCGTCTCCGGCGCCTCCAAGCAGCTCGACGGCACCGCCGTCGACTCCCACGGCCGCCTCATCTGGCTCGAGCCTCGTCCCTGGGAATCCGGGTAACTATTGAGCTAAAACTGTCCGTAATTTTTATTTAACCTGTACGATTAGTGAAGAGAGGTTTGTGAGTACAGGAGAGCGGTTCTGGTGAGAGAACCGGACAGACCGGAAGACGAACCAGTCGATATCACGCCGAAGGAGTATGCGGTTCGAACTCTGGCTCAGGAGTACGGCGGTGGAGCATTTAGAGTTTCAGGAGATACAGTTATCTTCTCAAACTATTAGGATCAACGTCTTTACAAGCAGTCTTTAAGTTCCAAAGGTACTGGTTGCATTATGATTCATTATTTGGAGTGATACATACTTTGTAGAAGTGATGAATTGAAAGCTGATGAACTATGTGTGTGTGGCAAGCAGATTCTTCACCAGTACCGCTCACTCCGGATTACGGCGGACCGGTTGATAGCTATGCTGATGGGGTGTTTGATGCACGTTTTAATCGTTTTATCACTGTCAGGGAAGGTATACGACTTGTTCGTTTCGTTAGTGATAAGTAGAGCATTTGCTTTTGGTGCTATATCGATGAGGCATTTATGTTTGGAATCAAACTTGTCATTTTGGTGTAGATTGTCGTGAAAGCAGCATGAATTCGATCACAACAATTGTGACTGTACGGCTTGATGGGAAGGATATTCAGGGTAAAGAGCCTGTTACTTCATTTTCCAGCGCATAGTTTGTGTCAAGCACTAAAGGTGTGAGAGTGATATGTCTGGATACCTTTGACATTGTTTGACAAATGTGAGCATCGTGTTATATCCAGAATCAGAAACACTCGTAGGTGGAAGCGACTTCTATGCCTTCCCGCGTTTGGATCCCAAAGGAGAAAGATTTGCTTGGATTGAATGGTGCCATCCTAACATGCCATGGGACAGATCTCAACTTTGGGTTGGGTATATATCTGAGAAAGGGTAAGCAAATTGTCGGTGACGTTGCTCTTTCAGCATACATTCAATTCATGTTATGCTGTGGAACTTTGACAATATAGTTGATGTTTTGACAAAGGCAATATGTACGTTAGTGTTCTGTGCTGATAATTTTAATATTAAGGTTGCACTGCTTCTTTCATGCAGAGAAATCTCCAAACGAGTCTGTGTATCTGGCTCTGATCCTGCTATTAAGGAATCTCCAATTGAACCCAAGTGGTCCTCGAAAGGTAATTTTTCTTTTGCTTACTTGGGTTGAGGAGCTAATTTAAGTTTAATATGCTATTATCAGATTTTCATGTCAATAAAATATAATAGTACTGGTAATAATGATCAATATCTGTGCAATGCTAATTCAAGATCAGATCTCCATAACTAAATTTGGTTTTCAGAACCCCTCTAATGAATTCATCCAATTATTTGATCACTTACATTTCCAGTACTCCTTTTATTTATTTCTCCGTGTTATTAAGATTCACAACTTTCCGTTATTGCCATTACCATAGTCAAAAGCGCTGACGAGATAGCAGCTGCTTCATACCATTGTATGCTTCATCAGTTGTGCAGGGGAACTATTTTTTATCACTGACAGAAAAAGTGGGTTTTGGAATCTCTATAAATGGGTAAGTTCCAGCATATAGCTCGAAAATGTTGTCTTGTTTAAAAGCCAAACAGCCTGAACTATACTTGCTTTATTGGACAACATCATGTAAGCATCAGAGAACAGTTTTTCTAGAACATACTGTCTTGTAGGACAACAATTTGGCATGAACCGATTTTATTATCATATACGTTTCTCCTGATTCACTTACACTTTGCCAACAGGTTGAGTCCACCAATGAGGTCATCTCAGTTTATTCTTTGGATGCTGAATTTTCTAAACCATTATGGGTTTTTGGCATGAATTCTTATGAATTTATTGAGAGCCATGAACAGAAGAACCTGATTGCTTGCAGCTATAGGTTCGTCATTTTCCATTTGTCTTGTTACGACTTTTGATTTGTAATCATTATCTTCCATGAAATAATTCGATTATTGGTTGTTTGCTTGTAGGCAAAAGGGGAGATCATGTCTTGGAATTGTGGATGATGTTCAGGGCTCATTATCTCTGCTTCATATTCCTTTCATGGATATTGATAATATTGTACAATTCTTATGCTCACTGGTTGCCCTTTGAAAAGTTTGCAATTATATGGAGTAGATTTTAACTCTTCACACCTGCCTGTGCAGACTTTGGGGATCAATTGCCTATACGTGGAAGGTGCATCAGAAGTTCATCCATCATCTGTTGCTAAGGTGTTTGCCATACTTTATTGTCCATCACTAAGTACCTCTTTATGCTGCCACCCCAAGACTATTGTCTTACCAAGTAAAAAAATATGTTTTTTTGAAATAAATTTTCCTTGCAGGTGACATTGGATGATCAGAAATCAAAAGCAGTTGAATTCAAAATTATTTGGTCTTCTTCACCTGATTGCTTGAAATATGAGTCCTACTTTAGCCTACCTGAATTAATTGAGTTCCCAACAGAAGTTCCTGGTCAAACTGCTTTTGCATACTTTTATCCACCATCAAATTCTAGCTACCAAGCCAGTCAGGATGAAAAGCCTCCACTATTACTCGAAAGCCATGGTATGTATAGTTCAAATTATTCATAGTTATGCTTCGTAATCTGTGTGCCATTTTTTCCCTTAAAAGTTTAGCTTTGCTCTTCTTCCAAGGATGGAAAGTGAGCCTTTCCTTTCTAAGTAAAGGATTATGTTATTAGTAAGAGTTACTAAGATCAGGGACCATAGAATAACATACTTTTGCATATACCATTATTTCATCAAGAAATTATTACACCAGTAAAGTAGTATAAAGATTACTGTTTTTTTCTTTAAGATCAGGGATGATAGGATAAGTAACGGACTAACACCATATAACATTACTTCATCAAGAATTTATTACACCAGTAAAGTAGTATAAAAGTTACTGTTTTTTTTTCGTTTGGGTTGTGTAGTCAATTTAATACTTTCCCTTGAACAAACAGTTTAATTCAGCATTTTCCCTCTCTTTTAATTCATTGCAGGAGGACCAACAGCTGAGGCACATGGAGTGTTAAATCCTATGTTGCACGGATACGGACACGTGTGTCCGTATTCGACACGATACGATACGCGGACACGTCAAAATCTCAAGTGACCGACTTGGACACGTGGTAGACACGTTAATTAATTTTTATATTAAAAATATAGTTTCTAAAATTAAAACTTAGTCAATCCACATTCAAACAAAGTTTCATAATCAAAACACATGATAAATAAAAAGAAGAGAACTAGATTTCACTCATCTCCACCAATACCATCTTCTTCAATGACTCCCACTTCAATATCATCATCATCACCAAACAAAACCGCCTCCAATTGTGGTTCATCAAGTGAAAGTTCGGCAATCTCAAGTCTTCCAACATTAGTGTCCTCCAATGAATCAAACTTATCACCTCCAACATCCCACATTTTAGTGCTACCTTGATTGTAGTTCTGGCTTTGCCTTATGAATGTAACTTCTATTTGTATAAACTCAATATGCATGGTTCAAGACAGATAATACCCAAAATTTCTAAATATAAATATTTAGAAAATGTGATAGACTGCAGAGTTCTGGAACAACTTGTATAACATTCCATGAAAATTTGGCAGGGAAGAGAATAGTTATCAATGGTGCATCAAAAACACGTAAAGTACACCATTCAGAATGTAAAAAAGGGAAGGCTTACAAACTGTTGGAAAAATTAAATATCATGCCAAAGAAAATTTAATAGGAAAGAAATAAGTTCTAAGATTAGAGAAAGGCAGGGACTGAGTCAGACCAAGAAGATAAAGAGATGTTTACATAATACAAAATACGAAGCCACCAACAATTTATTCTCACTTTGCAAACTACCGGAAAGGAGTATAACAAAAGAAAATTAAGAATAAGAAGCATGTAATCCAAAACAAAACAGCTTCGAACTGCTAGCATATAATAACTTTTTCACAAAGAAGAAAAGAAGCATCCAACTCCGAAAAAAACATTCTATGAATTTTCTAACAGGTACTGTAAGAGCTAAAAATAGTATTTATCACCAGTCAAATAAACCAACATATTCAAAATTTTCATAATACCAGCAGAGTAGGAATTAAGTGTTACTTACAAAATCTGACTTGGAACACTTGAGACCATGTGAAAGTGCAGATATATATAATGCAGACCATGTGAAAGCTAGCAGTTAATTAACAGCTATATGGAATGCAAGATTCAGTAGTCATACTAATGACCTACGTCTGGTAATACAGTTTTACTATTGGAAATTGATCACAATCAGGCACTTTTGTTTCCCCATTGGTTTCTACAGTGAACTAGAAGCCAATATGAGTAAGTTGACAGAGGCATTATATCAAACACTTGGTGGGCAATCTAACAGACTTCAATTTTGATAAAGTATGTCCAGACCCCTTGCAATGGATTTTAAAGGTTCCATCGTGCAGGAACGCAAGACCCCTTGCAATACCAACACATATTTAACAAAGATAACTTCAGAAATGTTTCATCAAGCAAGTAATCAGATAAGTACCCAAGTTAACAAACACCCAAAAGGAAAATCGTGGAATGATGATAGTAGGCATTATGAGAGAAAAGAGCATTCGTTTTTGGATAGGGAATCTGGATGGAAGAAATCAGTGGATGATAAACAGAAGGTTGAGAAAGATAAGAAAAGGAGTGTGAAGGAATCTAGGCGGAAAAAGAAGAAAGGAAGCAAGAAGAGAAAAGGAACATACCCAACAGAAGAAGAATGCGGCTGTGAAGGCTGGATGTTATGAAGATCGTGGAAAATGGGGAAGCAACTCGGCTCAGAAAAGAGGTGAGCACCTCGGCGATGGCGACCCCGCCCCCTTTCCTCTGCGTCTTTGATGAAGATCGTGGAAAACGAATGCGGCTTCAGGCTGGATGTTTCCTTTTTTTGGGTTTTTATGTTAAATCTCAATTATACCCCTGCGTGTCCTTGTTATTTTCGTGTCTAGTCCAGACACGCACGTGTCCAACTCGGACACTCACGTGTCCACCGCGTGTCCAAAATCAGACACGCGTGTCCTAACATATTTGCGCGTGTCCGCGTGTCCAATACGCGTGTCAGTGTCTGACACGCGATACGCGATTATTTTCGCGTGTCCGTGCAACATAGGTTAAATCTGAGTGTTCAGTACTGGACTAGTCGTGGTTGGGCATTTGTTGATGTTAACTATGGTGGAAGCACTGGTTCGTCTTAACTGATTATTTATAAATAATATTATGGTTTTCTTTTTCTAATGGAAGCGATCACGATCTTAACAGAACTAGTTTTGTCAGCAAAATAATTTTCACAATCTTATGTCTTTCTATCTCATTAAAATTTTGGTTTCAAGGTTATGGCAGAGAATATCGTGAAAGGCTGTTGAAGAAATGGGGAATTGTGGATGTAAATGATTGTTGCAGCTGTGCTAGTTATCTGGTATGCAATTTATTCCCCCCTTTCCGAAATGGTGATGATGTTTACCTAGGCACTCTGCAAGCCATAATAAGTTTTGCTATCTAGGTGGAATCTGGAAAGGTAGATGAGAAACGACTTTGTATTACTGGAGGCTCTGCAGGTGGGTACACGACATTAGCTGCTCTTGCATTTCGAGATACCTTCACGGCTGGAGCTTCCTTGTATGGTGTGAGTGCCTAACATTGTATGTTCATCATTCATTTTTCAAGTTAATAGAGTTGCAATATTAATAAACATAATGTATATTTGTCTTTATTAAATGAAGTCTTTAGGTTTAGTAGCTTTCCTCCCGAAAGGTGATTTTTTTTAACGTTTTATTTACCATTTCTGGCTAGCATATTCGTCTCTTATTGAAAATTTACTTGTATTTTGTACTATATTCTGTATGAACTAGAAAACTGAACGTTTGTGTCATATTGATCCATGAACAGGTAGCTGACTTAAACATGTTGAGGGCAGAAACTCACAAATTTGAATCTCGTTATATAGATAATCTTGTTGGTAAGTGATTAGACAATACTTGACAGAACACCAATGAACAGGTAGCTGACTTAAACATGACTTAAACGTTTGTGTCATATTAATGACTTGTCCGTAGTCATTCATATATATTTATATTGATAGAACACCAATATAATGAGGTGATATTAACTGGTTGCAGGTAGTGATCAGGATTTCTTTGATAGGTCACCGATCAACTTTGTTGATAAGTTTTCCTGCCCACTAATCTTATTCCAAGGATTGGAAGACAAGGTAAGCAAATCTAGCTATTTGTTTGTCTGGTTCATACTCTGTACTTCCTCAGTTAAGCATGTACTGACCCAAATATAGACTTCAACACAAAGAAATAACGAATTTGATCATAATTTGGTATTTTGGGTTAACATCGGAAACTACCTTATAATTTGTAGGTTGTACAGCCAGATCAAGCTCGTACAATTTACCGTGCACTCAAGGAAAAGGGCTTGCCAGTTGCTCTAGTGGAATATGAAGGAGAACAACATGGTTTCCGCAAGGTACTTTCTACTCTTTATTTTGGTTTATGTATCGACAAATCTAAATGATTGGATAGATTACATTGATCTGGGATCCCTATTTTTTTTCTTTATTGAAAACTGATCGTGTACTCTACACAGGCTGAGAACATTATGTTCACTCTGGAACCAGTGGCGGATCCAGGAAAAACATGTCACCTGAGCTAATTTTAGGGACATACTTAGAATTTTATGGGGCGGACTACAACTTTGGCCGAAGACCAAATTTTTTTTTTCAGGTTTACAATATACACTGTATAAAGTTCATATAATTAAAAATAAATTAAACCTAAATATTCCTACAATTCCCTATAATCTTAAGTTCTTAACTAATCCACATAGACAAATACTCAATCTCTCATTCGGTCATTCTCTAACATATCACTAAATTTCAAATCGATGACACTAATTCCATACAATCTTACCAAACTCAAATAGGCAAATAAAATATTCAATCTCTGATTATAAACTATTCAGTTATTCAGTAAGACAGTAGCAATACTAACACATTTTAGAATAAACCAACAAAGTGAACAAACCCATATACCCACTAAATTTCAGAATCTAATAATTTCATAATTAGTATCTAATTATTTTTAATCAGTATCTGATTCAATTTTAAAAGAACTTAGAAGAGAACTGGAGAATAGCTAAATTTGTGGGTTATACAGTAGAACGGTATAAGTATAGATGAGAGTAGAGAAACCTCGTATAATCGATTGGTTAAATTTTTTTTTTAATAAAGAGTTTTTTTTTCTGGACAGAAATCTCACCTGGACTCGATCCGCCCCTGAACAGCAAATGGTTTTCTTTGCGCGTTTAGTCGGACACTTCAAGGTTGCAGATGAGATTACTCCGATCAAAATTGATAACTTGGATTAAGCATTTTAGAAAGAAGTGCCTCATTCTGGAATCTTCCACTTTGTTTTTTATGTGATGGCTAGATTTGCAGGCTTAGGTTCTTAAACAGATTTTGCTGCCTTCTGATATGTACAAACAGCTTGCTAGTTTCCAGGGTTTACATTTAAGACGAGCTTGAAGCTCGCCCACTCTGAATGACTGCATCCCTGAGAGCGATGTTTACCTTGATTGATTCCTTGTTCTGGAAATGTGGAACAGTAATAGCATCATGTAACATCTGTACTTCTATAGTCTTTGTCATCTTTACCAAAATGTAACTTCCAAGTTCCAATAATGCAGTTACAAATCCTGAATGTCACATTGATCATCGTATCCATTTGATTCGAGGCTTCCGTGGATTAGCAATTGTATTGAACTTAAAGGTTCCCTTGCATCGCATCTGACTGATTAAGCCTACGAGCTAACACAGTATCACGTATTTCAGTTGCTCTGACTAATCAGGCCACCTTTCCCAGTTTTTCCGGCACAAATTTGCGAGCCTTATTAAACCGTCGACTCTTTTACTGTATTTGAATGTCAAACAGAATGACTAGTTCCTCTGCTTCCCAAAGCAAGACCACAGCTCCTTATGGCTCTTGGAAATCCCCCATCTCCGCCGACCTCGTCTCCGGCGCCTCCAAGCTACTCGCCGGCACCGCCGTCGACTCCCTCGGCCGCCTCATCTACCTTGAATCACGCCCCTCCCAATCAGGGTACACATATCCCACCCCCTCTCTATCCATTTATACATACTTTCACTCGCTCTACTGATCTTCAATGCACAGACGAATGGTTCTGGTTCGAGAATCTAACACTGGAGGAAATCCAGAACCGGTTGATATTACGCCGGAGGATTACTCCATTCGGACAGTCGCAATGGGGTCCGAAAGTGGCGGTGCTTTCGGTGTCTCCGGGGATTCCGTTATATTCTCCAACTACCAAGATCAACGTCTTTACCACAAGTCCATGAGTTCCGCTGGTAATGTCTTTATCAATCATGCTTTAACTGAAACTAAAGGTGGTAATTTTATGTATGTACATTGTTGTTGTATTTGTAATTTTGTATAGATTCTGGTCCTGAGCCGATTACTCCAGATTATGGTGGACCGGTTGTGTGTTATGCAGATGGGGTGTTTGATCAATGGCTTGATCGTTATGTTACTGTAAGAGAAGGTATGTGCCCTATTTCTTAACATCATTACATGCATTTGCATTGCCGTACGAATATCTGAGACTGAACACATTTGGTGTAGATTTTCGTGAAAGCAGTCTTAATTCGACTACAACTATTGTAGCAGTAGGACTTGATGGCTACATTAGGGGTATGATTTCGTAAAGAACTCATTTTTGCGTCTCTTTCTTTAAAAGCATTTGCGTAATATGATGAACACTGGTTGATTGGTGGTGGATTGCCTAATATGAGCACATTGTGGTATACAGAACCAGAAGTGCTAGTAGCTGGAAATGACTTCTATGCTTTCCCACGTATGGATCCCGAAGGTAAAAGAATGGCTTGGATTGAATGGTCGCATCCTAACATGCCATGGGATAAAGCTCAACTTTGGGTTGGGTATATAGGAGATAATGGGTGAGCAAATGTCCCTATGTGATGCTGATTTCTGGAGGATTTTCGTCCTTCCCCCCTCATTATAGGTATGATCCTTTAGTTACTTCTTTAGTAAGGTTCATCTTCTTGAGTCTTTCACGCAGAAAGGTCTACAAACGTGTCTGTGTTGCTGGCCATAATCCTCTGATTAGGGAGTCTCCAACTGAACCCAAGTGGTCCGCTAAAGGTACTTAATTGTTACTTAATTGATTGAGGAACAAATTTAGATCTGAATTTCCTTTGGTTACCTGATATTGTTAGTTTGTAACTATTACATCTCTATCATGGGGAAGATTACAGACTTCAAATGTGCATCCTTTAGAAAATCGTCAACTCCTTTTGTCTTTGGAAATTATTGGATGCATAAACAATCTTGATTACTTAGTCAATTAATTCAAGATGAGAGATCCATGACAAGTTCTTGACTTTTACTTAAGTTACCTCAAGGTCTCTGATCGTCTCATACTCTATTTTCTCTTCCTTATGGAGCTTTGCATTGTGCTTTTGTATATATTATATTCAGGCTCCAATCGTTCTTATTTATGCAATAAAGTTTGGAACTTTCAGTTGATCTATGTTATGCTCGAATCGTGCAGGAGAGCTGTTTTTTATTACTGACAGATATAATGGGTTCTGGAATCTGTATAAATGGGTATAACATCTCAGTTCTCCTTGATCTACTGAAAATAGTATAAGTGTATAACAGTATAATTATATGTTAGTAAGTCGGACCAAATTATCTGGTGTACATTTGACAACAGGCTGAGTCTAATAATGAGGTGATACCTGCTTATTCTTTGGATGCTGAGTTCTCCAGACCACTATGGAATTTCAGAATAAATTCTTATGAGGTTATTCAGAGCGATGATCATAAAAATTTGATTGCTTGTAGCTATAGGTAAGAAATTTGCTACTGTGTTTATCTTGTAAATTGTATCGTCTGTTTTCTGTTGCATCAAAATAAGTTTTGGATTTTGCATGTAGGAAGAGTGGCCGGTCATATCTTGGAATTCTGGATGACGTTGAGGGCTCATTATCTCTGCTCAGTATTCCTTTCACTGATATAAATAATATTGTACTTCTAGACGCCTTTTGCTTATTATTAAGTTTCTGTACCAGAGCTGTTAAATATTTGACCTTCTTTTAGTCTCAAATTCGAATCTTTCACTTTGCAGACTTTGGGGATTAATTCCCTATATGTTGAGGGAGCATCAGAAGTTCATCCTTTGTCCATAGCTAAGGTGTTCTGCCTATTTTTGTTTTTTCATAATATACCTTTATCTGTTAAAATGTAAACTGGTAGAGACTATTGTTGTATTAATTGACCCACTTATGCTTTACTTTGGTGCAGGTGACTTTAGACGACCATAAATCAAAAGCTGTTGATTTCAAGATTCGTTGGTCATCTTCACCTGATTGTTTGAAATATGAATCCTACTTTAGCACACCAAAATTTATCAAATTCCCAACAGAAGTGCCAGGACAAACTGCCTTTGCATTCTTTTATCCTCCATCAAATTCTGATTACCAAGCTACTCCGGATGAAAAGCCACCATTATTACTGGGAAGCCATGGTATGCATTATTTTGTATCCAATGCATGGCACGTCATGGTTTGAATATCATTGTGATAAGTCATAAACTGTCCGTATTGGGGCATTTATATTGCAAATGTAAGTTTGGAATATCTAAAGAGTAGATAGGTGATCTTTTCTTTCTGAATCAAGGGACAATATTCTGTACAGATATCAGTGAAAAGATACTTAGATTAGGGAATGAACTTATGGTAGAGGTGATAATTATTTTTTCATGATGTTTTACCTGCATTATTAGCGAGTACGCTTATGCACTGTTAGGTCATGCCTGATTCATCAATTCTCTCAAATGTGATGTTATATAGTTAAATTTTATCTTTAAGTAATTTTGTTACAACTCTCTTGATTTACTGCAGGAGGGCCCACATTTGAATCACGTGGAATCTTAAATCTGAGTATTCAGTACTGGACTAGTCGGGGTTGGGCATTTGTTGATGTTAACTATGGTGGAAGCACTGGTTTATTTTTGACCCTGTATCATGTTAATTCTTTAAATTCTTGTTTAAGGATGTCTCTCTTTCTTTATTTTTTATTTTGCATTTAGAAGCCAAAAGGTACTCTAATCCAACAATTGACATCGAGTATATCTCATCTCTAATTCAACATTTCCATCTCTGTTTTGGTTTGAAGGTTATGGCAGAGAGTATCGCGAAAGGCTGTTGGGAAAATGGGGAGTTGTTGATGTAAATGACTGTTGCAGCTGTGCTAGATACTTGGTAATCATTTTATCGTCCCATTTCCTGAACAATGGTGATATTATCTGGAAATTAGAACACTTATCATGCAATCTTAATATCTATATATATGTTATTACTTATCAGGTGAATTCACAGATGGTAGATGGGGAGCGACTATGTGCTACAGGGGAATCTGCTGGTGGATACACTACCTTAGCTGCTCTTGCTTTTAAAGACACCTTCAAGGCAGGAGCTTCCTTGTATGGTGTGAGTGCCTAACCATATACTTGGGTTTCTGCTCATTTTATGTGTACAGCAATGTGAGAAGGAACAACGGGTTGTTTCTGCAAACTTGGACTCTATTTTATATGGAAGGGGTTAAGAAAGATAAATTGTCACCAGCAGTATCTCTGTGAATGAGGAAACTGACGATTTTTTATGAATAATCTTATGCCATTGGCCGTTAACAGATAGCTGATTTAAGAATGCTGAAGGCAGAAGAAAATCACAAATTTGAGTCTCGGTATATTGATAATCTTGTTGGTAAGTTGGAAGGTGGTATTTGATGCTTTACTGGATAAGAGTGATTGGAGAATGAGGCAATTTTAATTGGTTGCAGGTACTGAAAAGGAGTACTTTGATAGATCGCCAATTAACTTTGTTGACAAATTCTGTTGTCCTATAATCCTATTCCAAGGATTGGAAGACATAGTAGGTCAAAGTTAGCATTTCTTTTCATTGTGGTATTCAGTGGCTTCATGAAATTGAGTTTGGAAAGTAAATTTACTTTTTACTTTGTATTCTGTACCCCCGAACCAAGCTAGAACAATTCACCATGCTTTAAAGGAGAAGGGTTTGCCTGTTGCTCTTGTGGAGTATGAAGAAGAAGGACATGGTTTCCGCAAGGTACTTTCTACTTTCTCTCACAACATTAGAATGATTGCAAACTGTAAATTGATCTAGCATTTTACAACACAGGCTGAGAACATTAAGTTCACTCTGGAACAACAAATGGTTTTCTTTGCACGATTAGTTGGACACTTCAAGGCTGCGGATGATATTACTCCAATCAAAATCGATAACTTTGATTGAGCATCTAAGACAGGTGATCCCTATTTATGTAAGTCTTTAGTGTATACTATTATACATACACACAGACAGATGAAATAAGTGGTTTATGAAGGATCAGCTGGCCGGTTGACAAGGTTGAGCTAACAAACTACTTAGCTACATAAGCTTTGAATAGAACCAGACCTTAATAGAAATGGAAGTCTATCCAATGCAATGCACCTTTCTCTGTACTTCTAGAAGTTGAGAAATATTTTTGTCTCCCCTTCTGTATTCGACTAGTTGACGGCTAAATTTTTTGTTGCCATATGGAAAAGGAAATAATAGAAAAGTAGAATATCTGCTCGATTTCTATTTGGAAATATAAGTAGTGGTGTCCATGTTTCATAGAATTAAAACAGTTTAATCTACTTTCTGGATAATAACTAACACAGATGTCCTTCCATGACGTGTTGACCTTCTGGATAATAACCAATGAAACAAAGTACAATAATATGAATGCATCTATTTCATCTTAGAAGATGGTTTGTTAGAATGTCTCTATTAGTCGAAATAATTAACATACATTATAATTGGTTTCGCCTTCTAGCTTTAAGCTTAATGGTATGTCTCTTTCACAGAGCCGTGGAGGTTGTCTTCATATGAACTTCTCATGAAATCATTCTAATGGATATGATGGAAGTTTATGCTTCCAGACTTGGCAATTTTTTTTTTCTTGTTAATATATCAAAATTGATATAGGATGTTCTGCAATACAAGAATCTGAACAAAAAAAAAATTGAATCTGGGATTGATAAGCTTCTATGCTTTTAAGTATAATTTACAAAGGCAGACTTTGAGATCATAGTACAGAAAGATTATACTGTATCTGTGTATAAGCAGTAATGGGGGCAATCAAGCTTTGATTGTTTTGTCTTTCATTGCACACCACTCCAGTATGAACTCTACACCTACTAAAAGAGTACAACTTTACAACAAAAAATAAATCCAGAATGTGTTTTATCAATAAACAAATAAAATAGCAGACTCGATCTGAGGATTCAGGACTTAGAAAGAGTTCCAAATCCAGTAGCTAGAGAATGAACAGCAGGATTAAAAGCCAATCTTCCCAGAATGCCTTGTTTGTAAGGCAAGAATGTCTTCTTCTTCATGTCCTCGGACACTGCCTTGTTCACAGTGTAATGCAACTCATGTGCTGAAGGTCCTCTTCTTCTTGAACTCGAAACAGAGGCCGGGCTGTCTATGGATTTGAAGCTGGAGCTGGCAGTCTTCACAAGCTCATTTTTCCGATTCGAGAACTTGCTGAAGGGATCTTTATCTGTTGCTCTGCCCTCTGAGGCGCTCCGAAACAACAGAAAATCTTTCAGCCTCCATTTTCTTGAAGCCTTATAACTATTTAGAGCAGCAGTAGCTGATGAAATTAATGAACCCTTTGTAGCTAGTTGCTTGTTCTCGCTCTTTGCCGCTGCTTGCTGTCGTTTGAGCTCTTCTTCTTCTTTTGCCCAGTTAAACTCTGAGACCCTCAAAGGAGATAGTGATCTTGAAGCTCTGCGGCTCGAAGAAGACAAGGGTGCGGGAGCTCTCTCTCTTCCTCTTCCTTGCTGTGAAGAACCAGTTGATCTCTTCTGGGGAGTTTCCATTCCTGTCGAATTATGCAATTCATATCCATTCTGATCTCTATCTTTCCTCCTTCTGGGCGAAAGAGATTGACAAATATTCATCTTCTTTGTTGATTGAGGAGGTGGAGTAGGCTTCATAGGTCTTATGACGCCGCCATCGAAGAGCTCTTCAGCTGAGAGAGAAACTCTATCTACCTCCTCACCAACATCAAAGGCGAAGTCGTCTGCTTTTGGTGATTTGGGTGGTGCTGCAAGTTCACTTTCATCTTCTTCTTCCCAGTTACTACTGACCACGGAGAACTCATCAAACTCTCTGTAAAACTCGGATATTCGAGACGGACTGGTTGGAGCACTCAAGAAACTGTAGTCGCCAAAGCGTCTCGGAGTTGAAGGAGCAGTTACACAAGGCGAAGATCGAGCGCTGTTGAAGTCGAAATCTAACGTCGGTCTGCTGGGTATAGCTACCTCCATGGTTGAGGAACAAGAGATTTGGTTCTGAGATAAACAGAGACAGATGAAACTGAACAATGCAGTCTATATATAGAACGGAAGGGAGAGGAAGGGACGGAGAAATGAGAAGGGTAAAGATTGTTGACCAAGAGAATGATTATGAGCCGCCTTTTATTACTTTCAAGCTAATGATAGGTTCTTTTCTATTATTACTTGCGCTACAAAACAATGAAAACTCACATGACAAATGTTCATCATTCCCTTGTTAATTTTGTTTTTTTAGGGTACCTGCATTTTCCTTGAAGTAGAGCCACGAGGTATACGTTGAATAATATTAAACTCATACCAATGTTACCACCTTGTAAATCATATTCATGTGTTTCTTTAATTGTTTTCGTTCCTTGTTATCCAATTATTTCATCCCTTTGAAGCTAGAAGGTCTTGCAATTCATCCCATATATCGTCTTAAATGTTCAGACTTCTGCTTTGAACGTGGTAGCAATAGAATGACTGTCATAAATATTTAGATATTTCTATTATTTATTGTTAATTAGTTTTTGTATTTATCATCTACAATATAACTACCCTGAAGTTCTTTTTTAATATTCACATTTTTTATCAAATAATATTCACATGATTGTTGAACAATTGTTTCACATATTTTATTAATATTGACCTATTATAAAAGAAATTTTTTGGTACCTGTGTTGTTGTTCCTTCAATTAGCCCGATGAGCTATTTGACGAAAAACAAAGAAGTTGCACTTCTGATTGTGCTACAGACCTTGAACATGTATCTTTTAGTTATTATTCAAACACAAGATAGACTTGTTTCTCCATGTAACTTTTAATAACCTATGGTAAAAATGCAATGTTATTTTTGAGTTTAAGTTATTTTGAAAATTAATATGAAGCAATATATATTTTTAATTATAAAAATTAATATGCATGCATATCGCCTAAAACTTTTTTGAACCTTGTAAAAACGTATTGTGAAACTATCCTTAATTCTAGATACTTAGAACTAGAAGGGTAGACACTAACAAATTGAAATACATGAATGAAGAACTATTAAAAAAAATTGAAGTACCTGAATCACGATATGTCAGTGAAATAAAAGTATAAAACTGATTAATCCTCATGCATGGCGTAATGAATGGCATCACTAATTCACCTGTGCCTTTAGCTCCAAGCTTTGGTTTTAATATTTTAAACAAGGCATGCAGTCAACGTAGTCGATTGCCTCACTTGAGATGAGTCCCAATAATAGCTTATGAGTTTGGCATGTACTCGTAAAGGCCAACCAAAACAACAAGATTTATGAAAACATGTTCAACAGTACTAGTTGACGAAACTAATGTGGATCTTTTACTTCTCCTATTTCATTGGATGGTAGCCAGTTGTAGATGATGAAGTAGTAAAGTTTAAGAGTAAATTTGGCATAACTGGGTTGCAAGTTACAACTGTACGTTTGGACAAATGTAGTGAAGGTATTTGGTATCATACTTGATTAACAACCAAAGATTTACAATAATCATGATGAATATGTGTGTGTATATATAAAGTTGCATACATTTGATTATGTTTTTGTACGCATTTCTCTTCTGATATCAAGACTTCTGAAACATAATATATAGGGCCCGACGTCTCTGGTATATTTGTTCATTACTTCTAGAAATTAAACTGTTAGATTTAGTTTTGGAGGCTGATAATTCTTCAAGATGTGCAAGATTATTCGGTGCAGCTATATCTGGCTTTTTCGGACCCCGAGATATCTAACCATTGACAAATTAGCTTAACAAAATGTCAAGTTGTGACGCAAACATGCGCCCTTTTTATTGATTTTTTGATGGAAACTACAATATTTGGTAGGGCTCATTGTTAGAATCATTTACACTTAACAGGTGCCTGTCCTAGCTTCGATCTATCATTTTCAATTTATTTCCTTATAACTGAATCTTGAATGGAAAGTAATTAACATATATACTGTTATTAATTTCTTGATATTGGATTTAGGGTTTCTCATACTCCTTTTCTTTCTTTTTAAAATCGTGAAAGATACACGAACCAAATTCTAAAATTGTAAAGTAATAGAAAATTAACCGAATTTGATTGCCGGAAGTTTTAGCCGGCGTGGTCTCAAGGGGAGTAATCATTCTATGACTCTATGTACCCGCTATACCACGTGACACTGTCATGTGATGTAACCAGTCAATTATATTACGTCATGGTATAATTAATATGCACGCGGTGAAAATGACAAAAGTTTATTTACATATAATTAAGGGGTACGTCACGTGAGATATGTGGCGGGTATATATAATAATTTCTCGTCGGGTTAATGCATATGCATACATGCTGATTCAACCGGCAGCAAGTGTTAATTTCTATTTGTTGATTCAAGTCATTTAACTGTGATGAATCCACGTTTTTGTGCTCGATCATTTGTCTATTGATTTGTTACACACAGATTTAGATCAGAATTGCCGTCCAGTCGCATGCATCTAGTTCTATTTCTTAAAATTAATTTGGCTGGGCTCTTGTGTTCATTTCTGGAGTTGGTATGGAAAGATCAATACTATATTCTATATTCACCATATAAATATTTGATCTCTGGAATCATATATATTATCAATATAAGCAAGCTGATCATTCATTAGGGATTAGAATAATGCATTTTAAGTACCTCCATGGCTCCATGGACTTCATGTTAGCTCGAAAATGAAAGGATCGTACCTGTAAAATGTAATCCAAATGGGATCTTCTAGGCAGCTCTTATATTGTCTTTTATGTATGAACATATTACGTGCAGATTCTCTAATCAAACAAAGACGTCCTATTTTTTTTTCTTGTGGTCAAATTAAAACAGAAAAGAGAGAGACTTCCATATATCTTTATATATGATATCTTTATATACGAATCAATTAACTAATATCAAGACTACTTCAATCGAATTCAGAAACAGTTCAATTTGACAACTGAGGAAGAGATATAATTAGCTTATGTGCATATCTGGATTTTCTGCTATTTGAAACATTCCTTGCATCTGTTTCATGTTCATACAAATAGTTGCTCCCTTATATATACCGCTTATATGTAAGAAAATTATACAGGAAAGACCATCTAGAAAGAAGGACAGCTAGCTCAGGAAGTTGAATCTAAATTGGTTGACAACTGACAATGCAAGGAATAGAAAACAATAATTTACAAGACGCGGTCAGCTCTAATCACATACACACACACACATACATGTAATTAGTTCAAAATTTACAAGCATGCATCGTATTAATTTGTACGTGTGTATGCGCTTACAAAGGTTTACTTAGTTAAGGGCATCATGAATCATAACACACACACACACACATATATCCGATTAAAAAATACACATTTTTCACGTACATATATTTTACAACTGTAGAAACAAAAAGGGTCTATCGTGGTTGATTTGGCTTGGCTAGGCTAGACATCAACGTCTGTAACTCTGTATGTGTATTAGCCGACGGTGATGATCACCACCTTAGCTTGTTCTAGACGGAGGCTCTTTAACGTACTCCTTATACTCCCTCTTAAATAGTATACCAAGTCTGAATTATCCACAGAGCTAGCATAGAATTAGGACATGACCGATAATTAAGTAGCTATATATGGCAGGTTAATTAGGTCAATTTTTTTATGCCAGTTAATTAGGTCAAATTGCGTTGTCGAATAATACAAAGTACAGTGTGAGGCAGCCTACAGAAAACACCCGCATCTCGCCAACTCCCATGTCAAGTGTTTTGTTTTTTCATTTTCATGTCAAACGTGCTCAAATTAGATCGACTAATCCCCTTTATTCTTATTTTCTTGTTTGTTTTTAGGTTGGTTTTGTTTTCTATCACTTCTTTTCAACGGTTTCTATAACTTTAGATTATATAAAAGATTAGAGATCGAGTCAAATATCAACTAATTAGCTAAGTATGCTTATGCTATGTATTCTAGAAAAAGGCTAATGTGAGAGCGTACACAAGCAAGCATCCCTGATTTCCCTATATATCTATATAGCCCATGCAGGCCCAAAGCCCAGAATTCTATAAATCAAGATCCTGTTCTCAAAACACTAATCAGTAATCACAAATAGTTAAACAACTTACGTAGACAATTAGATGACTTAGAACAAGGTGACCAAATGACCAGAAACTGGGTCCAAATCTTGTAGTGTTGAGCCTCAAGCCTTTCCTCTATACTAGTCTTACTAGATATTGATCCTTCATATCGACACAAACAAATGCTTCAATGAAGTGGGGTGGGGGGTGGTCCGACTTATCACGGGTTTTGCAAAACCCAAGTCCTTTTCACAAACACAGAACGTCTCTGATCCCTGAAATTAACGTCATAGCAAAATCAAACCGTGTTACTTCTTCTCTTGTATTAGCACTTTGCAGAACTGTAGGCCTTCTTCAGTTTTCCCTCTTAAATTTGGCCTCAGGTAACGTCCTTCTCAGGCCTCGTGCTCTCGTAGCTTCTAGCACAGAAGTGAGTCTAAAAGAGATTTGTTCTTTGTTTCGATGTGGCTCATAGATTGGACCATATCATAACATGCCCTTTAGGACCACTCCAACTTGTTTCTAATCAGATTTTTCCTCAAGCATGCAAGCCAATCTTTAGATTCTTCTGCTGCAGATCATAACTACTGCTCCACTTTAACAACTCAAGACAAACTGGAAACTGTTCCTAGCTTCTAATTGATGAAAGTCCCTTTAGCATTTACTGTTCTGCATTCTTAACTAGCTGCATTGTTACTTAATCCATTTATTTTTACAGTTCTGCATTCTGGTGTCTCTTTCCGATCTCTCTCTCTCTCTCTCTTAATGTGCTCGGAAGGTCCTATTTTTGACGGTGTCGGTCTGCTGTTGTTTGCGAAACAAGTTTCACCTCTCATTATGCATTGGTCAGAAAACTGAAACTTCCGACTCAAGAAACGTGTAATGTGTATACATTGTGAAATCCCAAAAATGCATTCATCTCATCATTACTTACAGGTAAAGAAAAAAAAAAGGAGCAGATATAACCACATATTATACATGTAATTTCGATATATTTATATATCTATAGCTCTGTACAAATCGGTAATTAACCCCAACACCCTTCACATCATGCATTCAGATTCATGTGTGTAGAAGATACCTAAAGCTGAATTCATAGGGCATGATTTGGACAAACTGTGAATGAGGATCAGTTTTGGCTCCTTCAAGAAACTTGATCGCTTCTTTTCCTAGTTCACTAGGTAACTGAAGGCAGATCCAATCCAGCAATGACTCTAAATCCTTTGCAAAATCAGGAAGGTACCAATCCAAAAGCTTTGGGATTGCAAACTTATTCGATGAAATTCCAACTGCCGCCTGCAAATACTCTCTTTTTGCCACCTCTAGTTCATTCTCAACTTGGGATGCTGTGTAAACTCTTACCTACATTTGCATAGATCAGATATTATTGTTAATGTCAATAACTCATTGCAGTCCCATTATTAGATGGTCCATGCATGTACAACTTACAGCAGGGGAGGACCAGCTTCCACATGATAGAGCAAATGTTACCAGCGGTTCAGATAATTCCAGTGCGAAAATACTTCTTGCTGTCTTCTCATCATTCTTTGCACCCTTGGAGAAGGTCTGGTCAGAAGTACAGGTAAGGATAAGAGAACAGAAAAAAAAAATCTGTGTATATCAGTAGAGTTCTGGAGTGGACACTGGTACTACTTACATATTTTGAGTGATATGGAAGTCTCAAGATAAAATGCTCTATAGTTATTGCACTGAGCAAGTGTCCTCCAACATTTATAGTTGCCTGAAAGTCAAGTACATCAATCAGTGATGAAAAGGATCAACTATTTGCAATGTAGGTATGTAGAAATTCAACTTTAGTTGTAAATATAATAGGATAGTAGGACATTAGAATATTTAATATTCAATACCTTCTGCATCAACGTGACAATTATTTCAGGCCTTTCTGGTATTCCGTGTTCTAGGAAAGCCTGAAGCATTGGAGTAGAGCACATTGAAAAAGAATCATAACAATAGCAAAGAAAATGCATCGAAAAACAAAAAACAACTGCAGACTATATTGCTAGTGCCATAAAAGAAATTTAAATTGTCACATAAGAATTTCTTTTAATGGCTGTAGTTTCCACATATAAAAGAATCATTAAGTTTGCAAAGATTCCATACATACATTCATCATACAGGAATTGTAGATATTGATCCAAAAGGCAAGCTTTTCTTGATGACTGAGGCTTTTCAAATTTACGGACGCAAGTTTTCCGAACAGTAATCTGAGAAACCAGCCAAGAGGAGAAAATTAGTTGAACTCCTAGATTTATAGCATATCATGCAACTCTGAACAGAAAACTTACTTCAGTCTTCGGAGCACGAACAAAGAGCTTGCTGTTCGATTAAGATTTATGGAATGGGCTTCAACTGCATATAATTGCTTATATGGACCAATATCTCTCTTTCCAAATTCAGAATAGATACCATAAGGATCCCAGATTTCTGGTCTTTCATTGCTTTCTTGAACTCCTAAACTTGAAAAGGAAGGCTGGCTTTCTGTAGTTCCCTTTGCTATACTCATTCTCATGAGAATGCTTGATAAGCACTTCAGAATATTTTCAGATATTCTGTTTGGGGTGTCATCTACAGATAGCTTTTTTTCTGGAATACTAGGAAGTCTTACTTCTGCACTCGCTTCTTCTGGTAGTTTAACCTCTAACTGAAGAATAAAGGAAACTATGTCAATTGCACTTGCATACAAACTCGAGTAACTTCATAAAAATTGGTTTGAACTTTGAAGTGTGTTATGTACCTGTAGTTTTGGAGAATCTAAACGCTTCTGTGCTATTTTGGGATCAACTGGGGGTCTCTTCACTGGTGTCCTAACTTGCACATTGCTATGGATCAAGGATTTCTTGTTGTTCTTCATAGAAGGGTTAGATGATTGATTCTCTTTCCCCTGCTTATCATCTACATTGACAACAAAAAACATCAACATCCTCATGTCCTGCTTCCTCTTTTTTTGAAAAATAAAAGAAAAGAAAAGAAAATGAACACTAGAAAAGGGGCATGATTTACAGTTAACCAGAAGGATCAAACCATAGCTTACCAGAAGGGCATGGCAAATGCTTCACCACGGTATTATTGTCCACTCTTTGACCTTGAAATTTTGGATTCTTTTTACGGTGTGAATCACATAATTCAGCTGAGTATTCTAAGCACCTCTTGGAGGTTGATATGTTGACAGCTTCCTCATATAAGTCCTTCCTAAAATGCACGACTTGTTCCTCAAGACGAACAACTTCCTCTTCCAAAACAGCAACCTCAGCAAGAAGCTCTAATGTCTACAAATTCGAAATTGTCACTCCTTTAAGCTCAATACTTTAAAATACTTTCTCCCTATGATTTTCAAGTAGTTAAAAATTAAAAAATGATGCAAGAACACAATGATAGAGCAATAGAGGAGTCTAGGAGAGCAGTAAAATACTTACATTAGAAGGCAGATAAGGTGGTAGACGAGGTAGGGCTCCCAGGGGTCTATCGAATGCCCTCTGCAAAGCTCTGTGTACATTCTCTTCATGTCTAAGCTTCTTCTTTAGCTTATCAACCTACACATTACAATTCTGAAGAACTCAATAATCATATTGAAATAGTATCTGCAATTACAAAACTTGAAAACGAAAAGAATTTACACACATCTTGTTGTAGAGCCAATTTTTTCTCTCTTCTTGAAGCTCTTCCAAGGCTGATTGCATTTGTAGTATTCCTTTCTTTACTCCCTTGCATTTCTTCTACCTTGATATCCTTTAATAAAAGGAAAGGAAAAACAGAACAAACAATAAGAAAAAGAAAGAACTAACAGAAAAGGCTCACATAAATGAACAATCCTTAATGAAATTTATTCAAAGAAGCTAACTTCTCTATACTCTTGCGTTGAAAACCACTCTCATAATCAGGAGAGTCAAAGAAGAATTGGGAAAGACAGCAATCAACTTTCCCCAGAAAATTTTCTGAGGCAGAGGACAGACACAGTTAATTAGAATTTAGAAAAATGATGAAGACAAAGCAATGACTCAGTCTAAAGCAGAAGACCCATCACGGAATTCTACCAAAGATGTCAACCTAATAAGAATTCTAAGAGACTTGAACACTATCTGGAGGCTCCTCATGGATTCAAAGCCAAATTTTAGGGTGAAAATAACAGTGAAAGCAAGTTCAAATCAGAGCAATTTAGGCTCCTCCAACAGTGTGAAATCATTTCCAGAAACGAAGTATAATAAAATAAACTGGGAAAGCAAATTACTTTCTCATTCTTCTTGGTTGGAGCTTTCATGGACTGCAGCTTTGTACTGACTCTTGTATTCATTTTTCCAGCCTTGTCTTAATCTCTGCAAGCAACACACTGATCAAACAGATTCAATAACTTCATCACTGTCAAATTCAACTGAGACGCAGCGATGAATTGCCATAAATAAAGATCAGAGAAACTCAGAATCAGACCCTTTTCACAGAGCAAAGCTCATTTCTTAAGAGAGCGAACTTCAATGCTACCAAACAGTAATCACCCTCCAATCCATGGCTTCCTCGTTCATGGTGAAGTTAAAATGTATAAAAGCACCAAAACCCCTGTAACAAAACGCTCGGGATTTGAGCTGGATTGCCTTGGGAACAATAACACAACTTGGGAGAAATGCACGTCCTACCTTAATTTACAATAGCAATTCAATGGTTTCTGCAAACTCAGTTCTGAAGCTTCACCACACCATCGTTTTTTTTTTAAGAGGCAGAGAGACAGAGATGGTATATAAACTCAGTGAAAGGTGAAAAGCTAGATGAACAGAGACACATACAGGGTGGTGTAACTTGCCTCTCTTTGCGTCATCATCAACCCAACGACCTTTCTCTTTTAAGCCCTCTTCAATCTACGAATACAGCACCACGGCACCACCGACTCGGCTGCCTTTCCGAGAATGCCCCTGGTTTGTTACATGGAATATCAGAATTGAATGAGGAAATAAATAGAGGAGGATGACATAAATTGCATTACCTAAGAAATCCCAAGAAATATTGAAGGGTTCTAACTTTGTATATATGTTGGTATTTTATCAAAGATGGAGATGATGTTGACTGAGGCAAGATTTGAGATTTATATTTGTAGCCAGCTGGTTCAGAGGAAACTATATGCATGGAGGTCCAAGTGACAAGTATGAGGTGGAACATTAAATATGGGTTGTGGGGGGTGTTTGTTTATTTAGATTTTAGAAGGCAAAGGCTGCCTAAATCACATGTTTGCCAACTAAGTTAAATGTGTTTCAGATTATGAAGATGAATATTATATATGAGGCATTTCTTAGACTCTGAAATTCATATACCCTTCATGATTTGGTTCTTGTTTCTTTTTTCTCTCAGACCATTTTGGATCTTGCTATATATATATATATATGTTTCGTTTTTAGAATATGCAATATCTTATTTTGGATTCAAAGTTCATGCTTAGTTCATAGCTTAATGTTTTGTTAACATGAATATTGGATCAATGGGTGCTTGAGTGGGAAAGCTAGCTAGCTTCCATGATTTGATATATTGGATGGAAGTAAACAAATGTATAGGATATGGAAAAATGACACACAAATATATATACATATATATATATGTGCTCACTCAAAATGGCATAACTAATTCTAAGAAAGAGGTGAAATGAAAACTAAATGGTCCAACACCAATTGAAGAGAATAACAAAACAATGAGATATGGACACGGCACCCACAACCACGTGAGAATGACTTCCAAGCACAACATGGCAAGAGGATGAGACCTATTTTCATGCTTAATTAATCAGATTTTTTTTGTAATAATCAACTAATCAATTAGTTATTGATTTCAAACTTGTGAAGCGACCTTACTGCGTTGCCCTTAGTGAATACAACAGTGTGGCAATGTGCTTCGCCACAGCTAGAAGTATGGAGGGGTCATTTCGTTCTTTTCTTATAAGACATCAGCTTGTAGGAAATAGAAACTATATAATAGCATTTATACTTACTATATTAAATTACATACAATTACCATCAGAAGTCTGTGATTGCAATATATGATCAAGGGAGAGCTTTTCCTTTTTAGATGGAAGTAGATGTGGATTAAAAGTCTGATTTGATACTAACCAGCCTTCCTGATTACAAAATTATCAAGTCTTTCAGATATCTCAAGATTCTTTTCTTGTATTATTTTCTTCTCTATAGTCTTATTGCAACAAGCTGCTCGAAATATTCTATATCTCTCATGATAACAAACATATACAAATAAGTAAGCCACATTAAGTGATTACATACTTATAAATTAGATAATACATACCATAGGCTAGCTCTGTGCATGTGTGAACTAAAATTAAACATGTACAGCAATAAATATCCTGACATGAATGTCAACAAACACTAATCACATATAAGAATTGTCAAGATGTATAATTAACATGCATCTCATTAATTCGCGGTATACAGTCTTTATCAAGGCATCAATGTCTCAATAATTGAATCATATATCTCGATCGACATGTTTGAAGTGTGATGCAACCATATATGGTATAGTCAAAACATTGCAATTTTCAGTTGATGATGTTGAGGCATGCATTTCACAATCCATGAATAGCTGAAAATGTTCAAAATGACTGAATACGTACGATCAGGCTGTGTACGTATAACTAGTTTTGCTAGCTCCGATCCCCTCGATCTTATTCTAATTCCATGCACGTTAGTTCGATCTTATATATATACTAACTAATATGTTTGACCAACCATAAATAAACAAAACTGGGCATGGAGGTAAATATATGACAACTAATTGCCCGGGCATTAGAATTTTGCCTGCTTACTAAGTGGCCAAAATATATAATCGTAGGAATGGATCAGACACATACAACATATCAAACAGTTGCTTAATATATACCCCAAGCTAGCCTATGTCTCAACCGACCGTTCTCTCTGGCATAATTAAGTTTCAATATCGTGATGATCTAATTCACGAGGTAAAAAATGATTATTGCTATTTCATAAAGGTACGTCTAAATGTACCCGGTCAATTTCTAAATATACCCAACAAATTAAAAATAATCATTTATGTCATACTTTACCCCCAGTTGCAATTGTACCCAGCAGCGCTTCCAGTTCAATCCCGCTTCAGTTTGCAAAGAATCGGTTCAATTCTCCATTTGATCATTGATCCATATATAATAGCCAAATTGTACATAATTGGATTAGATGGGTGTATATATGTTGATTAATTAAAGCTTACTACAATTCCCAGATCCTACGTTGTCTAGTTTATAGAGACTTCCTTTCTGCAATTGTTTTGCTATACTTGCTTCAATTGTCATTCCTCTCATCATCTATTTTCCTCTCAACATGAATTTATTCATCATAAGTCAGTACTCAAATAATAAGAATCTCCAAGACCATTTGAAGTTTGATAAATTGTTGAAACTATCTCAGAATGCAACACGGGTGTTTAGAGCAGAGAAAGCAACCCTTAGTTGGAGACTTTCAACAATTCAAGTATTAACAAATTAGTGAGGTCGATCAGCACACATAATTTGAATATCTGATGATGCACAGTTTCAAGGAAGAGAAAGTGAGGAAATAATAGGTTCTTAGAAAAAGAAAATAGAAATAGGGTTACAGTTGGAAATCTAAGGAAAAAATATTCATGCTGAGGTACCATAAAAAATTTAAATTTACTAGGTACATTTAGCAACACCCATTTCATAATGGACACGATGCATTAGTCTAATTTGTTAGAGTGAGTGAAAAGGGAAAGTCATAATCAGCAAACATATGCCAAAATAGTACACATATTGATCTTGATGGTAATTGGGAGTGGTGGCGGTGGCCCTGTGAAATGAGGCCTCTTCTATAATCCACGAGGCTGTTCTTGCAAAGTAACAAAGCTGATCTGCTCAGCCATGTCTAATCTATAAAGTACTCATTTTATCGAAGGACTTTGCAACTAAGCTTTTCATTATGGGGACTTTGATATGATGATATGAAGTTGAGGGTCATCATACCACTGGAATCATTTCATTTTTGGCTTGTCGATCCAGATCTCTGCAATTTTCCTTTTATCTTGCTTATTATTTTAATGCCTGTTCTTTCTTTCACATCGGAATAAAGCTTATACGGTTATACCTGTAGTTTTCCGGCAGTTATATATGAAAGTTACTATTTAAGATTTAACCTTTGATTATGATGACTTAAGGTCTTAAGCTGTGTAACAGTTTTAAGAGCCCAGTTACTTCCATCCTTAATATACTTCTGGCCAGCTGCAATTTGATATCGACTTGCATTGTCATGCATCCTTTTTTTTTTCTCCTACTTAGTGAGTATTTATTTGAAATTTATTATTGATCGATATATAGCTAGTAGAAAGGGAATTTCAGTGAAGATCGAGCAGCATATCTGCATATATACGTACCATTATTCAGGAAATGATTGTTGGGGAAATTTAGTGAATGTATACTTGGCATGGCATATATATGGAGCCATGGATTTAGATATAGTCCTAGAATGTTGGTCCAATTCATAATGTAGACTTCAGTGTATCTAAAAACTTAAGGTCCTACACACCTACCGTCTTAATTTTCAGATAATTGATGACATTATTAAATAGGGGTGGGCATAAACCGAATTAAACAAGTAAAATCGACCGAACTGAACTGAAAATATGGTTCGGATAACCGAACTGAAGAGATGTAGTTTAAAAAATAAAAAAAACCGAACCGAAACTGGTTTAAACGGTTTGAAAATGATTTACGTGATCAAACCAACTGATTCAAAACCGAACTGACCGAATTTAATTTAATGATCTAAAAAATAATAAATAATAGGTATTAGTACAACAAATAATAAAACATAACTACTGCAGTTGATAGAGCGCATGATTGTTATACTATAGGTCAGGAGTTTAAATTCCAACATTGACATTTTGATGTTTTATTGAAAATATCTATCAAAATGATAAAAATATAATCTTTATATAGTTATTAATGAGAAATGCGTGTGATGTAGTGATTTGTGACATCATCTTTAAGTAGGAGTTCGAGTCTCACCTCTTGAAAAATTAAAAAAATTTACATATGAGGTGTGAATCGAAACCGAACTGAATTTCGGTTAAACCGATTATTTCAATTCAAATTAATTCGATTCGATAAATAGTTTGAATTTCTAGAAAACCGATTAAAATAATTCAATTTCAATTTAGACCAAAAACCGAACCGATATATACCCAGTCCTATTATCTAAGGCATAGGTTTCAGGATGCATATCCTTAATTATAATTTAGTATATATGATGCTAGTCGGGCCAAAATAGAACTGGATAATAATTGATCCTGCACTTTAATTTGTGATAAAAGATAGAAACAGAAGCTGCTATTTCCATGCTTAAAAGTCTCTGTTTTTGGTCCACCACAGCAAAGCTAGCTAGGTATACTTTGGCCTGGGGCTGGGGCTGGGTACCTCTTCTGCTCTTCATCCTTATTTTTCGTTTAAGGTCAATTGATGTTTGGAACGAAAGGGTCCACTGTCTATAGCTGAGAGAGGAGCCGAAATGACACCAACAAATCTCCATTATTGAGTTGCAAGGCTCTTAGGATTTAAGAGAAGCTTGTGCTTTTCATTTGTGCGTCGAAAAGGAAACTCGTAGTGCCATGAAAATAAAGTGAGAGATTCACTACTGGGGAAAATATATAATCATGTCTGATACTGTTCATAGATCTATATCAATTTCTAATAAAGAGAAAAATTCACTTATGGTGTATGAATTCTTGTGACATAGTCAATTTGATCCTGGACCTTTAAAATTGATCAAAATGATCTCTCAACTCCTGTTTTGCTATCAACTAGATCCATCCAATCAAATTTCGTCACTGTTTTTTTTATTTTTATGACATGGATCATGCGTGGGCCTCCACAAAAAGGAACAAATGCGACATATTATTGAAAATGAAGGCCTAAACTTGTTTCTACTCAATATCTCTCCTAATCATGTCCTCATTTTCTCAATTCTGAACTCGTTTTGTCAACTTTAAATTTGGCGGGAAGTTGATTTCGATCGAGACTAAGGGTTACAAACGTCAATTGCCCATTTTATAGGGACCCACACATGATCCACGTTATGAAATTAACGAAACAATAACATAATTTGGTTGGATGGATCTAGTTGATAGCAAAACAAGAGTTGAGGGATCATTTTGATCAATTTTAAAGGTCAGAGATCAAACTGACCATGTCACAAGAGTTTAGGGATCGTTGGTGAATTTTTCTCTCTAATCAAATAGTTTAGAGTTCACATCCAAACTCAATTAGCAATTGATGAATTGACCCAAATTCTTATAAACTCACATGTTAGGTTCTAACTCCTAATGTGGAATGTATATTTTCAACACGCCCCCGCACGTGTGGCGAATTTTCAAGTTATATACGTGGACAAAATATTTTGGGTGACGTGGAGTCGTGTTACTATTTGGACTTCACACGTGGACGTGTGTAACTCGCTCTGATACCATGATAAAGTGATCTAAGATTCACGTTTAAAACTAATTAACAATAGATGGAGTGATCCAAACCCTTATTAACCCACATATTAGGTTTCAATTCCTAACATGAGATATTTATTCTCAACACTCATGACAAAAACTTTGCCAGCCCACCATTTTGGCACTACTTAGTACGTATTTGCAATGACGTACTGCATGTGTGGACTTTGTGTCTCTTGACTAAACAGAGCATGCATGGTTATATACTACAGACCTACAGATGGTGGTGGATTACAGATGTGGAAAGATCCAAAATTTGAGAGAGAGAGAGATGCATGTAAACCAATGAGAGAAATAGAAATTGCCAAACTGGTAGGTCATGGACCAGTCAGTTTCGATCTTCATCAGCTAACTCTTATATGTTTATCTTTTTTGTGTTTTGGCGTAGAGCTCCTACCGGGAAATGGTTCATGTTGCTTCTACTGGATCAGGATGGCAACAATTTCTCTCTTGGCATTTAACTCGCGTTGGCTCATATCAATTGTTTTCAACGCTTTAGTAATGTAGTCATAATCGTTTGTCCAACAAGAACGAGGTGTGGAATGAATTGCATTCATATATATTTCACCATTTGAGAGATTTAGAGCAGAGCAGGTTAATTGGGCTGCAATGTATGGGTAAGTACGAAGCCCAATTTATTGATGCTCAATGTTATAGCCCCGATAAGCCCCGATAATTTTTGTACCAAATCACATCAACCAAACCCACTCCTATGGGCTATGTCCATATTAAGTGCAAATGGTATACCAACTCAAATACTACATCTAAAAGGCTCTTAATTTTCACTGTACAAATACTCGAGCACTTCGGCTCAATAAATACAAGCAATTAAAAAGCTCTTGAAACAACAAGAGATGATGAAGCTCTCAGTGTATACAAGTCTTCTGCTCATCTCTATCTGCGAAATGCTATCATGCAACGCCAACCAAATCGACAGCCTCAACAAGCTGATCAAGTCTCGCAAATCTGGAAGTTCTCCTCATGCTGAATTGTCTTGGGAAAACGACGTCTTAGCAGATGACTATTCTGTTCCTGTTTATGTTGGATCCCAAGCTGGTTTGATGGGAGCTGATGAGATTGATGCTTTGCCAGGACAACCTGGAGAAAGCCTGGGTTTTAAGCAATATGCAGGCTATGTTCCAGTGGATCCGAAAGCTGGGAGAGAATTGTTCTACTACTTTGTAGAGTCAACCCATAATTCTTCAACCAAACCTCTGCTGCTTTGGTTAAATGGAGGTATTTCTTATTACATACGTACATACATTTTCTATAAATTAGTGCATACATTTCCTATACGTACATACCATGTATACCATGCTACGTCTAAGCCTCCAAGGGATATTAACAAATAACAAATAAAAACCAAGGGACAACAAAATTAGTCATAGAATATAAATACATCCCTGAATCCCTACAAACTATTATTGGTTGCTTTAATTATGCTACATCATGGAGTAAAAAAGAGTTAAGGTCCACCACTAATAAAGGCGTTATATGTGTTTTCAGCCATTATATGTGTTTCAGCCTCCATTAATCCCACTTTCCAGTTAGTGCGCAATACTAGCTATTTCATCTGCAGCATCCTAGAAATTGGCTCCCGTGGAAAGCGTTTTAATATAGCTTGATTTTGATCCTATTGATCTGCAATTCAACAATTTCAAACTAATTACTTTGTCTCAGTCGAGTACTTGATTAATTCAAATCTAATTATCGTTGCAGGACCAGGATGCTCATCATTTGGATATGGAGCCATGCAAGAACTGGGACCTTTTAGAGTCAACAGTGATGGGAAGACACTGTATCCAAATGAGTTCGCATGGAACAATGGTAAACAATAATTGATTATCATGAATTCATGAGAGTATTTTAGACTAATAATTATGAAAAAATTTTTTTTGCTGTTTGCGTTTGGGGGATGCAGTGGCAAATATACTGTTTTTGGAGTCCCCAGCAGGAGTGGGATTTTCATACTCAAACACAAAGTCGGACTACAAAAATGTGGGAGACAAGAGAACGGCACTGGATTCTTACACTTTTCTTTTGAACTGGCTAGAGAGATTTCCCAAATACAAAACCAGGGATTTTTTCATTGCCGGAGAAAGCTATGCCGGTCACTATGTACCTCAACTTGCTTACACAATAGTGACAAAGAACAATGTCACAAACCAAACAAAAATCAATCTCAAAGGCATTGCGGTGAGCTAACTGAGCTGACAAATATTAATGCACAAGTACTACATACCTATATGCAGGTATATATGCCACTTATTTTGCAAACAATGTGCAGATTGGAAATGCTTGGATCGATGATAATCATGGTGATATGGGCTTTTATGAATATATGTGGACACATGCTTTGAACTCTGATGAAACCTATGCAGGTATACACAAATATTGTGACTTTGTATCTGATAATCTCTCGAACAACAGCAAGTGTACAAAATATCAAATTCAAGCGAGTAATGAACTTGGGTATATTGATATTTTCAACATCTACGCTCCACTTTGCAATCTGTCATACTCATCAGATACCATATACATTTCAGTTGGTTCTGCAGTAAGTGATCTCTAAACTAAACATCTCTAAACTAAGCATATTGATAAAACCAAACTAATTATAACTTTTCTGTAATCAAGTGATTGAAGGTCATCATGAATGCAGGTTAATGGATTTGATCCATGCTCAGACCATTATGTCGATGCCTACCTGAATCTTAAGGAGGTCCAAGCTGCTCTTCATGTAAAATCCACAAGTTGGTCCGCTTGCAGGTAATACCTAAAAGTTTTGCTTAATTTATATATTTTCACCTCGTTTCTCTTATATTAATGTTCAATCCCTAATCTCTCCCTCTCCCTCTCCCTATTCTTTGATAGAGGTGTTGGATGGACAGACAGCCCACCGTCAATCTTACCCACATTAAAGCATATCTTAGAAAGTGGGATTAAAGTATGGATATATAGGTGAGACGTACTATATGTCCTTGAATTGATCAGGATTTTATGATCTGGCCATATTCTCTTTAAGATGTGAATAAAAATGCATTCATATATAGAGTCTTATATGACTTGGGCGATATAATACATGACAGTGGGGACATTGATGGGAGAGTACCAGTAACATCAACTAGATACTCATTATACAACCTGAGCTTACCCATTGAGGCTGCATGGAGGCCATGGCATTCAGATGAAGAGGTAATTAAGGATTTAAGCGTATATGTGAATAATGTGATGACATATATCCTCATCGATCTGTTGACTAAGTCATTAACAAAAACTAAGGGTTTTCTAGGTTTTCCTAACTAATTATGATTTGATGATATATGTAAGCAGGTTGGAGGATATGTTACTGGGTACAAAGGGGGGTTGACATTTGCTACTGTAAGAGGAGCTGGTCATATGGTTCCTAGTTATCAACCAAAGCGAGCACTCACCTTGATCTCATCTTTCCTTCAGGGAAAGCTTCCTCCTTCATAATTAATTATAACTAATCTAATTACACATTCAAATATTTAAATAACGAAATTATATTGTTCGAGAGAATATGTCAGTGACTTGAATCAAGCCACAAACTTAGCATTTCGTTTCTGATTTCCTGTGTAATTGTTACAATATATAGGATTACTTTGGATTTACTGTAGTAACATCAGTTATAATTTTTTTTTTGAATGGCATTCCTTTGGCGACGCTAGGCATCGCGCGGGTTATAATTTTCTATTAATACTCTTTAATTATCCCCTATCTGTAACAGTAGTAGTTATATGCTGTATAGTTGGACAAAGAAAGGTGATGGAAATCACTTTCTACAAATATTAATCATTTTCTATTGGTTAATATCAACAAATTTTTGACAGCCAAGTACCATTGTTGGTCTGGTGGCATGACTGGCATCAGCAGTCTCTTTGTAAGCGGGAGCTCGCGCGTGAGTCGTGACTAGTAGTTTTTGAGTTGCTTTCATGATTTAAAAAAATCTCTTGATTCAGATTTTGCATTCGATATACTGATTTCATTAGCTATCTGATGTAGCTGTAAATTCCATGAAAATATATGCAGTAATTAATTCAACGTACATACGGTTGTCAATAATCTTTTTAATTTTGGCTAGCCTATGAATGCAAAAATCATCTAAATGCACAAATCTCGTCTCAATCATGGTTCCAATCTAATTAGTTGATGCTAATAAGTACCGAAAGCAATCTCAGTACCAGGGGAAGAAACTCATGAAGCTATCAAAATTTATATGTTTGCTTCTCCTCTGTTGCTGCCAGCTGACCTTTATTCTACCATGCAACGCCAACCAAATTGACAATCTCAACAAGTTGATCAAATTTCGCAGTGCTAGAACTAATCCTACTCAATATTCTCAGTCCTATGGTTCTTTCGATGTCGGGGATCATAATGTTTCTTCTTCAGTTTATTTTGGAGACCAAGATGGGATGAAGGAAGCTGACAAGATTGATGCTTTGCCAGGACAACCTAGTCTAAATCCCGGGGAAAAGTTTGATCACTACGCAGGCTATGTTACCGTAGATCCTGTAGCTGGGAGAGCACTGTTCTACTACTTTGTTGAATCACCTCAAAATTCTTCAACTAAACCTCTAGTGTTATGGTTAAATGGAGGTTAGATATATTAGTAATACTAATTATTTTGTGCTTCGTAAATATAAATAGTCGTTGTTGTTTTCAAGCGTATGAGATGATCCATAATTCCATACGCCATTGTTGTAGTACAGGTCCAGGATGTTCATCTTTTGGGTATGGAGCCATGGAAGAACTGGGACCTTTCAGAGTTAACAGTGATGGAAAGACATTATTCCGGAATGATTATGCTTGGAACAATGGTACCATATTTAGTCATTGATTTTCTTATATTAATATCGAGATTAATGAAAATTTGTTTAGTCTTGTATTTCAGATCTTAATCTTCCGTATTGTAGCAAATATATATAAACCATAAATCTTCAGTAGCTATTCAGATCTTAATCGTACGTATAGTGGCAAATGTACTGTTCTTGGAGTCACCGGCAGGAGTTGGGTTTTCTTATTCAAACAACAAATCGGACTACGAAAATGTTGGTGACAAGAGAACGGCGGAAGACTCTTACACATTTCTTGTTAACTGGCTAGAGAGGTTTCCTGAATACAAAAGTAGAGATTTCTTCATAACTGGAGAGAGCTATGCTGGTCATTACGCACCTCAACTTGCTCACACCATTCTCTCAATGAACAAAGCCGCACAGCAAACAACGATCAATCTCAAAGGCATTGCGGTGAGTCTTGGAGTAGTTCTTCTCCAGTAGAACACTTATTAACCTAAGGCTCTTCGTTACAACCAATTATAATTAGGACTACTTACATTTGAGCTTTTTCTCAATGTCCAGATCGGGAATCCTTGGATTCACGAGAAGGACGGCACATTAGGAGGTTACTATTATTTGTGGACACATGATTTGAACTCCGATGATACTCATGCCGGAATACTCAAATACTGCGACTTCACGTCAGGATACTCGAAGGTATCAGAGACGTGTAGGTTCTATATGGACCAATCAGCCAACGAGACTGGAGGTATTGATATGTACGGCATCTACTCGCTACGGTGCAACAAATCTGTACCCAATGTCTTAGAAACTCCTGTAAGCCTCTGATTCACCGTACCAAAGCTAGCTTTGTACTAATGACATAGACAGACCAACGAGCTTGTGTTGAAACTTAGTTTGATGCATGTTACATTCTGACCAGGTTAATAGTTTCGATCCGTGCTCCGAAAATTATGTGGAGGCCTATCTAAACCTCGCTGAGGTGAGAACAGCTCTTCATGTTAAACCAACAAACTGGACATTTTGCAGGTACGCACCTGGGAACATATATGCGATACATACGTACATATACACAATTACACACACATATACTCATATATAAATCAGCATGATTCACCTAGTACTGAATGTGTACGTTGATTGTGTTTCCAGTACTATAGGATGGACAGACGCCCCAACAAGCATTCTACCCGAAATGGAGCAGCTTATAGCAAGTGGGATAAGTTTATGGATATACAGGTCAGTGCCATATTAGCTAATTAGTTAGCCTTGGGCATATTGATCAAAATATATACCATGTTATATGTTACTGATATTGAATTTAACACCTGCTATTCATCATATGAATGCTACCGGCCTACAGTGGAGATATGGATGCCAATGTGCCGGGCACAGCCACTAGATTCTCCATAAACAGGCTGAAGCTACCGATTGAGACGCCATGGCGGCCATGGAACTCTTATGGACAGGTTGCAGGGTATGTGACCGGCTACAAGGGATTAACATTTGCTACAGTAAGAGGAGCTGGCCATCTGGTTCCCACCTACCAACCTCGGCGAGCACATACTTTGATCTCATCTTTTCTTCAGAAGACGCTTCCTCCTTCATTTCCAGATAATTAGCAACCTCGGCGAGCACTGCTTGATCTCATTTTTTCGTCAAGGGACGCTGCCTCCTTCCTTTCCAGCCAATTAGCAAGTCAGTATGACTATTTGTTCATTTAGTTTACCCTCATCTTCAACAGTAGCTCGTCTATAGACTTGGATTCATATTGAAGAAACAATAAGAAAAACAGTGGAACTATTTCAGGTCTTAGAAATTACTGTAACCTTCCTAAAAATTGACTTTGCTAATTTTGAAATAATAGACGGCATCACTCTATCAGACACCAAAAGTAAAAGACACTCGCATCAGAAATAATTCTGATAATGTGAGCTTCCATTAATGAATCATTATATATACAAAGCTAAAGGATGAATTTATTTACTTCTTTCTAGCAAAGAAGTTTACAAGGCCAATACGCCAAACAGGATGGAAATTGATGTGAGAATCAACATGGTAAAAATAATATACATACAAAATAAGAGTAGGCTTTCTTCCCAAATCTGATCCCAGTAAGTGACTTCACAAATGTCAATGAAAGCCCAACTAAATTGGTAAATGAATTCGAAAAATTTTGACTCGGATATTCCCACATCATTCTGTCCGGCTGCCCTTGTTTTGCATCTGGTTTATGCCGAAGCTGTGAAATTTGACGGCCATGGATCAGTTTATGCTTCTCTACTGTGCACCAGTTAACTCTTCATCAGTCCGCCTGCATTGGAAGAAACCAGAAAAATTGCTCAGATAACATAAACAAAGAAAAACACAATCTGAAAGTAACAACATGAAGAAGAAAAAAGGTTACCTGAAAGAAGACATCACCTCAACAGATTGGCATTTGCTTCCAGTGCTTCAACAATGCTATCCACCCATCTATCAATACCAAAAGCTAAAGTTTACACGATGGAAAAGAAGCATCTCAGAGTATCAGGGACAACATCTGATGTGAGGAAATCAAAACCGTGAGAATTATAAAACCGCGGTTATTTAATATTTTATCATTACTCATATAGATCAAATGATACCAAAAGCCTTGAGGAATGAAGGGACAAGTAGTGTCAATTTCAAAAATGAATTTCAGTACAGTTTATATTGATATATGTGTGTATGTATATACATGAACTGAGATTTTAGTGATCTAGTATGAAAGTTGGTCAGTCATAACAATTAGGTGATGAAAACGGCCGCAGATTATTTCAGGACAATAGGTCATAAATGTGAATATTACCCTTCAAGACCTGGTTGCACTGGATAGTAAACATTTCTCAGGCCTAATCTCTTAGCCGCCTTGGCAGTTGTCTCACCAATACAGGCAACTGAATAGTTCCATTCCTTAGACTCGGAAATAAGATTGACCCAAGCACTGTTCAGTCAAGATACACAAGCAAAAATAAGATAATAATGTCTACAAAAATCTTTGTTTCACCTAGATAGCTCAGTTATGAAAATGACAAAATTAAGTATGTATTCGATTTCAATACATTCGCAGGTGCTCAAAACGGTGTTAAAAAACGGGAATGTATAGATGCAATCGATGAGATGATGAATGACAGATTCAAATAAAAAAAGCACTCAACGGTTGAGCAATACTCTCCAAAGAAAATGAAACTGAAGAAGGATTTTTTTTTTTTTATGGGGGTCAATAAGAAAGGGTCTCAGAGAAAGTAATAGACAAGTAATATGAGAAGGAAAAAAGAAAACAAAGGAAATACTTACCGAACTGCAGAAGGAGAAGCAACTGCAACAACAGGGGCAGAGAGAGCCTGCTCCAGTACCATTTGATCTACGTGGTTAACAGGTCCCTAGAAGTCATGTCGATTGCATTACATCATAAACTATCAAAAGAGTGTTATTGTAAAATTGAAGTCTGGAACCTTTAACAAAAGGCTTCATACAAACACATCAATGTCCAATATAACATTAGACTACAGTCCAGTGACTGAGAAAAATCAGGGATGGCTGCTATTTTTTTGACTATCATGAGGATCAACCATAGTGACTTAATATACAGATGTTCTACAGCTCTCAATATCATACCATCTTTGACATATTGCTTGAATAATAAATTCCAAAATAGAGTGACAAGAGTATCTTAATACATACTGTGGTATACGTATTTAGCCTCGTGACCTCAAACCCACGATTGGACAGGCCTTCCTCTGAAAAATATATGCCCAAATGAACATGGTAAGACACAATATAAATACTGAAAATGATGCGTCCAGACAGTAAGATCACAATAGTACAATTAAGATGTAAGTTTCATGTAGACAGTGATTACATTTTAAAGATCAATGAGTACAATATTACATTCCAAAAGAAACTTCACAGGAACTTTTGAAGTTTAATTCTCATTTTGCATTATGGTTGACACCTGAGCATCGTTTTTTTTAAACCATTAATACATTCAATATCACTTTTAAGAAGCACTAAGATCCAGTTTACCAAATCAAATGCAGAGCAGTCTCCTGTCTATGGAACACATCATTAGCTCTAACATTAAAAACATTTTAATCCAAACTGAGGTTTTGTAAATACTTTAATGCCATATTGTTCATTACCCTTATATCAAGCCTAATTGTACTATGACTACTACAAAAATTCATCGAACTGTCACTACTGTTGTACTCCAAAGACTGCACTCCTGTGAGTTTGAAACATATTGATTAAAACTTCACTTACCAATGTCATTTCCAGCTTTTGCAGAAGCAGGATATAATACTGTACACTTGTCTTTCTGATTTTTAGGGAGCTCTGAAGCCAAAACCTTGCCTGTTGCTGAAATTACAGTTCACAAAAAGAAAATATGGGCAAATAATTAGAACCGAATACTGGATAAAAAAGATACAGGTAAAACAAGTTATTCCACAATATAGGGTCATCTTAAATAAAAAAACAAACAAATAATTGCTTAGTACAGCTAGAGTCTATTGTATCACTTCCATGTGAAAGAAGTGGAAGACAAATGTCCAGATGCAGTGCTATGGCCAATGTACCAACAAAATTAAGTAGCCAAAGGGCAACCTTTATGTTTCGAAATCAAACTAAGCAATCCAAATTTTCAGAAGTCCATCAAGGTTACATTAAACATCTAACTTCAACACAATAAAACCTTTGCACGGATAGTTGTATTTTCATTTGGTGCTTTCCAAATAGTCTTAAGAGTAATGATGTTTCTATTTGGTCTTCTGACTGACTGAAGGAAGCATGAGCGGTTGTGCTACAATCTGAGAAAAAGCTGAAACATGGTTTCCTAGAGTAATATAGACACATGACATGACTACCTTTTGATGGCACAAAGGCAAGACTGAGGGACTTCTTTGACGACTGCAGTACTTCCTCAAAGACAGTTGCTGTACCAGCCCCCACAACACCTACCTTAACATTCGGAGTTCCAGCAGCCCTGAAGCCAAAGAAGAAGCCTGTAATTCTTTCAAAAGTACAAATAATGAAAAATGATCATGGAAGAATGGAATATAAAAGGCCCTTTTCTCTGTAATTTTCCCAGACACCATAAATTTTCACAGAAATTAATTAAACTGCAGAGTAATTGTTCAATCTAAATAAAATCCCAGTTTTCAACCAGAGAACATTGGAAATGAAGATTCCCAGAGAAAGACCTTTCACCTCACAGCCTAAATAAAGATCATATGTTGACGCAAAATGCATCATGATCGAAGACTATACTATATCTTGGGGTGTAGAGGTGAACTTGAAGCAAAGAAAAGGTTCACACACAGTTGAGCAAGGAAGTAAAAAGGCACAAGAGTACACCTTAAAGAAACTTTGAAGCAACAAATTTAAACTAAAGTTGCAGAAGGAGTTGAAAGTGCAAAACGCGACAGATTTGTAGCTAGGATGTTGAATCCTTACTTCCATGATTCCAGAAAGACTGCACCAGCTTCAGGGGAAGTTATGATAATCCAGTCAAATTCAGTATCTGCTGCCAAGAAGAATCATTATAGTTAGCCGGAAAATATCCCCACTTGATTGAATATGTTATAAATCTTCTTTCTTTTTCTCATGAATCTCCTTTCTTTACATCTTATGATCCATCCAAAACTCCACTGCCCCAATAATATCCAACACGATCGCATAAAACTACGGCATTGCAAGAAAGAAAGCCGAAAGTTGAAGAAAATGACCAGTCAATACAGTAGAAAGCCTATCCCGATCCGGCCCCGGCGTGTGCTGGATGAGGGGAAGTTCCAAACAGCTGATTTCCTTCTTTGCCTATACTCAACCAAATTATAAAATTCCATCACTTTGGTCATAATTTCACACTAACACACGACCTATGCTCATTACTGAAAACTGTATCTCAACTGGATAAGATAGGTAAGTAGTGCACCCGGTACTTATGACACAGCTGTACATTAGTGGACAAATCTCTAACAGTGAAAATGCCACATTACTCCATACACGAAGTAGACTAGTAGATAATTACCAAATGTAGAACCCCAGAAATCGGAGAAGGGCAAAATTGCAAGAATTGAAGAGAATCACAGTTATGCTTGAGTTTGATAGAGAGAAAGTAAATAATATTTACCAGAGAAGTGATGAGCTTGGCATTCTTGCCGCGCTCTCTGGTGACGACGACTTTCGGCGCCGCCGAAATTGAGTCCGAGCTCGACGAGGAAGAAGAAGAAGAAGTAGAAGCATAAACTGAAGGAAGAAAGATTCGCCGGTGAAATAGAGGACAAGAAGAAGAAGGAGAGGAGAGAGAAACGTGTGCCATTAGAAACGTGTTAGGCGCGGAGGCGATGACGCAGTCTTACCTTACTATATTCAGTCTCCCATTTTATCAACCTAATTATGAAAAGTTCTTGTGTGGGGCGAACGCACCACGTGGCGGTGGGACTGTCCAATAAGGACAAAGCATAAGGCTGTATTGGGTATTCTGTTGGAAACAAATGGGGGCAAAATAGGAACTTGGAATAAATTTCTGTGTTTTTATTGGGCTGCCCCATAGTCACGTGGTAGGGGATCCGCACCTAAGAATTTTTCCCTAATTATTCTACAAGTCCACGTGGAACAATGGGAAGCGGACGCGTGGATTTAGCTGACACGTGGTGGCCTTTCCCGGAAGGATTACGAAGAGAGCGGAAGTGTGATTAGAGTTTAAAATGGGGGGAGCAACCGAGTAGCGAGGAGATTTTGATTCTTTTAAAGAGGGTGTGTGATAAGTGAAGAGGAAACTTGGATTGCGACTTACGGGGTTACAACGAATATTTCATTTCTTTTTTGACATATGACTATTAAACACATTATATATCTAGTTTCTTAAATCTCTAAACGATGAGAAAATCTCGTTAGTTTAAGTAAGAAATATTATCTTCACTTCATCAACTAAAATTGTAACTAGCTATGCGATTGGCAGTGAATCTATGAATTTGTAGCCACTGCAGTACTTGCAATTTTTTCACATTGATGATCAAAGGGTAACTTTTTTTATAGAGTTGTACCTGAGTTCTTACAAATATGACCCTTCAGGCATCCCAAGCAGTCAGGTATACGATTGAATTAAAGAGGACTTGATCATTTGTGTAAACACTGAAACCAAAAGAAAATAAAAAGTGATTGCTGGCTAGTCTAGAAAGCATGTCCTGCACATATAGCATCAATCTGGGTTCTAGTTTTGCTAAATATTGTTCCCCATGTGTCCCAAATGGCCAACCCAACTGCGGGGTGCTGTGCGCCCCAAGGTTCCAACACTTGCCAGCCTACATTTTACTCCCTATAATATGCAAGTGTCACTCTTTGCTCTTTGGTTCTATGCTACTCAGGTTGGGTTCTAGTCTCTTCTGATGATTGTGATAAAGTGAGCATGATTAATAATGTTAACCTTGGCACCTGCACAGCAATGATGATCATCATTCTGTAGTATCATTAACACATGCCGCCCACATTGGTCTATTCCTCAGTCATTTTTCTTAAAATCACCTGATTACGTTGGTTGGGCTTCAAATCATGGAGCTTCCGATTCAGATGAGCTTGTTATGCCAAGTATCAAGTACTTCTGGAAAGAGTAGGGTTTAAGCCCACCTAGAGTTTTTATCAAGAAGCTTGCTGCTAGGGTTTTAGCAGGAACTGCAATCTTTGCATTGGCATTTCAGCAAATGGAGATAATTGCCCGCAGAAGACCGCTAGCCTGCCCCATTGTATATTCTTTCGTACCATGAACCATCGTACTCTCGAAATTTCTATAGGGCATACTTCTACTAGGACCCTTGAAACACATTAATCAGATGAGAAGAGCAAGCATTGACTCCAAGAATTAAGTTTGTGTTAAAATCACGTGATTCTAACCAAATGATCAACCAAATCCCTTACAAAACTACCATAAGTTGTCAAAATTCAGTTCCACTCCACAATTGGAGGGATTTTATAAGAATTCTAGAGCACCAAGACAATTACAGAACTAGAGACTCTAGAGTCATCACGTCTCATTACTAAAACTACTACTCCTTGCACTCGCTCAGTTCACTCACTATATCTTAGTAGCAACCAACACATGGGGGCAGCCAGGCAGCTTTCTTTTCTCAGCTTACTTGTTGTTGGTGGGTACCGTAAACAGGGTAAGCTCCATATGCAGCCGCTGCAGCATACATGCTTGGGTCATGTTGCGGCGGCAGAGCATAACCATAACCATCAAAAACAGGTCCTCCATAGTAAGCCGCTCCTGCCCACTGGTTGCCAAAATCCATTCTAAACTGCTGGAAGATTAAGAAAAAAAGGGATATACACAAATGAGTGAACAGATGGCATACCAAAAGTAATGTAATCCAACTTCTAACGAAACAACAGAATCTTGTCAATGCCACTCCAAAAAAAACAAATATAAAATGAATGTTCTACTTGTTAAAACAATTGCAAAGGTAGCCTAAATTAAAACAAATGACAGGTGAAGCAGAGGCCACCCTCACAACCAGCACAATAATGGTTTGGAGGTTGGGGAGAGGAGGGTTAATAATAAGAAAGAGAGAGTGCCTGCTTATTTGCCGGATTGCGACCCCATGAAAGCCGGACTGTTTGCTTGCCGATAACTGAGCCATTCAGTTTCGGCAATGCCTCCTCAGCGTTATTTCTGTCACAAGAGGTCAAAAGTAACATATGATAACTTATTTAATAGTAAATACCACTAATGATGGACAAACTATGAAAAACATTTAGTACTTCTTAAATAGTAAATAATACTTATGCTGGACAAAGTACGAAAAACATTTACCTGTTGGCGAATTGTACAAACCCACATCCTTTTCCAACTGGTATTTTAACAGAGACAATCTCACCATACTGAGAGAAGGGCTGCCTGAGATCTTCATCAGTAACATTTGGATCAAGCCCTCCAACAAATATCTATCATTGACACAGATGTCAGCATAATGGAGAAAAAAATATTAGCAACTGTAGGTTAAAACTATGAGAGCCTCAAGGCTACTCACTGTTGTGTTTGTAGCATCTCCATCAGATTGGAACCCTTGGGTTGGTGTACCATTCAGAGCATACCCCCCTGCAAGCAGATCATATTCATACTATGGTCATGTGTAAAACAATGAAGAAACAGCTCCAACTAAGAGACAAGAGACGAGTTGTAACTATTCCAGAAAGGTATAAATATTGGTATTTTGAAATGCATGGGAAAATCTGCACCTTTAATAGTTTAACCACAATGGAAAAAAGTATTATCAGTTATTTCCTAAACAGGGTTAAGACATTATGCTCATGTAAAGTTCACTTCCCAATACATACAAGATTTCCCTCCAAAGGTTCACTTCATATGGAAACGGCAAGTAGCAGAATTACATACCTTGTTGCTGATATCCAGATGACTTCCTAGGAGTCGCGGCACCAATGCGCATTGGCCTGCTAGAACAATAAACACCCTGCATTTCAGTCATAGCCTGTGACCGTTCATTCTCGTCGCCAAACCTCACAAAACCATAGCCCTTTGAACGGTTGGTATTGGAATCAACGACAACTTTTGCGGCTTTAACAGATGGATATTTACTATAAAAAGTTTCGTGCAATAAACTATCTGTAACATCTGCAGCTAAGTCTCCTACAAATATGGAAAGATCAGGAGCATTATCTGAACGCTTGTCACCCGTACTAAATGTTGCCCAGTTCAGACGGAAGGCCTGATCTGTGTTAGGCATACAGAGTGCAGCATAGTTCTGTAGGACTTTCTCGGCTGTAGCATGTGTCAAGAACTCTACGAATCCATAGCCCTCTGATAATAAGGTCTGCTTATTGCGAATAACCTTGATGGAAGCAATCTGCAATCAGTTAGAAATAAATTTTAGTGAAAAGTGCACAATCAAGTGTTACAAAAATATGGAGGTCATATGTAGCATTCCCTTTTATATTAGTTCCGGTGAGAACTACAACAAATTTTTTTTTTTACAACATTTTAGCTGCAAGGAGCTTTGCCCTTTAATTAACAGAAGGACACGATAAATCAAATTACATTTGAACAAGTAAAAAGTTGCAGCTTCAAGGGAAAAACCTGATCCTCAACAAGCCTGCTTATTGAAGGCTCATATATACATCATAATTATCATTTATTCAACGGAAAACAGAACAGAGGAATCTGAACAGTCGATGGACAAGTAAAGACTTGCGACCACATTAAAACAACTGAATTTTGGACAGTACAAAAAAAATCATGCTGCCTCCTACAGCCAAAAAAAAGGTTATTGCCTCTAAAAGATGAAGCCCCAGAAAATGTGCTACGATTAGTACACAACAGGCCCTAAGGGAACAACAATGGCATACCATTAGAACTAACTGCATTTATTTTTCAGTTACAAGTAGTGTTACTCTCACCGGACTCATCTATATCCTCCTGGCTTTTAATTACCGATTATGCCCCCAAAAAATCCTTATCCTGGTTTTCTCAGATTCACTGACAAAGCTACTACTAATATTTTGTTATTGAATCGATCAGATATACTTCCCAGAAAACAGAAAAATAATATAACCTATAAAACTCATGGCAACTGCGAAAACTGAAGCTACAGACAATTTTCATACGCAAACCCTAGGCAAAAACCTTAAAGATCCAGCATTTAATCAATCAATCAAATAAAGAAACACAAAAAATATTAGTTTCATTTATAAGAATTAAACCATTCATATAAAGTCCATTTTCACAGCAAAAAGACACATTTAAATCATGCCTAGAACAAATACACAGATTAAAACCACGCCATGCGTACCTGTACGGATATACTGTATAATACAAAATACAAAACAGAGTGAGAAATGTTAGACCTCGCCGGCGGAAGCAAAGCAGCTGTGGAGATAGTTCTCATCCATCCAATGATGCAAATCGCCGACCCAGATGGTCTTGTTCTCGCCGCTTGCGCCGCCGCCAGATACCATTTGCGGCTGCTGCTGCTGTTGCTGGACGTGCTGCTGCTTGTACTGGTGGTACGCCATGTAGTGTTGCGGCGGAGGCGCGTAGTGCTGCGGTGGCATCATTTGATGCTGCATTACCATAGCGGCGGCCGGGTACTGCATAGCCATCCAGTGCTGCGGCGGCGGCGGCTGTGGTTGTGGCTGCGACTGAGAAGGCTGCTGCTGCTGGCGTGGCTGAGTATTTTGCTCCTGTTGCTGTAGCGAGGAGTCTGAGCCGTTGGATTGCATATCTCTCCCTCCACAGAAGTTGTCCTTCTTCTTCAAACCTAACTGAATCTGAGAGAGTTAAGGAGTTGCAGAGAGAAAATAGGATAGAGAGGAGAAGGGTTTCCGAATCTGGGGGGTTTAGAGAGAGAGAAAGTAAAAGAGAGAAGGGAGGGTAGGGGCGGGGCTGCGGGGCTTAAGGGCAGGATTTATTTTGAGGATGACGGATTCATGGGTTTGCTTCGTAAAACGCGGTTGTTGTTACAGCCGTCAGATTAAACGGTGGGGTTTTATATCCCCCGTCGAATCCACACTCGAAATGATGAGGTTTAGACACTGTTGGGGTTTCATTCATCCGTCGCCAGCTGCTTTGGTTTTGGTCTTACACCAAAGGCCATCAACAATTTTAGGTTTTATTTCTGATTTAAAAAATAAATAAAATCTATGGCTTTCGACATTGCCTCTGTTAGATTCTGAGGTACGACTTTTTACCATTCACCAGCTTGACGTCACGAGATCTTTTTCAGTTTCAGTGAGCGGTGAAAAATTCTAGCTTTTTTTTAAAACCCAAAATGGAAGTGGAATCACTGGAAGGGGTCAGGGAATCAGAGAGGAAGATCTTTGCCAAAACAGAGTTAAACTCCTATATAAGGAAACTATCTCAGGTAAGCGAATTCCCTGCTTTATTTTGCCCTAGAGGAAGAGATACGGGACCAACTGTATAAAATCAAATATTTTAATTAATTGCACCATTCCATGAATGGTAATGTTATTACACCTGAATGCTTTTGTTACCACATTGCCAATAATACCCATCTTGTGACAGTCACGTGGCTACCATCGGTGAGAGCAATGGAATAGGGTTGAAGACAAAAAGGGTATTTCGAGATTATAAAATTATTGTAAAACTATGTTTTTTCACATCATATATACGTTAATCTTCTCTCAAGGCTTATTGTCTCTTTTTCAAAGTACGTAGTAGGCTTGGACAAATTAAGTACGATAATAACTCGTTTTTCGGGACGATTTAATAGACTATTTCTAAAGTTATAAGTTTTCGAAAATATTAAATCGTGTTCGTTCCGCTTTGTGACGTCGGAAATCGAAAACGAAAACGTTATCGGAACGTTATTAGAAAAACGTTACGTTTCCGCAACACGTATATCGACTTTTACTCAGTTGATCGTTTGCGAAAACTTCATTCACGAAAGTCGTAGAGCTCATCGATACGAGTTCGTAGACACGTCACGTGTTCGAATCGGACGTCGGACGTGAAAGTTATTAACGTCGGAAGTTAATTTCTGATTTTAGAAACGAGTATAAAAATGATATTTTTGTGATTAGCGTTTCCATTTCAGGAAACCCCTTCTCTCTCCTCTCTCCGCCTCCCTCCCTCTTTTTCTCTCCCCGAAATCGCTCTCTCCCTCCTCAGAAAATTCTCTCCGTTGTATGTGAAAATATGATTTACATATGGTAAATGTAAATTTATTTTACGTATAGTAAATGTAAATGTAAATTACATTCAGTAACTGTAAAAAAAGTAATTTCAAAATGGTAAATCAGTAATTATTATTTACTGAGACCGTATGTACATTTGAATAGTGTTTATATATACATAAATACGTAAATAGTATGTACTCGTACATGAATATGCAATGAATGTATATTTCTACAGTAATACATGAATAGTACTTAGTGAACAGTAAATTCGTAAAACCAGAAATTGCTTAACAGTAACCGAATATTACTTTTCGGCATTTAAAGGTTTACGTAACGATTCTAAATTCTTTTCTTATCTTTTCAAGGTGATCGTTAAATCAAAGAAATGAGTTATTGTCGGAATTGTGGAATTACGCACAAGATTATAAGGTGAGTAAAATCTCACATATTTACGAATCTACTCTTGCGGAGATTCAAGATTTTGCAAGAGTTTTAAATATCGAAATACGACATGTATATGATATAGTGGAATATATATATATATTTGTATAAATGGTAAATATGTACATATATATATAGTTTGCTATATTATATACTGTTATAAATTCATTGTGATTATGTCATTTTTAATGACGAGATTTATATATCGAGCATGTGATTTGATTTGTATAATATGAGGTGATGATTATTGTACGTGATTTTAACATGGAGATTGTTAAAATGTTGTTTTGTCTTCGGACGTGATTTTGTCTACGGACGTGTAATGTCTTTGGATTTGATTTTTGTACAATATGAGGTGATGATTATTGTATGTAGTTTTAACATGGAGTTTGTTAAAACATTTTGTCTTCGGACGAGTTTTTGTCTTCGGACGTGTTTATGAAATATGACATGTATATGATATAGTGTATTATATATATATTGTATAAATGGTAAATAGGTACATATATATATATAGTTTGATGTATAATATATTGTTATGATTTTATCGTGATTATGCCATTTTGATGATAAGAGTTATATATCGAGCTTGTGATTTGATTTGTACAATATGAGGTGATGATTATTGTACGTGGTTTTAACATGGAGTTTGTTAAAATGTGTTTATGTCTTCGGACCCAGTCTTCAGACGTGTTTGGCATGTCGGAACCTAGCATTTGGCCGGGCGAAAGTTACGATACAGTTAGAGCTCTAGTATGTCTGCCGGAGTACTGCATGTGAGGTAACAGATGGGTTATCGGCTCATGAGTACTCATATTTTTGGACGTTGGGTAGCGGGGAGGTTGCCCAATATCGGTGGTGTCTACGTGAGGGGTAACAGATGTGTACCAACGTTCATTAGTACCTGTATTATAAATGGATTTGGGTAAACAGAGGGGTTGCCCAATTTCTCATGAGTACTTTCATTTTCATATTTTCGGGACAACAAGATGGGCCGTCCATTTACTCATGAGGACTTGAAGTTATTTATTTCCAGCTTGTGTGAGGATTTGTGTGGATTCTCTTGAGAGGATTTTGTGAGGAATATACATATCTATTTATTATAATGTCGAATTATAAATTGTGGTTTGTAATAATCGGTTTGACTGAGTTGTATTTTGAACTCAGAGATGATCCGCTGTAGCATTTTAATGATTTCGATTCATTAAGATTATTTTGGTGTTCACGACTTGAAATTTTGAGTTTTTATACTTTGAATTTCGGGGTCGTTACAAGTACTTCTCTTTGTGGAGATTTACACAATTGTTTCTTTATCACACTACTGAAGCATTAGCAGAGAGATGTATGGGTGTGTAATTAATTAAAAGCAATATATATACAAGTTAAAACCGAGTATTAAATATTGATTCAGCAATATACGTGATCAGTTACTGATCGATACTCTACTCTATATATCATATGCATGAAAGAGCATCCAACCTGATACAACGGGATGACAACCAAACTCACAGATGAAATGAACGATATAATTACACACACACACATATATATATATATATAGTTATATACACAGCAGGCACCCGTGTCATGACCTGGTTAAGATCATCATCATCTACGGCTGCTACAAACTTCTAATCGTATCCAAATTATTCAACTATATTCACAGGTGCTGCGGTGCACACTCTCAGATCATCATAGTGCACAGTAATATGAACTTAATTGGAACATATGATTGACTAAGAGTGGACCAGGTTTACTGGTTTACCTCTACTGTTCCTGGATCTTCAGAATGGCCATGACCATGACCAGCACCAGGACTGTGGCCTGGCTCTGTGGGTCTGTAATCGTCGCCTCTTTCTTCATTGCCATCTGAACGAGGAAGCGTACTACTTGTACTGTCATAACTAGTTGAGGGTGGCATTGGTACAAAATCTGTTGTACCTTTTAAGAGGTATCGTCGCAGCGGCTGGTAATGCAGACTCTCGTTCCCATCTGTTGTTTTCAACAACCTTTGTTCAGTGGAAATGACTCCATAAGAGATAATCATGAAAAGAAGGATAACGCTGGAAAACGGAAGCTTATTGACAATGGCTGCCATGAGAGAAATTTAGATGAGTTAGAAAGCTGATGAGGAGATTGAGAAAGGCTAATCAGTAAGACAGTAGACAGAGCAAGATAGATAGAGTGAGAGGAGTTAGAGCCTTAGAGGTTGTGATGTGCCTTCAACTGAATGTAGTGGGAGGATATTTAAAGAGTTTAGAGGACGTACTTGTCGTAGTGAAGCAAAAATCCTTATATATTGTATGAGCAAAGTCAAAGTGTAAATGTAAATGGTAATTAAATTCACGATTATATTTGTACACTAGTCCAGTTCTCCAAGATTCTTGAGAGTTTAGGGTTTGTGGAGAATCTTTTGCTCTTATACTTCCATGTGCCTTGCATATGCACAATCTAGCTAAGTTAGCTAGCTAGCGGTATATGGATCGGACGATTAAAATGGTAATGGGTTGAAATGAAGTGATCAGTTAATCTAGTATACATCAATATATATTATACATCTTACATCCGACGATTAAGAATGAATATCATTTTTTTTATGATGTCGAAATATCAACGATCAGGCGGTAAGCTAGTTGCACTGTGATGAGACGTTTCTGGTATTAACCCAAAAGCTGACCCTGAATAGTGTAGTTTTTACCTATTGGATACTTTTGCCAGTGGGCTAGTGGGAATACATGCACAGAAGGTATGATAATTAACATATATCATGTATTTGTGAGATTTGAGGTACGTAAATGGTTATTCGAATGTGTACGTTGAAGCACGTACGTACGATCATGTCTGCTAAATTGGGTTTACTATCAAAGTCGTATGTTTGTTTCGAACTAAATGTGTGAAAATTGAACAATGAGAAAGCTGCTGGCTATCATCATGCATGGTACGTATATGAATCCAGGATCGATCGCGTGATGGCTAATTAACTAGCTTGCTCATTTCGAATTTTGATCGAGACATCGAGTACGATACAAACTTTTAGCCGTACCATTTTCTAGCCAGTTGAGCATTTTCTTTGGCCGTAATTAGTTAATTTCTCTCGACTTCAACTACCCTCCATGCATCCCAGATTAATTACAAGATCGATCACCATGACTCGACTTATAAGATCGTACGTCGACAGGTAATGAAGAAACAATGATATGGGGTGCCATATATCTGATCCTTCAACAAAACAAACAAATGCAACATATAATTAAAAATTTAACACGTTCACCTTTTTTTTTATTAATGGCATCGAAGTTGAATTTGCTGAGGGTGGGAAACAATTCAAGAAAATTAACGTGAGAAGCCACTAGTTCAATAAAAAAACATATTGAGTGGTTTCAAATTATCGTTTACCTTGGATCCAAATGATTAATGGTGATCAATCAAGATTGCTCTCCTCTTTAAGAAACTAAGGTTTGGTTAAGCGTGCGGGAAATCAAACTTAAATTATTTGAGGATCTTGAAGCATTACTAAAAGTGCAAGAACTACTGCAAGTGATACAAATCTTTGACCAAGTGCCTGCGCACTGAGGTTTTCAACTTTAACACTCATTCTACTTAAAGAAAAGACCACAGGTCTTGAAACCCCACAACCACAAAGATCTATATCCATGGAAGCCCCCCGGCCAGTAGAACTGTTAAATCAAATAGGTTATACTGTGGTGGCTAATATTGTTGGTGAAAATGAAGGGAGTGGTAGTGGTTTGTACTTGTATGTGCATGCATGGCTGGCTCCCAAAGACCAGGAAGAAGTTTGGCGAGCGAGGTCAGTGCGCGCAATTCGGACCGTCGAAAATGGTGTGTTGCTTTGTACTTACTGTACGTGATGAATATAAGATCGAAATGTCAAATCTGAATCACTGATGTACAGCAGTGTTATTTGTGTGTCTAAGTCATGGTCGATCGAGATGATCAGGTGAAGAATATTATTCTTTGATTTGAAGGGTAAACGAAGATCCTGCACAATATGGATGGTGCCCGGAGCAGTGTCAAGTCGTGATTCAATTTGCTTTGACGGCAGAATCTTTTTTTTTGGTTTAAGAGAGATGTCAAGTCGAGATTGAGATTGGACCAGCTGCAGCTATGGTTCTTGGTGAAAAAGCGTCAGTTTTCTAAATTAAACTTCATCAATAACTAACAGACCGGTGTATAACTTGGAGCTTATCGGAATTGATATGACCTTGATCGTAAGCTGATATTACTTACAAAAGATGAGAGGGCGATTTTTCCATGAAATCGCATTGTAACATTGTGAGCTCGATCACCATATGAAGAGTATGGATTTTTCAATTGGAAAAATACCATATAGATCATGTAAACCGTACCGTTCAAGGAATATTAAATCAATCTCTAAAGATCATGTCTGCAAAATATATCAATGCAAAAGAAGGCGGTTTGCTCATTCGAATGTTGTTTAATATGTCCATTTTGATGTAACATGAGCCTACTAATATTCACAAGAACATTGTTCATTAGTTTGTAGTAATACAATTTTGTTATGTTTGCATCGATTCTTAACAGAGATGATTTTCTTCAAAATATGATTATTCAGTACTTGACCAAGTTATTACATCATGTACGTCCAATTAAAAAAAATCGATAAAAAAAAGGAAAAAAAGAAAAGAAGAAGAAGCAAGAGGTCTCAATTGGGCTTACAGCCGGATAAATAAAGATAATCTCTATCCAGTATATCATAAAACAAGCCCAATCCTCAGATCAGCCAACGGTCAGTTACCGCGTAAAAGAGGGTCGGGTCGGGTCGCCGGCACCGCCACACGAGTTAAATAAGGGTCGGTAAGCATTGATTGCTTTCAAATTAACCGACCAAGCCCAAGTGCGGTCAATCCTTCACAATCTGGAAATGGTAAATATAAAAAACACAGAAAACCAAAACAGAAACTCAGAAAGACCAAAGAGAAGACAGGGGTCGGTGTGTTTGGTGCAAAACGAATATACGCTTTCCTAAATTATCCTCTCTCTAAATTGTTCGTCTCAGACATTCTTAATATTCCAATCCCAAATTCTGCTTCTGCTTTTCCGCATGCTCCGCTCTGCTTACAATCTCCGCACCCCCCCCTTTTTTTTTGCTTCTTCAATTGGCTCAATCCCCCGTCTCCGACTTTGAGGTCTGTTTTCTTCTCCCTCACTTTTTTTAATTGGTTATTGGTTGATTGGTTTAATCTTTAGCTCTTGTTCTGTTTGGTTTGGAATTACTGGAACCGAACCCAAGTTGTTGTGTCTGGCTATAAGTTGTCTGCTGTTCCTGTTTGTCTTGCTCTGGTTTTTTCAGTTTAGTTTTGATTTTTTCTGTTTTTGGGCTCAGAAGTAAATATGGTTAGTTTTTTGTGTGGTTAATGAGTTGGGTTTAGTTCGGGTTGGGATTTTTTTTTGTAACTGCAATTACTGTGTGATTGATGAAATTGATGACCGAGTCTTGATCAGTGGGGTCTTTCCTTTTCAAGTTCGTGGGGGAGTATAATATGGTGGTTTAAATTTTGAAAGTTTTAAACTTTGAAATAAAAATGTTCACTTGCAATGCTGAAGACATTAGCTGCAGAACTGTGCTGTGCATGAGCATCAAAGACCTGGAAAGTCGAGTTGGAAGTGCTGATGATCATTGTTTTAGCCACATCAATTATTTCGCACTGTTTTCATATGAGTTTCTTTTGTTTTTCTTTTTAGTCTTGACTATGAGTTGACACTTTTTGTCCTGTGAAATCTTCTGCTCAGGATATTGGGGTTGTTCTGTGCGGTGATTCTGGCAAACACATTGTTGGTCTATTTGTTATAATTTGAAGCGAAGAGAGTTCATTTGATGGGACCTAATAAGCATTCTGCTGGTTTTCTACATACTTTAAAAATGGAGAGGGTTAGAACGATTCTAACCCATACATATCCTTATCCCCATGAGCATTCACGTCATGCCATAATTGCTGTTGTTGTGGGTTGCTTGTTTTTTATCTCCTCCGACAACATTAATACTCTTGTAGAGAAGCTAGACAACAATATTAAGTGGTGGTCTATGTATGCCTGCTTGCTGGGTTTCTTCTATTTCTTTTCATCTCCATTCGTAGGGAAGACTATCAAACCAAGTTATTCAAATTTCAGTCGGTGGTAAGTACCTTTCTTTGAATCTTCCAGTTGTATCGTATCTTGCACTATCTCACATCTGCACCAAATTGTTCACGCATGTCTATATATCTGAATCCATAGTGATTAACACAGAGATACATAGAGCCGATAGAAGTTCTAAATCTGGGAGTTACTTGCAGGTATATAACCTGGATTTTTGTGGCAGCTGTCTATCATCTCCCAAAATTAAAATCAATGGGAGTTGATGTAAGGATGAGTTTGTCTTTGGGTTTTAATGTATTCGTCACTTCTGTCCTGTTTCTTCTCTTCTTCCACATTGTATTCATTGGCCTATGGTACATTGGTCTCGTGTCACGTGTAGCTGGAAGGAGACCAGCAATTTTGACAATCCTCCAAAACTGTGCTGTAAGTCCTCAAATTTTTTTTCTAACTTTTATTGTTTCCAGTTTTTTTTAAACATAAATTTACTTGCTGTGCAGTAGAAAAGAGACTTGGAATGTTTGTGCAACTAAGTGAACTAACTATAATATCTGGATGTCTTTTCATGCATCTTTTCTTTTCTTCATGTAGGTTCTTAGCGTAGCATGCTGTATATTTTACAGTCATTGTGGCAACCGAGCTACCCTGAGAGAGAGACCACTGGAACCAAAAAATTATTTGTCTTGGTTTAATTTTTGGAAGAAAGATGAGAGGAATACGTGGCTCTCTAAATTTCTTCGAATGAATGAGCTGAAAGATGAGGTCTGCACACATTGGTTTGCTCCAGTGGGGTCTGCAAGTGATTATCCTCTTTTGTCGAAGTGGGTCATTTATGGTGAGGTACAGACTAGGAAAAGTACATGATTTTTTCCACCAGTTTCTATCTTTGTGCTATTTATATAACTCTGTTGTCATATATTTGTCTACTGATTATTATTTCCATTTCGCAGTTGGCATGTAATGGTTCATGTGCTGGTTCGTCGGATGGAATATCCCCATTATACTCATTATGGGCCACATTCATAGGCTTGTATATTGCTAATTATGTAGTGGAGAGGTCAACAGGGTAAGTGATAATGCTACATGTTTTATGTATCACGCATAAGTAATCAATTGATGTTGCTGGTAGAGAATGATATCTTTTCTGACTTTTTTTCTCTCCAAAGTTTGGATCTTTTGTGATATTATCTTCATGGCCTTAGTTGATTAAAATTGTTGCTAAACCCTGGTGAACTTTCTTCTGGGGTGTTCTTGGTTGCTGAAGTTCATTTCATCTAGTTGAGCAAACATGTGATTGTGAACTCAGACTTGATAAAACTGATAAGATTGTGACCTCCAAACAAATGACATGATTTACAGTCCCTTATAGCTTTTATTATCAATATGGTTTTGAATTTGTTTACAATGGAGTTATATGAATTTTTTTTTTCTTATTTTCATAACTACTTCTTTCATGGCGTGCTACTTTTTTGGAGGGTTAGTATCTTAAATTAATGTATTTTTTGGTCAAACCACCACAAACTTATCTGTGATGTACTGTGTATGGTTTATATAATTGACTCTGCTTGGACATTAGGTTATTGGTTTTTGGTCTAATAACTAAGGGGCCTGTATTGTTTGAAAGTTAATTTGCATGGTAATTATTGTGTAAAACCTTCCAGCTTAGATATGGTAGATAGGTGCTGATCCCATAGTATAATTCTTACAATTGGATTAGATTACTTAGACCTCCTTACTTTTATAATAGTTCCCTTATGCTTCTTGTTCTCCAAATAACCAGGTGGGCTCTTACTCATCCTTTGTCTCTAGAGGAGCATGAGAAGTCAAAGAACAAGCAAATAACGCCCGACTTTTTGGATATGGTTCCTTGGTATTCAGGGTATAATTCTTCTCTGTGTCTCTCTGTCATCTCCCGTTTATTTCTGTGCTCTACTTAAGGAGAGTTGATAGATATATTTTTATAGTTGCATAACCTTTGCTGATGGGTATACGTTACAGAACATCAGCTGATTTGTTCAAGACTGTTTTTGACCTCCTGGTATCAGTAACTGTCTTTGTTGGCCGGTTCGACATGCGTATGATGCAAGTAAGTTATTTCGTATCATTTTTTAAAGTTATCTGTAAATTTATTTCAAATTGTAGCAGCCTATAATAGATGCTTCAAAATTTAAAATAAAAATTGTGAACGAGGTATGTGTATCTTTTGTTTCATTGGTGTTTGTCTATATATCATCTGTTCAAGACTTGATCTCTTTGTATGCTTGACCAGTGGTGGAGTAATTGAATAGGGTGTAGTACACGTTGCTCTATTAGCTTCTCTGTTACCTCCTTTATTGCCAATGCTCTTTGTTTTCCCGTTCCTCATAAATACGTATTGTCATGAAGCTTTTTTGGAATCTGAATAAAGGCCATGCTGTAATGATACTTTTATTTTTCCCTTTCCAACCATTAGGCAGCTATGAGCAAGATAAGTGATGGAGCTTCACAAGGGGATCTTTTATTTGATGATTTTGTTGAGAAGGATGATTTATGGTTCGACTTCATGGCTGACACTGGTGATGGTGGAAACTCATCATATTCTGTTGCTCGGCTCCTTGCTCAGCCTTCCATCAATGTTAACACAGATGATTCTGTACTTAACCTACCACGTGGTGACCTACTACTTATTGGAGGAGATCTTGCGTAAGTTAATATTGTTCTTGTGCTTAGTGATAGGGCATGAGGGATCAACTACTAAATAGATAGATCTAGATATTTGTTTTCTGGTAAATTCAATGGTAAAATGTCTTGCTAGGCCTTCTGTGCTTTGATTTGATTTTGACGCCCTGGACTAGTTTAATCAGTGTTGCAGTTGTGATATTGGATAGCTGATATATCTAGATATATTAATTTCAAAATGGTTGGTAAATTGAATATTTGATTTTAAAATGTCAGGTGAGATTTCACAAGTAAATAATGTTCTAAATTGCTTTCACCTCTGATTTTAATATGGACCTCTGTTTACCAAGGGACCTTGCTTCTTATCATTTCTACTGTTTATTCAGTTAGGCGTATGAATCTTATCTAACAATTATACGTTAAATCTAGTTGAATACATATTAACCTAGTTTGATATGACATGCTTCTGGTCCAGGTATCCTAATCCATCAGCCTTTACCTATGAAAGGCGTCTCTTTTGTCCGTTTGAGTATGCTCTTCAGCCCCCTCCATGGTCTAAAGAAGAGCATATTGCTGTAGATAAACCTGAGCTACCTTGTGGTGTGTCTGAGCTAAAGCAATATGACGGGCCCCAGTGCTTTGTCATTCCGGGAAACCACGGTTGGCCTTATATCTCAGTCTGAGCTTCACTTTTGATCTTGTCCCACCACAACATTACAAATAGAGAGATAAACCTACAAGATAGATTGTTAATATAGTGTAATAATTTATTTTCTTTTTGGTGTTACAGATTGGTTTGATGGACTTAATACATTTATGAGGTATATATGTCATAAGAGCTGGTTGGGTGGATGGCTTATGCCTCAAAAGAAGAGTTATTTTGCTCTGAAACTCCCAAAAAGATGGTGGGTATTTGGTCTTGATTTGGCACTCCACGGCGATATTGATGCGTATCAATTCAAATTCTTCTCTGAACTAGTAAAGAACAAGGTATTTCTTTGTTTGTCCTTTTTTTTTTCTCGTCCTTTTGGCATTACAAATTGGTTTAATAAGAGCTGACTGGCATTACAGTTAGGGTGTAACAATCTCTTGGTTTTTGGCTATCATTACTCGTGAATGAGGGTACAGCTTAAATGAAAAGCTATCCATTTGCTTTTTTATTCCATTAATTTTATACTTTAAATTAAATATTACCCATGGTTAACTCGGTACCTTTTGAGCTGTTACTTTGGTCCTTTTGCTCTGTTTTTTAACTTCTTGGATATCAAAAATTTGGCCCACCATATATACAGGCCTTGATATTTCTTTTAGATGCTCCATATTTCCCAATAGTCAACTGGAGAGAAGTCACAATTTCGCATTCAGCATCAGGTTGCTTATTTATATATTTATTTCGTTGGTGAATAATAAAAGAACTCATTCATCATATATTTCTGCATTGTATAGTAGAATTGATGTATACACCAAATCATGATTGTGCCTGAATTGAGGGAGGGCTCCCAGATTTGACTGCTAGTGCTGTGTGGGTGCATGTAAACTGTCATACGTGATGCAATATGTATTACCCAGGGATGCCTTTAGCTTTTTAATCACGTTCTCATTTCTGATGGTAAACTCTCATTTCTTCATGTTTATTTAGGTAGGAGAAGATGATTCTGTAATCATCATGACACATGAGCCAACCTGGCTTCTTGACTGGTACTGGAATGATGTTTCTGGAAAGAATGTTGCACACCTGATATGTGATCATCTGAAAGGAAGGTGTAAGCTACGGGTGGCTGGAGATTTGCATCATTATATGCGTCATTCATTCGTTAAATCAGAGGTTCCAGTTCAAGTGCAACATTTAATTGTAAATGGTTGTGGTGGGGCTTTTCTACATCCCACGCATGTATTTAGTAATTTCAAGAAATTTTATGGAGCATCATACGAGACCAAAGCTGCTTATCCTTCATTTGAAGATTCAAGTAGGGTAAGTTGTAATCATAGTGTTCAAGTGCCACTACCTAGTTCAAGGTATGTATCTATATCCTTTCAAAGCTTGGGACTAATGAGGTTTCTTCTTCTCCTTTTTTTTTCTTAAACTTGTATGCAGATTGCTTTAGGAAATATTTTAAAGTTTCGGAAGAAGAACTGGCAATTTGATTTTATTGGTGGCATTATCTACTTTCTTTTGGTCTTTTCTATGTTCCCACAGGTGAGTCTTTACTTGCTTCTCTGCTCTTTGTGATATTTATTGCTCCCCTTGACTTTGCATCTTTTCCATTGGATTTGAACAATTATGATATCGCATTATTCAAATTTTAGGTTTTTCATTTCTTTGAGCTTTCGAAATGCCAAATCATTTCATCTCTGCTTACATAGATGTGTATTTTACTTCCTTACTGGCCAGTGACATGTAACTTTTCCTTTTCTTTTTGTAGTGTAAGCTTGACCATATCTTGCGAGAGGACTCATTTCCTGGTCACTTCAAGTCATTCTTTGGAACAGTCTGGAATTCTTTTGTATACCTGCTGGCGGACTCTTATGTGTCATTAGTAGGTGCTCTGGTGTTGCTGATTGTGGCAGTCACATTCGTTCCCTCCAAAGTGTCTCGTAAAAAACGGGTTATGATTGGTGTTCTTCATGTGTGTGCACACCTGGCTGCAGCTCTAATTTTAATGTTGCTGTTGGAATTGGGTGTTGAGATGTGTGTCCAGCATCAACTACTAGGAACTTCAGGTGGCCATTTTTTTTTCATGTTTTTTTTTCTTTCTGATTATTAGTTTGTGTGATCATTATAATTGTCAGATAAGTGAAATTGAATATTATTTGGTTGAGCCACCTAAATAATCATATGATTTAAGGGCACATATGATTGTAATGGAAACATCACTTTGCATGTCCAGAGCATATATATAATATACAATAATTTTCATTTTCCATCACCTGACATCTTATTGTAACTTCTTACTTTTTCAAATAATAGGTTTTGACAAAACACTAATGGTAGCAAACTGTATGTTCTCTGATGATGAAAGTTTTGGTTTTCAGGCTATCACACATTATATCAGTGGTACCGTTCAGTGGAGAGTGAACACTTTCCAGATCCAACCGGTCTTCGTGCTCGTATAGAACAATGGACATTTGGTCTTTATCCAGCCTGCATCAAGTACTTTATGTCTGCATTTGATGTTCCAGAGGTTTGTAAATATACCTTGTATACTTTTCCGGTTTTCCCCTTATTTGTTAAATTCTCATCATCAACTTATATTATCAGGTTATGGCAGTCACCCGGAACAATATATGCAAGAATGGGATGGAATCACTCTCTAGACTGGGCGCGTGTATATATTATGCTTCTGTCTTCCTTTATTTTTGGGTCTTCTCTACTCCAGTGGTTTCATTGGTGTTTGGCAGCTACCTATATATTTGCATTAACTGGTTGCACATACACTTTGACGAAGCATTCTCCTCCTTGCGAATTGCTAATTACAAATCATTCACTCGGTTCCACATCAGTACTGATGGGGATCTTGAAGTGTACACACTTGCAGTTGATAAGGTAAGAAAGGCTGGTCTGTTTTTCAGTGACTCATTTGGGACTTTAGAGAGTTGCTTATCATTAAAATATGCAGGTTCCAAAAGAATGGAAGCTGGACCCTGATTGGGATGCAGAGCCAAAACAGCCACAACAGATGAGTCACCGGCGAAAGTATCCTAGTAAGTGGAGTGCAAAAGCTCCTCCGCAAGACCCACTACATAATGTAAAGATAGTTGATCAGTTTGTAATTCGACGAACAGATAAAGCTGACGTAGCAGGAAGTGATGGGTCAGCAATTCGCTGATCCGGGCTTGCCCTATATGTAACATTAATGTAGTTATCTTCCCTTTAGGTAGGCAATGAAAGGAAAGAAAGAAGAAAAACGAGTAGTTTTGTTGGTAATATTATACATCTTGGTTCCTATCAGTCAAGCTTATCAATCCTACAGATGGACAAAGATTTGTAGACAAGTTATATTGTAGCTGAAGCCTAGCACAGTTTGTATATCATATATCCTCCGTTTCTATAAGATACGAGTTTCAAATTCATTCATGCGATGGAATCCTCAAAAATGTCGAATTTACAGAGTTCATTTCCTCTACCAAATGTACAGAAATCAATTAACTGAATGTAAGAAGCAGGATATAGCCATGCATGAAGTTTTAAAGCACACAGTGACTTTGCCAAAATCTGACCTAAACTATTAACCAAGAAATAAGTTGATTTTGAACTGACATAGTGGTTGTTAGGTTATGTACATCCTCACTGACACTGTCAAAGACTCAAAGGGATGTTGAAGTAGAAATTTGATAGTCTGCGAGGAAGCTCTCGTATGATGTTCCTTTCAGTGTCTTCTGAACATCTTCCCAATTCTGAATTTGGTTCGATAACGGTGTTGTGTGTATCTTAACTTGATGGCTCCTGAGCTCCCTATGAGGCAACCTTAGGAAGTCTTGAATTTCATTGAGTTTCTGCAAAACAATGTTCATAATCAGTGACAGTTCCAAAAAGGGTAGCATTATCTGCTAGTTGATTATGATGTGCAACGGTAGAGTTATTACAGTGCGGTTGTTGATCACATCCTCGTAGTAGACAACCATATGGCGAGTAGTCTTGAAATATTGCATAGCTTTCGCAGCCGTCTCCTCATCTTGCTTCAGCTCTGGTATAAGTAATGTGGCATTAAGCTTGGGTTTGAATCTTGCAAGTATTTGAGCTTCTAATGGAGAATGTACATGGGACTTGTGAGTGCCATTGAGCTGCTTAGCATCTTTGTCATATATATTTGCATGTACAGAGATCATTCTGCGGAGTAAGTTCCTTCGGAGGAGGAATATTGCAGACACTCCTCTTTTCTTGAAGTACTTCACTATCTCTTCATGATTCTCCATCAAACCCTGCACCATATTATATAGCAAATACCATTCAATTCTAAGAAAGATATGATGTCAAATTAATTAATTTGCATTAGTATGTAGCTGACCTGATTAAGCATCCACTTGAATCCGACAGCTGCAGAACACTCGTTCTTGGAAGCACTACTATACCAATCGAGATTGTAAACTTTATCCATGTGCTTCAAAATTGAAGAAACATTACGCCTCCTATCCGGGATTGAAAAGATTTCTCCATTAGAACTTACATTAGTGTGATTATTTAGCAATGTCTCAAACCATCCACTCCCTGATCTCTGCATTGACAATATTGCAAAGTAGCGTACCGGATTGCAGGCGCATTCCTTCCTGTAAATGATCCATACATCTTGGCATATCGAGTCAATTCATATCAATCAACTAAATATAATAATAAATGCATCAATGAATTGGCAAGGTACCTCTCAAACGTTTGAGGTTCAGGGTAGTGCACATAGGGGATTTCCCATTGCTCAAGATGAGGATCAGGGCATGATACATTTTGGTGGTCAATCACCTCGATGTTCAAAAACTTCATCATCGTTTTGTTAGTGTTTATATGCTTCAAACAGAATGAGCAGATAAAAACTCCACAAACCATTGTTAAAAGTATTACCACCATCGTCAATATTAATGGAGTTTTCTTGGGACCCTTAATGACAATTGTATCCTGTACATGTAATAAAGTTTAAGAGTCAGTGAGAAGAATTGATGAAAGGTATAAGAAGCAGCAGGATGAATGGTTAGTGAAGAACACAGCTATGTGTGAGAGAATTTTAGTCCAAGAAATTGAGACTATCACAGAGAGAAGCATACTGTGGTTTCCATCTAAGATCCTCCATTAAAGTAGAGGAACAGAAAGAAGGAAAAACCTCTTAATGGGACTTCAATGTTTCTTATTCAGTTTGTCTATAATGAGATAACAAAGGCTAAAGAAAAGGTCATAGCTTGAAAAAATCAGCTGGAATAGTCTGCATGCATATATTAGACATGTATTTACTAATTAACGAAAGTCAATATCTATAACCAATCAACCACAATCTATCTCTGAAAAGACAACAAAGGAAAACATGTTTGGTTGATAACAGTAAAAAATTGGAAGTCGCTAATATCACAAAAAAAGGAAAGGAGGGTTGGCAAAGAACTCCATAGCAGAGAAGCAGACCTGGGTGAAGAAACACAGTTCTTCATCCATCTTGACATGATGAGAAGAGAGATATATCGGCATCGAATCTTCGTCTTCTTGTAAGGAAGAAGGGAGGAACAAGCGCACTTGTTTATCTTACGAGTTGCAGAGAGAACAGAAATGGGAGATGTGGTAAAGTAACATACTGGTTTTAAGCTCCTCCTCGTGAAGAACGACATCATTTACGACCAGCACGCTCTTCTTATTTTAGCTTGAGTATTTTATTAGCATACCTATTATATGACACTTCTCAAGTGCCTCTCTTTCTTTCACAGTTTCACTTAGGTCAATGCTGATCAGAACTTATAAGTCCAAGCAGGCAAGCACAGAACTTTAGGGACTTGAAGAGTGTGTCTCTCTGTCTTAGTAAGAAGGTTACCATCGATATTCGAAAACACAGAGGACGTGTGATTGACGTTGTTGTGCGTTTGGAATCCAAGCTGTGAAAATAGGCATTGTTAATTTGGAAGGCATGTTACTGGCTCTTGAAGTTTTGAATCCAAGCTGTGAATATATGTATGAATGCAGAAGGCTAATCAATGCAGATAGACTGATAGAGTTTGATAATCAATAGCATAATAAACTAATTGATAAAATAGGAGGAAGGCCGAAGTACACGAAATCCTTCGTTGACAATTGTACACTGCCGACAAGTTTCACTCTTCACACTTTCACAGCTTTATATAGTACTTCAGGGCCAGTAGCCATAGTTATGGATCACCTACTACAGTGAACACATGGCTCTATCATTACCTAACCTGAAGAACCACCAAGCCTAGAAAAAGAGCACTTTGCAAGCAACTGAATGATAGGCTTAAAAGACTGGAAGACCTTTTGAGCCTGAAACAGCAAGTAAAGCCAAGATCCTAAAGGCATGATGAGGCTCATAAATAGGATGTACTGGCTGTGCTGAGTGCAGGCTTTTGAGTCCTAAGAAAATTTCCAGGAGATGCATCCAGCGTCAATCTGGTGATGAACCACCTTTAATTGTACGAACGGCTCCATAGTGGAACCACGCTACCTGGTAAACAGGGTAAAAACAAACGTTATTGACATACAGCAACAGATGCTCGAAATTGGAGTTGACAAAGATGAAATCCAAGCTTACCACTACTGCTCAATCTAAAATCACTTGGTTTCTAAGATGATCAGACGAACTATCTGCCCTAGAGACCGGAACGACTTTGTTGTTTCTCTTAAGCATTTGTTTTTGTCATCCCGACTCCAATGCTGCAATCACAATGGTAAAGTATATTCAGTAACCCTGCTAAAACTAACGCATACACAGTTAACATAGCATCCAAGATAGTACTAACATCCCCAAGCTTGTTGAGTTTCTCCCGAACACCTCTCATCAACTCCGGCACATCACCTTCCCATGTGTAAAACTCCAACTCCCTTCCTTCAAGTAGCCTCTCCGATACCTAAAACCACCACATTCCCATTTCCAAGTAAAACGATCCATCAAACACTTCAACAAAGTAGAGTAGGATAACATCCAAACAAAGTCGAGGCTCAAAACAAATCAGCAAACTACACATTGTCCACATAAAGTTGAATGCTTCAGATCAAACAGGACGATTCTGGAAACTCGGAAAGTACCTGTCTTGCAATGACCTGCCCGCCAGAGACATGTGCAAAGTAGATGTTATAAAAATGGCAGAGGAATAACGGTGGAGAAATCTCCGCAACTTGTTTCAGATACTTTGCATAAGCAACTCCCGGATTGCTGGGCTCCGGTATCACATTGCCTTGTTCCCCAAACCATTCCAAATCTTTCGAAATCGCTTCTGATCTCTCCAACCCGGTCTTCCTGAAATATGCATCTGCAAAATCCAAAACACTCAAAATTACCAAAACATCAAATCAAACTAAAGAGTCAGGAAAAAGAGAGAGGGACTGACAAGCGACGTCGTTTGAGTCATCAACAATGCGCTCCACGGTGTCAAACACGAGCTTACTGTCCACCAAGTACTTGAGGAACCCTTGCAGGCTAGGCTGCCAAGTCTGCTTCTCTCCGTCGCCGTCACCGTCAGATTCCGAGGCGTCAGCGTCAGTGTCGTCAGGGGCATTATCGTCACTTTCGCTCTGAGTGTTATCGCCGTCGGACTGAGGCTCCAATTTCTTGCCGTTTATGTTACGGAGGCGCATGGCGACGAACCTCATCTCTTCGGTGATGCCTTTGCTCTCTCCCGGGTACTGCTTCCTGTACCGCGTCCTCCGCCTCACGACCGGCGGCGGCGTGCCGGTTGTGGCGGGAATCGGAGGCGGAGACCATGAGGTGGAGGTGGCGGCGGTGGTGCTCGGATTGGAGCAGCAGAGAACGAAGGAGGGGAGCCTTCTGGTTGAAATTGGGGAAGGCTTCGGTGGAAGTAGAAGAGTTGAAGGTGAGACCGCTTTGTCCATTAACAACGTCGTTGCGTATTGCATTCTTTGAGTTTCAGAGAGCTCGGAGTGACAAAAGCTAGTGTTTAGTGTTTGCTAGCTGATAGTCTCAGTAGAATTTAAGCAATTAAATTTTGATTTTTTTTGTTGATTTTTCTTTTATATTAGAGTATATTAGGATACACACTCCGTATATATTACTATTATATTTCTATAAAAAAATAAAAAATAAAAATTAATGAAAATAAATAAACTGATAATGAGTAGTTTACGTGGTTATCTTCACAATAGTCGGTAGTTATTCTCTATTTAAATTAAATTATAAGACCGTGACTTTCTTTTTATTTTTCTCGTGTAGAAATCACCTTTATTTCTTTTTTACATTTATAATTTGTAAATTACAATTATACTCTTAGTACCACATAATTCAAAGATTAATAAAAGTATTTTGAGTAACTCAAAAATTTAATCATGGAATTTCTCTTCTGACTTTATTAATTATTAATAGAAGATATACGGCAAGCTAACAGTGTAGCAGATTAATTAAAGCAAAACGGTGTACCATTTGGTTTTGGTATGAATACTTCTTGTTTGGAAAAGAACATGACTGAAAGATTTCTATGATGAGAATGCAAAAAAGATCTCTGAAGAAGTCTTAACAAAAATTGTCATTCCTTTATCTATTGTACAGTTACATAAGAGTTAAACATGATTCTCCCCTATCAGGGGGCATCAGACTATCAGGAGTAAGGTCTACATACATCTTCAATATTACACTACTAATACAACATGACGAGTTCAAAGAATAATTGGGTTGAAGATTGATGGCTCGGAGGTTGGAGAATGTACAAAAAAATATGCCGCTCCTGTTGGATGTTTACCGCTGCGTACATACTAGTCTAATTACTCATTAGGCTGGTTTAGTTTCTGATTTATATGACCAGCAGATGGACTCCATTGTTGTGTGCCAAACCCTGGTCCTTGAAATGGGATACTAAAATGAACAAAAATTTCTGCGGCATCATTTCTTTATGCAACTGTCTGTTTACTGGTTTTCAGCTTCCGTAAGAACTCTAATATCTCTGTGTATGAGGGATCACTGCGGCTGAGCGGCTTGCAAGAATTTATATGATCTGTTGACTCTAATACCTGTTTCAAACATAATTACTTATGAGCCACACTCTAAATCCTAGTGTGTTTGAAACCTGAACATGAAACGGGGAACATATGTTGGAAGTAAAATGGTCTGAACCTATTCGGATTTATATAAGACACTTCATTTCACTATATGAACAATCAGATCTTTTTCTTTTTTTCAAAATGGTTTATAATCAACCTAACTATACTTACAACGAGATCACCAAATCCAGGATATGCTGATTCAATTGGTACAATCTCCATTCGGAAGGCCCATCCTCCATAACCTTCTACAATTGGAGTCACCTTTGTCTGCGTAAAAAGTCGGCACGTGATTATTAAGCTAAAAAAGAGCTCATACACACAAAGCACATACACATTACTTTGAACTACCTCACAAAAACTGAGGACCTCTAGCGACCCCTTCTTGTGAAGGTGACGAATATAGTCATTAAGCTGTAATAATCTTGGAGACCCACTTATTAGCTCTCCTATCTAAGAAATATGAAGAAACTTCATTAATATCATAACTTAGGTATTGCCAGGCATGAAAGCATTTTATATTATAAAGAACATTTACTAACAGTTGGCGCTGGGCGCAACACAAATCCCATCTTCCAAGGCATGTCCGCAAGTTTGCTTCCAAAATGAGGGCAGCTATAGAAAACCTAATATCACAGAAAAGACACCAGAGTTCATAGAGATGATGATAAAGGTCAAAGAAGAACTGCACTATAACTAAAATATAAACTACTATCAGTACTATGGCATACAATTCCAACAGTGTTATTCACAAGATTATTGATATTCTCTGATTTTGCTTTAGACAGTATCTGCTTGACGACCAGACCCCCCATGCTGCAAAACAGAGGATATGATAATTGCATCAAAATAATAATATAAATATCAGTTAAAACTTGAAATAAGGAAAACAAAGTCAAGTTAGGAAGTGCAAGAATTGAAAAAGTATATTGAAGATACTTATCAGATAATTGTTTTTGGGTTTCCTTGTATCACTTCATTGGTGTCCAACAAGAATTCAAAAGAAGTAATACGTTCACCCACATAATAAGCTTTATTTTTATTTTCTTTATTATCTTTGGTACCAGAAAATTTGTCAACGACCTAAAACTTATGCGAAGATGCAACAGGATTGCTTACTTACAAGATTAAAACAGTAGAAAATAAAATCAACACTGACGTGATGTGTGAGAAAATCAACAATAGTTGAGGACTTGGCGTCCACACAAGAACCATGTGCATACCTATGTGTCACAAAAACAACAGGTCGGTCCCCAATACCTGCAGCAACAATCTTCTCTAACAACATTGAGCTAACTTCCTGCATACTCCCGACGACAAAAACAACATGAGTACCATTAATAATAAAAAATTAACATCCATACCACAATAGAAGATCAAAAACTACTTATAAGTGAACACCTCCAACCACCTATCTGTATATGAGTGGCTAAAATCAACCCAAACTACACATTCATAAATGTAGCAAGCCTTATATTTTAGAATACGTTACTTTTTGTAATTTGGGGTTAAGGTTTTATGCCCCCCCTTGTATTCTATGGTTTCATTAATGAAGGCTTAAGGGCGGCTGCACCAGCCCTTCTTCAAAAATGTAGCAAGCCTAACTCCTCAAGTCACTAGATCCCAAATTACTACCAAAACACCAATGAAATCTTGTGAGAGCCTGTGTTGTAACTAAAAGCACTGACCTGAAGGGGCAGGGTAGCGCCAGACCATTGCGTTAGACTTGACTGCATAACATTTAATCCATGAGTTAGATGCCAATCAGGGGATCGACCAATATAAGAAATAAAATACCAAAATAAAATAAAATAACCGATCTTCAAACAGATATAGCATGTATATTAAGGGAGAAGGTGATGTGTTTGGACTTTGGAGAGAAATTCCAAGAAACAGCATATTCTATACAACTAATTTCCAAAACAAACCTTGTATCTAAGGGTAAACATACGAGCTTGGGGGAAGTCAGCCGAAAGCCATTCACCTGGCCAAAATGTTCCCAACTTTCCAGCTTCCTGATCAATCTTCTCTACTATGCCAGATTTAGTGGATGACTTGTCCTCGGCTATACGCCAAGTCTTATAAGGTCCCCCGCGGAGGCCATGCACGAAAACTATATCCAGCTCCCTTTTGCCTGTACCGCTGTGAGATGCATCCCCAGAACTAGATGAGTTAACATCATTTGAAAATATGGCCACAGATTTATCCTCACTGTCAATAGAATTGGAGCCATTTAAAGAAGATGCATCCTGGTGAACTGTGTCTTGATCAGATTTTTCAGGACATTTCCAATGGGATGATTCAGGATTGATTAGAAATATATTGTCCCCATATCGCGGAGAAGTTTTGTTACTGTTTCCTGTACCAGCATCAGGAGTGTCTCCATTTGCAGAATCTCTATCAATTTGGTGATTACATAATATATTCAACAGTGTTGCGCGAGCATAACTCTGTATCTTAAGATCACTGCAGCCTGATATCTTACCATTAGCACAATCCTCAAGCCACTTGCACCAAGTTTCATCTTCTATAATGACTTTCTGTACTTTTGGAAGTAGCGAGAGGAGAGTCAACAGCCTAGCTGCATGGCGACGAATGTGAGCTGTAGGCGGAACTCTGACGCTAGACGGATCATTACTATCTGCTGTTGATGATTCTTTAGTTATATTTGAGGTTCGATCTTGTGCCTCAAGCGTTTTAGAAGCATCATAGGCTTCTATTGCAGAAAGTTTCTCATAATCATCACGCAACAAAAACCGTCTCAGCAAACACAAGACCCCAAAATCAACTATTTTTTCCTGACATAATGAATCCACAGAACAAACTTCAGTCAGCGCTTTAATTCCCTTCAAGGTTGCCATTGCAGAATCTGCCACATCAACCTTAGGCACACTATCTTTCTTTAGAGTTTTTAATGGGGCAGAAAAGGGTTCCATGGAAAGAAGATCTGCCAGTGGAGATTTAACAACAGAATCAGGGATTGTTCCTAGCTGCTTCACTGCTAGATTAACAACAGCTGCCACTAACTGATTAGCAGTTTGTGCAGCAGAAAGAATGTTTGACTGATCAATTTGAGTCTGCAAAAAGTAATTGGCTTTATTAAGTGTGAATATATCAAGGTCGACATGAACAAATTTAAACACAAATAAGCAGTATATAAGTGGTGGAGCTTACGAAAAATTTAGGCGTAGCAGGCTAAAGTCCTAACAGAAAGGATGGGAGAAAAATACCGACCTTAACTTTATCAGATTTTGGCTGAGTATTTCCTTTGACTGATGATGCTTTGCTGGAATCCAAAATCTCAGTTAGCAGAGTAGCTAACCATCCCTGAGAAATTGGTACTGAATGGGGCCCGTAGTCTTCAAGAATGCGAGAGAGGATTTTAATCGCTGAAATACGTATGGCATCAGAGGAAGATTGCCTAAAAACCCATGGAAGTAGTACACCGGACCACTTTTGACCCTCTTGAAGAGATAAATGCAATTCTCCAGTACATAGCAATTCTAATGCCTTTGCCAAGGCTTCCTGCACATGCTTATGCTTCTTTGTCCGCTTAGCGGTGTCTCTTATCAGATGAAGACCCTTCTCCATCACTATCTTCCTTGCCTCAGGGCTTTTCTCAACAGAAACCAAGAATGCTGATAAAGCCACCTGAGCCAAAGGAATATCTTTATTTTTCGTTGCTTGTGAAGCAGTAGAAAGAAGACTGGAACTCCAATCAGAAACAGAACCATCCACGGGTAACTTATCATCCTCTAAAAGCAAGCGAGCCACCAAGCTACCATGCCACTTTACTGATCTCTCAGGTGCCATTAAAGCAGTCATGACAGCATTTCCATCAGCATCCAATTCTTGTATGAGTGATCGATTCTCCTCTGATGCCATTGCCCAGTTTGCCAATGCCCATGCAGCAAATGGAACAGCAACATGTTGACAAGTCAAATCATCCCAGAGTCCAGGGATGACAGCTGAAGGTAAGTTCAAATGTGCTAGAGAACTGTCATGCTTACTTTGCAGAAGGATATTTTGGTTATCAACCCTTCCTGATTCTACATTACTACTATCAGAAGTCCCCAACTCCATAAGTCCATTTGTTCTTGATAGTCCTAAAACTGATGTACCCCCAAGGACTTTAATACCAATACCCTTGATTCCACTATCACCATCTTCATCACCTTCATGATCACTTGAATCATCCAAACGCATGCCACCATCTTCGATAACTTGAAGGGTAGCCGCTATATCCCGCATTGCAGCCTTACCTGGCAAAGAAGGCTTAAAAGACACCTTCTCTGAACTATCACAGTGGGACGTGACGATATCCATTATGGCAGCAACAAGCATGCTCCTGCCTCTCAAAGAATCAGCTACATCAAGTGAAATACGTCTCGACTGCTGCTCCCACAGAAAAATGCAGTTGCTTTCACCACAATATTCATTGCAAAAATCAACTATGTAGTATACTCTTATATTTAGAACAAACATAAAACAAATGTATTCATGATATCATTAACTACTACATGTATTTATAATTCATGATATCAGTAGCTACTACAATTATCGAAAATCAGTCATCGAATACATAATCAGCTCAGTAAAATTGAATGCCTAACACATTATTCACAGCTCAAACAAAATTGAAGAGATAAAACCGAAAGGCTGACCTTGCTTGATTGTTTAGGCTGGCAGGAATAGATAAACCTCAAGAGATTGGGGACGGCGTTAGGCCTGCCGAGCACGGCGGCGGAGACATTCGGATCGGCGATCAAGAACGCCAGCGCTCTGGCGGACTCGGCCTGAGTGCGGGAACCATCCCTAGGGACTGCCACCGACTCCAGCAGCCAATCCACTACGGCGCCGCCTCCGGCCCCAACAAGGGCGGCCCTGCGGCTGGCATTGGCCGCGGAAATATCGGCGAGGAGCGCCGCAACCCTAAGCTGGAAGCCTGACCGGACCTCGTGGTTGGCGGAGGACAACACCGACCGGAGAGAGTGCCAGAGAACGGAGGCGGTGACGCCGGTCTGCTTCGCGTGGTGGATGATCCTCCGGCACGACTCGGCGGACTGGCGCGCCAGGCCCTGGACGCCGTCGTAGAGAGGATTGAACGACTTCTCGTCGGCATCGGCCACGGTGACGACGGCGTAGGAGGCGACAGCGACGGAGGCGATCGCGGCGGAGACGCCGAGGAAGGTTTTGCGGGAGAAGGCGGTGGGGAAGATAGGGCTTGGGCGGCGGTGGAGAGCCGTGGGCGGCGGAGGAGGGAGGACTTGGTTGGCATTTTGGAGATTGGTGGGGGGATCGATGGGGTTAGTGGAGAAGAGACGGCGGCGGAGACGGTGGTGGTAAGGGGAGCAGTAGCGACGAGTTTTGTAACAGAGACGAAGCATCATTATTTTTTATTTTTTTGTTGAATTATGAGAAATTGGGAAATGGAATTATTATTATTAGTAAAGGAAAAATTGGATTGTTTGGGAGAAAAGAGAAGAAGGCTCTTCCATGGCGGGAGGGAATTCCGCGACTTATACGGGGAGGTGAAGCGTATAAAAAAATGAGAATTTTCTTGAGGATATTCGCCTTTATCGTGGGCTATGTATTTTTGGGCTGAAAATGGATACTGAAGGCCAAATGACCCAACCATTTCGGCCCAAAAACTATTGCGCTATTGTGTTGTGAAAAGTGGATGAAAAAAATACCGAGGAATTGTCAATGAGCTGATGGGAGTTTGGATAGCAAGGTGGTTCCGAGGCAGGCAGTATATTGGAATTTATTGATAACATAATCTCATTAAGTACACACTGAAATACAAACTGAAGTAAAATACTCACTGTTTTTTTTTAAGGACCACACTGAAATACAAATTAAAATAGTCGAAGCTCTCTGGTAAGAATCGATAGTATTCCACCGTCACACGGCTTTTATTTTTCTTGAACAGAGATTGATCGAGTGTCATGCTTATCGATCAGCTGGCAGATGCCGGGTTTGCTTGTGGCGCTGCTGATCTGATACGTTCCTTTCTTTCTCTGGACAGCCTTTCCGCCACCCTGCAGCATATGTAGATTGTGATTAATAAAAGCAATTCGTTAACTCAGTAATTGTAATAGAAATGAATGTATATTATTGATAGTTTGCTACATGTCCCAATAGAGAGTAACATTCTGTAATCAATAAATACGTACCCTCTGAGAGCCTCTTCATTAGTGATATTACGATCATGAGGCTCATGGAGACCGGTTTCTATATTCAACCTTGTAGCTCGTTTCTTTAACAGTGCCTCTCCCTTCTTTTTAAGTTCTCTCAAGTTTGCAGGCGCCGCATTATCCATAGAATTCAAGTTGGTTTCCAGTTTATCATCCTGCGAACCACATTATAGAGTTAACTAAGGCATTGCACTGGATGCCGTGGAACACTTGTAGGTGACCATATTAGTAGAGCAATTAAAAGGTCATGTCAATTAAGACTGATCGGATCGATGTACGTGTATATATGGTGTACCTGGATTCGAAGGTAGTTCTCGTCGGACCAAAGAGCTTGGAAAAGGGTAGAAATGTGGCAGTCTACCATGTCACTAGTTGCTTCACCCAGTACATCTAACAGTGGACATTGAAAGTTGGGTTGCATCAACCATGCCAAAATACCCCAGTATTTTGCTCTATTGGCATCGTACTGGCATTTTGCTGATGAACCAGTACCCAGTGATAAGAGTAGGAACTTATTTCCCTGATGAGCAGCTCCCTCATTGGGAGAGAAGTCAGAATTTCCGCTCTTGATTTCTTTTGTCACTTCAGTGATAGCAGTCAAAGCCTGATAAGTATAATAAACACAAGTGATCGATCGATGAGTTTGTAATGTTTTGATGATAAATCATATAGAGCTTGAAAAGTGATAGACGGTATATAGTTGATATATATACCGGGTTATTAGCACAAACACCGCCATCAACGAGATGGTATTCCCTTGTTGCGGTTTTGAAACAATGCGCGGGAAGGTAAGTCGGTGCTGCTGAAGTTCCGATACATATATCCGAGAGTAAAGGCGGATCTACTTTCTTGTTCTTTTTTAACTGAAAACCAACAAAAACCTCATTATAAGAACTTATGTATTAGAAAGATCGAGCACCAAAAATATATATTACGGACTTAAAAGATTATAAAGATGAGTCCAGAACAAACCTCGTAGCTGGAGAAGATAGCTGGTTGGAGGTACTTAATATCATAAGTAGGGATCACAACATTGGTCAATGTCTGGTTCAATTTTCTGTTTCCTAATTTTTCCTTGATAAGCTTGTGCAAATACTTGCCATCATATTTTGGTGCATGTACGCCCTTTGCATTTTCTAAGGCGTCGCCAAACAATGGAATACTGTGGACAGATATACATTGCAAATTAAAAAATGATCAAATATATCATGGTTAATATGTAAATTATACGAGTAATCACTAATCGAACTTCAACTAAATAACTATATTAATTTCGGAGATATAATTACTTGATTTGAGGGAAGATCTTAGGGCAATGTTCAAGGTAAAAATCGACGATCTGGTTAGCCGGAAACAGGGGACGGTTGTTATGATCTGGGGCAGTAAGCATGGCGGTCACAAGGCCACCTGTGCTAGTCCCTGCAATAACATCGAAGTAATCGGCCAACCGTGCATGTTCACCATCCAGCCTCTGCATATATACATCATAACAACCAATAATTAATGTTAAGTACGTCTTAATTAGTCTATATTCAAAACAATTACGCATATAAATTCAAATTTTCGTTTTCGTTAATTACCTGGAGCTCGGACTCTAGGAAGCTGAGCACAGTTCCGGGGATAATCCCTTTAATTCCACCTCCATCAATGCTGAGAACAGTGATGAGCTTTCCATGAGTGGGTGGGGGATGGGCAAGAAATGCACCTGCTCTTTCCATCTGGATTAATTATCAAGCTAATTAGAACGTACTGAGATAACTCGAAGAACTTGTATACTAGGAAAGATCGATCGACTAGTTGTAGCTGATGAGGAGTGGAGATTACAAAGCTTGTGTAGGCTTTATATAGAGGTCTTCGATCTCATGACCTCCCATAAATTGTTAGCAATTGAAATTCAATATTACATGCACGTGAAAATCATGGATGGTAAAAACTACACGTACTCTCACAAAATATATCTCTACGTACTTGTTACCAAGACTCGCTTTAACTTCAATTTATGAATACGTACCAAAACCTATGTACTCAGATCGATCTTCCTTACATCCGTCGCTGTTTGGCACGTAGGTTTAACTGCTCAAATGTGGACGTCCCCATTGCAAACCGAGACAAAATACTTTATATGCAATCATACAAACATTTTTATAAGTTCCTTTTTCACCGGTCCACACCTAAACCAAGACGTGCACATACGTACATGTAAGTTGATTTTTCATCATAATCGATCTTCCATATATTGCCAATATAAATCACACTTTTGATTATAAGTACGTTGTAAATAGGTTTAATTCTCTATCATGACTCTCTATTTTTACGTGCTAATTACCCATTCACGGAATTCGTTAACGAATTTTAATCAAGAGAATCTAGGGTTTCAATTTAACCAATTGTTTCTGGAAATTGGAATTATTTAACCCAACGTACTTCAAAAACATTTTAACGTAATTAACTTTTTTTTGGGAAATTAATATATAGTATGATCCCGGATCGAGCAGCTGATCGATAACAGTCTTTCTTATTTGTTGCCAGTGCTATGATCGAGCAACAAATGCCCAACGGAAAATGCTTTACATTAGAAGATATATAGCCCTGCTGGGATTACAATTACTAAAAATTGATATTCTCTCCAAACTCATCTACATATCTAATTAAAATATTATTTTCCAACCCGAGTGGACGAAAGATAAGCACATCCAGATGCCATCTGGGCAGCGTGCACATCAGTACACGTAAATATGTTTGAGCATCGTAACCAGGATGGGGCGCATCGCTTCCTCTCTTGTCTCTTTTAGATTTTGTGAAACACGATTTCTTTGTCTTTATATTTGCAGGTCCTTGCATCCACGTTTAACTCGTACGTGTGGCTGATATATTGAGATGGATAATGGTTGTAATAACCTTAAATTTCAAACAATATTAGTTTGATTTGAATTCTTTAAAATTTCGAATTTTAATTAGAATGAATGTGTTTGGTGCGACGTTATTAAACGAGAAACGGAAACGTTCTCGGAACGTTTAAATTGAAAAACGTTACATTTCCGTAACGTTTATATCGACTTTTATTCTGTCGATCGGTTGCGAAAACTTTCTTCACGAAAGTTGTAGAGCTCGTCGATACGAGTTCGTGAGCATGTGACACGTTCTAATCGGACGTCGGATGTAAAAGTTATTAACGTCGGAAGTTCGTTTCCGATTTCGGAAACTAGTATAAATAGTGAATTATAGGAGTTAGGGTTTCCATTTCTGGAAACCCAAACCCGCGCCCCCTTCGCTCCTTCTCCCTTATCTCTCTCTTCCTCCCCGAGCTCCCTCTCTTCCTCACTGTCTATGCCGGCGATCTCGCCAACCAGGCCACCGTGGGCCACACCGCCTAGCCCAAAAGGACTGCTCGACCCTCCGTAGTCGACCCTGAGGCGGCGACGCTCCATCTCGCCGTCCTGAATCTACACCACGCCCCCGAGCCTTCCTCTGCGTCGCACCGATCACCTCCAAGCGACGTGGCCATCACCACCACCCATACACCCTCGCCGGTCCAACACCATCATTCTCCAAGCACGACGCAACCCAGCACGTCGTCGAGGAGTCGCATCGAAGCACGAGGACCCCGCGAAGAACTGGTCGGTGATTTCACCATTTCAGACGCCATTCAAGCTCCGATTTAGGTAAGGATGTATTCTAATTCATGGTTGTGATGTTTGTGAATGGATTCGAGTGTTTTGGATGGAGATTTGGGCAGATCGGAGGTGGATGGAGGAGACGGTTACCGCCGCCTAGAGGCGGCGCGTGGGGGTGCGTGGGTTAGCTTAGGAGTAGTCGGAGACCGTAGAATGGGAGAGGGGGAGGAGGGGGAGAGTTTGGGCACAGCGGTGGCGTGATACGCGCCGTGTTTAGCGTAGGCGCGTGGGCCCCACGCGCGGCCCGCCGGCACACGCGCCGCCACGTGCGGCGGTGTGAACATTTTTGACAGAAGGGTATTTTGGTAATTTACTGTGCACGGTAAATGTAAATGTAATTTTTATTTACTACGGTAAATGTAATTAAATTTTACCTTCGGTAAATGTAATTATAAATTACTTTCGGTAAATGTAAAAAGTAATTTGTAAAAGGTTATTAGTAAATTTTATTTACTGAGATTGTATTTACATTTAAATAGTACGTATACGTACATAAATACGTATTAATATTTATACGTACAGAAATACGTATATAATATTTATACGTACAGAAATACGTATTAATATTTATACGTACAGAAATACGTATATAATATTTATATGTACAGAAATACGTATTAATATTTATACGTACATGAATACGTATATAATATTTATACGTACAGAAATACGTATATAATATTTATACGTACAGAAATACGTATTAATTGTATATTTGTACAGTAACCGTGAATAGTAATACTGAACAGTAATCTCGTAAAACCGAAAATTGCTGAACAGTAACCGATTATTACTGTTTCGGCATTTAAAGGTTTACGAAATGATTCTAAATTCTTTTCTTATCTTTTCAAGGTGATCATTAAATCGAGGAAATGAATTAGCATCAGGAATTGTGGAATTACGCTCGAGTCGATAAGGTGAGTAAAATCTCACATATTTACGAATCTACCCTCGCGGTGATTCAAGATTTTTGCAAGAGTATTTAATAATGAATTATAACATGTATACAATTTAGTGGAATATATATATATTGTATAATGGTAATAAGTGCATGTATATATAGTTCATTAGATTATATACTGTTATTAATTCATTAGAAATGGTCATTTTGATGACGGAAGATTGAGTATTGAGCATGTGTTGTGAAATATGACATGTATAAGATATAGTGGACTATATATATATATTGTATAAATGGTAAATAAGTACGAATATATATAGGTTGCCATATAATATACTGTTATGATTTTGTTGTGATTATATCGAGCATGTGATTGAATTGTACAATATGATGTGAGATTATTGTACGTGGTTTTTAACATTGAGATTGTTAAAATGTGAATTGTCTTCGGACCTGATTTATGGTACAATATGATGTGAGATTATTGTACGTGTTTGGCAAGTCGAAACCTAGCCTTTGGCCGGGCGAAAGTTACGATACAGTTAGAGCTCTAGTCTGTCTGCCTTAGTACTGTATGTGAGGTAACGGGTGGTTATCTGCTCATGGGTACTCAGTTTATTTGGATGTTGGGTAGCGGGTGGCTATCCAATATCAGCGGTGTATTACGAGAGGGGTAACAGATGTGTACCAGCGTTCTTGGTACCCGTATTATAAATGCATTGGGTAACCAGAAGGGTTACTTAATTTTCTCATGAGCGCTTCATTTCATTTTTCTTTGGGACAACCAGATGGGCTGCCCATTGACTCATGAGGGCATTTATATTTGTTGTTTTGTGATCTTTCGTATATTTTGATATGCGAATTATATTTTGATTTTTACTCATACGAGCTATAAGCTTACCGGGTTTGTGTTTACAATCCCGGTGCACCAATTCGATGGTGTAAGGGATAATTCCGCAGGTGCTGATTAGTGGAGGTTGAGTGACGACTACAGAGGCTTGAAGTCGTTCATATTCTACTTGCGGTGAGGTTTTTAGTGTGGACTTGTGTGTGAGAATTTGTGTAAATTTCATTTGTGAGATTTGTGAGTGACTTGTGAGGATTATTACATTTCCATTTTATGTATGGATTATAAATTTGGGTTGTAATAATTGGTTGTCTGAGTTGTATTGAGAACTCAGGATTGATCCGCTGTTACACTTTAATGATTTCGATTTATTGAGATTATTTTGTAATAACCCTAAATTCCAAAACAATACTTGGTGTAATTTAAATTCTATTAAGTTGCGAAGTTTGATTTAAACCGAATATGATTGTTTGCAAACGTTACGAAACGGGAACGGAAACGTTCCGAGAACGTTTAATAAGAAAACGTTACGTTTCCGAACGAATTTATCGACTTTTATTTCGTCGCTCGGTTGTGAAAACTTTCTTCACGGAAGTTGTAGAGCTCGTCGATACGAGTTCGTGGATATATGACGCGTTCGAATCGGACGTCGGAGGTAAAAGTTATTAACGTCGGAAGTTAGTTTCCGATTTTTCAAACGAGTATAAATAGACATTTTCAGATTAGGGTTTCCATTATTGGAAACCCTTCTCTCTCTCCTTTCGCCGCCTCCCCTCTTCCCTTTCTTCTCTCTCGGTTCTCTCTCTCTCTTCTCGAGCTTCTCCCTCTCCCTCTCGACCCCGAGCTCTCTCCCTCTCTCGGTTCACTCTCTCCCCTATCGCGCCCTCTACCGAGTCTCTCCCTCTCACCGATTCACTTCCTCCCTCTCCCACACACCGATTTACTCACTCGCTCATCCTCTCGGCTCACCTACGATTCGCCGCCCTCCGAGTACGGTGTCCTCACCGACGGCAGCTGTGACTTCACCACCACGACGCGACCACCCCACAAGCAAGGCGCAGTCCCGGCGACACCGTGAAGCTCGGCGTGGCTCTCGGGATCCAAACACAGTCGATCCGATCCAATCAACGATCAAATCGTGTTTTAGGTATGGGTTGGTTAAATTCGATTGTTGGAATTGTTGGTTGTGTAATTGTGAATGCATTGGGAAGGTTTTGAAGTAGATCGGAGGTGGTTGGAGGAGATGGTTACCGCCGCCTAGAGGCGGCGCGTGGGAGGGCGTGGGTTAGTTTAGGAGGGGTCTGTGGTTGTGGGAAGGTAGAGGAGGAGGAGGAGGAGAGAATCGGGGCGGCGGTGACACCACACGCGCTGCCACAGTGAGTGGCGCGTGAGTGCCACGCGCGGCCTGCCGGCGGGTGGCGCGTGCACCCCACGCGCCGCCACGTGCGGCGGTGTGAGAGTGTTTTCCGATAGGGGTATTTTGGTAATTTACTTAAATGTAAATGTAAATTTTATTTACGACGGTAAATGTAATTAAATTTTACCTTCGGTGAATGTAAATATAAATTACTTTCAGTAAATGTAAAAAGTAATTTGTAAAAGGGTAATTTAGTAAATTTTATTTACTGAGTTTGTATTTACATTTAAACGGTACATATACGTACAGAAATACGTATATAATATTTATACGTACAGAAATACGTATATAATATTTATACGTACAGAAATACGTACATAATATTTATACGTACAAAAATACGTATTAATGGTATATTTTTGTACAGTAACCGTGAATAGTAACAGTGAACAGTAACACAGAACATTAATTTCGTAAAACCGAAAATTGCTGAACAGTAACCGATTATTACTGTTTCGGCATTTAAAGGTTTACGAACGATCCTAAATTCTTTTCTTATCTTTTCAAGGTGATCGTTAAATCGAGGAAAGGAATTATCTTCGGGAATTGTGGAATTACGCTCAAGTCATTAAGGTGAGTAAAATCTCACGTATTTACGAATCTACCCTCGCGGTGATTCAATATTTTGCAAGGGTATTTAATAATGAATTACGAACATGTATACAATATAGTGGACTACATATATATTGTATAAATGGTAATAAGTATATATATATATATATATAGTTCATTATGTTATGTACTGTTATTAATTCATTAGAAACGGTCATTTCAATGACGAGAAATTGTGTATTGAGCATGTGTTTGTGAAATATGACATGTATAGGATATAGTAAACTATATATATATTGTATAAATGGTAAATAAGTACGAATATATATAGTTTTCTATATAATATACTGTTATGAGTTTTATTGCGATTATATCGAGCATAATTTTGAAACGTACAATATGATGTGTGATTATTGTACGTGAGTTTAACATTGAGTTTGTTAAAAAGTTAATTTGTCTTTGGACGTGATTTAGTACAATATGATGTGAGATTATTATACATGTTTGGCAAGTCGGAACCTAGCCTTGGCCGGGCGAAAGTTACGATACAGTTAGAGATCTAGTCTGTCAGCCATAGTACTTCATGTGAGGTAACGGGTGGTTATCTACTCATGAGTACTCAGATTGTTTTGGATGTTGGGTAGCGGGTGGTTACCCAATATCAGCGTAGTACTGCATGTGAGGTAACGAGTGGTTATCTGCTCATGGGTACTCAGATTGTTTTGGATGTTGGGTAGCGGGTGGCTATCCAATATCAGCGGTGTATTACGAGAGGGGTAACATATGTGTACCAGCGTTCTTGGTACCCGTATTATAAATGCATTGGGTAACCAGAAGTGTTACTTAAATTTCTCATGAGCGTTTCATTTCATATTCTTTGGGACAACCAGATGGGCTGTCCATTTTCTCATGAGGGCATTTATATTTGTTGTTTTGTGATCTTTCGTATATTTTGATATGCGAACTTTATTTTGATTTTACTCATACGAGCTATAAGCTTACCGGGTTTGTGTTTACAATCCCGGTGCACCAATTCGATGGTGTAGAGGATAATTCCGCAGGTGCTGATTAGTGGAGGTTGAGTGACGACTACAGAGGCTTGAAGTCGTTCATATTCTACTTGCGGTGAGGTTTTTAGGGTGGACTTGTGTGTGAGAATTTGTGTAAACTTTATTTGTGAGATTTGTGAGTGATTTGTGAGGATTATTACATTTCCATTTTATGTATGGATTATAAATTTGGGTTGTAATAATTGGTTGTCTGAGTTGTATTGAGAACTCAGAATTGATCCGCTGTTACACTTTAATGATTTCAATTTATTGAGATTGTTTTGTGTTTAACGACTTTAGAAATTCGAGTTTTTAAGCTCGAAATTTTGGGGTCGTTACATATTTTGTGTTTAACGACTTTAGAATTTTGAGTTTTTAAGCTCGAAATTTTAGGGTCGTTTCATTGGTATTGCATGCATGAAGCTGGTTGACCAAAAATGAATCTTTGGTGTGAACGTACCTGATTGATCATATAGAGTAATGGTCCCCTGCTCGATCTGGCCAGCAGCTTCTCTGTTATTGTTCTTGATGATCAAAAAGACAAGGACAATGATGACCAGCAGTTCATGTGATGCACGCAGATAAGGTTAACTTGATTATTTGATTATCACTGTCCATAGAATTAGGGTTTTAACTTGTATAGCAGTATAGATCTAGCTTAGATATGTGGAAAACGCGGAGTACGTGGGAAGATATATATGGACCAGTAAATAGGAGGAAGATTTCAAGAATGAAACAGATCGATAAATGAATCTTGGTCATCTGGATCACGTATGAAGCTAGTAATCGTCGTTACAATTTACACCAACGACTATATGAATATCAGACACAGGGAACTAGTTTTTTCAACCCGGTATTAGTTGCTAAATACCAGACACAGAAAACTAGTTTGACCTAAAACCCCCGTTAAATAATGTTAAATGATACATACAAAGAAATTTTCTAAACTTTGAATCGGGTTCTTGATTTTTTTAGGATTGTGTAACGGTCGATATAATCAAATTAGTATAACACGTACTGGTTCAAATTATTATCAAAAGGAACTTGAATTTCCCGGTACATCATTCATTTGCTTATTGTTAATTAGAATCAACATGGGCAAGAACTGATCGACCCTGCGTACATTGCATGCAATGCGACGTATGCGAGCATGTGGCAATAAAATACTGGTTTTTTTTTTGTGGGAATTAAGATCAGGTAACTTTTTGTCTTATACTTCGTCTTTCTTCGTATATCTGCTTTAATTTCACTGTTGTGACCAAAAATCAGGTTTTACCTTTACTATTTGAGTGTATATAGGCATTCGACTCGTGAAGATTATTACATTTTCATTTTTGAGGCGACGTCGTTCCAAACTTCCTAAGCAGTAACAACTACAATAACTACTCTTGCTGATAATTTGGTTATGTGTTTTGCTCACTGACACTACCAATCTACTCATCTACTCATCTACCATCAATCTAGGATTTACTCTTGTCATTCCCAAATTGCTGACTTGTTGTTATACACACACAAAAATTACAACTAATCAATTAAGGTGAGAGAGAGAGAGAGAGAGAGAGAGTAATGCTTGATTGCCTGGTAGAGACGAGCGGAGAGCTGGAGACGGAAGCAAATTTGGTTGGAGGCTTGCAGTAGAGAGCTCTTGAGTCCTTGTCGTAAGGGATCTTAGTCAATTTGTTTTTGGTATAACTGCTGACCTGTTGTATATATAATATATATATATATATATATGTATATATCTAGGGGTTTTTTTTGTCAAAATCTTGTATGGGCTGCAGACCAACCGGCCATTCACATGGGTCCGCCACTGTAATTAAGTTTATGGAGAAAAAAAAAAGTATGAACTTTACAGTGAAAATTAAGCTGATCGATAGTACTCGAGCACTGATCTGAAGTCATGCATCTGCTCAAGTATGTGCTTTAGGTCAAATATTAATTTTACCGACACTTCCCTCAGGGCAAATTAGTTGATTTATTGGAAATTACTCTTCTGTCAAAAGTAATTAGTTAATTATTAGGGCAAAACTACTGATGTTTGCCATGTGAACATGGATAGGTATTAATATGCACTTTAGTTATAGCAGAAACCAGATTTCGGCAATTAGGCTGCAACATGTTCGCGACTTAATTATATGTGTAACGACTCTAAAATTTTGAGCTTAAAAACTCAAAATTTTAAAGTCGTTACAACACCAAAAACAATCTCAATGAAAATGAAATCATTTAACGTGCACAGCGGATCATCTCTGAGTTCCAAATACAACTCAGTCAAACCGATTATTACAAACCAAATTTATAATTCGACATTACATATGATGAAAAATGTAATAATCCTCACAAATAAAATCACACCAATTCTCACACACAAAATCCACGCTAGAAATCTCACCACGAACAGGACACGTACGACTTCAAATCTCCGGCGTCGTCACTCGATCTCCACTAATCAGTACCTGCGGAATTATCCCCTACACCATTGAATTGGTGCACCGGGATTGTAAACACAAACCCGGTAAGCTTATAGCTCGTATGAGTAAAATGACAATACCGTTCGCATATCAATATATACGAAAAATCACAATCAACAAATATAAATGCCCTCATGAGTCAATGGACGGCCCATCAGGTTGTCCCGAAGAAATATGAAAATAAAACGCTCATTAGAAATTAAATAACCCTTCTGGTTACCCAAATGCATTTATAATACGGGTACCAAGAACGCTGGTACACATCTGTTACCCATCTCGTAATACACCGCTGATATTGGATAGCCACCCGCTATCCAACATCCAAAACAATCTGAGTACCCATGAGCAGATAACCACCCGTTACCTCACATGCAGTACTACGCTGATATTGGGTAACCACCCGCTACCCAACATCCAAAACAAACTGAGTACTCATGAGAAGATAACCACCCGTTACCTCACATGAAGTACTATGGCTGACAGAATAGAGCTCTAACTGTATCGTAACTTTCGCCCGGCCAAAGGCTAGGTTCCGACTTGCCAACACGTACAATAATCTCACCTCATATTGTACAAAATCAAGTCAGAAGACAAATCGACATTTTAACAATCACTGTGTTAATAACACGTACAATAATCACACATCATATTGTACAATTCAAAATTATGTTCGATATAATCTCAATTAAATCATAACAGTATATTATATAGCAAACTATATATATTCGTACTTATTTACCATTTATATCATATATATATAGTCCACTATATCCTATACATGTCATATTTCACAACACATGCTCAATACCAATTTCTCGTCATTGAAATGACCATTTCTAATGAATTAATAACAATATATAATATAATGAACTATATATATAGGTACTTATTACCATTTATACAGTATATATGTAATCCACTATATTGTATACATGTTTGTAATTCATTATTAAATACTCTTGCAAAATATTGAATCACCGCGAGGGTAGATTCGTAAATACGTGAGATTTTACTCACCTTATCGACTCGAGCGTAATTCCACAATTCCCGATGATAATTCATTTCCTCGATTTAACGATCACCTTGAAAAGATAAGAAAAGAATTTAGAATCGTTTCGTAAACCTTTAAATGCCGAAACAGTAATAATTCGGTTACTGTTCAGCAATTTTCGGTTTTACGAAGTTACTGTTCACTGTTACTATTCACGGTTATTGTACAAATACACAATAATACGTATTTATGTACGTATAAATACTATATACGTATTTCTGTACGTATAAATATTATATACGTATTTCTGTACGTATAAATATTATATATGTATTCCTGTACGTATAAATACTATATACATATTTCTGTACGTATAAATATTATATACGTATTTCTGTACGTATACGTACCGTTTAAATGTAAATACAAACTCAGTACATAAAATTTACTAAATTACCTTTTTACAAATTACTTTTTTACAATTACTGAAGGTAATTTATATTTACATTTACCGAAGGTAAAATTTAATTACATTTACCGTCGTAACTAAAATTTACATTTACATTTAAGTAAATTACCAAAATACCCCTATCGGAAAACACTGTCACACCGCCGCACGTGGCGGCGCGTGGGGTGCACGCGCCACCTCCGGCAGGCAGCGCGTGGGGCCCACGCGCCGAGCCCAAAACCGGCGCGTGTGATATCACCACCACCCTAAAACCCTCCTCCTTTCTCCCCTCTTCCTTCCTCCGATCCTAGGCAGCCCCTACGCCACCCCACACCTCCACACGCGCCGCTTAATGCGGCGGTGGTCCACCCTCACCTCCTATCTCCGATCTGCTCCAAACAATTCGCAATTCACCAACAATCACAACCAACCCATCAATACAACAAATCATACCTTAATCGAAGCCAAGAATTCAAATTTGGCTCCGAAAGAGCTTGAATCGCCGACCGTCCTTCGATTCCTCGGGGAGGGCTTGAATCGTGGGGTTTCGTCCCTAAATCGATGGCAGAAGCTCCAAGGGCGACGATCGGCGTGCTCTCCTTCGTGCCCTCGCGTCGCCAAGGTGATGGTTGCAGCCTCGGGTTGGAGTGCGGAGACTCACGACGCCACGAGGTGCTGCGACGATCTTGGGGTTCGTAGAGGAGGGTCGTGCAGTGTGTGATAACCCTAAATTTTAAACAATGTTAGTTTGATTTGGAATTCTATAAAATTTCGAATTTTATTAGAATGAACGTATTTGGTTGCGACGTTAGTAAACGAGAAACGGAAACGTTCTCGGAACGTTTAAATTGAAAAACGTTACATTTCCGTAACGTTTATATCGACTTTTATTCCGTCGATCGGTTGCGAAAACTTCCTTCACGAAAGTTGTAGAGCTCGTCGATACGAGTGCGTGGACATGTGACACGTTCGAATCGGACGTCGGATGTAAAAGTTATTAACGTCGGAAGTTAGTTTCCGATTTGGAAACGAGTATAAATAGAATGTTTTGTGATTAGGGTTTCCACTTTTGGAAACCCTCAGTTTCTCTCCGCCTCCCTCTCACTTTCTCTCTCTTCTCTCTCGTTCTTTCCCCCTCTCACCCGAGCTCTTCCCCTCCCTCGGCTTCGACCTTCGATCTCCCTCATCCGAGGGAGGTGTTCCTCACCGCCGGCTCCATGGCACTCAGCAGCTCGACGCGACGTCCCACCGATCATGGCACAAGCTCCAGCGTCGCCGCGAAGATCATCGAACCACACCGAGCCCAGCAACAACAGGTTCCAGTTCTCCGCCGTTCGAGCAGCCCTCCGCCGACGCAAGCACACGATCCACACCTCTCTCTTCCCTCCGACGCCGTAGATGAGCTACCACTATGCAACTCGAGCCGAGGCAAGTCACCCTTGAAGGATCGAGCTCCACCGACGATCCATCCATCTCCGACGAGTTCCAAGAGCCCCACTATACGATCTAGGTAAGTATGGAAGTGATTGTTGTTGGTGTGTGATTGTGGATTGAAATTTGTTGAATTTGGGATAGTTTAGAATGATTGTGGAGTGAGAATCGGAGGAGGAGGAATTTTAGGAATACCGCCGCCTTAGGCGGCGCGTGGGGAGGCGTGGGGTGGTGTAGGGGCTGCTTAGGAGCGGAGGGAGGAAGAGGGGAGAAAGGAGGACGGTTTTGGGGTGGTGGTGGCGCCACACGCGCCGGTTTTGGGCTCGGCGCGTGGGCCCCACGCGCTGCCGGCCGGAGGTGGCGCGTGTGCCACACGCGCCGCCGTGTGAGGCGGAGTAAATAGTTTCGACTGAAAGGGTATTTTGGTAATTTACTGTGTAACGGTAAATGTAAATGTAAATTTTATTTACGTATGGTAAATGTAATTAAGTTTTACCTACGGTAAATGTAATTATAATTTACTTTCGGTAAATGTAAAAAGTAAATTGTAAAAAGGGTAATTTAGTAAATTTTATTTACTGAATTTGTATTTACATTAAATCGTACGTATACGTACAGAAATACGTATTAATATTTATACGTACAGAAATACGTATTAATATTTATACGTACAGAAATACGTATTAATATTTATACGTACAGAAATACGTAATTAATATTTATACGTACAGTAATACGTATTTAATATTTATACGTACAGAAATACGTATTAATATTTATACGTACAGTAATACGTATTTAATATATATACGTACAGAAATACGTATATAATATTTATACGTACAGAAATACGTATTAATTGAGTAGTGAACAGTAACTTCGTATAAACCAAAATTGCTGAACAGTAACCGTATATTACTGTTTTGGCATTTAAAGGTTTACGAAACGATTCTAAATTCTTTTCTTATTCTTTTAAGGTGATCGTTAAATCGAGGAAAGGAATTAGCATCGCGAATTGTGGAATTACGCTCAAGTCAATAAGGTGAGTAAAATCTCACTGATTTACGAATCTACCCTCGCGGTGATTCAACATTTTTGGAAGTGTGTTTATTTAATGAATTACAACATGTATATAACTTAGTGGACTACGTATATATAGTATAATGGTAATAAATATATATATATATATAGTTCATTAAATTACATACTGTTATTAATTCATTAAAAATAGTCATTTCGGTGACAGAAAAATTGTGCATGTGTGATTTTAATGGTACGATATGATGTGAGATTATCGTACGTAATTTTTCAGGTGTTTATGAAATATGACATGTATATGATATAGTGGACTATGTATATATTGTATAAATGGTAAATAAATACGAATATATATAGTTTGCTATATAATATACTGTTATGATTTTTATTGTGGATATATTGTGAAAGTTTTAAAACGTACAATATGATGAGTGATTATTGTACATGATTTTATCACGGAAAATGTGAAATATTGTGATTTGTCTTCGGACGTGATGTGTGGTACAATATGATGTGAGATTATTGTACATGTGATTTTATCACGGAAAATGTGAAATATTGTGATTTGTCTTCGGACGTGATGTGTGGTACAATATGATGTGAGATTATTGTACATGTGATTTTATCACGGAAAATGTGAAATATTGTGATTTGTCTTCGGACGTGATGTGTGGTACAATATGATGTGAGATTATTGTACATGTGAGGCAAGTCGGAACCTAGCCTTTGGCCGGGCGAAAGTTACGATACAGTTAGAGCTCTAGTCTGTCTGCCATAGTACTGCATGAGGGTAACGGGTGGTTATCTGATCATGGGTACTCAGCTTGTTGTGGATGTTGGGTGGCGGGTGGTTACCCAACATCAGCGGTATACTAAGTGAGGGGTAACGGATGTGTACCAGCGCTCATTAGATACCATTTTGTGAAAGTATTAGAGTAACCAGATGGGTTGCTCGTTTTCTCTTGATTTTCATTATACTGTGTTGATGTGGTGTTGTCTCTTTTATGAGACGAGAGTTACCTTTATATTTTACTCATACGAGCTGTAAAGCTTACCGGGTTTGTGTTGCAATCCCGGTGCACCAATATCAATGGTGTAGGGGATACTTCCACAGGTGCTGAGTAGTGGTGATCGGGTGACGACTCCGAAGACTCGAAGTCGATTGCATTCAGTTGTGGTGAGGTTCCAGCGCGCATTGTGTGTGAGATTTGTTGTGATTTTATTTGTGAGGTTGTTGTGAGGATTATACAATTCCATTTGTTATATGTTGAATTATCATTTGGTTTGTAATAATCGGCTTGACTGAGTTATGTTTTAAACTCAGAGGTGATCCGCTGTGACATTAAAATGATTTCATTTTCAGTGAGATTGTTTTTGGTGTTCTAACGACTTTGAAATTTTGAGTTTTTAGGCTCGAAATTTTAGGGTCGTTACAGTTGGTATCAGAGCCTAAGTGCGTATTTGGCGATTATCAATACCATCCAGGAGCGATGATCCGACTGCAGGCGGGCTCCCATCACATGCTCCTCGGTATAGATATGTTGTCGGGTACGCGAGAGTGTTAGGAGCCATACCTTATGGTTTGGTCCTGTAGAGAGTATTGTGACGATACTCCGATGATTCACCTTCTTCTGAAACTTCATGATTGATATTGGTTGGATCTATTTTGTCGAATTCGAGACTTCACATGTATGACTGAGTGTTAATTGTTGAATGGTGATGAATTTGGAAAATGGCCGTGGACAGGGCCGAGGACGGACGAGAGGTCGAGGCCGAGTTAGGGCTGCAGGCCGAGTCCGCAATGTACAGAACCTTTATTAGGAGGCTGCTCCACTGGAAAGACAAGTTGATCTTGTTGCTATCATTAGAGACGATAGTCGTGTGTTGAGGTTGATCACAGACATGAGTGAGCTGCTAGTGCTGTCATTTCATGACGCTTGGATCATATGGTAGCGGACCATTGGATCGGAGTATTGGGACTTACTTGGTGATGATTGAGTACTCTGAGTTAGAGAAGAGGATGATAGCCACATTCATTTATTGATAGTTGGCAGTGGAGGGGTTAGGATTGATTCCTACGCCTATGGGAAACTCTTTATGTGTCACTTCACTTTTGGAGTGTTCCTCGAAATTGGAGACAATGAACGGCTTGTCCTCTTATGATCGGAAGTAAAGAGTTCTCTGCTTACTTGATACTGATTCCGGACCACACTGTGATGTGATCTGAGGGATCGATTGGTTGAGGCCGCAGTACTCGGTGATAAGGTGATCTGAGGAATCGATTGGTTGAGGCTGTAATACGCGGTGATTGATTGTTTTGACATGGTGGGTTCTTTCGTAGACTCAGGAAACCAGAGTTTCGTATCTCTGACTCGAGTCGGATAATGCCATGAGAGTTTGAGTCATAGCATATGTTGAGTATGGGGATCTGAAGTAGCTATCACAAACATCGTTGTGATGTCTGAGTAAAGTGAGACGTTTCCGGAGATACAGTGTTGTAGCACCTATAACGAAGACGCCGTATGGATGGGACAAATGAATTCAAAGACTTAATGACTGGCGTGATCAGTTTAGAGAGGCTACAATACTCTCTGAGTTTGACATGCGATCCAGATACTGGAATGCTAACATGTTTGAGTATATAGTTTCCTATCAGGACAGAGAACTGTCAAGGAGACTTGATGGAGAGCGTTGACCCTATGTTGAGGGATGTTCAGTGTTTAAATGTTGAGGACTAGATTTTAGTTATGCAACTAATCTAGAGATGTGGAGACCATAGGTTGGAGGTGGTTAACGAAAATTTTCGTGACTAGCATCTCTAACGCTATTGGTAACAGAGTGGTAGGGCGTATGATACGTCCATAAAGTGGTAATACAATTATTGAATTGAGATTCACTTTTTGTCGACGTGACATTCCAAACTTGTTTTGGGTTCGACTATAGACAATTGATGTTACGCATTGTTCTTGGCTAAGCGAGAAATATAAGGTGATGGAGAAATCTCAATGTGGCGATATGAATTAATTATTTTGCTAGATGAGCATTTAATTGAGAATGCCGATCTTTCAGGATTTAAATATTTTGGTGTTGGGGATTGGAACTTCACAATGCCACAGGTCCAAATGAGACGCAATGGCGGTGAAGTGACTCTATCGAAGTTAAGGTATGAGATGACCTTAGCTTAATGATGTTTTAACGATTTGGTCGTGACAAATACCGTCTAACTGGTAAAGAAATGGTTGGGGACTAAATTTTCTTTTCAAGTGCAAGTGGTGTTAGTATGGGAAGACTTAGATGCCCTTCTTCCTTCTATGCATCAGATTTTTATTGTTGGATAAGGTGAAGTTGACTGAAGTGTTCAACAGGGGATAATTCTACGATAAAGAGTAATCAATTATATTACTGTTCGCAGAGAAGTTATGTTGGCCGAATGTGTCGGCCATGAAAGTTCTTAATGAAAGTAAAGAAACAACTGTTTAGAGTGGTGGTGTAGCAACCATTTTGGGTTGATTTTGGAGGAGACAATAGACCCAATAACCAGCTTCTGTTGTTGAATTAATTGCAGAACTTTTTAGTACTACGACGGTGGGGGAAATCAATATGTTAGATGATGCCACTGGGGCGTTGGTGTGGGACCGTATGTCATGAATTGGAGGCATGTATGAACCAGGGGGTAAAGTATATCTCGGTCGCGGTCTTGTAGGATTTTGCGCTGTAAATTCGCTTAATTTTCATGTTTCACCGTTGTGGGATAAATACCACCTTGGTCTGACTTGTAAATTGTGGCACACCACTCAGGGAAGCAAGAAGCTGAAATTAATTCTCGACGGTAAGTTTTGATGAGAGGGGTAGAATGCGTGATGCATCTCTCCCTTGTGGTGGTGGTAGAATTTTCTACAACCTTTTGCGTATATTAGTCAATTCTCTGGTGAACTGTTTGAGAGTAATTCTTAGTCCAAGGTGGTGATTCTGTGGTGGTGGTGGTGAACTCGATGAGTTAAGATTTCCTTATCGTGTTGCCGATACAAATAGGGTACTTGGGTGGGTATCATGCACGACAGTTACCATTCCAGCATCGGCATGGTACCCTATGAGGCACTTTATGGTAGGCCATGTCGACCTCTGATCTGATGGGCCGAAGTTGGTGATGAGGCACTGATGGGCCCAGAGGTGGTTCAAGGAACCACGGAGAAGATCTCGATTATTCGAGATAGAATCTGGACCGCTTAGAGTAGACAGAAGAGCTATGCAGACCTGAAGAGGAGACATGTGGAGTTGAGATCGGTGACCATGTGTTCTTGAAGGTTTCGCCTATGAGAGGTGTAGTGAGATTTGGCAAGAAGGGAAAGTTGGCTCCGAGGTACGTTGGACCCTTTGAAATACTTGAGAAGGTGGGCGAACTAGCTTATCGACTAGCCTTGCCTACTAGCATGTCAGGTGTACACAACGTCTTCCACATTTCCATGCTGAGGAAGTATGTACCAGATGAGTCACATGTGATTGATCATAACACCATTGAGGTGAAGGAAAATGCTACATTTGTTGTCGAACCGGTTCGTATTTTGGATAGGTCTACAAAGGAGCTTCGGAGGAAAGACGTGGAGCTAGTCAAGGTATTGTGGAGTCACCATGATGAGAGTGATGCATCTTGGGAGCTAGAGTCAGACATGATGACCAGATATCCACAGTTGTTTGTTAAGTGAGTTTGAATTTCGGGACGAAATTCCTTTAAGGGGGGTAGATTGTGATAACCCTAAATTTTAAACAATGTTAGTTTGATTTGGAATTCTATAAAATTTCGAATTTTATTAGAATGAACGTATTTGGTTGCGACGTTAGTAAACGAGAAACGGAAACGTTCTCGGAACGTTTAAATTGAAAAACGTTACATTTCCGTAACGTTTATATCGACTTTTATTCCGTCGATCGGTTGCGAAAACTTCCTTCACGAAAGTTGTAGAGCTCGTCGATACGAGTGCGTGGACATGTGACACGTTCGAATCGGACGTCGGATGTAAAAGTTATTAACGTCGGAAGTTAGTTTCCGATTTGGAAACGAGTATAAATAGAATGTTTTGTGATTAGGGTTTCCACTTTTGGAAACCCTCAGTTTCTCTCCGCCTCCCTCTCACTTTCTCTCTCTTCTCTCTCGTTCTTTCCCCCTCTCACCCGAGCTCTTCCCCTCCCTCGGCTTCGACCTTCGATCTCCCTCATCCGAGGGAGGTGTTCCTCACCGCCGGCTCCATGGCACTCAGCAGCTCGACGCGACGTCCCACCGATCATGGCACAAGCTCCAGCGTCGCCGCGAAGATCATCGAACCACACCGAGCCCAGCAACAACAGGTTCCAGTTCTCCGCCGTTCGAGCAGCCCTCCGCCGACGCAAGCACACGATCCACACCTCTCTCTTCCCTCCGACGCCGTAGATGAGCTACCACTATGCAACTCGAGCCGAGGCAAGTCACCCTTGAAGGATCGAGCTCCACCGACGATCCATCCATCTCCGACGAGTTCCAAGAGCCCCACTATACGATCTAGGTAAGTATGGAAGTGATTGTTGTTGGTGTGTGATTGTGGATTGAAATTTGTTGAATTTGGGATAGTTTAGAATGATTGTGGAGTGAGAATCGGAGGAGGAGGAATTTTAGGAATACCGCCGCCTTAGGCGGCGCGTGGGGAGGCGTGGGGTGGTGTAGGGGCTGCTTAGGAGCGGAGGGAGGAAGAGGGGAGAAAGGAGGACGGTTTTGGGGTGGTGGTGGCGCCACACGCGCCGGTTTTGGGCTCGGCGCGTGGGCCCCACGCGCTGCCGGCCGGAGGTGGCGCGTGTGCCACACGCGCCGCCGTGTGAGGCGGAGTAAATAGTTTCGACTGAAAGGGTATTTTGGTAATTTACTGTGTAACGGTAAATGTAAATGTAAATTTTATTTACGTATGGTAAATGTAATTAAGTTTTACCTACGGTAAATGTAATTATAATTTACTTTCGGTAAATGTAAAAAGTAAATTGTAAAAAGGGTAATTTAGTAAATTTTATTTACTGAATTTGTATTTACATTAAATCGTACGTATACGTACAGAAATACGTATTAATATTTATACGTACAGAAATACGTATTAATATTTATACGTACAGAAATACGTATTAATATTTATACGTACAGAAATACGTAATTAATATTTATACGTACAGTAATACGTATTTAATATTTATACGTACAGAAATACGTATTAATATTTATACGTACAGTAATACGTATTTAATATATATACGTACAGAAATACGTATATAATATTTATACGTACAGAAATACGTATTAATTGAGTAGTGAACAGTAACTTCGTATAAACCAAAATTGCTGAACAGTAACCGTATATTACTGTTTTGGCATTTAAAGGTTTACGAAACGATTCTAAATTCTTTTCTTATTCTTTTAAGGTGATCGTTAAATCGAGGAAAGGAATTAGCATCGCGAATTGTGGAATTACGCTCAAGTCAATAAGGTGAGTAAAATCTCACTGATTTACGAATCTACCCTCGCGGTGATTCAACATTTTTGGAAGTGTGTTTATTTAATGAATTACAACATGTATATAACTTAGTGGACTACGTATATATAGTATAATGGTAATAAATATATATATATATATAGTTCATTAAATTACATACTGTTATTAATTCATTAAAAATAGTCATTTCGGTGACAGAAAAATTGTGCATGTGTGATTTTAATGGTACGATATGATGTGAGATTATCGTACGTAATTTTTCAGGTGTTTATGAAATATGACATGTATATGATATAGTGGACTATGTATATATTGTATAAATGGTAAATAAATACGAATATATATAGTTTGCTATATAATATACTGTTATGATTTTTATTGTGGATATATTGTGAAAGTTTTAAAACGTACAATATGATGAGTGATTATTGTACATGATTTTATCACGGAAAATGTGAAATATTGTGATTTGTCTTCGGACGTGATGTGTGGTACAATATGATGTGAGATTATTGTACATGTGATTTTATCACGGAAAATGTGAAATATTGTGATTTGTCTTCGGACGTGATGTGTGGTACAATATGATGTGAGATTATTGTACATGTGATTTTATCACGGAAAATGTGAAATATTGTGATTTGTCTTCGGACGTGATGTGTGGTACAATATGATGTGAGATTATTGTACATGTGAGGCAAGTCGGAACCTAGCCTTTGGCCGGGCGAAAGTTACGATACAGTTAGAGCTCTAGTCTGTCTGCCATAGTACTGCATGAGGGTAACGGGTGGTTATCTGATCATGGGTACTCAGCTTGTTGTGGATGTTGGGTGGCGGGTGGTTACCCAACATCAGCGGTATACTAAGTGAGGGGTAACGGATGTGTACCAGCGCTCATTAGATACCATTTTGTGAAAGTATTAGAGTAACCAGATGGGTTGCTCGTTTTCTCTTGATTTTCATTATACTGTGTTGATGTGGTGTTGTCTCTTTTATGAGACGAGAGTTACCTTTATATTTTACTCATACGAGCTGTAAAGCTTACCGGGTTTGTGTTGCAATCCCGGTGCACCAATATCAATGGTGTAGGGGATACTTCCACAGGTGCTGAGTAGTGGTGATCGGGTGACGACTCCGAAGACTCGAAGTCGATTGCATTCAGTTGTGGTGAGGTTCCAGCGCGCATTGTGTGTGAGATTTGTTGTGATTTTATTTGTGAGGTTGTTGTGAGGATTATACAATTCCATTTGTTATATGTTGAATTATCATTTGGTTTGTAATAATCGGCTTGACTGAGTTATGTTTTAAACTCAGAGGTGATCCGCTGTGACATTAAAATGATTTCATTTTCAGTGAGATTGTTTTTGGTGTTCTAACGACTTTGAAATTTTGAGTTTTTAGGCTCGAAATTTTAGGGTCGTTACACAGTGCTCTTGGGCCAGGCGGTGATGACCACGGCAGCCTGAAGGTTGAGATCGCCGGTGTTGAGGAGGTTCGGAGGGAGAGAGTTCGAGGGAAGAGAGAGAGGTTTCGAGGGAGAGGAGAAATGAGGGAGGCGGAGAGAAACTGAGGGGTTTCCAGTTATGGAAACCCTAGTTAAAAAAAATTCCTTTTTATACTAGTTTCCAAATCGGAAACTAACTTCCGACGTGAATAACTTTTACGTACGTCGTCCGATTAAAACGCGTCACATATCCACGAACTCGTATCGATGCACTCTACAACTTTCGTGAAGGAAGTTTTCACAACCGGGCGACGAAATAAAAGTCGATAAATTCGTTCGGAAACGTAACGTTTTCTTAATAACGTTCTCGGAACGTTTCCGTTTCCCTTTCGTAACGTTTGCAAACAATCATAATCATTTAAACTGAAATTCATGTCTTTATATAACTCAAATTAATTCAAATAATGTATTTGAAATTTAGGGTTATTACAATATGTAGGAGATTTTGAGACAGTTGCAGATAGATATTACGTTGCTTTAATGTTACGTTGCTTTAATACTCATACGACGAAATTGATTTCGTCGTTAAGGTTTACCGACGATAATTTCCTCGCTTAAGAGTGATAAATGTTCGTCGTCTTAGATGATAACGACCAATCACACTCCGTCGGATACGTAATGAGCTAAACGACGAAGGCTTAACTTTTGTCGTTTTGGTACTTAAGCCACGGTCCCTAAACGACGAACCTTAAACGACGAAATATCCGTCGTTGTGGTGATCATACGAGGAAAGTGGGCTCTTAGCCGACGAAAATAGTTCGTCGTTTTAGACTTTTTTCTGGTAGTGATATATGTAGGAAAGCATATATGGAAAACCAGCTCTGCAATATACAGGCATATAGCTGCGAAAATTAATTGATATATCCTCAGTTAATTATTTGCTGGACACGTAGGGATTGATTTGTTTTAATGAACGAACTGTGATATCGATTGCCTCCATCGTTCAATAGTATGTGTTCTCAAGAAGTCATCATTTCTCAATAATCTCTCTCAAAGTACTCTTTCTTGTTCAACAAGCGCTTCACTTAACCTAGTTTACCGTAGTAAATTAATGGGAATCTTGAGTTAAAATTGGTATAATTTTGTAAAATCGATCTGTAGAAATCGCAAGTAATGGAAGAAGTCATGGTCATAAAGAAAATTCATCGGTGCTGCCAATTCAAATGCCTTTATCACTTGACAGAGAATATATAAGAAGGATGTTGTGGTCACTAAATCTAACTGACGAACATGTATCAACGACTAGGTACCGTACGTGCGTACGTACGTACTTCTTCATGTTTATGCATGTATTATTCTATCATTTGGAATAAGCTTATGATGGATGTCACAGGATATTTATGCAGCTTTCTAGCATATATAATTAAGAATAGATTGTACAGTATTTAAAGAAAAATTTCGTACATACAATACTAAATCTACTCTCTATGCAACTCCTAATGTATTATTTTCTGAAAAAGTGTGTTGTATAAGTTCCTTATAGATCGACTCATGTCCTATACACGCATATGTCCTATACACGCATATGTCCTATACACGCTTCCGACCTTTTTTCGTGTCTTATCGAAATCCCTTCCTAAAACATGGAGCTAGGATGATTATCTGAACCTTGATCGATAGATTATATATATAGTTTGCGTCTTTGACTAAAGAATTGATTGATAAAAATAATGATTAATTATATATCGTTATATGTACGTATTTTATACATGAGCTCCAAAAACTGCCCAGGGTTCTTATTTTGATAATGAACATGAAGGTAAGTTTGATTGAAGCTAGAGTTTACGATATTAAGTTCTTGTGAGGGCAAGATTTTAAACAATAAATAAACCCGTTTATATCGTGAAGTAATCAGCAAATTATGACAAAGACAAAAGCTTGAATGTACGTATACCAAATTATCAATTGAGAGTTTGATGGCAAAAGAATAGTTTGGCACTATATATATATATATATATATAACAGAAGGATTAAAAATCGATATATTACTCAGTGATAAGAATCAAGGATGATCTAGCTGGAGGATTATATTCTTGATCAAACCTTGGCATTGTCTGTTTTCAATACTCATTAATGTTGTTGCAGGTGAGCTTTATGAGTTGATCATTATCTTACATAATCCATCACGGTCAATTTCAGTTTATCATCTGCAAACTGAAGATGATTTTTGATGATATCCAAAATGATTATAGTGTATTTGAAGTTTACGGTAACAAATCGATGACATATTCAACATAAAATCGGGAAAAAGGAGAAACACGTGACAATCATGAGATTCTATTAAACTATGATCAATTCCTGAATCATACATCTCCGTCATCATTACTGCAGGTTAGAGTTCAGAGGCAAATTAATCGAATGGTACGGTAGACCATCAACCTTAGTTTCGTACAAGTTCTTGTACTTTTATTGTAATAACCCTAAATTTCAAACAAGATTTGAGTTGTTTGGAATTCTATAAAGATTGTAAAATTTAATTAGATTGAAGGTGAATTGTTACGACATTATGAAATGAGTAATGGTTACGTTCTTGGAAACGTTTAATTCGAAAAATGTTATGTTTCCGAACGAATATATCGACTTTTATCCCGTTGCTCGGTTGCGAAATCTTCCTTCACGAAAGTTGTAGGGCTCGTTGATACGAGTTCGTGGGTATGTGACGCGTTCTAATCGGACGATGTATGTAGAAGTTATTAACGTCGAAAGTTAGTTTTCGATTTGGAAACGAGTATATAAAGAACTTTTCTGTTGTAGGGTTTCCATTTGTGGAAACCCCTCTCTCTCTTTCACTTCCGCCTCCCTTCTCTCTCTCCCTCTCGGCTCTCTCTTCTCGAGCTCTCCCTCCTGACTCTCTCTTCTCGAGCTTTCTCCCTCTCCCTCACGGCTCGCCACCGATCTTCCTCCTCATATAGACGGGTCGCACCACCCCTGCAGTCGACCCCAAGGTCGACGCCCTCACCCTCCCCGATTCTTTTATTTTCTCTCCCGAAAACTCTCTCATCCTCTCGGCTCACCAACGAATCGCCGCCCTCCGTGCGCCGTGCTCCTCACCACCGGCATCAGCGGCCTCACAACCACGACGCGACCTCCCTCCGAGCAAGGCACGGACTCCAGCGACGCCGTGAAGCTTCGGCGTGACTCACAGGAACCGGGCACAGTCGGTCCAATCCTACCAACGAGCTTCAACGATTTCAAACCGTGTTTTGGGTAAGGATTTAGTTAATTCAATTGTTGAATTGCTTGTTGGTGAATTTGTGGATGTTTGGAGAGGTTCTGAGGTAGATCGGAGTGGGAGAACAGAGAAGGAAAGAGAGGAGATTTCCGCCGCCATGGATGGCGCGTGGGAGTGCATGGGGTGGTCTAAAGGCGATGTGAGGCTGTGGGAAGGGCGGAGGAGGGAAGGGGAGAGATTTGGGGTGGCGGTGGCGTGACACGCGCCGTTGGTGGCGTTGGATCATCTCTGAGTTCAAAATACAACTCAGTCAAACCGATTATTACAACCCAAATTATAATTCAATATTATAACAATGGAATTGCGTAATCCTCACAACAAACTCACAAGATAGTCACACAAAATCCTCACACCAGCTGGAGATAAATAACTTCAAGTCCACTTAGCGGTACGTCAATTCCCACTAATCCACACCTGCAGAGTTATCCACTACACCATCGAATTGGTGCACCGGGATTGTAAACACAAACCCGGTAAGCTTTACAGCTCGTATGAGTAAAATGAACATATATAACTCGCATATCAATATATACGAAAATCCACAAATCAAACAAATATAAATGCACTCATGAGTCAATGGACGGCCCATCTGGTTGTCCCAAAGAAATGTGAAAAGAAGCGCTCATGAGAAATTAAGTAACCCTTCTGGTTACCCAAATGCATTTATAATACGGGTACCAAGAACGCTGGTACACATCTGTTACCCCTCTCGTAATACACCGTCGATATTGGATAGCCACCCGCTACCCAACATCCAAAACAATCTGAGTACCCATGAGCAGATAACCACCCGTTACCTCACATGTAGTACTAAGGCAGACAGACTAGAGCTCTAACTGTATCGTAACTTTCGCCCGGCCAAAGGCTAGGTTCCGACTTGCCAAACACGTACAATAATCTCACATCATATTGTACCAATCACGTCCGAAGACAAATCAACATTTTAACAATCTCAATGTTAAAAATCACGTACAATAATCTCACATCATATTGTACCAAAAATCATGTCCGAAGACAAATCAACATTTTAACAATCTCAATGTTGAAATCACGTACAATAATCTCACATCATATTGTACCAAAAATCATGTCCGAAGACAAATCAACATTTTAACAAACTCAATGTTAAAATCACGTACAATAATCTCACATCATATTGTACAAATCAAAATCACATGCTCGATATTTAAATCTCGTCATCGAAATGACATAAATCACGATAAAATCATAACAGTATATTATATAGCAAACTATATATATATGTACATATTTACCATTTATACAATATATATATAATCCATTATATCGTATACATGTCATATTTCATAAACACGTCCGAAGACAAAACATTTTAACAAACTCATGTTAAAACCATGTACAATAATCACACCTCATATTGTACAAAAATCACATCACATGCTCAACATTTAATTCTCGTCATTCGAAATGACCAATTCCAACGAATTCATAACAGTATATAATATAGCAAACTATATATATATGTACTTATTACCATTTATACGATATATACGTAATCCACTATATTGTATACGTGTCGTAATTTAATATTAAAAACTCTTGCAAAAATCTTGGAATCACCGCAAGGGTAGATTCGTAAATAAGTGAGATTTTACTCACCTTCTTTCCTGCGTGCAACTTCCACGACCCTGAAAGTAATTTCCTCACTCGTTTCGTCAGTCACCTAATAGCACGATAAATGCTTAGAAAATGATACTTAAAATATCAGGTGACGAGTTCAGCACAGCTAAATGTTGTTCATAAAACATTGTTCACGGAACACTGTTCATGTTTACTAATCACTGTTTTTACTAAACCACTGTTCACATGTACTGTTTTATCAAAACACTGTTCACAGTTACTGTTCACCATGTCACTGTTCAAATTACTGTTACAGTTTACTATTCACAGTTACTGTTACAGAACACTATTCATGCGATTGTACTATTCACCAGTAATATTCACAGTCACTATTCATGCGTCGTTACTGTTCACCGACCGCCACCAATCATCACCAAATTTCATCACCACAACCTAAACAACATTTCCAACAACTTCCTAATTGACACAAAGTTCTAAATCCGAGCCTAAACAGTCCAAACACCGAAGAACATATATTCGCACTATTCACAAACCCTAGAAATTGAAATTTTGATTCGGGTACTTACACTTCGATTTGGCTCGATTCCTTTTGTGGGAATGTTGCTGGGACTGAGACAAGCAAAACCCCCCAAGAATCTCGAGCCATGGTGGCCGGAAGAGGCGGCGCCGCCACAACAGTAACTTCCGGCAGTTGCTACACCGTGTGTGGTTGTCGCCGGAGTGCAAGGCATAGCCCAAAACATGGAGCTCGTCGAGCCCGTCAGTTTGATAGGTGGCACGACACGAGGCGACGTCGGATGGTGGAGAAATCGACCGGAGAAGTTTTTTTTTTTGGGTCGGGTGAACAGTAACCCGAGCTCGGGTGAACAGTAACCCGAGCTCGGGTGAACAGTAACCCGAGCTGATTTTTAGAAAAATCTGATTTTTAATCTCATTTCATTCCTTTTATACTATTTCCAAAATCGGAAACGAACTTCCGACGTTAATAACTTTTGCATCCGATGTCCGATTCGAACGCATGACGTGTCCACGAATTCGTATCGATGAGCTCTACGACTTTCGTGAAGGAAGTTTTTGCAACCGAGCGACGGAATAAAAGTCGATCTATACGTTGCGGTAACGTTACGTTTTCTAATTAAACGATCCGAGAACGTTTCCGTTTTTGTTTTGAAATGTCGCAAATCTCCAATTGTCGTCTTGAATTAATTTCACAAGTTTAACACTTAAAAAAAATACTCGACATTTAGTTTCTAAAAATTCGGGTTATTACATAACGATTTTGAATTTTTGAGTTTTTATACTCGAAATTTTGGGGTCGTTACATTTATGTTTGATCAATCACTTTGTCAAGTTATCCTTAACATTGGATCTTTCCAATCCTCTTTTCGCCATCGTTGATCACAAAACCTCGCCGCCTTATATGAATCGAACTTGATTATTCCGCATAAACCTGATTTCTTATGATCTCATTGAATCAGTGCATCATCAATCTCACCATTATTGCATCACTGTATGTTTGCTAGAAAAAGATAACTTGAAACCATTGGCGTCTAGGTAAAGGATTTACTTCAGATTAATAAGGCAGCAGTCTTAAGAAAAGAGATTATGCCTAACTCAGTTGTCTTCTCCTTGCGCATGCCAGCCTTCGATCGATGCTTCAGCTGATCGATCAGTCTTACCTACAATTCTAACAGAGTCTCACCTACTATTCTGCAGTTCTCACGAACGCATATGTGTTCCACAATGTAGGGGAACAGTGTATATCATGCTGTAGCAAAGAAGGAACGAGATATAAACTTCCTAATATATAATTATACGTGCATGCGGTCCAACTTGAACCCTATATATCCAAGAATCAAAACCGGGTCAACAACTTTGAATCGCGTTTATCGATTGACAATTCAGAGATTCAAACACTTTGGGGGCAACTTGATTCAATGACTTCATTGCATGGTTGAGAATATGAGTTCAATTAGGGCTCTATAAATATCATACTTGATCTCTCAAATAGGAATTCACCAAGGAACTCGAACTATATTCCTCTAAGCCTCTTCTCATAAAGTTCATCAGTTCAACGTACAATCTCTTTTTCCATTACTCTCTCATATATACAGCAGCAGCTTGGATTCAAATCAGTCTGATGGAAAGAACCAAAAGCATCCCACTACAGCCACCAACTTATGGAAACCTAATCACTGTTTTAAGCATTGATGGAGGTGGAATAAGAGGGCTTATCCCTGGAACCATCCTTGCTTTTCTTGAATCTGAGCTTCAGGTACTAAATGAACTCTAGATCAATTTTGTACCAACCTAAGTTTATACACTAGAATTTGCTCGTTAAGTAGTTATCGCATTCGTTTTCTGCCACGTACATGCATGCCCGATCTAAGTAATGCTAGGAATAATGCCATTGTCTCACAGTACGTGCGAATGTATCAGTTGAGTTCTATTGCATACATGTCAAGTACGATGATCAAAAGTTCTGCCTCGTGAATTTCTAGGTTGATCAACCAATGAATCTAACATTTTGATCAGGATGCATAAGCTGCGTCACGTAGGACAAATTAAATATAAAAATATTGCAAATTTCTTTGTAATGTCCAGTAGCCGTCTTATTACTCTTATATATGTACGTTAGTACCAAATTTCCTTTGATTAATATGTCTTACAATCAATCTAGTAATAAAGTCATCGATCATTTTGCAGAAGCTGGATGGGGAAGATGTAAGACTCGCCGACTACTTTGATGTCATTTCAGGGACAAGCACTGGAGGTCTTCTGACTGCCATGCTTACAGCCCCAGATGAGAATAACCGACCGTTATTTGCTGCTAAAGATATAAAGGATTTCTACCTTAATGATAGCCCCAAAATGTTTCCCCAGCCGGCGTACGTAATGCTTGCATATTATTACGTTATACGTACTTTGGTCTAAACCTAGCTAGCTATAGTCATTTACTATGCATTGATGCTTTCAAGTTAATGAAGTTGTGAACTAACTCTGAGTTTCAATCTTAAACCCTCAACAGATGGTGGTTCTTTCCTGGTGTTATGAACATCATCAAATCTCTAGTAGGCCCGAAATACGACGGGAAGTATCTACACAGATTGATAAGGGAAAAACTAGGTGACAAGAAACTGCACCAGACAATGACTAATGTTGTTATTCCTACGTTTGATATAAAGAATCTCCAGCCGGCAATCTTCTCCAGCTTTGAGGTGCAGATAAATATATATATATATATATATATCATCTGTCTTTTTTTTTTGGTCTTGAATATATATCATCTGTCTAATATTAGTAATCTACTTACAGCGCGCCGGAGCAAGTAATTCTAACATATATGCATGCTTTTATTGGTGTAATTAAAACTCAGGTAAAAAAAAAGCCATCCATGGATGCTTTGCTATCTGACATAAGCATAGCGACCTCGGCAGCACCAACTTATCTTCCAGCTCATTATTTCGAAACTGTGGACGCAGGAGGGAAAGTAATTAGAGAATTTAACCTTATAGATGGTGGTGTGGCTGCAAATAATCCGGTAAGTATGTACTTCTAGTACATACTTAATTTTAGTCCGATATATCGATCCAAGATTGATAATCATGAAATTTAACTATAACCCTGAACGCATGTTGCTTTTATTTCAGACTCTGGTTGCTATTGGTGAAGTTACTAAGGAGATAATCAAGGGCAGCTCGGACTTTTTCCCTATCAAACCCATGGACTATGGAAGGTTCTTGGTTATATCATTAGGAGCCGGCTCACCAAAAATTGAATTGAAGTACAATGCGCCGAGCGCATCTAAATGGGGTATCTTGAACTGGTTAACCAGTGGTGGTTCCACCCCTATTATCAACGTTTTCAGTCATGCAAGTACCGATATGGTCGATCTGCACCTTTCTGTAGTTTTCCAAGCTCTTCACTCAGAGAAAAATTATCTTCGAATTCAGGTTCGTATACTCATTATCATGTAATATATTTTATTCTTCTAGCTAGATAGCCATGTATTAATCGTGAGATTTGACGAAGAATTAATATTCTTATATGAAAACGCAGGATGACACGCTAACTGGACAAGTATCTTCTTTGGATGTAGCCACAAAGAAAAATTTGAACGCTCTCATAGAAGTTGGAGAAGGCCTATTGAAGAAACCAGTGTCTAGGGTTAATTTGGAGAATGGTAGATTTGAGGCGTCTAATCATGAGACCAATGAAGAGGCTCTTATAAGGTATAACTATGGATCGGAAGCACATTTAATTTGTTATCAACATATATATGTTCGTCGTTTGTCCAATATCTATGATATTATTTTCGTATTATATTAACAGAAGGTTTTGACGTACTATTAATTTGCAGGTTTGCAACACTACTATCTGAAGAAAGAGGGCTTCGCCTTGCAAGGTCGCCCCACGGAAAATGTGCCATGCTCAAGTCGAACTCGTATTGATATTCTGAATGCCGCAGCTGCCGCGCGCTATACGTATATAATAGTACTGAAACATAGTTTGTTCTGTATTCTTTCATTTGCAGTAACTGTTTAAGTAATTAACAGTTTCTTGTAGTTCAAGGTTGGAGAAAAACTATCCAACATACTTGAACATTCTTTTAATTCTTTGCATTCAAATAAAACCAGGCTAGGCTGGGATATTATTTCAGTGTATATATTGTCACATTTAAATAAATAAAGGACAGTTTGCAAGCAAGCAATAATTATCTTAATTTATATGTAAACACTAATCACCAATGAACCTCATAAATGATTTGTTATACCCTGTAGTATGCATAAATAAAATTCAGCTTAAAATTTGTATCAATATAGAATCATGAGTTGTTTGTAAAAGTATGAAATTGTTGTATACGCACGCCAATTGACTCTAAAAAAAAACCTTTAATTTGTTTCTTCCCCTCTTTTGATTAACTACATGCAAAGGAAATTTACGTAGATTACAATATAGTACTGTGGAGATTACAGGAACAGAAATTCCACTGATGAGCAGGGCGTGTTGTAATAACCCGAATTTTTAGAAACTAAATGTCGAGTATTTTCAAAGTGTTAAACTTGTGAAATTAATTCAAGACGACAATTGGAGGTTTGCGACATTTCGAAACGAAAACGGAAACGTTCTCGGATCGTTTAATTAAAAACGTAACGTTACCGCAACGTATATATCGACTTTTATTCCATTCTCGGTTGCGAAAACTTTCTTCATGAAAGTTGTAGAGCTCGTCGAAACGAATTCGTGAGTATGTGACGCGTTCTAATCGGACGTCGGATGTGGAAGTTATTAATATCGGAAGTTAGTTTCCGATTTTGAAAACGAGTATAAATAGGATATTTTGTGTTTAGGGTTTCCATTTCAGAAAACCCATTCTCTCTCTTCGCTTCCGCCTCCCCTTTTCCCTTTCTCTCTCTGCACTCACTCTCTCTCCCCGATCCCTTCCCCTCTCCATCTCTCTGCCGGCGATCTCCCTCCACTGGCCACCGTGCTTGACACCGCCGGTGGCAATGAGACCGCACGGCCAAGATACGTCGACCGGTGGTAGCAGCGACCCACCATAGGCGGGGAACAAGAAGCGACGACGACATATAGCTTCGGCCCCGTCGATCTCGATGTCGCGGGCACCGCGCAAGATAGGAGGCATGTTGGCAAGCTTCTCCCTCACCCCTCGACATGATTTCACTGGAGGAGACGTTCGATTTTTGCTGCAGCGGTGTCAACCACTTCCCCTCGAATCCGAGACCCCACGACGACTTCATTGAGCTTTCCCGGCGAGTCTGACGGTTCAAAACTTCGATTGAGGTGAGGGATTGCATATTTGGATTGTTGTTGTAATAACCCAAGATTTTTAGAACATTATTGAATTGAATTGAATTCTATGAAGTTACGAAATTCAATTATAATGAAATTGTTTGTTTGCGAACCGTACGAAACGGAAACGGAAACGTTCCGAGAACGTTTAATAAGGAAACGTTACGTTTCCGAATGATTATATCGACTTTTATTCCGTCGCTCAGTTTCAAAAACTTTCTTCACGAAAGTTGTAGAGCTTGTCGATACGAGTTCGTGGATATGTGACGCGTTCTAATCAGATGACGTACGTAAAAGTTATTAACGACGAAAGTTAGTTTCCGATTTTGGGAGGGGGTATAAAAGGAAATGTTATCAGTTAGGGTTCCCATAATTGGAAACCCTTTCATTTCACTCTCACCCGCCTCCCTCAGTACTCTCTCTCTCTCGAACCCGAGCTCACTCCCATCTCCCTCTCCCTCTCGACCCGAAACACTCTCTCTCTCTCTCTCTCTCTCTCTCTCTCTCTCTCTCTCTCTCTCTCTTCCTCGCACCCTCCCTCTCCTCACAGACGGCTGCTGAACCTCACCGCCGTCCCCTGCTACCACCTCTGGCACGCCGTGCCTCTGTCCGCCGCCAAGGAGCCACAACGAAGAGGGAGCACGAAGCTCTTCACCGATTCAAGAGTTTCCGACGGTTTTGGACTCCGATCTAGGTAAGGAGGCATTTGATTCATGGTTGTGATGTTTTTGTGATGTTTTTGGATGAATTGGGAGGTTGTTGGTGGAGATCGGAGAGAGAGGTGGAAGGAGGGTTACCGCCGCCTAGAGGCGGCGCGTGGAGGAGTTTGGGAGGAGTAGGAGGCGGCCTAGGACCGGAGAGAGGAAGAGGAGAGAAAAGGGGAGAGAAATGGGGCGGCGGTGGCGTGCTACGCGCCGTCCCTGGGCACGGCGAGTGAGCCCCACGCGCCGCCTGCCGGCGGGTGGCGCGTGTGCCCCACGCGCCGCCACCTGCGGCGGTGTGAATAGTTTTGACAGAAAGGGTATTTTGGTAATTTACTGTGTAACGGTAAATGTAAATGTAAATTTTATTTACGTACGGTAAAATGTAATTAAATTTTACATTCGGTAAATGTAAATATAAATTACTTTCAGTAAATGTAAAAAGTAATTTGTAAAAGGTAATTAGTAAATTTTATTTACTGAGATTGTATTTACCTTTAAATAGTACGTATACGTACAGGAATACGTATTAATATTTATACGTACAGAAATACGTATTAATATTTATACGTACAGAAATACGTATATAATATTTATACGTACAGAAATACGTATTAATATTTATACATACAGAAATACGTACATAAATTTATACGTACAGAATTACGTACATAATATTTATACGTACAGAAATACGTATTAATTTTGTATTTGTACAGTAACCGTGAATAGTAACAGTGAACAGTAACTTCGTAAAACCGAAAATTGCTGAACAGTAACCGATTATTACTGTTTCGGCATTTAAAGGTTTACGAAACGATTCTAAATTCTTTTCTTATCTTTTTAAGGTGATCATTAAATCGAGGAAATGAATTATCATCAGGAATTGTGGAATTATGCTCGAGTCGATAAGGTGAGTAAAAATCTCACTTATTTATGAATCTACCCTTGCGGTGATTCAAGATTTTGCAAGAGTTTTTAAGATTGAATTACGACACGTATACAATATAGTGGATTACATATATATCGTATAAATGGTAATAAGTATATATATATATATATATATAGTTTGCTATATTATATACTGTTATGAATTCATTGGAATTGGTCATTTCGAATGACGAGAATTAAATATTGAGCATGTGATTTGATTTTTGTACAATATGAGGTGTGATTATTGTACGTGATTTTAACATGAGTTTGTTAAAATGTTTTGTCTTCGGACGAGTTTTTGTCTTCGGACACGTTTATGAAATATGAAATGTATATGATATAATGGATTATATATATATTGTATAAATGGTAAATATGTACATATATATATAGTTTGCTATATAATATACTGTTATGATTTTATCGTGATTTATGTCATTTCGATGACGAGATTTAAATATCGAGCATGTGATTTTGATTTGTACAATATGATGTGAGATTATTGTACGTGATTTTAACATTGAGATTGTTAAAATGTTGATTTGTCTTCGGACATGATTTTTGGTACAATATGATGTGAGATTATTGTACGTGATTTTAACATTGAGATTGTTAAAATGTTGATTTGTCTTCGGACGTGATTTTTGGTACAATATGATGTGAGATTATTGTACGTGATTTTTAACTTTGGCCGGGCGAAAGTTACGATACAGTTAGAGCTCTAGTCTGTCAGCCATAGTACTTCATGTGAGGTAACGGGTGGTTATCTACTCATGAGTACTTAGATTGTTTTGGATGTTGGGTAGCGGGTGGTTACCCAATATCAGCTTAGTACTGCATGTGAGGTAACAGGTGGTTATCTGCTCATGGGTACTCAGATTGTTTTGGATGTTGGGTAGCGGGTGGCTATCCAATATCAGCGGTGTATTACGAGAGGGGTAACAGATGTGTACCAGCGTTCTTGGTACCCGTATTATAAATGCATTGGGTAACCAGAAGGGTTACTTAATTTTCTCATGAGCGTTTCATTTCATATTCTTTGGGACAACCAAATGAGCTGTCCATTTACTCATGAGGGCATTTATATTTGTTGTTTTGTGATCTTTCGTATATTTTGATATGCGAATTATATTTTGATTTTAACTCATACGAGCTATAAGCTTACCGGGTTTGTGTTTACAATCCCGGTGCACCAATTCGATGGTGTAGGGGATAATTCCGCAGGTGCTGATTAGTGGAGGTTGAGTGACGACTACAGAGGCTTGAAGTCGTTCATATTCTACTTGCGGTGAGGTTTTTAGTGTGGACTTGTGTGTGAGAATTTGTGTAAATTTTATTTGTGAGATTTGTGAGTGATTTGTGAGGATTATTACATTTCCATTTTATGTATGGATTATAAATTTGGGTTGTAATAATTGGTTGTTTGAGTTGTATTGAGAACTCAGAATTAATCCGCTGTTACACTTTAATGATTTCGATTTATTGAGATTATTTTGTGTTTAACGACTTTAGAATTTTGAGTTTTTAAGCTCGAAATTTTAGGGTCGTTACAGTTGTGATGCTTGTTGTGAAATTTTGGATGAATTGGAGTTAAGATTTAGGAGGTCGGAGGAGGAGGAGGAGGGTTTACCGCCGCCTTGGGCGGCGCGTGTGGGTGCGTGTGTTAGGTTAGGAGTGGTTTGAGACCGTGGGAAGGAAGAGGGGAGGAAGGAGAAGAGATTTGGGGCGGCGGTGACGTGCTACGCGCCGGTTTTGGGCTCGGCGCGTGTGCCCCACGCGCTGCCACAGTGAGTGGCGCGTAAGCGCCACGCGCGGCCTGCCGGAGGTGGCGCGTGCACCCCACGCGCCGCCACGTGCGGCGGCGTGAACAGTGTTTCCGAAAAGAGTAATTTTGTAATTTATTTTTACGTACGGTAAATGTAAAAAGGTGATTTACGTACGGTTAATGTAAATTTTAATTACGTACGGTAAATGTAAATGTAAATTTTATTTACGTACGGTAATTGTAAATATAAATTACTTTCAGTAAATGTAAAAGTAATTTCAGAAGGGTAAATCAGTAATTAATATTTAGTGAAACAATATGTATTTTTGGAAAAGTGTTTATACGTACAGAAATACGTAAAACAGTATGTATACGTACATAAAAACGTAAACAGTATGTACTCGTACAGAGATACGTATTGGATGCGTATTTGTACATTAATACGTGAATAGTAACCGTGCACAGTAACAGTGAACAGTACCGAAAATTGCTGTACAGTAACCGATTATTACTGTTTCGGCATTTAAAGGTTTACGAAACGTTTCTAAATTATTTTCTTATCTTTTCAAGGTGATCTATAAAGCAAGGAAAGTAATTATCTTCGGAAATTGTGGAATTACGCTCGACTCGATAAGGTGAGTAATATCTCACTTATTTACGAATCTACCCTTGCGGTGATTCCAAGATTTTTGGAAGAGTTTTTAATATTGAATTACGACACGTATACAATGAAACGACCCTAAAATTTCAAGCTTCAAAACTCAAAATCTTAAAATCGTTAAACACAAAAATAATCTCAATGAAATCGAAATCATTTTAATGTCGCAGCGGATCACATCTGAGTTTAAAATATAACTCAGTCAAGCCGATTATTACAAACCCAAATGATAATTCAACATATAACAAATGGAATTGTATAATCCTCACAACAACCTCACAAATAAAATCACACCAAATCTCACACACAATCCACGCTGGAACCTCACCATGACTGGATGCGATCGACTTCGAGTCTTCGGAGTCGTCACTCAATCACCACTACTCAGCACCTGCGGAAGTATCCCCTACACCATTGAAATTGGTGCCCCGGGATTGCAACACAAACCCGGTAAGCTTTACAGCTCGTATGAGTAAAATATTAAAATAACTCTCGTCTCATAAAAGACACAACTCCACATCAACACAGTATAATGAAAATCATGAGAAAACGAGCAACCCATCTGGTTACTCTAATATTTTCACAAAATGGTAACTAATGAGCGCTGGTACACATCTGTTACCCCTCACTTAGTATACCGCTTATGTTGGGTAACCACCCGCCACCCAACATCCAAAACAAGCTGAGTACCCATGAGCAGATAACCACCCGTTACCTCCCATGCAGTACTATGGCAGACAGACTAGAGCTCTAACTGTGTCGTAACTTTCGCCCGGCCAAAGGCTAGGTTCCGACTTGCCTCACATGTACAATAATCTCACATCATATTGTACCACACATCACGTCCGAAGACAAATCACAATATTTCACATTTTCCGTGATAAAATCACTTGTGCAATAATCTCTCATCATATTGTACGTTTTAAAACTTTCACAATATATCCATAATAAAAATCATAACAGTATATTATATAGCAAACTATATATATTCGTATTTATTTACCATTTATACAATATATACATAGTCCACTATATCATATACATGTCATATTTCATAAACACCTGAAAAATTACGTACGATAATCTCACATCATATCGTACCATTAAAATCACACATGCACAATTTTCTGTCACCGAAATGACTATTTTTAATGAATTAATAACAGTATGTAATCTAATGAACTATATATATATATATATGTATTTATTACCATTATACTATATATACGTAGTCCACTAAGTTATATACATGTTGTAATTCATTAAATAAACACACTTGCAAAAATGTTGAATCACCACGAGGGTAGATTCGTAATTCAGTGAGATTTTACTCACCTTATTGACTTGAGCGTAATTCCTCAATTTCCGATAATAATCCCTTTCCTCGATTTAGCGATCACCTTAAAAAGATAAGACAAGCATTTAGAATCGTTTCGTAAACCTTTAAATGCCAAAACAGTAATAAACGGCTACTGTTCAGCAATTTTGGTTTATACGAAGTTACTGTTCACTATTCACGGTTACTGTGCAAATATACGATTAATACGTATTTCTGTACGTATAAATATTATATACATATTTCTGTACGTATAAATATTAATACGTATTTCTGTACGTATAAATACTATATACGTATTTCTGTACATATAAATATTAATACGTATTTCTGTACGTATACGTACTATTTAAATGTAAATACAAATTCAGTAAATAAAATTTACTAATTTACCCTTTTACAAATTACTTTTTACATTTACTGAAAGTAATTTATAATTACATTTACCGTAGGTAAAACTTAATTACATTTACCATACGTAAATAAAATTTACATTTACATTTACCATACACAGTAAATTACCAAAATACCCCTATCGGATAAAAATGTCACACCACCGCACGTGGCGGCGCGTGGGGCACACGCGCCACCCGCCGGCAGGCGGCGCGTGGGGCTCACTCGCCGAAGCCACCCACGGCGCGTGTGACGCCACCGCCGGCCCAAAATCACCCTCCTTCTACCTCCGCCCTTCTCACGGGCTCACGCTGCCCCTAGCCTACCCACGCCCTCACACGCGCCACTCATCGCGACGGTGTCTCCCCCCCTTTCCTCTCCCTCCGATCTCCTCCAAATCTCCATTAATCCAACCAAAAACAACACAAAAATCACACAACAAGCATCACTACATCCTATTTGATGGAAACCTCACCTATTTCGGCCTTGGGAGTGCCGAAACTCGTCGGAGAGTTTGGACCGACTGGTTCGATTTCTTGAGGGACGATCGGAGCTTCACGTCGGCGCTGGAGGCTGTGGCTTGCTTGGAGGGGGGCCGCGTCGAGCTTGCAAGGTTGATGGAGTCGGCGGTGCAGGCCACGGAGAGCTGGAGGTCGGAGATCGGGGAGAGAGAGTGAAGGTCGGGGAGGGAGAGAGAGAGAGAGAGAGAGAGAGAAAGAAAAGGGGAGAGCGGCGGGATGAGAGAGAAGAGAGAGAAAGGGTTTCTGATTATGGAAACCCTAATTCCATAATTATCTATTTATACTAGTTTCCAAATCGGAAACTAACTTCCGACGTTAATAACTTTTACCTCCGACGTCCGATTTGAACGCGTCACATATCCACGAACTCGTATCGACGAGCTCTACAACTTCCGTGAAGAAAGTTTTCACAACCGAGCGACAAAATAAAAGTCGATAAATTCGTTCGGAAACGTAACGTTTTCTTATTAAACGTTCTCGGAACGTTTCCGTTCCCGTTTCATAACGTTTGCAAGTAATCATATTCGGTTTAAAACAAACTTCTCAACTTAATAGAATTTAATTCAATCAAATATCGTTTAAAAAACGAGGGTTATTACAATAATGTCACGACCCGGACCGCTCCGCCGTAACACGATATTGTCTGCTTTGGGCATAGCCCTCACGGTTTTGTTTTTGGGAGCTCAGAAGCACCTTCCCAGTGGGTCACCCATCCTGGGATTGCCCTGGGCCAAGCATGCTTAACTTCGGAGTTCTTCTCTCCTCCGAAGCCGTTGAGCCCCCAAAAGGCCTCGTGTTAGATAGAGGTGGGCATACATATAAGACGCATCACCCCCTCTCCGTTGGCCGATGTGGGATATTACATACAATATAGTGGATTACGTATATATTGTATAAATGGTAATAAGTACATATAAATATAGTTTGCTATATTATATACTGTTATGAATTCATTGGAATTTGTCATTTCGAATGACGAGAATTAAATGTTGAGCATGTGATTTGATTTTTGTACAATATGAGGTGTGATTATTGTACGTGGTTTTAACATGAGTTTGTTAAAATGTTTTGCCTTCGGACGAGTTTTGTCTTCGGACGTGTTTATGAAATATGACATGTATATGATATAATGGATTATATATATATTGTATAAATGGTAAATATGTACATATATATATATATAGTTTGCTATATAATATACTGTTATGATTTTAACGTGATTTATGTCATTTCGATGACGAGATTTAAATATCGAGCATGTGATTTTGATTTGTACAATATGATGTGAGATTATTGTACATGATTTTAACATTGAGATTGTTAAAATGTTGATTTGTCTTCGGACATGATTTTTGGTACAATATGATGTGAGATTATTGTACGTGATTTAACATTGAGATTGTTAAAATGTTGATTTGTCTTCGGACGTGATTGGTACAATATGATGTGAGATTATTGTACGTGTTTGGCAAGTCGGAACCTAGCCTTTGGCCGGGCGAAAGTTACGATACAGTTAGAGCTCTAGTCTGTCTGCCTTAGTACTGCATGTGAGGTAACGGGTGGTTATCTGCTCATGGGTACTCAGATTGTTTTGGATGTTGGGTAGCGGGTGGCTATCCAATATCAGCGGTGTATTACGAGAGGGGTAACAGATGTGTACCAGCGTTCTTGGTACCCGTATTATAAATGCAATTGGGTAACCAGAAGGGTTACTTAAATTCTCATGAGCGTTTTATTTTCATATTTCTTTGGGACAACCTGATGGGCCGTCCATTGACTCATGAGGGCATTTATATTTGTTGATTGTGATTTTTCGTATATATTGATATGCGAACTGTATTGTCATTTTACTCATACGAGCTATAAGCTTACCGGGTTTGTGTTTACAATCCCGGTGCACCAATTCAATGGTGTAGGGGATAATTCCGCAGGTACTGATTAGTGGAGATCGAGTGACGACTCCGGAGATTTGAAGTCGTACGTGGTGAGATTTCTAGCGTGGATTTTGTGTGTGAGAATTGGAGTGATTTTATTTGTGAGGATTATTACATTTTCCATCATATGTAATGTCGAATTATAAATTTGGTTTGTAATAATCGGTTTGGCTGAGTTGTATTTGGAACTCATAGATGATCCGATGTGGACGTTAAATGATTTCATTTTCATTGAGATTGTTTTTGGTGTTCTAACGACTTTGAGATTTTGAGTTTTTAGGCTTGAAATTTTGGGGTCGTTACACAGCGTTCTTGGTACCCGTAATATAAATGCATTTGGGTAACCAGAAGGGTTACTTAATTTCTCATGAGCGATTTATTTCATATTTTTTTGGGACGACCAGATGGGCCGTCCATTGACTCATGAGTGCATTTATATTTGTTGATTTCTGGATTTTCGTATATATTGATATGCGAATTATATTTTCATTTTACTCATACGAGCTGTAAAGCTTACCGGGTTTGTGTTTACAATCCCGGTGCATCAATTCGATGGTGTAGTGGATAACTCCGCAGGTGTGGATTAGCGGGAATTGACGGACCGCTCAGAGGACTTGAAGTTATTTACCTCCAGCTTGTGTGGGAATTGTGTGACTATCTTGTGAGGATTATTCATTTCCATTTATTATAATGTTGAATTATAATTTGGTTTGTAATAATCGATTTAACTGAGTTGTATTTTGAACTCAGAGATGATCCGCTGTGGCATTTTAATGATTTCGATTTCATTGAAATTGTTTAGTGTTTAATGACTTGAAATTTTGAGTTTTTTTTAAGTTTAAAATTTTAGAGTCGTTACACGTGCAGCTAGATCTTTCATTCTTTCTGAAAAATCCAGCAACAGAAATTCCACTGTTATTGTCGTGAATTTGACCAGTTGGTCAGTTAGATCGGAAATTATATACTTCTTTACCTGTTGGTCAACGAACTATAATAACGGACGACCTTCGCGCTCGCTTAAAGCAAATTAATTAAGTTACGATTGGAAGGTTAATTAAACTGAAACCGAAGCCGCCATGATTAAATCTACCAATCTTCTTTGTCTCCTGCATTCGCCCTTCTAAATCGAGCAGCAGACAGTACGAAGTTATGTAATCGATATATACACATGGGCGGTTGTTCATTGTACGTTCCTGGGTTCTTGAACATTGATCCCCCTGAGGGAATTAATAGTTAATTGATTCTTATGAGACCTAAATGGCATGTGATCGATAAGAACTAAGGTCATGTAATTTCATCGCTAGGGTTTGGGTCAGAATGTCTATACCGGCTAGTTTTTAAGTTTATCTTCCCATCGTACTCATATATTATACCAGATCGAGCTTACTACGTATAAAATCCACAGATCTAGCACGTTTGAAAACTGTGCAAGCTAGCTAAGTAGCTGGCCTGGTTTTCTAGGTACACGCAGTTAGGGTTTGGGTCAAGAAAACAAATTTAGGGTTTGATCCACTTGCATTATCATTCTTTTTCAAAATAGTCTCTGGTTTTCGTCAGTAAACACACGGATATAGAAACAACAAGTTTAGAGATTAGTACCAAAAAAATACATATTACTCTATAAAGACAGAAGCAAACTTAATTACTGTACTGGAATGTAATAATCTAACGCATAAACAATTCAACACCAAACTTCATTCTTGTACTGCATTTTAGTTTTAGAAGATATTTTTATTTTGGAAAAACATATACTATTGAGCCAGACTCATTGATCATTTTACTGCAACTAATATGTATCTTCTCATACAATTATATATGGTAGTAATTATCAATTCACTGCCTACAGAATTTCAGCTAGCTAGCTACTTACTGTCCTTAATTATTAGGAATTGAGATACATAACCCCGGACAAATATAGTACTTAACTGTCTATTATGCATGTGTACGTGTGTTTTAGTACAGATTATGCACATTGAGTTGGCTGAGGGACTTGATGCAATCAAGGACTTTTTAGAAGTTCTGCTACCAATAGAACAAGCTTACCAACAAATTACTACAGTGATCTGTAATGTTTCACCAATGGACAGTATGTAATTATTTAACTATTCACTTTTGATTGCAGCTAGCTAATCAAGTTATACAAATCGATAATACTAAGTCCTTTGAACTTGAATTCAAATTCCATGATCGAGAAACATATGACCATAGAAATTTCTTCAGATTTTACAAAATCAAGTTAAAGTTGATATAGCTAGATATCTGTGGGCAAATTTGAATGGACCATTCAATTTTTTTCATTTCAGATAAGTGCGTCGCCCAATCTTCAGCTGGCAGGCCATATAAGAATCAAACAGGCTGCTTTCAGTTATGATTCATCGTAGCCTTTCACGAATCAAACTCTAGCGCGTGAAGAATTCTAAATTTTTAATACAATGTTGGAAACTATGGAATTTAACTAGGCACACGCATTCATTGTCCGCAACCATGCTATAAAGAACTTTCAAATTAATATCCCAAGGGATTATCTGCATTGATTCTTAATGGAGGCAGCTTTTGATCGTTTTGGCCTAACTATGTATGCATATGGTCTCACATTGATTACCTACAAGTCTCATGGAGAGTCTCACCTAAAATTCTTCGAATTCTATTCTCACTTATTGTGACATGTCCATGACCTAGAGGAACACAGCGAGCTTTAATTCATTTCTTCTTGTAGAGAAGAGCCAAAGAGTGTATAAGGTTTGACTGGATAATCGAATTCTCCATTTTTAGTAGACAAGCCAGTCCAAGTTGAATAATATATATTGTTCAATCGAAAGCCAATTCATTGAATTCGATTATCTAATCTCTTTCTGGGTTCTTTCCCGGGACAAGATCGAGTTGCGCATGAGGAGTACGCTATAAGTACCATATTTGATCTGTCAATGGAAACTCACAAAGTGAATCAAGAACTCTATCTATTTGTCTAAAAGCATCCTCTAAAGCTCAAAGACTCTCCTTTTCTCCTACTATCTCTTGTAAAGCTGCAACTATAACTCTGAGTTGCTTGACCATGGCGAGCACAAAGAGCATACCTCTACAGCCCCCAACCTTCGGAAACCTAGTCACTATTTTGAGCATTGATGGGGGTGGAATAAGAGGCCTTATCCCAGCAGCCATCCTCGATTACCTTGAATCCGAGCTTCAGGTAGAATATTGTGCAGGCTTAGTTGATTTGATTCGATCATCCAGCATTTTTGCTGAGAGATTGATATTGATCATATATCAAGTACTGATTATTGGATATGATATATGTGATGAATGTTGCAGAAAATAGATGGTGAGGATGCAAGACTTGCAGATTATTTTGATGTGATTGCTGGGACTAGCACTGGTGGTCTTGTAACTGCCATGATTGCAACTCCAGACGAGAACAACAACAACCTCCCTGTGTTTGCTGCAAAAGATATTAAGGATTTCTACCTTACGCACTGCCCTAAAATATTCCCCCAGAGGCAGTAAGTGCTGTTTTTATGTGAATAGAATGGCAGTTCATTTAACTCTAACTCTTCAATTGATATTTCCATAGCTTAGTTACTAATATGTTCTTTAATGTTTCAAACAACAGTTGTCCATTGTTTCCTCATGCTATAAAGATTATCAAAGCTCTAGCAGGACCGAAGTACGATGGAAAGTATCTCCACAACTTAGTTAGGGAAAAATTAGGTGACAAAAAGCTAAACAAGACACTGACTAATGTGGTTATCCCCACATTTGACATAAAACAACTCCAGCCAACTATCTTTTCCAGCTTTGAGGTTAGCTTTCTTTACACTTTTCAATTTTAGTGTTCAAAATGTCATGTACAGTTTATTTAAAACTGATCGATTGTAAATTTTAATTTGGCTAGGTGAAAAGCAAGCCATGCTCCGATGCTTTACTGAGAGATATATGCATTTCAACATCAGCTGCACCTACTTATCTCCCAGCTCATTATTTTGAAACTGAAGACATCCAAGGCAAAGTAAGAGAATTTAACCTTATTGATGGCGGGGTTTGTGCAAATAACCCGGTAAGTACGTACATAAATGAAATAGTCCATTAGCTGGTGTAAATGGGGTATTCCTCTTTAAATATGCCTTTAACATATGCTTTGTCCTCCTCTTATTTCCAGACTTTAGTTGCTCTTGGTGAAGTAACAAAGACGATACTCAAGGGAAGTTCAGACTTCTTTCCCATTAAACCCATGGATTATGGTCGATTTTTAGTCATATCATTAGGAACTGGCTCACCTAAGATAGAACTGAAATATCATGCACATGCTGCTGCCAAATGGGGTTTGTTGGATTGGTTAACCAGCGGTGGACACACCCCATTAATTGATGTTTTCAGTCAGTCAAGTTCTGATATGGTCGATTTCAACCTGTCGGTTGTTTTCCAAGCCCTACACTCGGAAAAAAACTATCTCCGAATTCAGGTATTTTGAAATACTTTCTTACCTGCTATTTTGTACTACAGATAAAAATATGATTACGTACTGCAATTATTCAAGACAATAATGCAGGACGAATGAATGAATTAACTGGAAAAACCAAGCTAGGTTGATTGGCTAATCATTCATACTTAACAATTGCAGGATGACACGCTAACTGGGATAGTATCTTCAGTGGATATAGCAGTAGAGAAGAATTTAGACGATCTTTTGAAAGTTGGGGAAGGCCTACTGAAAAAACCAGTCTCTAGAGTTAATTTAGAGACCGGTAATTATGAAGCTTTCACTGAAGAAACTAATGCACAAGCTCTTACAAGGTTTGCAAAACTACTGTCCGAAGAGAAATGGCTTCGCCTTGCTAGGTCCCCCCAAGGACATGCTATACCTGAATCTAGTTCTAATGGCTCTGATCTTAGTATTAAAGTTTGAGATATAATTTGTTGGGGGAGACACACTGATCTTTCTTGTATTTATGTTTCAATAAATGCTGGCTGTTGGATACAGTACGTCAAGCTGATCGATGTAATCACTCTTTTAATCTTTTGCATATATCCACATGTAGAAGTTAATTTACACTTTTCGAAATTCCGATATCAATACATATATCAGTTCCTGATATTTAACCCAGGAAGTTTTTAAAAATTAAATTGTCACAGTCCCGAAATTTCGAATGATAAAATTTTAAATTCGAAATCATGAAAATTCTAAAACAATCTCAAATATATTAAAATCATCTTATAATAACAGTATAGCGAAACTGAGTTTACAGCACAACTCATTCGACTCGAATAATACATAACTAATTTATACCTCAGTATTTTAATAAATGAAAATGTATAATTCACTCAATTCTCACCAAAAACAGAAGAAGCTGGGATTTTCGGGGTGAACAGTACCTATGAACAGTACCGATCCGAATTTCTAATTTTTCTCCCCTCTTTTCTCTTTAATTCCCCTATTTATACTATTTTTCAAAAATGTCCAAATACATTTTGATTCGTAACTTCTTCATACGAACTCTGATTTAGGTGTGCCGCGTGTCCACGAATTCGTATTGATAAACTCTATGACTTCCATGAATAAAGTTTTCTGAGATTCCTAACGGATAAAAAAGTCAACTCTTGACCCGTCACGGTAAATTTTATGTGTATAAATCGATCGAACACTTTCGTTTTCTCCCTCGTACTATATAATCGGATCACCACCAATTTAAATATATTCGAACAATAATTAGTAAATAATTATAAATTTCCCGAATATTATATAAATAGATTAAAATAGGATTTGCCCTACATACACAGAACTGTGGAGCTGGTCAAATCACGAACACCGTGTAACGACCCTAAAATTTCAAGCCTAAAAACTCAAAAATTTCAAAGTCGTTAGAACACTAAAACAATCTCAATTTAAATCGAAATCATTTAACGTGCACAGCGGATCATCACTGAGTTCTCAATACAACTCAGAAACCAATTATTACAAACCAAACATATAATTCAACATTATATAAATTGGAAATGTATAATCCTCACGAGATAGTCACACCAAATCCTCACGCAAGCTGGAGATAAATAACTTCAAGTCCTCTGAGCGGTCCGTCAATTCCCGCTAATCCACACCTGCGGAGTTATCCACTACACCATCGAATTGGTGCACCGGGATTGTAAACACAAACCCGGTAAGCTTTACAGCTCGTATGAGTAAAATGAAAATATATAACTCGCATATCAATATATACGAAAATCCACAAATCAAACAAATATAAATGCACTCATGAGTCAGTGGACGGCCCATCTGGTTGTCCCAAAGAAAAAGAAGCGCTCATGAGAAATTAAGTAACCCTTCTGGTTACCCAAATGCATTTATAATACGGGTACCAAGAACGCTGGTACACATCTGTTACCCCTCTCGTTATACACCGCTGATATTGGATAGCCACTCGCTACCCAACATCCAAATAAACTGAGTACCCATGAGCAGATAACCACCCGTTATCTCACATGCAGTACTAAGGCAGACAGACTAGAGCTCTAACTGCATCGTAACTTTCGCCCGGCCAAAGGCTAGGTTTCGACTTGCCAAACACGTACAATAATCTCACATCATATTATACCAAAAATCAGGTCCGAAGACAATTCACATTTTAACAATCTCAATGTTAAAAATCACGTACAATAATCTCACATCATATTGTACCAAAAATCATGTCCGAAGACAAATCAACATTTTAACAATCTCAATGTTAAAATCACGTACAATAATCTCACATCATATTGTACCAAAAATCATGTCCGAAGACAAATCAACATTTTAACAAACTCAATGTTAAAATCACGTACAATAATCTCACATCATATTGTACGTTTTAAAACTTTCACGATATAACCACAATAAAATCATAACAGTATATTATATAGCAAACTATATATATTCGTATTTATTTACCATTTATACAATATATACATAGTCCACTATATCCTATACATGTCATATTTCATAAACACCTGAAAATTACGTACGATAATCTCACATCATATCGTACCATTTGAATCACATACACATGCCCAATTTTTCTGTCACTGAAATGACTATTTTTAATGAATTAATAACAGTACGTAATTTAATGAACTATATATATATATGTACTTATTACCATTATACTGTATATATGTAGTCCACTAAATTATATACATGTTGTAATTCATTTAATAAACACACTTGCAAAATGTTGAATCACCACGAGGGTAGATTCGTAATTCAGTGAGATTTTACTCACCTTAATGACTTGAGCGTAATTCCACAATTCCCGAAGATAATTCCTTTCCTCGATTTAACGATCACCTTGAAAAGATAAGAAAAAAATTTAGAATCGTTTTGTAAACCTTTAAATGCCGAAACAGTAATAATCGGTTACTGTTCAGCAAATTTTCGGTTTTTACGAAATTACTGTTCAGTGTTACTGTTCACTGTTACTATTCACGGTTACTGTACGTATAAATATTAATACGTATTTCTGTATGTATAAATATTATATACGTATTTCTGTACGTATAAATATTAATACGTATTTCTGTACGTAAACGTACGATTTAAATGTAAATACAATCTCAGTAAATAAAATTTACTATTTACCTTTTACAATTACTTTTTACATTTACTTAAAGTAATTTAGATTTACATTTACCGAAGGTAAAATTTAATTACATTTACCGTAGTAAATAAAATTACATTTACCGTACACCGTAAATTACCAAAATACCCTTCTGTCAAAACTGTTCCCACCGCCTCACACGGCGGCGCGTGTGGCACACACGCCACCTCCGGCCGGCCGTGCGTGGGGCCCTCGCGCCGAGGCTAACCACGGCGCGTTTCACGCCACCGCCACCCCAAAACTTCTCCTCTCTTCCTCCTCCACCTCCCCACGGCCTCAGGCCGCCCCCTACACCCTTCACGTGCCCATACGCGCCGCCTAAGGCGGCGGTAACCTCCCTTCGCCATTCCTCCTCCGATCTCCTAAACCTTAACTCCAATTCATCCAAAATTTCACAACAAGCATCACAACAATCCAAATACGTAATCCCTCACCTCAATCGATGTTTTGAACCGTCGGATTCGCCGGAGGAGCTCAATGAAGTCGCCGTGGAGTCTCGGAATCGAGGGGAAGTGGTTGATGCCGCTGCAGCCCAAATCGAACGTCTCCTCCTGTGAATTCATGTCGAGGGGTGAGGGTCGGCGTCGTGGAGCTCTCCCCCGTGCCCTTGCGTCGCCGAAGTGGTGCTCGATGGTGGCGCGATGGTTGCGGCCTCGGGTTGGAGCGCGGAGGCTCACAACAATCGCGAGGAGATGCGTTGACCTCGGGGTCTGCAGAGATGAGCCGTGCAGTGCTCCTGTGCTTGGCGGTGGAGACCACGGCCGAACGATAATGGAGATCGCCGGCGAGGACAGTGAGTGAGAGAGAGAGAGCTCGGGGAGGGAGAGAATCGCGAGGGGAGAGAGAGAAAAGGGAAAAGGGAGGCGGGGTGAAAGGTTTCCGAAAATGGAAACCCTAACCCTTAAATTTTTCCTTTTATACCCTTTTTCAAATCGGAAACTAACTTCCGTCGTTAATAACTTTTTCGTACGACTTCTGATTCGAACGTGTCACATATCCACGAACTTGTATTGACGAGTTCTACAACTTTCGTGAAGGAAGTTTTCGCAAACGATCGACAGAATAAAAGTCGATATAAACGTTACGGAAATGTAACGTTTTTCAATTCAAACGTTCCGAGAACGTTTCCGTTTCCGTTTCCGTAACGTTGCAAACAATTATATTCATTTAAACTGAAATTCATAACTAAATAGAATTCAAATTGAATCAAATAATGTAATGAAATTTAGGGTTATTACACACCGTGGTTCTCTAGTAATTACAACAAAACGAGGAGAGAAAGAAACTTATTAACGAGGACAATTCACAACAAAACACAGACCAAATCTGTGACGATCACCCAGAAATATGATCGACTAGAATATATAGTAAAAGAACACACTAACAAAATGAGATAAAACTCATAAAGAACTCTGGCGGCCCAATTGAGCGCGCATGTCGACGTACACCTTGTACGTGCTCTGGGTTTCTTCCGGACTTCCAGTAACAGAAACATTACGTACAGTACTCTCTTTGTATGTTTATATAAAAGGTGTATATATACCTAATATACGTATAAGCTATAAAGGGGCCGGGAATATTAATGCTCAACATGATATATTATTTATAATCATTTGAAGGCTTCGTTTAGCTCTCGACGTAGAAAGGTGATTTACTCGCTAATATATGGCTATTATCCCACCAATAATATATAGAAAAGTCCTCTTACAATAGGGATAGGGCCGGTTTGAAAGTTTTTATCAAGAAGTGGATGCTGGATACTATACCCTTCTTAGATCTTACGGTCGTCGCACAATGTACCTTTGACCTTTCAGTCGTCGATTAGTCAACTAGATTATGACTGATACCAGCAAGTCAGTAGAACTCGAGGACGATCTGCAGCTAGCTACCAAGTACCAACGACAACATGACTAGCTACTTTGTATAGTAATAATATGTCGTGCGTCATTGGCATATCGATCGAAAGGTATTCACTGAAGATTTAGCATCATGTTTCTTCTATATCGCCTTGTCCATCGGGATTGCTAACAACGAGGACGAGCCAAACTAGAAAGAAACAAAAGACCGAAAAGAACAGAAAAAGAAGCCTTTTCTTGGTCGCAGAACTAGGAACAACAAATATACAACGGTTTGTCCTTAAGCAACGACTGAAGTTTTAGTGACAAATTCTGTCACTTAATGTTGTGGATTAAAAATCAGTCGGTACGTGATGGGATTAGAAATCACTTGATCTATCAAGATGGAACACAGTATCCGTAAATCGTATTTATTAAGAGAGACGTACATGTAATTAAACAAATCCCAGAGTCGATTACAAGACGTTACGTACAATTATGCATGAAGCTTAATATCATAGTACCCAATTGATTGATCCTTTCCCTTGTATTACAATTAATGACCTAATTAACGGGAAGCGAAGAATATTGGTTAAACATTTTTGAAGGAGAATGACAAGTTGGAGCTGGTTGTTGTTGCGGCCTTCTTTCCCTGTGGAGATCTCATTTCGCGGACTCTCCTTTCCTTGGACAAAATTCCAGCTACCCTGAAGATTACTAATATAATTTAGTTTTTCAAAAACAAATAAATGTTTGCAGGTTACATATATAAGAACACAGTAAGGTTTAGTTATATATATATATAATGATTCTTGTATTTAATTATGTGATGAAGACAAATTTGATATCATGTGTAGCGGAGGGTTTAGCGACCAAAAAATCTGGTATGTACCTTGCTAGAGCTTCTTCGTTGGTAGAATTATGGGCAGGCTCATGGATTCCTGTTTCCAAGTTCACTCGAGAAACTGGTTTCTTTAACAATTTTTCTCCGACTTTTACAAGATTTTGCAGGTTTTCTTCTGTAGCAAGGTCCATAGAACACATTGTCTTACCCAAATCATCATCCTGCGCCATATATTTTTAAAACATTATTGTTTTTCTGCTTATCATACGTACAAATGTACAATCCACTATAAATGATAAACACATCTAAGGGAAACGAAAAACATCCACGAGGGGTCAAAAAGTCGTGGATATAAAAATTAGATATGATCGAGACACTGGAGCTAAAATTGTTTTCAAGAAGAGGAGGAGCTCAACAAAATAGTCATTTATAATGCCCCCTTTATTAGTGCTTGCATGTTCGTTGATATTATCTAGGTTATATATGTGTATATCAGTCCCTATTTAGAGTGAAGCTTCACTCTGAAATTACAAAGTGAAGTTCCAATTTTTGCACACTTTTCGGTCAAATTTTTTCACCATAAGCGATTCAATATTTAGGTATGTTATTCAAGATGATTTCTACAAAATTTCATCCAATTTGACAATGGTTTGAGCTTTCAAAATTGAGATTTACACGAACGGTTCACGTTGAGCAGTTTTAATTCATTCATTGATTTAATCTAATTTCAATACCTTAATGATGTCCGAATTAGATGAAATTTTGTAGAGATGATCTTGAATAGCATACCCAAATATTAAATCGCTTATGATAAAAAAAATATGACCGAAAAGTGTGCAAAAATTGGAGCTTCACTATGTAATTTCAGAGCGAAGTTTCACTCTGGATATGGACTATATCAACTTCACCACATATTCACATAAAATGACATAATAGTGAAAATACAGTAATTTTCTAGCACTGACGTATTAATACCTGGATTCTTAGGTAATTCTTCTCAGAATGAAGGGCTTGAAATACTGTAGAAAGGTGGAAGTCGACCATGTCACTGCTTGCTTGAGTAAATATATCGACCAACGGACATGAACTGCCGCCTCCGATCAACCATCCCAAAATGCCCCATTTAGCTGCATTTTGGGCATCGTACTTCTCATCACACTTTGCTGAGCCAGTACCCAATGATACAACTAGAAACCTGGTGTACTCAGTTGCCTTCACAGTGAAGAAGTCGGGATTTCCCGTGAAAATTTCTTTCGACACTTCACTCATAGCCACCAGAGCCTGATAAACAAAAGGCAACAAAAATTCAATAACTACGTACACAAATTAATCATGTCTTAATTAGATGTAAATCATCGCCATTGTTCTTAGGCTCCGTTAGCTAGATGAGCCAAATATATATATTTATCAATCTAACTACTTTGTAGCCTTTTTGAGCTGAAAAATGTTGATATCATTATTCAAACCAGGTTCTGAAGATTTCCTTTTCTTTTTTTATAAAAAAAAAATCAAGTTGTGAAGACAAAATTAAGTAGATGTATATAGTCATTCAATTGCTTAATTTATCATGTATTTTATTAATTAGATATTCTATATCAATATAGCCTATTTTAATCAGGATATTCTATATATGTTTGAAATTGCATATGATACAGTTCAGGTTATATATAATCACCAGTTCACCACTACTTACTGGATTATTAGCAGCGACACCACCATCAATGAGATCAAATTCTCTTATATGACCAGTCGTGCTATTTTCAGTTTCAAAATGGTGGGCTGGAAGATAGGTTGGAGCTGCTGAAGTTGCAATGCAGATATCCGATAGTTTAGCATCTAGGCTGCTGTTCTTCCTCACCTACATATATCATCATCATGTCTGCAAAATCAAGAACTACTATAAAGAGTATCTATGACGTATAAGAAATCAAATGCGTATAAGTGAGAAAGATATATATGAACAAATTAAACCTCATAGCTGGAGAAAATGGTTGGTTGGAGCTTCTTTATATCAAAAGTGGGAATTATGACGTTAGTCAATGTCTGATGCAATCTAATGTCTCCCAACTTTTCCCTTACTATTTTGTGTAAATACTTGCCATCATACTTTGGCCCTCTTAGAGCTTTTACCGCTGCCACCGCATCAGTTACTGGAGTTCTGTACAAGAAAAGGAGAAATGAAAATCACTAGCTAGCAGGTTATTGACTGCAGTCAAACCTCAAATGAGCGAGAGAACCAGAAAGGAGACTAGTAGCTAGGTTATCGATAGGGAGTAGAAACGTACAAGGGAAGACAATCAAGATTGCAATTATCTTGGGCGAAAATCTTAGGGCAGTGTTCAACGTAAAATTTGTTGATATCTTTAGCAGCAAATAGTGGACGGCCTTTTTCATCCGGGGCAGTAAGCATTGCCGTCACAAGGCCACCGGTACTAGTTCCTGCAATAACATCAAAGTAATCGGCCAGTCTTGCATCTTCACCATCCTGATTCTGCATATACACGTACGCCCAATAACTTTATTTTTTCCGTTCGATGTAATGAAATTTGATCACACCGAAACAGTCCTCGTACATTACAGCATCGAACTCATATTAATCTGGAGACGATAGGAGAGGCGCTATCTAGTTTATACCTGAAGCTCGGACTCGAGGAAGCTGAGAAGAGTGCCGGGGATAATTCCTCTGATTCCACCTCCATCAATGCTAAGAATAGTGACGAGATTTCCGTAAGTGGGAGACTGAAGGAACGATCTCTCTCTTTTTATGGAATTCGAGCCCATGAGATAAGTGGGAAGAGACGCGGATCCGTGGATAGGCATCTCCATGGAATAAAGGAGGATGGTTGACTAATACTGAGAGATGTGAAGTTTCTGCTGGGAAGGATCAAGTAGGAGCTTTGAGTACTATGTATGTCTTATATAGAGGCCGGTCCCTGCAGGACTAAAACTTGTGTGTTGCTTGCTACTTTGCTACTTTGTAAGTTGGACCCAGATAATAATCCAAAACGTTCAAGTTACTGCGTTGATTGTAAATCCGTCCCATCTCGATCAATACACACACACACACACATAGAAGAACTGTTCTTCCACCGGGCCAGTAATTTACGAAATATAACAAATTGATCAATGATCAGTATATATAGACACCTTATGAAATAATGTAGAAGAGATCGAATTGCATATGGCAAGCTTTGTTATTGTTTTGTTTTCCTTTTTAGTAGTTGTTTAAGGTACGTTGTAACTAATTCAGCAAATAGATTTACAGGAAGACGCCAATGAAAGCATACAACTTTCAGAACCTGGAAGACTAATTAAGACTATTTGCTAGAGTCAGTCGTTTAAGCACCAGTGATCGAGTTGGTTAACATTACAATTTGATCGATTGAGCAGGTCTGTAATTGGCCTTATTGTCAGAAGGCACATTCTTAAAAGGTTCTTAATTGGCAATTAGTTATGTATGCAGTAATACGTATAGCCAAAAATACTGCTGTATTAATTTGTTGGTTCATGGGAAGTTGTTGAAAAGCAAGTTGCTTGGTGATACCTACTCAATATCATAGATAAGTATATAATCAATGCACGGATGGCCCAAAGCAGTTGGTTGAAGATTTCTTACCTGAACTTCAACGATCATTAGCACTTGTTAGATTTTGTGGTTAACTGAAATGAACTTGCTTCAGCTTAAATTAATAGAGGCCGCCGGGATGCCAGTTTTGGATAAAACGTACAGAACTAACTAAAACGAGAAAGTTTTCGTGTATGAGAACTACAGTGGTACATGTTTGATTGAATTTTTTTCCATGTTGGTCGGAGCAGACAATGACCAGTATATGGGAATACGAGTCATACTACCAATTAACTAAGTAGTGTTTATTGGGAAAGTAAAATAGTAAAGAATTAAGCTACGTAACCATAATATAACGCAGCAATACTACGTGTATACTATGTTATATTGACACATTAATAATTAAAATTATATAAAAATATCATTTTAAATTAAAAGACAATTATATCCTTGTTAATCCAACGGTCCAAATTTTTATAAAAATATATTTTTTGTTCAAAAAATGTCATTTCTTTTGATCATTTATTCTTTTCATCACAATAATATTTCTAAAATACAATTTACAAAAATTGAAATTTATGAAAATATGCTTCAAATATGTGTGTGCACGCGCAATATATATAAGCACAAAACATATATATATATATATATGCACAAAATATATTTATTTTTTAATTTTAAACGATGTAAGGTAAGTACAACATTTATATTTAGATGAAAATTTTTGGTAAGATTTTTTTGGTTTTTTTTTCTAAAATAGAATATTCTTTTGTTATGGTATAATCGATTTAATGAGATATGTAAGGTAACAAGTGTTATTTTTCCTAGAGTATACATATCTTAATTAATACTATATTTAATACAATTATGTTGATAGTAATCTTTAATTAATTTATATTTATGATTAATTAATGGTTATAATTAATTAATACAATTACTATATATACACCTCACAGACACACAAGCATATATATATATATATATATATCTCCCTCGGGCGCGCGCGCACACACACACATATATATTTATATATTTCAAACATATTTTGTATATACCGTATTTTTTTATTACATTTTAAAAATATTTTGAAAAAATAAATTATATAAAAAATAACTACAATTTTTTTAATAATAATTTAGAGTCGGTGGATTAACAAAGATAATATTGTCTTGTATTCAAAAATGACATTTTGTGATTATTGTAATTGCTGACATGACAAGGTGACGTGGTATGTCACGTGAGATTGTGGCGCTAGATCTGGCGCTAAAACATTTTCCAATAGTAAATTACTCTAGCTCTTGATTACACAAGCAATACTTATATTATTTTCATGACGAGTGATTACTTCTATATATAATTGTAACGACCCTAAAATTTCAAGCCTAAAAACTCAAAAATTTCAAAGTCGTTAGAACACTAAAACAATCTCAATTTAAATCGAAATCATTTAACGTGCACAGCGGATCATCACTGAGTTCTCAATATAACTCAGAAACCAATTATTACAAACCAAACATATAATTCAACATTATATCAATTGGAAATGTATAATCCTCACAAGATAGTCACACCAAATCCTCACGCAAGCTGGAGATAAATAACTTCAAGTCCTCTGAGCGGTCCGTCAATTCCCGCTAATTCCACACCTGCGGAGTTATCCACTACACCATCGAATTGGTGCACCGGGATTGTAAACACAAACCCGGTAAGCTTATAGCTCGTATGAGTAAAATCACAATACAGTTCGCATATCAATATATACGAAAAATCACAAAACAACAAATATAAATGCCCTCATGAGTCAATAGTCAGCCCATCTGGTTGACCCAAAGAAATATGAAATAAAACGCTCATGAGGAAATTAAGTAACCCTTCTGGTTACCCAATGCATTTATAATACGGGTACCAAGAACGCTGGTACACATCTGTTACCCCTCTCGTAATACACCGCTGATATTGGATAGCCACCCACTACCCAACATCCAAATAAACTGAGTACCCATGAGCAGATAACCACCCGTTATCTCACATGCAGTACTAAGGCAGACAGACTAGAGCTCTAACTGTATCGTAACTTTCGCCCGGCCAAATGCTAGGTTCCGACTTGCCAAACACGTACAATAATCTCACATCATATTGTACCAATCACGTCCGAAGACAAATCAACATTTTAACAATCTCAATGTTAAAAATCACGTACAATAATCTCACATCATATTGTACCAATCACGTCCGAAGACAAATCAACATTTTAACAATCTCAATGTTAAAAATCACGTACAATAATCTCACATCATATTGTACGTTTTAAAACTTTCACGATATCACCACAATAAAAATCATAACAGTATATTATATAGCAAACTATATATATTCGTATTTATTACCATTTATACAATATATACATAGTCCACTATATCCTATACATGTCATATTTCATAAACACCTGAAGAATTACGTACAATATTCTCACATCATATTGTACCATTTAAATCACATACACATGCCCAATTTTTCTGTCACTGAAATGACTATTTTTAATGAATTAATAACAGTACGTAATTTAATGAACTATATATATATATGTACTTATTACCATTATACTGTATATATGTAGTCCACTAAATTATATACATGTTGTAATTCATTTAATAAACACACTTGCAAAATGTTGAATCACCACGGGGGTAGATTCGTAATTCAGTGAGATTTTACTCACCTTATCGACTCGAGCGTAATTCCACAATTTCCGAAGATAATTCATTTCCTTGATTTATCGATCACCTTGAACAGATAAGAAAAGAATTTAGAATCGTTTCGTAAACCTTTAAATGCCGAAACAGTAATAATCGGTTACTGTTCAGCAATTTTCGGTTTTACGAAATTACTGTTCGGTGTTACTGTTCACTGTTACTATTCACGTACAAATACGATTAATACGTATTTCTGTACGTATAAATATTATATACGTATTTCTGTACGTATAAATATTAATACGTATTTCTGTACGTATAAATATTAATACGTATTTCTGTACGTATAATTATTAATACGTATTTCTGTACATATAAATATTAATACGTATTTCTGTACGTATACGTACGATTTAAATGTAAATACAATCTCAGTAAATAAAATTTACTAAATTACCCTTTTTACAAATTACTTTTTACATTTACTGAAAGTAATTTATATTTACATTTACCGAAGGTAAAAAATTAATTACATTTACCGTAGTAAATAAAATTTACATTTACATTTACCGTACACAGTAAATTACTAAAATGCCCTTCTGTCAAAATTGTTCCCACCGCCTCACACGGCGGCGCGTGTGGCACACGCGCCACCTCCGGCCGGCCGCGCGTGGGGCCCACGCGCCGACGCAAACCAAGGCGCGTGTGATGCCACCGCTGCCCCAAATTCCTCCTTTTTTTTTCTCCCTCCCCCCTCCACGGCCTCACACCGCCCTTACGCCCCTACACGCTCCCACACGCGCCGCCTAAGGCGGCGGTGTTCACCATACCCCTCCTTCCTCCGATTTTCTCAAAAACCACTCCAATTCGATCCCAAAATCACAACAATCAAACATCACAACCAATTAAACTTAAATCTCACCTAATCGATCTCTCGGATTCACCGAAGCTCGTCGGATCGGCCGTGCTAGGCTCGGGGTGAGGAGCGGTGTGGCGAGCTTGGGTTTTGGCGAGATGGACCTCGCGATGCCGTAGGGAGTAGCGGTGTAGCACACGGCTGCCTGGATAGGGAGATCGTCGGCGATGGAGTCTTCGAAGGGGGAAAAGCTCGGCGTGCTAGAGGTGGTAGCAGGGGGTCTCGTGATGCCCAGGGGACGGCGGTGAGGCGCAGCTGCCGTCGGTGAGGAGAGGGAGGGTGCGAGAGCGAGAGAGAGAGAGAGAGAGAGAGAGAGAGAGAGAGAGAGAGAGAGAGAGAGAGAGAGAGAGAGAGAGAGAGAGAGAGAGAGAGAGAGAGAGAGAGAGAGAGAGAGAGTGTGTGTTCGGGTCGAGAGGGAGAGAGGACTGAGGGAGGCGGGGTGAGAGAGAGAGGGATGAAAGGGTTTCCACTTATGGGAACCCTAATTGATAACATTTCCTTTTATACCCCCTCCCAAAATCGGAAACTAACTTCCGTCGTTAATAACGTTTTCGTACGTCGTCCGATTAGGACGCGTCACATATCCACGAACTCGTATCGACGAGCTCTACAACTTTCGTGAAGGAAGTTTTCGCAACCGATCGACGGAATAAAAGTCGATATAAACGTTACGGAAATGTAACGTTTTTCAATTTAAACGTTCCGAGAACGTTTCCGTTTCTCGTTTACTAACGTCGCAACCAAACACATTCATTCTAATAAAATTCGAAATTTTATAGAATTCCAAATCAAACTAACATTGTTTGAAATTTAGGGTTATTACAATAATTAAAATGAACTATTGAAATTACTGTAACGGATCATCAGTCGGAGCTAGCAGTTTTAGTAGCGGCCGCAGCCTTCCGACCGTGTGGCGATCTCATTTCCCGAACTCTCCTCTCTCTAGATAGAATTCCCGCAACCCTGCACATTTATTTGATTAAATAAGATAAAAATTAGACTAATTAGTATGAGATCGTTTTTCTTTATACTAATTAGTATGAGATAGTGATAACTAGTTCATAAAATTATTATCATACATTATGGACAACGAAGGATAAGATACACGTATTAATGTATTATATCATGATTCACGAGACTGTTAGATGGACTTGTGAGATCGGACATTCCAACAAAAAAGATTTTTGCATCGAAAAAAGAAGATGATAATTTTGCAAATTATTTTGTACGTAGACTGCGTACCTTACGAGAGCCTCTTCATTTGTGGACTGATGGGCAGGCTCAAACATCCCAGTTTCCATATTCACCCTTGAAACCGGTTTCTTTAACAATTCCTCTCCAACTTTTTCAAGATTGTTCAAGTTTTCATGTGTAGCAATGTCCACTGAAGACACTGTTTTGTCCAGCGTATCGTCTTGGATCCGAAGGTAATTTGTTTCAGAATGAAGAGCATGGAAGACAGTGGAGATGTGGAAGTCCACCATGTCGCTGCTGGCTTGAGTAAATATGTCAACCAGAGGGCATGAACCGCCTCCAGTCAGCCACCCCAAAACGCCCCACCTAGCCGCATGCGCAGCGTGATACTTCTCCTCGCATTTTGCCGAACCAGTACCCAGTGATACAACTAGGAATCGCCCATACTCAGTTGGTTTTATAGGAAAAAAGTCAGGATTTCCTTGATGGATTTGTTTTGTTACTTCGCTTATAGCAACCAAGGTCTGACGACAATTCAATATGAATTCATATGTAAGAGATCTACCACTAAATGTTATATCATCAATCAGTACAAAAATTAAAATTGTAGAGATTTAACGAAATTCCATCCCAAACTTAAATTAATTGTTCTAAAACTAATATGTACCGGATTATTAGCAGCGACTCCACCATCAATCAGATCAAATTCTCTCGCTTCTCCACTGCTGGAATCTTTTGTTTCGAAATGATGAGCTGGGAGATAAGTTGGCGCTGCTGAAGTTGCAATGCATATGTCGGAGAGTAAAGCATTTAAGCTCTTCTTCTTATCAACCTATCCAATTAATTAATACCAACATATCACGAAATCAAGGCCTACCCTTCAATTCATTACTTTATAAAAGGAACACCATAAAAATTAGAGATAAGCCCAATAATAGAGCACCTTTTTAAAACTAAACACATACCTCTAATTTTATTTAATCTACACCAAATATGTACTTTTGATTGATTATATTGCCCTTCTAACATTAGACAAAAATCGAATTTAACCTAACTACATGTAAGATGTTATTCCCTCAATTATATGTATAGTATAGTAAGTTATCTAACAAAGAGAACAAAGAAATAACAAAAAATCTATTATCCAGGTATCATACAAAGAAAAAGGGTTTAAAGATCATGTACCCATTGAATAGTCATGGTTAACTCACAATGGTAGAATACGTGTATATATATATATACCTAAGAAATAGGTTGACGAGAAAATATAATCATAATATATAGGTAAATATTTTAAATCAGTTTTTAGTTAGGCAAAATATTTAAATACCTCTAAATTAGAAAGTTTTGATTACTGAAAATAAAATATATTAAAACATTTCAATTAGGAAAACTCCATCATTTTGGCAATTATGACAAATTTAATGAAATTATAATTAAAAAAATCTATAATTAAGGTATTTAATGTTGACGTTATTTTTAGAAGTTGACTTATATATGTTTAGCAGATTTAAATTGTGGCAATTTGAGTAATTTTTTTTAAAATAAAAGCTAATAATTTAGCGTAAAGTGAGAGTGGATTTAGTTTAAAATGGGGTAAAAAAATTGAGTGTATAATGAAATACCCCTAAAAACAAAAGAAATTTAAACAACATCTGCAGATACAACTATTTAAGCAAACCTCATAGCTGGAGAAGATGATTGGCTGAAGCCTCTTTATATCAAAAGTTGGAATTACAACGTTCGTCAGTGTCTCCTTCAATCTTATGTCTCCTAACTTTTCCTTGACTATGTTATGCAAATACTTCCCATCATATTTTGGCCCTTTCACAGCTTTTAAAGCTTCACCTATTATTAAGGTGCTGTTGTAGGAAGCAAAATACAGAAGAAATTAAGTTAAATACAGGATTAAAAACCACCACAGTATACATATATATAACACTAATAAGAGTGAATATATATATATATATATATATATATATATATATATATCTCTTAGTACGTTGAAATATGAATACCACATCAGGAAAATGAGACATTGCCTGTGGAGAAGGATTTTACGTACCTATCTTGGGGGAAGATCTTAGGGCAGTGTTCAAGATAAAAGTCGTTAATATCTTTAGCAGCAAATAAGGGACGGTTATTTTCACCTGGGGCAGTAAGCATAGCAGTGACAAGACCACCTGTGCTGGTTCCAGCGATTACATCAAAATAATCAGCTAGTCTTGCATCTTCACCATCCAGCTTCTGCATGAGCCATGTATGTAGCCAACGTTAATGCAAAATCCAAGGGAAGGAACGAACTTAAGTTGATAAAATAGCTTTCTCGCAGTAGTCGTGATATTTGGACATTTTTGTTGTAATTAAGTTCGTACATACATTCAAAATACCCCAGTATATGAATTTACCTGAAGCTCGAACTCTAGGAAGCTGAGCATAGTCCCGGGGATAATCCCTCTTATTCCACCTCCGTCAATGCTAAGAACAGTAACGAGGTTTCCATAAGTGGGAGACTGAAGGAATGATCGTGCTCTCTCCATGGCCATTAGAGATAGACGGACAGGTAGTGATGAATCAAAACACAGTGATCGAATGAGTAGTAATGAATCGAAACCGGGATCTAGCTAGCTAGGTTGATCGAGGAGGAATAGATCCAGTTGATTAGCAACCCTAGGTGGTTCACCCTTTATATAGAGATCTTTCTCGTCCAAGTCTGACCACAAACTTGTATGTTAATGGCACAATAAGATTTTAAGTTGGACAAGTTTCTATGTAACCAAGAATTTTCCAAGTACCAGATCCTTGTACAGTTGTACTTACAGTTAAATTTTCCCACTACCACAAGTCGCAGTATCTAAATATTAACACGTACACCATGAATGGCCGGGGTAATACGTACATCCTCGAATGTTCGTGTATGTGTAACTACTGTGACCACAGATTCAATGAAGCTTTCTTGTTCTTGTTTAAGACTGATTGAGCTTATGTTTCAATCATATATACGAAAATCAAAAGGAGATGCCAAATGAAGTAGTCAAGTCATAGTTAGAACTTAGAAGTATTAGGTACGTGGCTAATTAAACATCACAGCAACAGAGAACCAATCTCGCGTCACGTACAAGGTCGTGCCCAACAGGACCAATCGATCAGTAATTTCCAAGCACCTGCATCGACTTCAATTGCAAGAAGAGATCAACCCGACATTTCAATAATACAGTTAGGTCGTCCAAGTACTTGACTAGTTGTCTCTAGTTATCAAAAGGGTATTTGGTTGTTGGTACATATCTGATAATTAAGCATCTATTTACCTTTGCTTTTATCTTTACACATAAATAAACATAACCCAAAAAGTGGGACAACTTAAACAAATTTGAAGTAAAGCACAAGAGAAAGGAAAAAAAAACGAATGAAACAATCTCGTTTCTTATATGATTCAGAGAAAGCTTGTAGTTAACATCTAGTCGAAACTTTTGACCTAATTATATTAGCACATGTAAATAAGCAGTAGTTAAAGAATTACCCGAAATCTTGAATACTGACTAGCTAAAATTGAACCAACAATTGCTAATTATGTAATGGGTCTACTAAAAGTTGGTGCACATCTACCTAACATCACTGCTTTGTCAAATTGATATAAAGCATCCATGAATTTCTCCATGCACTGATTAAGACCCAGAAGATTTGGTTTCAGTTTTCACTATTTTATTAAGGAAGCTCATACAAGATATGTTAAGAACTTAAGATACATGTACGTGGTTGGTATTGAACGTTCACCCCAGGTTAACCAATTATAATGGTTAGAGCAAAATGTGATTATGTAAGCTTACCATCAATTGAAGCTTGGCCGCCGGTTTGGATAAGTATGAGCTTGGTCAATTTCCATTAAATCGAACCACAACCATATCTAAATGACATGCAATAGATGGAGGCAAACCACAATTTTCGTAGATTTCTAGGCAAGAAAACATGTTACGATCAAAATTACAGACACGACCTCTTACGCAAGGGGTGTAGCGAATTATAATGCATGCATAGGTAATTTGTGATGAGTGATACAAGGCTCATGTTACCGCAAAATATGCACACGAGAGATAAACAAACCATGGTATATAACATAGTATCTTCACAACTAACAGTGTGACGCCAATTAGCGTCGGTCATTTCTTATACAAACTTTAGGTCCCTTTGAGATTTTCAAAGTGCTTGTGTAACGACGAAATACAAAACGGGCCTTGATGGAGGCTTGGGCCTTTACCATTATCTGGGCTTCAATATAGGGGCTGAAGCATAAAAGCGAGAGTTGTCTTGCTAAAAAAGAAAGCAGTATCTATTTTAGAACCCAAATCCCAGAAAACCAAAGAGATTCAGAATGTCAGGGATGGAGAGGCTTCAGAGGATGTTCGCCGGCGCCGGAGGAGCTCTGGGTCACCCGCCGCCCGATTCGCCCACTCTCGATACCTCAGAACAAGTCTACATCTCCTCGCTCGCGCTGTTGAAGATGCTTAAGCACGGTACGCGTCTGTTTAGCTCCAATCTGAATCCCTATTTAGGGTTTGGTTTTATAGTTGCTTACCTTTCGAGTCGATCTATGGACTTTAAAGAACCTATCTGAGCTGTTAGGGTTATGGATTGTAGCGAAATTGTGCATTTTAGATCTCAATTAGGGTTTGTGGTGGATTCATATAGTGTTGAAACTAAGTTTGATTAGGTGTTTTACTTACTGGATAATTGGAATTTGGTGATGAATAGGAAGAGCCGGGGTTCCGATGGAGGTGATGGGCTTGATGCTAGGAGAGTTTGTGGATGACTATACTGTTAAAGTTGTGGATGTGTTTGCTATGCCTCAGAGTGGGACTGGTGTTAGTGTCGAAGCTGTCGATCATGTGTTCCAGACTAACATGCTCGATATGCTTAAGCAGACTGGAAGGTGTGTGCTCTTTAACTTTGATTATTGAGCTGCAGAATAGTAGTTGAAATGTGTTTTTTAGGTATAACCACGTGTCTGTTATGTTCATACGTTGTTTGTGAAAAGTTTATATGCGGAGGAAATTACTCGATAATGAACTGTTAATGAGGAACACTTGATGCTGCTGGGTCCTTTTCTGCAAGCGGGCTAAGCATGTAGACCAGTAGCGCGCATTCTATTTTGATTAAGGAGAATCTTAATCCTTCATTAATGATTCATTGTCCATGAAAAATTATGACAAATATAAGTTTTTTTGTAGGAGATATGTAATAGTGATGACTGCCCCATTGCTTGCTTGCATAGTTGCATACATCCGTCATGGCTTTTGAAGTGTATTCAACAGTCTTATGAAGCTACCCATCGTTTCATTTCTGCTTTTTTATGTTTACATGATTTTCATTGTAAATGCAGACCGGAGATGGTTGTAGGCTGGTACCATTCCCATCCTGGATTCGGCTGTTGGCTATCTGGTGTAGACATTAATACACAGCAGGTTGTGGTCTTATTACTTTAATTATTGCATTTGACAAGGTTCATTGGAAAAGTCGATATAATAAGTTTGTAAGCATCCATCAGTATAGGTAACTTTTTATGATTATGTACTAACCAAATGCCTTTTCTTTTACGTTTAATTTGTAAAGAGTTTCGAAGCTTTGAATCAACGTGCTGTAGCTGTGGTGGTGGATCCAATTCAGAGTGTGAAGGGGAAGGTGGTCATTGATGCCTTCCGCCTTATCAACCCACAGACTATGATGCTCGGTCAAGAACCTCGGCAGACCACATCCAATCTTGGCCATCTTAATAAACCATCTATTCAAGTATGACCTCACTGAGTCAATTTGTATCCATTGTTTGCCGTAGAAACTTTCTAACCTTTTGTGCAATTTCATCTTCAGGCTTTGATCCATGGTTTAAACCGGCATTATTACTCTATAGCAATCAATTACAGGAAGAATGAACTTGAGGAAAAGATGTTGCTCAACCTTCACAAGAAGAAATGGACTGATGGGCTAACCCTCAAACGTTTTGATACTCATTCAAAAACTAATGAGCAAACTGTCCAGGTAAGTAAAGATTTTCCCTACTGCAAAATTAATGAGAGCATTGTCGTGGGTTTATTTTATTCAATTTGGCATCTATAGCTAACAACATGTAGTTTATGTTACCAATATGGAAGGAGGATACTCTGTTGGCACTGAATATTATAGGTGTTCTTTCTTGATAAGTTTGAGACTGTTGCTTGTGAAGTTAACGAGTAGGTGGAAGATGATAAGGAAGGAAACTATAGGTTGATCACATAACTGAAAATCTGTGATAAAAGCTTTCAAGTGATAGGATGTTTGTAGGTTCAGTCGTCCAGGTTTTAACTGTATGGATGTCAATTAGAATAAAACTGCTAAAAAGATTATAGTTATTTATAATGGCACCATTAGGCCGTAGATTCCACATCTCTCGCTCCGTAAGTTCGCGTTCTTTTTTCTAGCAAGTTCGGAAGAAGTGGATTTTGATTGATGGATTGTGTACGGACTAATTGGTGCACAAAATCATGGTTCTTTCTTTCATTTGGGTGTTGCAGGAGATGTTGAGCCTAGCTGTCAAATACAACAAGGCTGTGCAGGAGGAGGATGAGTTGTCACCAGAGAAGCTTGCCATTGCAAATGTGGGAAGACAAGATGCCAAGAAGCACCTCGAAGAACATGTCTCCAACTTAATGTCCTCAAACATAGTGCAGACCTTGGGAACCATGCTCGATACTGTTGTGTTCTAGACTCAAGTGTGTGCTAAACAAAGTCTTCAGTACTGAGTGTAAGACTTGTTTTAGACAAACTTAAGATGTATGCACGAATGTTTGTGTTTCCTGATTTTCATTACCAGTAAACCTATAATGTTTCTTTCAGCTTACTGTATGGAATTGATTGAATTGCTTCACTTACACATTCCCACAGTAATGTGAAACAAGCATTCACCCCTTTCTTTTACACCTTTTTTTGTGTCGGCCTAATAAGTTAAGTTTAATGGTTAGCTGATATTGATTTCTTTAAGAACCAAGATCTTAATTTGTACTGATCGTAAGCTTCTGATATTTCTGTAGTTTATTGCATATGCAAGGGGCAATCAGCTTAGGTATATGCCATATTCAACTAAATGGAATGTTGAATTGTAAGTCGCAAATCACTAAAAAGGTAGAAACAGTAGAACAAGTACATGGGAATATGCCAATACTCGACTAAATTCGAGAAAGACGAGAAATATCCCACACACAGAAACCAAAAGCACTGTCCACTCTACTATTGAACTTGCACTATTTTTGATTTATGAAAGACCCCAAATCCTTGATCAAAGTCTTGGCCTTTTCACAACTGGGATTGAAGATATGGAAAACATGATCCTCCCCTTCTGTTTCAATAAACTCTTTGCTTCCTGCCCAGTTTCTCTTCACCAATTCATCATAGTAAAGCCTCCCTCTGTCCCTCAATATGTCATTTCCTGCAACAAGAACAAGAACCTTACCACAAGCCAACCCCTCCAGACTCGGGGCTCCGTCAACAAACGGGTTAATCAGCGGGTCATCACCCTCTTTCTCCGACGGGCTGACGAAGCTCCACCATGTGTCCACCATTGACTTCCTGAATGAATCCCCCACCTCCCGGCCAATCGGATCCTTCCCCCAGAAATAAGGATGGATCATCCCAATCCCAGCAATCTTCAGTTTCGGATCCGGGTCGGACTTCTTGACCCGCAAGGCCAAGTGGTGTGCAATATTAGCCCCAGCACTGTCTCCCACCAAGAATACTCTTTCAAAATCAACATGGTCCTTCATCCAATCGTCAATGTCTTCACCACCAAAAACCCACTGAAGCGCAGCCCAGGAATCCTCGTAGGCAATCGGCAGTGGGTGCTCAGGGGCTAATCTGTAATTGACAGAAACAGCAATGGCACTGGCCTCAGCAACAAGCATGTTGAGGCAGTTGTGGTAGAGTGGCTCAGCAGCTGAAGCTATACAGAAAGCTCCACCATGATAGTAAACGATCAAAGGAAGCTTTTCATTGGTGTCAGTGATGTTGGGCCGGTAAAGTCTAGCTGACACACCGGTTTGTGGGAAAAGCACGATGTCTTTGGATGCAACTCCGGTTTGAGGGTCTAACCCGGCCGGAACAACTTGGGTCCCGGCGAGTCTCTCAATTGTTCCATCTTTAAGGACTCGAGCATAAGGAGGGACTTCAAGTGAGACTTCAATGGAACCCATTTGGAAGAAGACGAAGAAGAGAGTTATTGCTAAGAAGGGTGGAAAGGAAAAAGGAAGGTTTTGGAGTTATATAAATGGCTGTGCCTGATCAGACTAGTGCATTATTTCGGTTCCAAGTTGTAGTTGTATTTTGGCTTTGTTCGTCTGCCGGTGGGTACCAAC